>NC_066580.1:53651043-54296475 GCF_024323335.1 Lathyrus oleraceus | reverse complement strand
TCAATTAGGTAATTAGGTCCATATTAATTAAGTAATTAGGGTGCATCTCCATATTAAAATCAATTAAGTAAATAGGATGAATCTCCACATTAAAATCAACTAAATAATTAGGAGGAACCTCCACAAAGGTATCCCACAAATAAAGTGGAATACCTAGCAAGCTACTTGTTCCTGGGAATATGTGAACCCTTACAACATTCAGCACACAGGTCAGAATACCAAATAGGGGTGCAATCGAGGATTACACCGCAAAGGAAAACACAGCAGTAGGAATGTCAGGCAAAATAACGCATGATTAACATAGAACAGATCAAATAAGCACAGAACAGAACACCCAAAATATCAGCGACTGTCACGTTCGCCTCTGCCTCGCCTAGCGAAGGCCTAGCGAATATTCGCTACATGCTCGCTTAGCGATGTGCTAGCGAGCGGCTGCGGGTTTTAAATTTCAGAACAGTATGACCTCAGCCTGCTGCACGCCTTATGGCGTCCAATACACAAATTACATGGTTCAGCATTCACAATATTCAGGCACACTTAAATTCACATGCAAAATCTCAAATATGTTTATGAATTCAATTATGATATCACATACAAATTAAGAACATAAAGCGGTAATAGTAATACAAACCTGTTTGCAATCGAATTGCAACCTTGAATTGGCAAGTCGGATTGAGTTGGGCGGAGGTGACCTTGATGCGGATGAGCTTCCTTCAGGGTTTCCTTTAGGGTTGCTCTGAGTTCTCTTGGTTAGCCTCCAGGGTTTGTTGTGTCTTCTTTCTATCTCCGGTTTTCCTTCCGTATTCCTTCTCCCTTTCTGAATGAAGTCCTTGGTATTTATAATGGTTTTTGTGACCTAATGGGCTCAGAATGAAGCCCAGAATTTTCTGGTATTCGCAAGCTTCGCTAGGCGAGCATTGTAGCGAAGGGTTCGCTAAGCGAAGGATTTGCTCGCCTAGCGAGCATGCCAGTTTGGGCCATTTTCTGGATTGGGCCATTTGTGAGCTGGGTCTTTGCTCCTTTAAGGTCAATGTCTTAAACAATAAGTTGGAGTGCCTTGAAAAATGCCTTGTAATATTAGCGGGCAAATTTTGGGGTATGACAGCTGCCCCTGTTCAATATTCTTAAACCGAGAGGGTTAGAATGCTATGTATGCCATTCGTGGTCTGGAGGTGGAAGATTATTGAACACTTAGAATGCCCCAAAATTTTCACGTGTTAATCAACAGTTTGTCTTGATGAAGATGGGCTTAAAGATGCCCTCCAGGGAGTTTGATGATGAGAGCTTCAGAGCGCGTCGTACATTAGATGATATCTGAAGACATGGGTGTCATACCGGGTCATACGCTAGACCATATAGTGAGTCATCCATTAGGCTGTCGACTTCGCCGGGGAGTCAGAGTGTGTAATACTTTGCTGGGGATAAGGGATCAGAATGGATCATACGCTAGACTATATCTGAATAGCAGAGTGAGTTGTTCATTAGGCGGATGACTTCGCTGGGGATGAAAGATCAGAATGGATCGTACGCTAGATCGTATCTGAGTTGAAGATCCAAATGGGTCGTGCATTAGACCGTATTGGAGTTGCAGAATGAACCGTACGTTAGGCTATATCTGAAGAAGAAAGTAGTCGTACGCTAGACTACATCCCGGAATGTACCGTACGCTAGGCAGTATCTGAGGATTTGAAGGTCAGAATGGATCGTACGTTAGATCGTATCTGAGTTGCAGAATGAGTCGTACGTTAGGCTGTATCTGAAGAAGAAAGTAGTCGTATGCTAGACTACAACCCGGAATGTACCGTACGCTAGGCAGTATCTGAGGATTTGAAGGTCCAACTGGGTCGTACATTAGACCGTATTGGAGTAGTTGAATGTCAGGATGGATCGTACGTTAGATCGCATCTGAGTTGAAGGAGTCATATGTTGAGCTGAATCAGAGTGAACCGTACGCCAGGCTATATCTGATAGTATTTGTATATGTTGTATTTGCAATGAATATCTGGGGTGGGTTTAATGATGCCACCATTGGGCGGATATCAGAGCGCTTGCCAGAGTGAATGCTCATATGGATTGTATCTGAGAGATGTAGTTGAATCTTGAATGTACTTGATAAAGATGTCCGTCTGGATGGACCTTTGTTTTGACTGTATCAGAAGGATAATTAACTGAAAAATAAAGTTAGCTCCATGCCATGTCATGATGCATGAGATGTTTTATGCTTATGAAAATAAATGCGAAAAATGTATGCATGCGGATGCTATAAAATGATGTGATGAATGAATTATGCGTCTGAAAAGTTTTTCCTTGCGACTCCCTGGGGAAAATAAATCCCCATCTTCTGGTTGGAGATACTTGTATTGATGACCCCTTCTCATCTAGGGATACTTGATTTCTGTCTGATGGTAGAAATATTTAACAGAAGCCAGGCTGGGGGTGGAAGAGATGACCAATCTGTCTAGTAATGCCAATTGCTTCTGGGGAATAACTGGCTTTGCTGGGGAATAGAATTAGCAACGGATTCATTGGAAAGCATGGTTAGACCTTCTCCTCGATCCTGAAGTCTTTTGTAATCGCTATTTCCGTTTTATGCATGTATTTTTGATAAACATATTAATTCAACTTAAATCAATGGACGTTTATGCAAGCCAAACAGAAAAAGTAAAACAAAAGCATTTTTTTTTTGGAAACAAAATTGTATTGATTTTGAAAGAGGGCCTATAAACAGGCAATTTGTGTACAAAGAGACAGAAATCCTAGTAAGAGGAAATTGTCGAGAACATAAAGAAAAAGCTATGAAGGAAAAGTCCTATCGATTTTAATTCTGCTACTGTCATTATGTCTTCAAGCATCTCATCTCCTGCTGTCGGATAGAAGTGATTGGCTTGTTCGGTCCCTTTGACTTGGGTGAAGCTGACTGAGAACGGGACATAGTCATACGCTTTTAATCCCTAATTTTTGCCTGGACCGCCTTTTCAGGTTTTCAGTCCACCAGGATACCCTTTTTTTGCCCAAGCCGCCTTTTCAGGTTTTCGACTCGTCGGGTGTACATTTTTATATGTTTATCCCTAATTTTTGCCCGAACCCTTTTGGTTCGCCGGGATGCCCTTACTTTTGCCTAGGTACGTCGACCTAGCGGGTCTCTTTTATGCGTAGTATTTTTTGACTATGTCTGCGTTCACGGGATGTGGGAAGTCTTCGCCATCCATCGTAGCAAGTATCATGGCTCCACCAGAGAATACCTTCTTAACTACAAATGGCCCTTCGTATGTGGGGGTCCATTTACCTTTGGGATCACCTTGTGGTAGAATGATGCGCTTGATCACCAAGTCGCCAATTTGATACACCTGTCTCTTGACCTTTTTGTTAAATGCCTGGGTCATGCGCTTCTGATATACCTGCCCATGACAAACAGCCGCAAGTCTCTTTTCATCAATCAAATTTATCTGATCGAGTCGAGTTTGAATCCATTCATCCTCGTCTAAACCTGCCTCTTTCATGATTCTTAGAGAGGGAATCTGAACTTCCACCGGTAAGACGGCTTCCATTCCGTAGACTAAAGAGAAAGGAGTTGCCCCTGTCGAAGTGCGTACTGAAGTGCGATAACCATGAAGAGAAAATGGTAACATCTCATGCCAGTCTTTGTACGTTACTGTCATCTTTTGTATGATCTTCTTGATATTCTTATTAGCAGCCTCCACGGCGCCGTTCATCTTTGGCCGGTACGGAGAAGAGTTATGGTGTTTTATCTTGAATTGCGTGCAGAGTTCAGTAATCATCTTGTTGTTCAAATTAGTGCCATTATCAGTGATAACTCTTTCAGGGACGCCATATCGGTAAATAAGACTATTCTTGATGAACCGTGCCACCACATTCTTGGTAACAGAAGCAAATGAGGCTGCCTCTACCCACTTTGTAAAGTAATCAATCACAACAAGAATGAAGCGATGTCCGTTAGAAGCAGTAGGTTTAATCTCCCCAATCATATCAATGCCCCACATTGCAAAGGGCCAAGGGGCTGTCAACACGTTTAAAGGAGCAGGAGGCACATGTACTTTATCCGCATAGATCTGGCACTTGTGACAAGTTCTGGAGTGATGGTGGCAATCAGCTTCCATGGTAGACCAATAATACCCTGATCTCAGAATCTTCTTGGCCATTGTATGTCCACTAGAGTGAGTCCCAAAAATACCGTCATGCATGTCTTCCATAATCTTTTCTGCTTCCTTTTTAATCACACAACGAAGCAGAGTCGAATCATGATTACGTTTGTATAATACTCCATTACTCAAAAAGAATTTAGCGGAGAACTTCCTCAGAAATTTTCTATCATTGATGGACGCCCTTTCAGGGTATTCCTGAGCTTCTAAATATCTTTTTACTTCGTGGAACCAAGGTTTCTCTTCTACTTCATCAGCGTTAAGTTCATAACAATATGCTGGTTCATCTAGTCGTTCAATGGTGATCATGGGAGCTTCATTGTCCCATCTGACTCTGAACATAGATGACATGGTGGCCAAGGCGTCTGCCAACTGATTCTCCTCTCGTGGAATATGTTCGAATGTAATCTCTTCAAAATATGGGATTAATGTCAACACCCGCTCTCGATAAGGGATGAGATTCGGATGTTTAGTGTCCCATTCTCCTTTGATCTGACTGATTACTAATGCTGAGTCTCCGTACACACTCAAAAACTTGATTCTCAGGTCTATAGCAGCTCTGAGTCCCAAAATACATGCTTCATACTCGGCCATATTGTTGGTACAATCGAAACATAGTCTAGCAGTGAAAGGCGTATGGCAACCCTTGGGAGAAATAATTACAACACCAACACCATTGCCCAACGCATTAGAAGATCCATCGAAAACCATAGTCCATCGGGATCCCAGTTCGGGTCCTTCATCTGGTCCAGGTTCTTCGTAATCAGTAACAAGCATGACATCCTCATCTGGGAACTCAAAATTCATAGATTGGTAATCATCCACTGCTTGATGAGCCAAATGATCAGCTAGCACGCTTCCTTTGATTGCTTTCTGGGTAGTATACTGGATATCATACTCTGTTAAAATCATCTGCCATCTCGCTATTCTTCCGGAGAGGGCAGGTTTCTCAAATATGTATTTGATGGGATCCATCTTAGAAATCAACAAAGTGGTATGATTCAACATATACTGTCTTAGTCGGCGAGCAGCCCAGGCCAAAGCACAGCAAGTTCTCTCGAGCAGTGAGTATCTTGTTTCACAGTCGGTAAACTTTTTGCTAAGGTAGTATATGGCATGCTCTTTTCGACCAGACTCGTCATGTTGCCCCAACACGCACCCCATTGAATTTTCTAACACGGTTAAATACATGATTAGAGGTCTTCCTTCAACTGGTGGTATCAGGATCGGAGGTTCCTGGAGATACTTCTTGATTTTGTCAAAAGCTTCTTGACATTCGTCATTCCATATCATCTCTTGATTCTTCCTCAGTAGTTTGAAGATGGGTTTGCAGGTAGCAGTTAAATGGGAGATAAACCGGGCGATGTAATTCAAACGTCCCAAGAAACCTCTGACTTCCTTATCTGTACGGGGCACTGGCATTTCTTGAATAGCTCTCGCCTTAGCCGGGTCAACCTCAATTCCTTTACCACTGACAATAAATCCCAAGAGTTTACCGGATCTTACTCCAAAGGTGCATTTGTTCGGGTTCAATCTCAGCTTGTATTTCTTCAACCTCTCAAACAATTTGTACAAATGATCGAGATGTTCTTCTTCAGTATGAGATCTGGCTATCATGTCATCCACATATACTTCTATTTCATGATGAATCATATCATGGAACAAAACCACCATAGCACGCTGGTACGTTGCCCCGGCGTTCTTTAAACCGAATGGCATTACTTTGTAACAGAAAGTGCCCCATTGCGTCACAAACGTAGTTTTCTCCATGTCTTCAGGTGCCATCTTAATCTGGTTATAACCCGAGAATCCATCCATGAAGGAGAATACTTTGTGTTGAGCGGTGTTATCTACCAGAACATCAATGTGCGGGAGTGGAAAGTCATCTTTGGGACTCGCTTTATTCAGATCTCTGTAATCGACGCACATTCGCACCTTACCATCCTTCTTCGGCACTGGTACCACATTAGCAACCCATTGGGGATAAGAAGTAACAGCTAGAAAACCGGCATTGAATTGTTTCATAACTTCGGCTTTGATTTTCTCAGACATTTCAGGACGCATGCGGCGAACCTTTTGCTTAACAGGACGACAATCTTCCTTCGTTGGCAAACGATGCACTACTATATCAGTATCCAATCCTGGCATGTCTTCATAAGACCAAGCAAAAATCTCTACATAGTCATGTAACATCTGAATCAATCTTTCTTTAATACTGTTTTCCAAGCCTGCTCCTATTTTGACTTCTTTCTTGTCCACTTCAGTACCCAGGTTTACAATTTCGATTGACTCTTCATGCGGCTGTATAGTCTTCTCTTCTTGCAGTACCAGTCTGGCAAGTTCTCCAGGTACTTCACAATCTTCCTCACTTCCATCCTCGGCTTGGTAGATCGGATTTTCAAAGTCATAATGAACAGTAGTAGAACTATTATCAACAGGATCCAGAGTGGGTATGGATCTGCAATTCGTTACGTGAGTGTGTGTAAGAAAACATAGCTTTTTCGGAAGATGACAGGAAAGATAAAGAGCGCAATATTTGAATGCAAAAAGTCCATTGATTTATTGAATGTGAATATGCTTATGAAAATGACAAAACCCTTAACAAATTAGCTATTGTGCCCGGGCATAGACACAATGCTTTAAGAAGTTCAATTGTAAAACTAAAAAATTTTGCAACATAAAACAGACAATAACAATTACTCCTGACTAAAGGAAATCGGGATAGTGTCTTCAGCCTTCCAATTATTGAGTCCGTCACCAATTGTTGGAAAATCCAGCTATCCAGGTCGCAATCGCTATCAGCATCTTCTACAGCATTAATCTGATCTTTGACCATCCTTTCAGAGTTAAATCCCAGACCAGACTTGTCAGACTTGTATGGTACGTTGATCAGTTGACCCCAACCAGTACGACCACCATTTTCAACCACGGCTTGAGCGTCCTTCAGAGAAATCATGGCAGGAGGAGCACGAATAACCTTGGGCACAAGGGGAGTTGGCTTAAGGACAGGACTGGGCGGGTGAACCATTTCAAATGACTGAGTGGGAGTCTCAAAGAATTCGCCATCCATCTCGACGTATCTGAAGGCCTGCACACTACTGACAATATATTCTTCTTCTCCACACACAGTGACAATCTTACCCTCTATTGGGTACTTCAGCTTTTGATGGAGAGATGAAGCTACGGCACTTGCCCCATGAATCCAAGGGCGTCCCAGCAAGCATGAATAGGCAGGACGGATGTTCATCACGTGAAAGGTAGTGTTGAAGACTTGAGGTCCTATCTTGATAGGGAGAACCACTTCACCATGGACAACACTTTTCGCACCGTCGTACGCACGCACCACAGTATCACTAGGTTTCAATTCGATGCTCTTACAGTCAAGCTTATCGAGTACAGCTTTCGGTAGCACATTCAAAGAAGAGCCATTATCGATCAACACATGAGATAAGGTGATCCCCTTACACTCAATGGAGATATGCAGAGCTTTATTGTGATTCTTTCCTGCTGGTGTCAGGTCAGCATCGGAAAAGCCTAGGCCATTGTCAACAGTCAGGTTAGCAACATAGTTTTCGAACTGATCGACGGATGTCTCCTGAGGTACATGAGCGGTCTTCAAGAATTTGATCAATGCATTGGCATGAGATTCAGAAGATAATAACAAGGATAACATCGAGATCTTAGACGGAGTATGCCCCAGCTGTTCTACCACATCAAAATCACTCTTACGGATGATTTTCAGCATTTCCTCCACTTCCTGCTTGGCAACATCTTCGGTAGTAACTTCGACTGGTGTCTTCGACTGAGAAGGGTTGACTGGTTCTTTCCTCGAGTTTCAGGGGCGGGAGGTGAGATTTCTGGAGAGAAGATCCTTCCACTTCGAGTAACTTTACTAGTCCCAACAATGTCATTAGGATTAGCAGAATTACCAACTTGCTTTACGCCATGGATGTAAACATCACCTCCATAATTCCACGGAATGGCTTTGCTGGAGGAATACGGTACTGGGCCAGGTGCAGTAATGATTAGGGGAGCTACCTTGGGCTCAGCAGTAATCTTCACAGGCACTCTAGTAGCGGTAATCTTCACTGGAACTTTGGACCTAGCAATCACAGATATTTCTTCAGTAGGGTTTTCCACCTTAGGAACCTTTTCGAAGAGAATTGTGCGATCATCCATCAGCCGTTGAATACCATTCCTCAACTTCAAGCACTCGTTAGGTCGGAGTATGCAGCGATCGCAATTTTCAGCACAACCTGGAAATAAACCAGCTTGCAATAAATTCTTCTTGATGATCAGGAGAGGAGATGTTACATCAGCTACATTAGAAATGTGAGAATTGTCATCCACAGCATTAACAGTCTTGTCATGGTTAGGCATAGGTGCAGTGATGACATTAGGAGTCCCTGGAGGATCAAATTCAATTTCACCAGCGTCGATCATATCCTGAATCTTATTCTTCAACGACCAACAATCGTTTGTATCATGCCCGGGCTATCGGAGTGATATGCACACCTGGCATTGGGATTATAACGAGAAGAAGTAGTGTTGGGATTCGTAGGAGGATCTCTGAGGGTAATCAAATTTGCTTTTAGCATACCCTGCAGTGCCTGTGCTAAAGTCATATTGATCTTGGTAAACTGCCTTCTTGGCCTGTCTTGTCTGTGCTGGAAGTTTTGAGATGGCGGTGCTGCAATCGTAACTGCTCCAATGGTATGGTCACGATTTTTCTTGTTACGACCCTTTTGACCGTACACAGCATTTGATTCGTTCCTCCCCTGGTAGGACCTTTTGGTGCTTGCAGAGGTAGTTGCCTGTATCTTTCCACTTCGAATGCCGCTTTCAACACGTTCACCTGTCAATATAAGTTCAGTGAAACCCGATGAAGAACTTCCCAGTAGATGGCTGTAGAACGGGCCAGTCAGTGTACCCATGAACATGTCCACTAATTCTCGATCAGTCATAGGGGGTTTGACTCTGCCAGCCAAATCTCTCCATTTTTGAGCATACTCTTTGAAGCTTTCTTTAGATCCCATAGTCATATTCTGCAACTGTAGCCGAGTAGGCGCCAATTCAGAATTATACTGGTAGTGTTTGTAGAAAGTTGTCGCTAAATCAGTCCAGGTGCGGATGTTAGAGCTTTCGAGCTGATAATACCATTCCAACTGTGTGCCAGATAGACTCTCTTGGAAGAAATGGATCCATAGCTTCCTATCAGTGGTATACGGCTGAATCTTTCTCACATAAGCTCTCAGATGCATCTGAGGACAAGACGCACCATCGTACTTAGTGAAAGTGGGGATCTTGAATTTGCGAGGAATGACCACATCAGAGACCAGTCCCAAGCTTTCGAAATCCAGACCGGGCGCCTTCTGACCCTCCATAGCTAGCATACGTTCTTCCAGCAACTTGTACTTGCCATCTCTTGGAGAGTACTGTTCATTCTCATAATCTTCATCGTCGTCCTCAGAGTTGAAGAGATCAACATTCTCATCTTCCGAATCATTTTCTGTCTCCTCTTCTTGATCCTTCGGAAGTCTAATCTTGACTCCCGCAGCCTGTCCTTTACGCCTTCTTCCCGGGTTAATGTAACTCACAGGTTTCTGGTCTTTCTTCTTCTCGAGCAAGAGAGCCTTCAGTTCTTCCTGCCCTTGGATAAGCTCAGCATCATCTCCTGGAATTGAGCATTCTGAGCCTGGAGATCTTTGACAGTTTGTTCGAGAGCCATTTTTCTGTTTGCAAGGAAGACCGTGAGAATATTGATCTTTTAGGATACCTGTTATGCAATGTTATGTTATGCTATGCAATGTATGAAATGTTTTCAAGGACTCCTGGAATTTAACTTTGCGTAAACCACCAAAAAGAGGGAAACTTTTATTAATAATTTCTTTAATCAATGTTCATTACAAAAGGACATAATAAAATACAATGAAAGCTCAAGTCTCCCAGGGACGGCTTCTTTTTGGGCGAAGATATGTATTGAGTCTTCGTTCCTCATTAAGCTGGCTGGTGAGCTCTAATACTTTCTTCCTTTCTGCAACGAACTGAGTCTCAAAAGTATCCCTTTCCTCTCTCAACTGGATCCAGGATCTCTTTAATTCTTCAACATCGGTAGGCATATCTGGATAAGGAATGATCTGAGGAGTACCTCCTTCAACTTCTGGTTCAACAATCAGCGGTCCGACTGCAAGGTATGGCATGACAAGTTCACGAGCTCTGGCGCGTACCCATCTGAGATAAGGTTCCATAGGAATAGAGTTTTTCTGTCCTAAAGTGCTTCTTTTCACCATGCCCCAAGCTCGTACAAATCTTTGACGGAGACCTTGGGAATCGTTGTCATAGTCAAACACAGTGCCTTGAATAATTACTTCATGTGGACCATCTCTTCGAGCATAACCAAACTGACGTAGGGCTAAGCTGGGTTATAAGTAATACCTCCTCTTATCCCCAGGAGTGGTACGTTAGAGAATTCTCCACAACGGTCAATGATGATAACATTTTCTTTGAGATGAGGACACCAACGGATGTCTGAATGGGAGAGCGACATTATCCTTTGAGACCATTTCAGATTTTGCTCATTCTTCAAGACTGATTGAGGAAGGTGCGAAATAAACCACCTAGACAATAAAGGTATGCAGCACATGAGAGTCCCTTGCCTTTTCATAGTACGGGTGTGAAGGGAATGCAAAATGTCTCCAAGCAAGGTAGGCACAGGGTTATGAGTGAGAAATATCTTAATAGCATTCATGTCTATGAATTGGTCTGGGTTAGGGAATAACACCAAACCATAGATTAGTAATGCTAGGACATCTTCGAAAGCATGGACATTCATAATTTTAGGAATTCTCGGGCCTTATTTATCAGAAATTTGGCAAGTAAACCCTTAACTCCACTTCTTGTTACCCAATTGGTTTCAATGTCGGACTTTGTCATGTGTAAAGCTGCGGCAACTTCTTCAGACTTCGGAATCTTTTCTAAACCACTGAAAGGTGTTTGATCAAGGATAGGTATCCCAAGCAGCCTGGAGAATTCTTCTAATGTGGGTACCAACTGATAATCTGGGAATGTGAAGCAATGATGTTTAGGATCGAAGAACTGGAATAGAACCCTCATCATATCTTCTTTGAAACCAGTGGTAACCAAATTGAGGAGAGAACCATGTTTCTTGATGAACTGAGTCTGATCAGGAAGTTCTGACACTAAATCCTTGAGTTGAGGAGAGATTGCTACAAGATTGATCCGGATGGTCTCCTGGAAGCCATAACCTTACGAAACAGAGCAAAGTTAAATCCCTAAGTCCTTGAAATGGTTAGTACAATGCCATGATGTTATGATGTTATGATGTTATGATGTTATGTAAACAACAAGCACAAACAAGTCACACAACAATCATTCCTAGGTTTTAAGGCTTGCATGAGTTCCATAGGTAAGTACCCTCCCCACTGAAGTTTGGTTGGTTCAACCTGTCCTAGAATAGTAACCGGGTTCTAGAAGGATCTCAAATCATTGACCTTTCCTTAAGTCCACTTCAGTGCAACACCAAGTGGTTGACCAAAGCTTCCCCAAAGTCCAATCTCAAAGAGTGTAGTATCGAGTCTCAACCAACCCCAGTCGGAACCGAAGTCAGTTATCTCACTACTTTCTAATGGCTAGGATGAGTCAATTAGGGTTCTAAAGGTCTGGTTAATGCTTTGATGACACCACGCGGAAGCCAAATTTTTCCTCAAGTAAACATGAGGAACATCAGGACATCCAAAGTGTCACATTAACCGTAGCCATCATTTTGACCATTCCAGTATACGCCGGATAGTCGCGATGATCTTTTGCTACTTACCTAAGGTACACTAGATCCGGGTGTAGGATCTTTCACTCAAGCATAAAATACCCAAGCAATCCCTTAAAAGTAAATCAGACAATTTGAATAAGTGATCTTGTTTTTAAGGTAACCTCTCTTTTAAAGTCCCCAGCAGAGTCGCCAGTTCTGTCATACGGTGAACTGACTTTGTGTGTTTTGCTTTGGAAAGCAAATGTCGCGGATAGCAAGAGTCGCCACCGACTTTTCTTTTATCCAATAAGGAAAGGTGGAAAAGAACAGGAAAGACCTTAATTAGATTTTGGGTTCGGGAGGTACATTATACAAAGGGAAGGTGTTAGCACCCTTTGTATCCATGGTTATCCATGGGCTCTTAATTGCTGATCACTTATGTTTTTTTTTTGTCTGAAAAAGTGTTTGTGAATTGTTTAGAAAATGTTTTGAAAAGAGAATTTAACTTTGTAATGATTCTTGTATGAATGTATACAAAGTGGTTATCTCGTTTAGTTTTGAAAGTTGTTTAGAAAAATATAACTCGGTAATGATTCTAGTATGAATGTATACCAAGTGGTGATTTTCTAAAAGATGTTTGAAAGGTGTGGGGTGTGAAAAATGTTTTAGGTTGTGAGTCAGCAATTAAGGGTTATACCTACCCAAGGTCTTTATGGGCATTTCCTATCCTTATGAGGGTAAAACTGTCCTTACTATTGAGAAGTAAGTAGTTTTATCCTTTGGATGTAAAAGGGTCATCGTAGGGTCATCGATTGGTCATTGAAGGCAACATTTGTAAGGATACCTTAGCATTCGAAGGGACGATCATCATTTAACCGTAGGCTACAACGAAGGGTCATCGGGGGACAAAATCATATATTCGCAGGCAACATCCGAGGGACTATGATTTATTTTATAGGGACATGATGATTTAACCGAAGGGTCTTTGCTAGGTGTATCCCCACATTCGCGGGACATGACCATAATACCGTAATATCGTAAGGCAACAAAGAGAGGTCCAAGATCACATATTCAAAGGCAATATTTTACAATCGATTAGGTAGTTGAATCAATTAGGTAATTAGGTCCATATTAATTAAGTAATTAGGGTGAATCTCCACATTAAAATCAATTAAGTAAATAGGATGAATCTCCACATTAAAATCAACTAAATAATTAGGAGGAATCTCCACAAGGTATCCCACAAATAAAGTGGAATACCTAGCAAGCTACTTGTTCCTGGGAATATGTGAACCCTTACAACATTCAGCACAACAGGTCAGAATACCAAATGGGGGTGCAATCGAGGATTACACCGCAAAGGAAAACACAGCAGTAGGAATGTCAGGCAAAATAACGCATGATTAACATAGAACAGATCAATAAGCACAGAACAGAACACCCAAAATATCAGCGACTGTCACGTTCGCCTCTGCCTCGCCTAGCGAAGGCTTAGCGAATACTCGCTACATGCTCGCTTAGCGATGTGCTAGCGAGCGGCTGCGGTTTTGAATTTCAGAACAGTATGACCTCAGCCTGCTGCACGCCTTATGGCTTCCAATACACAAATTACATGGTCAACATTCACAATATTCAGGCACACTTAAATTCACATGCAAATCTCAAATATGTTTATGAATTCAATTATGATATCACATACAAATTAAGAACATAAAGCGGTAATAGTAATACAAACCTGTTTGCAATTGAATTGAAACCTTGAATTGGCAAGTCGGATTGAGTTGGGCGGAGGTAACCTTGATGCGGATGAGTTCCTTCAGGGTTTCCTTTAGGGTTGCTCTGATTCTCTTGGTTAGCCTCCAGGGTTTGTTGTGTCTTCTTTCTATCTCGGTTTTCCTTCCGTATTCCTCTCCCTTTCTGAATGAAGTCCTTGGTATTTATAATGGTTTTTGTGACCTAATGGGCTCAGAATGAAGCCCAGAATTTTCTGGTATTCGCAAGCTTCGCTAGGCGAGTATTGTAGCGAAGGGTTCGCTAGGCGAAGGATTTGCTCGCCTAGCGAGCATGCCAGTTTGGGCCATTTTCTGGATTGGGCCATTTGTGAGCTGGGTCTTTTGTGAGCTGGGTCTTTGCTCCTTTAAGGTCAATGTCTTAAAATAAGTTGGAGTGCCTTGAAAAATGTCTTGTAATATTAGCGGGCAAATTTTGGGGTATGACAGCTGCCCCTGTTCAATATTCTTAAACCGAGAGGGTTAGGATGGTATGTATGCCATTCGTGGTCTGGAGGTGGAAGATTATTGAACACTTAGAATGCCCCAAAATTTTCACTTGTTAATCAACAGTTTGTCTTGATGAAGATGGGCTTAAAGATGCCATCCAGGGAGTTTGATGATGAGAGCTTCAGAGTGCGTCGTACATTAGATGATATCTGAAGACATGGGTGTCATACCGGGTCATACGCTAGACCATATAGTGAGTCATCCATTAGGCTGTCGACTTCGCCGGGGAGTCAGAGTGTGTTATACGTTGCTGGGGATAAGGGATCAGAATGGATCATACGCTAGACTATATCTGAATAGCAGAGTGAGTTGTTCATTAGGCGGATGACTTCGCTGGGGAGGAAAGATCAGAATGGATCGTACGCTAGATCGTATCTGAAGTTGCAGAATGAACCGTACGTTAGGCTATATCTGAAGAAGAAAGTAGTCGTACGCTAGACTACATCCCGGAATGTACCGTACGCTAGGCAGTATCTGAGGATTGAAGGTCAGAATGGATCGTACGTTAGATCGTATCTGAGTTGCAGAATGAGCCGTACGTTAGGCTGTATCTGAAGAAGAAAGTAGTCGTACGCTAGACTACACCCGGAATGTACCGTACGCTAGGCAGTATCTGAGGATTTGAAGGTCCAACTGGGTCGTACATTAGACCGTATTGGAGTAGTTGAATGTCAGATGGATCGTACGTTAGATCCATCTGAGTTGAAGGAGTCATATGTTGAGCTGAATCAGAGTGAACCGTACGCCAGGCTTATCTGATAGTATTTGTATATGTTGTATTTGCAATGAATATCTGGGGTGGGTTTAATGATGCCACCATTGGGCGGATATCAGAGCGCTTGCCAGAGTGAATGCTCATATGGATTGTATCTGAGAGATGTAGTTGAATCTTGAATGTACTTGATAAAGATGTCCGTCTGGATGGACCTTTGTTTTGACTGTATCAGGAGGATAATTAACTGAAAAATAAAGTTAGCTCCATGCCATGTCATGATGCATGAGATGTTTTATGCTTATGAAAATAAATGCGAAAAATGTATGCATGCGTATGCTGTGAAATGATGTAATGAATGAATTATGCGTCTGAAAAGTTTTTCCTTGCGACTCCCTGGGGAAAATAAATCCCCATCTTCTGGTTGGAGATACTTGTATTGATGACCCCTTCTCATCTAGGGATACTTGATTTCTGTCTGATGGTAGAATATTTTACAGAAGCCTGGCTGGGGGATAGAATTAGCAACGGATTCATTGGAAAGCATGTTAGACCTTCTCCTCGATCCTGAAGTCTTTTGTAATCGCTATTTCCGTTTTATGCATGTATTTTTGATAAACATATTAATTCAAATTAAATCAATGGACGTTTATGCAAGCCAAACAGAAAAAGTAAAACAAAAGCATTTTTTTTGGAAACAAAATTGTATTGATTTTGAAAGAGGGCCTATAAACAGGCAATTTGTGTACAAAGAGACAGAAATCCTAGTAAGAGGAAATTGTCGAGAACATAAAGAAAAAGCTATGAAGGAAAAGTCCTATCGATTTTAATTCTGCTACTGTCATTATGTCTTCAAGCATCTCATCTCCTGCTGTCGGATAGAAGTGATTGGCTTGTTCAGTCCCTTTGACTTGGGTGAAGCTGACTGAGAACGGGACATAGTCATACGCTTTTAATCCCTAATTTTTGCCTGGACCGCCTTTTCAGGTTTTCAGTCCACCAGGATACCCTTTTTTGCCCAAGCCGCCTTTTCAGGTTTTCGACTCGTCGGGTGTACATTTTTATATGTTTATCCCTAATTTTTGCCCGAACCCTTTTGGTTCGCCGGGATGCCCTTACTTTTGCCTAGGTACGTCGACCTAGCGGGTCTCTTTTATGCGTAGTATTTTTTGACTATGTCTGCGTTCACGGGATGTGGGAAGTCTTCGCCATCCATCGTAGCAAGTATCATGGCTCCACCAGAGAATACCTTCTTAACTACAAATGGCCCTTCGTATGTGGGGGTCCATTTGCCTTGGGATCACCTTGTGGTAGAATGATACGCTTGATCACCAAGTCGCCAATTTGATACACCTGTCTCTTGACCTTTTTGTTAAATGCCTGGGTCATGCGCTTCTGATATACCTGCCCATGACAAACAGCCGCAAGTCTCTTTTCATCAATCAAATTTATCTGATCGAGTCGAGTTTGAATCCATTCATCCTCGTCTAAACCTGCCTCTTTCATGATTCTTAGAGAGGGAATCTGAACTTCCACCGGTAAGACGGCTTCCATTCCGTAGACTAAAGAGAAAGGAGTTGCCCCTGTCGAAGTGCGTACTGAAGTGCGATAACCATGAAGAGAAAATGGTAACATCTCATGCCAGTCTTTGTACGTTACTGTCATCTTTTGTATGATCTTCTTGATATTCTTATTAGCAGCCTCCACGGCGCCGTTCATCTTTGGCCGGTACGGAGAAGAGTTATGGTGTTTTATCTTGAATTGCGTGCAGAGTTCAGTAATCATCTTGTTGTTCAAATTAGTGCCATTATCAGTGATAACTCTTTCAGGGACGCCATATCAGTAAATAAGACTATTCTTGATGAACCGTGCCACCACATTCTTGGTGACAGAAGCAAATGAGGCTGCCTCTACCCACTTTGTAAAGTAATCAATCACAACAAGAATGAAACGATGTCCGTTAGAAGCAGTAGGTTTAATCTCCCCAATCATATCAATGCCCCATTGCAAAGGGCCAAGGGGCTGTCAACACGTTTAAAGGAGCAGGAGGCACATGTACTTTATCCGCATAGATCTGGCACTTGTGACAAGTTCTGGAGTGATGGTGGCAATCAGCTTCCATGGTAGACCAATAATACCCTGATCTCAGAATCTTCTTGGCCATTGTATGTCCACTAGAGTGAGTCCCAAAAATACCGTCATGCATGTCTTCCATAATCTTTTCTGCTTCCTTTTTATCACACAACGAAGCAAAGTCGAATCATGATTACGTTTGTATAATACTCCATTACTCAAAAAGAATTTAGCGGAGAACTTCCTCAGAAATTTTCTGTCATTGATGGACGCCCTTTCAGGGTATTCCTGAGCTTCTAAATATCTTTTTACTTCGTGGAACCAAGGTTTCTCTTCTACTTCATCAGCGTTAAGTTCATAACAATATGCTGGTTCATCTAGTCGTTCAATGGTGATCATGGGAGCTTCATTGTCCCATCTGACTCTGAACATAGATGACATGGTGGCCAAGGCGTCTGCCAACTGATTCTCCTCTCGTGGAATATGTTCGAATGTAATCTCTTCAAAATATGGGATTAATGTCAACACCCGCTCTCGATAAGGGATGAGATTCGGATGTTTAGTGTCCCATTCTCCTTTGATCTGACTGATTACTAATGCTGAGTCTCCGTACACACTCAAAAACTTGATTCTCAGGTCTATAGCAGCTCTGAGTCCCAAAATACATGCTTCATACTCGGCCATATTGTTGGTACAATCGAAACATAGTCTAGCAGTGAAAGGCGTATGGCAACCCTTGGGAGAAATAATTACAACACCAACACCATTGCCCAACGCATTAGAAGATCCATCGAAAACCATAGTCCATCGGGATCCCAGTTCGGGTCCTTCATCTGGTCCAGGTTCTTCGTAATCAGTAACAAGCATGACATCCTCATCTGGGAACTCAAAATTCATAGATTGGTAATCATCCACTGCTTGATGAGCCAAATGATCAGCTAGCACGCTTCCTTTGATTGCTTTCTGGGTAGTATACTGGATATCATACTCTGTTAAAATCATCTGCCATCTCGCTATTCTTCCGGAGAGGGCAGGTTTCTCAAATATGTATTTGATGGGATCCATCTTAGAAATCAACAAAGTGGTATGATTCAACATATACTGTCTTAGTCGGCGAGCAGCCCAGGCCAAAGCACAGCAAGTTCTCTCGAGCAGTGAGTATCTTGTTTCACAGTCGGTAAACTTTTTGCTAAGGTAGTATATGGCATGCTCTTTTCGACCAGACTCGTCATGTTGCCCCAACACGCACCCCATTGAATTTTCTAACACGGTTAAATACATGATTAGAGGTCTTCCTTCAACTGGTGGTATCAGGATCGGAGGTTCCTGGAGATACTTCTTGATTTTGTCAAAAGCCTCTTGACATTCGTCATTCCATATCATCTCTTGATTCTTCCTCAGTAGTTTGAAGATGGGTTTGCAGGTAGCAGTTAAATGGGAGATAAACCGGGCGATGTAATTCAAACGTCCCAAGAAACCTCTGACTTCCTTATCTGTACGGGGCACTGGCATTTCTTGAATAGCTCTCGCCTTAGCCGGGTCAACCTCAATTCCTTTACCACTGACAATAAATCCCAAGAGTTTACCGGATCTTACTCCAAAGGTGCATTTGTTCGGGTTCAATCTCAGCTTGTATTTCTTCAACCTCTCAAACAATTTGTACAAATGATCGAGATGTTCTTCTTCAGTATGAGATCTGGCTATCATGTCATCCACATATACTTCTATTTCATGATGAATCATATCATGGAACAAAACCACCATAGCACGCTGGTACGTTGCCCCGGCGTTCTTTAAACCGAATGGCATTACTTTGTAACAGAAAGTGCCCCATTGCGTCACAAACGTAGTTTTCTCCATGTCTTCAGGTGCCATCTTAATCTGGTTATAACCCGAGAATCCATCCATGAAGGAGAATACTTTGTGTTGAGCGGTGTTATCTACCAGAACATCAATGTGCGGGAGTGGAAAGTCATCTTTGGGACTCGCTTTATTCAGATCTCTGTAATCGACGCACATTCGCACCTTACCATCCTTCTTCGGCACTGGTACCACATTAGCAACCCATTGGGGATAAGAAGTAACAGCTAGAAAACCGGCATTGAACTGTTTCATAACTTCGGCTTTGATTTTCTCAGACATTTCAGGACGCATGCGGCGAACCTTTTGCTTAACAGGACGACAATCTTCCTTCGTTGGCAAACGATGCACTACTATATCAGTATCCAATCCTGGCATGTCTTCATAAGACCAAGCAAAAATCTCTACATAGTCATGTAACATCTGAATCAATCTTTCTTTAATACTGTTTTCCAAGCCTGCTCCTATTTTGACTTCTTTCTTGTCCACTTCAGTACCCAGGTTTACAATTTCGATTGACTCTTCCTGCGGCTGTATAGTCTTCTCTTCTTGCAGTACCAGTCTGGCAAGTTCTCCAGGTACTTCACAATCTTCCTCATTTCCATCCTCGGCTTGGTAGATCGGATTTTCAAAGTCATAATGAACAATAGTAGACCTATTATCAACAGGATCCAGGGTGGGTATGGATCTGCAATTCGTTACGTGAGTGTGTGTAAGAAAACATAGCTTTTTCGGAAGATGACAGGAAAGATAAAGAGCGCAATATTTGAATGCAAAAAGTCCATTGATTTATTGAATGTGAATATGCTTATGAAAATGACAAAACCCTTAACAAATTAGCTATTGTGCCTCGGGCATAGACACAATGCTTTAAGAAGTTCAATTGTAAAACTAAAAAATTTTGCAACCATAAAACAGACAATAACAATTACTCCTGACTAAAGGAAATCGGGATAGTGTCTTCAGCCTTCCAATTATTGAGTCCGTCACCGATTGTTGGAAAAATCCAGCTATCCAGGTCGCAATCGCTATCAGCATCTTCTACAGCATTAACCTGATCTTTAACCATCCTTTCAGAGTTAAATCCCAGACCAGACTTGTCTGACTTGTATGGTACGTTGATCAGTTGACCCCAACCAGTGCGACCACCATTTTCAACCACGGCTTGAGCGTCCTTCAGAGAAATCATGGCAGGAGGAGCCCGAATAACCTTGGGCACAATGGGGAGTTGGCTTAAGGACAGGACTGGGCGGGTGAACCATTTCAAATGACTGAGTGGGAGTCTCAAAGAATTCGCCATCCATCTCGACGTATCTGAAGGCCTGCACACTACTGACAATATATTCTTCTTCTCCACACACAGTGACAATCTTGCCCTCTATTGGGTACTTTAGCTTTTGATGGAGAGATGAAGCTACGGCACTTGCCCCATGAATCCAAGGGCGTCCCAGCAAGCATGAATAGGCAGGACGGATGTTCATCACGTGAAAGGTAGTGTTGAAGACTTGAGGTCCTATCTTGATAGGGAGAGCCACTTCACCATGGACAACACTTTTCGCGCCGTCGTACGCACGCACCACAGTATCACTAGGTTTCAATTCGATGCTCTTACAGTCAAGCTTATCGAGTACAGCTTTCGGTAGCACATTCAAAGAAGAGCCGTTGTCGATCAATACGTGAGATAAGGTGATCCCCTCACACTCAATGGAGATATGCAGAGCTCTATTGTGATTCTTTCCTGCTGGTGTCAGGTCAGCGTCGGAAAAGCCTAGGCCATTGTCAACGGTCAGGTTAGCAACATAGTTTTCGAACTGATCGACGGATGTCTCCTTAGGTACATGAGCGGTCTTCAAGAATTTGATCAATGCATTGGCATGAGATTCAGAAGATAATAACAAGGATAACATCGAGATCTTAGACGGAGTATGCCCCAACTGTTCTACCACATCAAAATCACTCTTACGGATGATTTTCAGCATTTCCTCCACTTCCTGCTTGGCAACATCTTCGGTAGTAACTTCGGCTGGTGTCTTCGACTGAGCAGGGTTGATCGCTGGTTCTTTTCCTCGAGTTTCAGGGGCGGGAGGTGAGATTTCTGGAGAGAAGATCCTTCCACTTCGAGTAACTTTACTAGTCCCAACAATGTCATTAGGATTAGCAGAATTACCAACTTGCTTTACGCCATGGATGTAAACATCACCTCCATAATTCCACGGAATGGCTTTGCTGGAGGAATACGGTACTGGGCCAGGTGCAGTAATGATTAGGGGAGCTACCTTGGGCTCAGCAGTAATCTTCACAGGCATTCTAGTAGCTGTAATCTTCACTGGAACTTTGGACCTAGCGATCACAGATATTTCTTCAGTAGGGTTTTCCACCTTAGGAACCTTTTCGAAGAGAATTGTGCGATCATCCATCAGCCGTTGAATACCATTCCTCAACTTCAGGCACTCGTTAGGTCGGAGCATGCAGCGATCGCAATTTTTCGCACAACCTGGAAATAAACCAGCTTGCAATAAATTCTCCTTGATGATCAGGAGAGGAGATGTTACATCAGCTACATTAGAAATGTGAGAATTGTCATCCACAGCATTAACAGTCTTGTCATGGTTAGGCATAGGTACAGTGATGACATTAGGAGTCCCTGGAGGATCAAATTCAATTTCACCAGCGTCGATCATATCCTGAATCTTATTCTTCAACGACCAACAATCGTTTGTATCATGCCCGGGGCTATCGGAGTGATATGCACACCTGGCATTGGGATTATAACGAGAAGAAGTAGTGTTGGGATTCGTAGGAGGATCTCTGAGGGTAATCAAATTTTTTTAGCATACCCTGCAGTGCCTGTGCTAAAGTCATATTGATCTTGGTGAACTGCCTTCTTGGCCTGTCTTGTCTGTGCTGGAAGTTTTGAGATGGCGGTGCTGCAATCGTAACTGCTCCAATGGTATGGTCACGATTTTTCTTGTTACGACCCTTTTGACCGTACACAGCATTTGATTCGTTCCTCCCCTGGTAGGACCTTTTGGTGCTTGCAGAGGTAGTTGCCTGTATCTTTCCACTTCGAATGCCGCTTTCAACACGTTCACCTGTCAATATAAGTTCAGTGAAACCCGATGAAGAACTTCCCAGTAGATGGCTGTAGAACGGGCCAGTCAGTGTGCCCATGAACATGTCCACTAATTCTCGATCAGTCATAGGGGGTTTGACTCTGCCAGCCAAATCTCTCCATTTTTGAGCATACTCTTTGAAGCTTTCTTTAGATCCCATAGTCATATTCTGCAACTGTAGCCGAGTAGGCGCCAATTCAGAATTATACTGGTAGTGTTTGTAGAAAGTTGTCGCTAAATCAGTCCAGGTGCGGATGTTAGAGCTTTCGAGCTGATAATACCATTCCAACTGTGCGCCAGATAGACTCTCTTGGAAGAAATGGATCCATAGCTTCCTATCAGTGGTATACGGCTGAATCTTTCTCACATAAGCTCTCAGATGCATCTGAGGGAAAGACGCACCATCGTACTTAGTGAAAGTGGGGATCTTGAATTTGCGAGGAATGACCACATCAGAGACCAGTCCCAAGCTTTCGAAATCCAGACCGGGCGCCTTCTGACCCTCCATAGCTAGCATACGTTCTTCCAACAACTTGTACTTGCCATCTCTTGGAGAGTACTGTTCATTCTCATAATCTTCATCGTCGTCCTCAGAGTTGAAGAGATCAACATTCTCATCTTCCGAATCATTTTCTGTCTCCTCCTCTTGATCCTTCGGAAGTCTAATCTTGACTCCCGCAGCCTGTCCTTTACGCCTTCTTCCCGGGTTAATGTAACTCACAGGTTTCTGGTCTTTCTTCTTCTCGAGCAAGAGAGCCTTCAGTTCTTCCTGCCCCTTGGATAAGCTCAGCATCATCTCCTGGAATTGAGCATTCTGAGCCTGGAGATCTTTGACAGTTTGTTCGAGAGCCATTTTTCTGTTTGCAAGGAAGATCGTGAGAATATTGATCTTTTGGGATACCTGTTATGCAATGTTATGTTATGCTATGCAATGTATGAAATGTTTTCAAGGACTCCTGGAATTTAACTTTGCGTAAACCACCAAAAAGAGGGAAACTTTTATTAATAATTTCTTTAATCAATGTTCATTACAAAAGGACATAATGAAAATACAATGAAAGCTCAAGTCTCCCAGGGACGGCTTCTTTTTGGGCGAAGATATGTATTGAGTCTTCGTTCCTCATTAAGCTGGCTGGTGAGCTCTAATACTTTCTTCCTTTCTGCAACGAACTGAGTCTCAAAAGTGTCCCTTTCCTCTCTCAACTGGATCCAGGATTTCTTTAGCTCTTCAACATCGGTAGGCATATCCGGATAAGGAATGATCTGAGGAGTACCTCCTTCAACTTCTGGTTCAACAATCAGCGGTCCGACTGCAAGGTATGGCATGACAAGTTCACGAGCTCTGGCGCGTACCCATCTGAGATAAGGTTCCATAGGAATAGAGTTTTTCTGTCCTAAAGTGCTTATTTTTACCATGCCCCAAGCTCGTACAAATCTTTGACGGAGACTTTGAGAATCGTTGTCATAGTCAAACACCGTGCCTTGAAGGATTACTTCATGTGGACCATCTCTTCGAGCATAACCAAACTGATGTAGGGCTGGGTTATAAGTAATACCTCCTCTTATCCCCAGGAGTGGTACGTTATAGAATTCTCCACAACGGTCAATGATGATAACATTTTCTTTGAGATGAGGACACCAACGGATGTCTGAATGGGAGAGCGACATTATCCTTTGAGACCATTTCAGATTTTGCTCATTCTTCAAGACTGATTGAGGAAGGTGCGAAATAAACCACCTAGACAATAAAGGTATGCAGCACATGAGAGTCCCTTGCCTTTTCATAGTACGGGTGTGAAGGGAATGCAAAATGTCTCCAAGCAAGGTAGGCACAGGGTTATGAGTGAGAAATATCTTAATAGCATTCATGTCTATGAATTGATCCGGGTTAGGGAATAGCACCAAACCATAGATTAGTAATGCTAGGACATCTTCGAAAGCATGGACATTCATAATTTTTAGGAATTCTCGGGCCTTATTTATCAGAAATTTGGCAAGTAAACCCTTAATTCCACTTCTTGCTACCCAGTTGGTTTCAATGTCTGACTTTGTCATGTGTAAAGCTGCAGCAACTTCTTCAGACTTCAGAATCTTTTCTAAACCACTGATAATCTGGGTACCAACTGATAATCTGGGAATGTGAAGCAATGATGTTTAGGATCGAAGAACTGGAATAGAACCCTCATCATATCTTCTTTGAAACCAGTGGTAACCAAACTGAGGAGAGAACCATGTTTCTTGACGAACTGAGTCTGATCAGGAAGTTCTGACACTAAATCCTTGAGTTGAGGAGAGATCGCTACAAGATTGATCCGGATGGTCCTCCTGGAAGCCATAACCTTACGAAACAGAGCAAAGTTAAATCCCTAAGTCCTTGAAATGGTTAGTACAATGCCATGATGTTATGATGTTATGATGTTATGATGTTATGATGTTATGATGTTATGATGTTATGATGTTATGATGTTATGATGTTATGATGTTATGTAAACAACAAGCACAAACAAGTCACACAACAATCATTCCTAGGTTTTAAGGCTTGCATGAGTTCCATAGGTAAGTACCCTCCCCACTGAAGTTTGGTTGGTTCAACCTGTCCTAGAATAGTAACCGGGTTCTAGAAGGATCTCAAATCATTGACCTTTCCTTAAGTCCACTTCAGTGCAACACCAAGTGGTTGACCAAAGCTTCCCCAAAGTCAAATCTCAAAGAGTGTAGTATCGAGTCTCAACCAACCCCAGTCGGAACCGAAGTCAGTTATCTCACTACTTTCTAATGGCTAGGATGAGTCAATTAGGGTTCTAAAGGTCTGGTTAATGTTTTGATGACACCACGCGGAAGCCAAATTTTTCCTCAAGCAAACATGAGGAACATCAGGACATCCAAAGTGTCACATTAACCGTAGCCATCATTTTGACCATTCCAGTATACGCCGGATAGTCGCGATGATCTTTTGCTACTTACCTAAGGTACACTAGATCCGGGTGTAGGATCTTTCACTCAAGCATAAAATACCCAAGCAACCCCTTAAAAGTAAATCAGACAATTTGAATAAGTGATCTTATTTTTAAGGTAACCTCTCTTTTTAAAGTCCCCAGCAGAGTCGCCAGTTCTGTCATACGGTGAACTGACTTTGGTGTGTTTTGCTTTGGAAAGCAAATGTCGCGGATAGCAAGAGTCGCCACCGACTTTTCTTTCATCCAATAAGGAAAGGTGGAAAAGAACAGGAAAGACCTTAATTAGATTTTGGGTTCGAGAGGTACATTATACAAAGGGAAGGTGTTAGCACCCTTTGTATCCATGGTTATCCATGGGCTCTTAATTGCCTGATCACTTATGTTATTTTTTTTCTTGTCTGAAAAAGTGTTGGTGAATTGTTTAGAAAATGTTTTGAAAAGAGAATTTAACTTTGTAATGATTCTTGTATGAATGTATACAAAGTGGTTATCTCGTTTAGTTTTGAAAGTTGTTTAGAAAAATATAACTCGGTAATGATTCTAGTATGAATGTATACCAAGTGGTGATTTTCTAAAAGATGTTTTGAAAGGTGTGGGGTGTGAAAAATGTTTTAGGTTGTGAGTCAGCAATTAAGGGTTATACCTACCAAAGGCCTTTATGGGCATTTCCTATCCTTATGAGGGTAAAACTGTCCTTACTATTAAGAAGTAAATAGTTTTATCCTTTGGATGTAAAAGGGTCATCGTAGGGTCATCAATTGGTCATTGAAGGCAACATTTGTAAGGATACCTTAGCATTCGAAGGGACGATCATCATTTAACCGTAGGCTACAACGAAGGGTCATCGGGGGACAAAATCATATATTCGCAGGCAACATCCGAGGGACTAGGATTTATTTTATAGGGACATGATGATTTAACCGAAGGGTCTTTGCTAGGTGTATCCCCACATTCGCGGGACATGACCATAATACCGTAATATCGTAAGGCAACAAAGAGGGGTCCAAGATCACATATTCAAAGGCAATATTTTACAATCGATTAGATAGTTATAATCAATTAGGTAATTAGGTCCATATTAATTAAGTAATTAGGGTGCATCTCCACATTAAAATCAATTAAGTAAATAGGATGAATCTCCACATTAAAATCAACTAAATAATTAGGAGGAACCTCCACAAAGGTATCCCACAAATAAAGTGGAATACCTAGCAAGCTACTTGTTCCTGGGAATATGTGAACCCTTACAACATTCAGCACATAGGTCAGAATACCATATAGGGGTGCAATCGAAGATTACACCGCAAAGGAAAACACAGCAGTAGGAATGTCAGGCAAAATAACGCATGATTAACATAGAACAGATCAAATAAGCACAGAACAGAACACCCAAAATATTAGTGACTGTCACGTTCGCCTCTGCCTCGCCTAGCGAAGGCCTAGCGAATATTCGCTACATGCTCGCTTAGCGATGTGCTAGCGAGCGGCTGCGGGTTTTGAATTTCAGAACAGTATGACCTCAGCCTGCTGCACGCCTTATGGCGTCCAATACACAAATTACATGGTTCAGCATTCACAATATTCAGGCACACTTAAATTCACATTTAAAATCTCAAATATGTTTATGAATTCAATTATGATATCACATACAAATTAAGAACATAAAGCGGTAATAGTAATACAAACCTGTTTGCAATCGAATTGCAACCTTGAATTGGCAAGTCGGATTGAGTTGGGCGGAGGTGACCTTGATGCGGATGAGCTTCCTTCAGGGTTTCCTTTAGGGTTGCTCTGAGTTCTCTTGGTTAGCCTCCAGGGTTTGTTGTGTCTTCTTTCTATCTCCGGTTTTCCTTCCGTATTCCTTCTCCCTTTCTGAATGAAGTCCTTGGTATTTATAATGGTTTTTGTGACCTAATGGGCTCAGAATGAAGCCCAGAATTTTCTGGTATTCGCAAGCTTCGCTAGGCGAGCATTGTAGCGAAGGGTTCGTAGGCGAAGGATTTGCTCGCCTAGCGAGCATGCCAGTTTGGGCCATTTTCTGGATTGGGCCATTTGTGAGTTGGGTCTTTTGTGAGCTGGGTCTTTGCTCCTTTAAGGTCAATGTCTTGAACAATAAGTTGGAGTGCCTTGAAAAATGCCTTGTAATATTAGCGGACAAATTTTGGGGTACGACACCTTGGTTCAACGTTAATCAACTTTTTCTTAATCAAACTCAAAATACTTAATAACTATGATTAGTATTGTGCGCCACGAGCCTTAAGTGGCGGAGAATGAGTGAGAATGGAGCATTCTTACCCTCATTCTGATTATTTTGGACGCAAGACGCTTGACTTGTTGTCTAGAGTATTCACCTCCGCCCCTAGAATTTAGTGAAATCTAATCACAAACTCTTTTCATAAACCCTTGTTTAGGGTAAAATCAACCCAACCCATCAAACCTAATTTTTTTGTGCCTTAGGGCATCAACCCCTAAAACCCTTTTCTCAAAGGTAAAATCAACCAAAACACAAACATTTTCTACTCCGAACTACAGAGCTCTGATTCCTCATCCCCGAATGAGTGATACGTAGGCACAAGGGCCATAATCCTTGGCGAGCTTTATAATAAAAATCCAAAACCCCTCTCTTTCACACATATTCTTTTGAAAATAAAACAATATTAGATAAATCCCCATGTACGTTAAACAATCCAAATGGTTCCCATGGAATACCATGGACGTGAAGGATGCTAATACCTTCCTCGTGCGTAACTGACTCCCAAACCCTAATCTCAGTTGCGAGACTGATTCTTTATCCTTTCCCTAGAACTTCCGATGCGCTTATCTTTTTGATGGTTTTATCGACTATTTCCTCTCGCCTCTCTAATAGAGGCACAAAAATAAAATTCGGTGGCGACTCTTCTGTTTCTTTCCGTTCAATCCGTCCAGTTTTCCTCGCTCCTGAAACCCCGGTGGCGATAGTTACTATAGAAGAAAATCTCCCTTAAAGATGGATTCCGAAACCATGATTTTCAGAAAGAACTTTTCAGAAACACTTCAATGTTAAGTACTCATTGTTCTAGGATCAGAACATGAATATTAGTTCTTTGAATGTGATATTCAATTATCAGCATGAAGGAGTTCAGACTCAGATAGAAGACCATTTCATCATAAACTGGTAACTTATATTCTGATCTTTGATAATTCTTGACATCTTCAGATGTTTGATTTTAACCATTCTGATTCTTGAGATATAACCCTGTAAAACACTTAACAAACTCCTTTTCAAAGTGGTTGTTAGCAGAAAAAATTAATCAATGTTTGGGTTTTTAATTAAGGAATTTAGATATCAAAATAAAATTCTTCCCCTTAGATACACTATGTTTTCTCCCCCTTTGTCATCAATAAAAAAGACATAAGACAAAATAATAATGTAAATGAAGAGAAACAAACATATTTGATTGAAAATGCAAAAAGGCAGTGAATGATACAACAGAGAAAATAAAAAGTTTTTAAGAAACTAAAAAAGGATAAGGGTTCTGAGAAGGAGGAGGAGGAGGAAGAGGAAGAGGAAGTCTTGAGAGAATCAACTGAAACATGTGATCCTGTATGTGCAGACGCTCATTGACCCTTACATTGTCAGACTTGATTTCCCCAATAGTCTTCAGAAGTGCAACATGAATAGGTTGAGAGGAAGAAACTTCAGAAATGACAATCTGAGTAGCAACTTCTTCCATAACACAATCTTGAGGTTCAGAAGCAGCATCAGCTTCTGGAGAAGTCTCAGCGTGCTGAACAACCTCAGTTTTTGGTGCAGCTTCTTCTTACCCAACTTCAGGAGTATATTCCTTGACTTCTAGAGCAGGAATACATAGTTGGGAGTTTCTTAAATTCCATAGTTCCATTAAGGGAACGAACCCATAACATAATTTTCTTTCAGCAAGTGTATACCCAAAATCCTTCAGCTTAGAAATCTTGGAATCCATCCATCTTCTGTAATCTTCCCTTGCTGAATCACTCGCACCTGGATTTGCTGAAGAATGACTGATATTCATTGCTTCATGCAAACGACTTTTAGATTCTGACTCAAACTTCCTCAGAATCTTACCAATGTTAGGGGAGGATTTTGGTGGTTGTTTGGGGTAGTTAACAGTGAGGTTAATTCTAGACTCATCAAAGTCAAGACCATAGACAGAAGAAAAAGATGGGAAAATGATATGAGGTGATTCATGGTCAGGTGAAGTTGGTTTAGATTCAAAGTTGAACATACCGTTAGGAGTTCCATCAGAAACATGTCCATTAGAAACACTTGAAGGAGATGTTCTGGGGGTTGTGATATTTGGAATTGTTGGTTGGGGAGTAAAAATACATGGTGTTGAGATGGGTGAAATTTGTAACTGTGACGGAGATGGTGGTGATGGTATCTGTTGTTATTATGACAAAGGTTTAGAAACTAAATGAGTTTCTATGATAGGATTTATAGTGGTTGATTGAGGTGGTGAAAGTGAGATTGGTTCAGAAACAATTGGTTGAGATGAAGGAATAGGTTGGAATGGTAAGTTCCTTTCAGAAATAATTGAATTAGAATTAAATTAAGTGCTATCAGAAGGAAGCTTACTAGACGCTGTAAGACCCTAATTGTGTCCCTAAGATCCCTCATGGCATCATACCATTGCATTTGCATTGCCTCAAGGATCATAAGCATCTTGGTTCCCTTTACCTTTGGGTGGGACCTCTTGTGAGTGGTTTGAGATCACCAAGCATGCTTGAATTGTATATTATTGCTTTTCTTATTTTGTTTACTAACCAAAAGCACAAAAATATATGTCACTGACATTTCTTGTTTGTAGCTTGAGCAATCACAAGGTCAAAAGCTTCAAGGAGAATCATTGGTGCAAAGATATGGCCAAGAGAAGAGGAAAGAAAGCATGGCAATGGTTCCCAAAGCTCTCATCCATCAAATATGCCTCCCTAGCATCTCAATTCATCATTTTGATCAAAGCAAGTCAAAGGGTTTGGGGTTTGTTCCCCAAGGAAACCCTAGTTCATTTGTGTACCACAATGCCTTGCTCTTGAAGCAACCTCAGCCCATGATCAAATACAATCAAGGGGAGTTTCTTTAATTCATCATTCATGCATATTTGAACTTATTTTGAGTGTCCTCAATCATCAATTCATCAAGATATGAGTCATGGGCTGGAGAAGTTGATCAGTCAATTCATCTGACTATTTTGAAGTGCACTGAGACCTAACTTTTTATGTGTTGGTCAAATGGAGATGATCTAAAACGCAAAAATGTTCTTAAGGACAATATGAAAAACTTTCATGTTCATCAAAAATTTATTTGAAGCTTGGAAGGTCATCATCCATTCCAATACATTATAGGTCATTTTGACTGAAACCCTAATTTTGGGTCAACTTCCCAAGAACATAACTCATTCATTTTTTAAGATTTTGAGGTGGGATCAAATGCATTGGAAATCCTGAGATGTCTACTTCAAATTTTATGTTGAACAAAATTTCAAAATCTCAAAGTAAATACATGTGATAATGCAAAACATTATAGATCACTTTGGACCAAATGCATTGAAAGGCAAAAAAGTCCAATTTCAAGTACCCATAACTCTTTCATCAAAAATCCAAATGATGCAAAACTTAAGTCCATTTTTATTGACTTGAAAATATCTACAACTTTGATGTTGGAGGTTTTTTCATTTGAGGCTTGCATTATCAAAAAAGAGGGGCTTGAACATTGGCCAAATTTGGAAACTTTGCCTTTACATGTTTTGCATCTTACACTTTAAACTCAAAATTCACTAATTTCCACACTTCAAATGGATTTTTGCCCAACATAACATTTGTTCCTTACACCAATACCTTTCCAACCATTAGTCACATGCTCATGTTTGGATTTGGCAAATGGCATTTTCGAAGAGGAGAAGTTTTAGGCATAATTGTGCATAACATGTTGAAACTCATTACACAAGCTTGTGCATTGCCAATTACACGACCATTTTAGTTCAATTATGCTTCAGATTGCATTTGGCATTGAATTTGGGCCTTTTGAATGATCATGCGAGCCCATGCAAAGAGTATCCATTTGCGATGCACACGGATTGATCACACTTGCCTTGCCTCTCCATCTATAAATAGAAGCCTCACTCCATTCAAATTTGATCCATGAATCAACCTGAAATGTTGCTGAACTGAAAACCAAACCTCTCACCAAAGGAGCTATTTCACTTTTCTTCATTTTTTTCAGATCTAAAATTCAACCAAATTCGGTTGAATCTTTGGATCTAAAGCTCATAGACCTTCATCCTTTAGTCCATTGCACTTCTGTTTTGCCAAAGGAAGCAAGGAAAAGAGCTCAGATCTTCACAATTCAAGGTTATTCTTCAACTGTTTTTCTCTTCGAAACTCACTTTTCTTTGATCTATTTGCTTGGATATTGTGTTTGCCGAAGTCCTCACTTGAGAGGCAAGCCAGTGGTGGCTTTGATTTTGTGTTTTGATGAACTGTAATTTTTGTACCTGAATCTTCCAGCTCAGATTTCTTATTCTATAGAAAGCTTGAGTACAATTCAAGGTTACAGGGGTGATGTACATCACCCCAGCTTCATTTTGATGTATGGATCGTGTCATTTGGTTACCTCTTTTTGCTCTGCAATTTTTGAACGTGGCCGGAGTTTGGCCGGAGAAGACGGTGGCGCTGGCCACCGTCTGGTCTCCAGATTCAATCTGGATCGTTCATCTATTTTTCCAGATGCAATCTCCACTGTCCAATGTTATGACTTTTAATAATGCCAAGTGTGACGCGTTTGACTCTTGCCTACGGTGGAAGCGTGCATATGGAGCGCCTGATCAGCCACGTCAATTAATGAGGCTTGATCAGACGCTCCTGGTTTTTTTGATATTATTAATTTCTGATTTAATTTCTTCTATTTTCATTCTTTTCAAAAATTCACATCTTCTTCATTTTAAATCCAAAAAATATGGGACCAATTGCATTCTTCTACAAATAATTTCTAGTTTCTAATTTTGATTTTTAATATTTTTTATTTTGTCATTTGGTATTTTTTGTGAATTTCCTCTTTTCTGGTTGTTTTTAATTCATTTTAAATAGTTTTTGATATTCAAAAAATACAAAAATATTTTCCTAACCTATTTGAATGATGATGGATCTATGAAAAATATTCTCATCAATTTTTAAATTGATTTGAGATTTATTTGAGATTTTAGTTCAATTAGGTTATTTTTATTCATTTTTAATTGATTAAAAATAGTTTCTGACCTTTAAAAATGCTGAAATTTTTTGTCAAACTTTGTTTGACCTTGTTGAACTTGGGATAAATCACTTGGACCTTTCAAGGTTGATTTGAAGTGATTTTGAAGTTTGACCTTTCTTTTATTTTTAATTCAAGTTTATTTTAATATTAAAAATGCCAAAAAAAGTTTGCTTATTATTTGACCTCCAATCTTCATCCCATTTCTGGTTTCTCATTGTTTGACTTTGACCTTCAATGTCATTTGGTCAACACACATGGATTGGTACATTTTATTTCACCTTATGCACTTTAATCTTTCCATTTCATAATCCATTATTCATCTCTTTCTTCTTCTTCTTTTTTTCTCTTTTTGATCAATGAGTTAGAGGTTGATAAGTTAGCATTGATTAGGGAGACTTAATGTTCCTTGATTCAAATCTAATTCATCTTGATCAATTGATCAAGTGAATGGCTTTGCATTAAGGATAGGTTATTTCCTAAATCATGCAAAAGACTTAAACCAATACAAGATCAATTCTCTTCTTCTTTTTGGCATGGCAAGTTGTTGGAACTTGGTTCACTAATCAAGACTTCTAACTTGTGTTGTTGCCTACGTTATTATTGACCGGCCTCAGATAGTTGTGACTTCTACATAAGTCCAATTACGATTGCTTAACATAGCGCTAAATTTTCCTTATGGCACACTAACTACTAACACTAATCATTAACCATTAACATTTACTTTTTGCTCTTTAATTTTATGCAATTTACTATTCTTGTACATATTATTCATTTGCTTTTTCCTTTGCTCACTTGAGCACATGTTTATGCTAATTCCATTTTCCTTTTGCTCACTTGAGCATATAATTGTGTATATATATCTTTTGTGCTTGTGTTTGTCTGTTTGTTGTGGACCAAATGCAAAGAAATGGAAAAAAGGACTTAGACTTTAGGACCTTCCCTATGCAAAAATGGAGTAAAAGAGCAACTAGGCCTCATGCCTTTAGAATGCTTAAAAGTAAAAGAGCAACTAGGCCTCATGCCTTTAGAATGCTTAAAGCTTGAAGATGAACATTGAAAGGACCATATTCTAAACTCCCTCTTGTCCATTCTTTGATTGTAAATAGAACCTTTTGATGTGTGTGTTTCTTTGTGCTAGGGATTTCCACTTGAGCCAAATTGAGGAACCATTACCATGAGCTGCTAAGAGAGAGAGATTCAAGACATTGAGGAACCTTCCAAGAGTTTATTTGATTGTTGATTGCTTGAGTTTATGCTTATGCGATTGCTTATTCCAAAGGATGGGAGCTATTTGGATCATCCATATGATCTCAAGAGAGGAACTCCTTTTGTGGTTTTGTTTCTTATCCCTCACCTTTTGCATTGCTTAAGATCTTAGCCATTCTTCTTCTTCTCTCCACTCTAACCCAAGCCAAAACTTTTGTGCAAACATTTAACACTTGTTTTCAACATTAGAAACCTAAGCCTTATGCTTTTGATTTTCAAACTTTCTTTTCATAATACTTATTTTGAATTGAATTTCTCAGTCAACTTTGACCATTTTTGGACATACTTTTCATCGGTAAATATAACCCATTCAAATATCTTTTGTGGTTTCAATGGCCACTCTCTTAATCAAAACCTTTTCATAACCTTTAGCTATTAAGTTTGAGTTATCCTTGTGGTAGATGTAATACTCACCTATATCCTTAGTGATGGACAATGAGTCTTCCATGCTTATTATAGGGTTAACCCCTCACATGCATGTTGAAGCTATCCTCACATGGTGGATTTGTGGTTTTAGGTTGAGTTTTCTCCCTTGGATAACAAAAGACCTTAAGGCTTTTGGACCAATCAATTCACCAACTCATTTTGAGATTTTTACCCCGAACTACGAGGTTTTGATCCTAATCTTTTTTTAGATGGTACGTAGGCAATGGGTTTATCCATCCAAACACAAATGTAAATAAACTTGTACATTCTCTCCTCATCTCTTCAATCATGTTTGCACAAACAAATTTTCACAAAATACCAACCTGACAACAAATATGAAAAGGGCTCCCTAGGAGTACCTAGGATGTTTTTGGTGCCTAACACCTTCCCATTGCATAACTAACCCCCTTACCCAGATCTCTGACTCTCTTTTACTAGTTTTTGATTTGATAAAACTTTTAGGTTTTTGTTCTCTTTCTAACCATTCCTTTGGATAAATAGAAGTGCGGTGGCGACTCGACTTGTATGATTTACCTTGGATTTAGTCAATATCTCTAATGGTAACGAATACCCCGCTACAGACGCCACGTCAGAAGCTCTGGAAGAAGACTGGACGACTGCAGAAGTATCCTTCAGAAGCATTTCTCTATGACGCTCCCTTAGAGGCACCTCGTCCTCATCCAGAAAGACATCGATCTTCTTCTTCTTCTAAGGCCTTGTAGCGGTAAATTCGTTGGTTAGTGATTAGAGTATCAGGGTTTGTTATCGTCTTCACAGGGGTTATGTGATATCGCCGCCGTTCGACAGTTGTTAAATTCTTAACTTATCGTAACAAGGGGGTTTTAGTTTGGTTACGGTAGCTTGCATAAAAAGTAAGAAATTGCGGTAAAAGTTTTGGTTTTACGATTTGAGAAAGATTGTCAAAGTTAGGGTTCGACGATCACTTTGCATGCATATGTTCGATCAAACAAAAATCATAAACTCCATTAGATGATAAACATATCCACAAAGTCCTCCCAATGTGTTTATCTCTAACACACATTATGGGTTTTCCCATTTTGATCCATTGTTGATCTCTCACATAATCTATCAAAATGACAACTTTTAGGTTTAACTTTTTAGTGAACAAACTCATTCAATACTATCTCTAGCTAAAGAACAAGGATGGATGAAAACCTAGGTAAAGAGTTGGAAAACATCTCTCGATCATAAACCAACACAAAGAGTTATCAATAAAACAAGGTTTTCACCATATATTCATCATCAAAGAGTTTACAAATGAAGATCATCCCATTTACATACAAAGTTTATGATCATCTACATCTAACCTTGACAAAATGAAGGACTTAGCTACTCATTTTCATGGTAGCTTGGTCAACAAGTTTCGGAAGAAGGTTGATCAACATCCGAGTCGAAGAATCGAGATTGGATGGGAATCCACCTTCTTTTTGTGAAATATTATCAAGAGAAGAAGAGAAATGAGAAAAAGGGTTTCTAGGTTACAAAATATGATCCCAAGAGAAATGCTGAAAAATATCTAAGTGTAAAAGTTATGTCCTTTCCAAAAAGTAGCCCATGCTACTTATAGTACTGGTTACTGAGCTGTCATGCTCGCTAGGCGAGCAGAATGGTTCGCCTAGCGAGCCCCAAAATAGGCCACCAGAAGTGCCTGCGCCCAGAGAAATCATCCAAGTCCTGTTTGCATATGTTCGCTAGGCGAAGAATCCTTCGCTAGGCGAAGCCCACGCTTCCTCCTTCACTCCAGCGAGTCTAGATAGTTTTGCTACTGGAATTGCTCGTTGGGAGCTCGCTGGATGCTCGCCTAGCGAATGTTGGTGATTTTTCCACTGGAAGCGTTCGCTACTTCCCTCTCCACAGCGAGTTTGATCATTTTGCTACTGAAAAATTCTGGGAGTGTTCGCTGGCATCTCGCTGCCTGCTCGCCTAGCGAGCACTTCGCTACATCACTCGCCTAGCGAGCTTGCTGATGTTTGCTTCCTTTCTTGGTTCCTTTGCCATCTTTCTTGTGCCTTAGTTTTCTACTCTTTCATGCCTAATTCCTGCACAATAACACACAAATTAAAGGTACCAAGATCATTTCACATTGTATTGCAAATCATCAAAAGCAAGGGCGGTTTCGAACACTATTTTTACAAAAAGGAGTGAAAGATGCCCACATTTGATAGCTCAAATAAACACAATTTGGCATCTAACAACTCTCCCCAACTAGGTTCTTGCTTGTCCTCAAGCAAAGTATGCCTCTTGAAGGACAAGAGGATTCGCTTAAAGAAAAAGGTTTCTCCGAAATCGGATAAAATGGCTCAAACACAAGAGAATCAACCAGACACAAGTTCCCAATGGTTAGAATAACACAATACACAAGAACTAAAACCTTATAGCAATGCAAAACATGTATCAGTCCACAACAATGTTATCCTGAATGAATCACCCTATCTCTCCTCTTCGAATAAGGATTGAAGAAATTACGCGTTTGCAACCGCGGGGACAATCTCACTCTCCAACAAACAATGCGAAAGTCAAATCAATTCATACAATGTCTAACAATTATAAATGAAAATGCGGAAGCACGAAGATCACTAAGGTCTTTTCCGGTTGTAGCTTGGTTAGGTTTACAAACAAGGGTCATTTTTAAGGCCATTGAAAACAAACTTGCCGACGCAAAAGAGACATTCACTATACAAGCTATTCACACATCTCAACTTCGTTCCACTTGTTTCTCATTTGAAACCTTCACAACTCTTATTTCACAACTCAATTTTTTTTTACACTATTTTTCTTCCAAGCAAGCATTCATTTTCATTTTCTCTATTTTTTTTCTTTTTCTTTTCACATTGTATTCACAAAACAGGTGTTTCTCTTTTCTAATTTTTTTTCAATGCTTGCTCGGTTATTCAAGAGTTGTGACACCTACTGATTCTCATTTTCGTTCTCCCCAACTTATCTTTTACTCACCCTAAGTGAATGCTCTTGACTTTTTACGGCAAAAGAACAATTATCAAAATTTTCAGGGTTTCAAGAAAAAAGATTTTGACATCTCGCCTTATTTCAAGCAGAGATTCAACTGTTTAAGCTTAAAGGGGTTCACGAATACTCTCTGCTCACGGGTAAGTTGTATTTGGATCTGGTTGTGCTCGAAAACAAGTGCCTTGATCATTTCTAATTGCTTCCACACATTCAAAATAATAAAAGACAAAGCATGAATCAAATGAATCAATAAAGTTTATTAGAATCCAGCATTTTAGTGTACAATGGAGGTTTCCTCACAATTTGTGGTTTTAAGTCCTAGATGAATCATTCATTCAATTATGTTGCAAAAAGAACAATATTCAATTACGAAAAGAGTAAAGTTCTTAATGCATTCTAAAATTCTAACCGGAGGTAACCATGTACCTTAGCATTATTCGCTTGTTTATTTTTATCATTGCCATCCATGCTCGGATGCACCTTCATTGGATACTTCTTTGAGGAGCAACCAATCTAGAAGGTTTGACCCTCAATCAACCAAAAATTTATTAAACAAAAGAAATTTAAATCAAACACAATAATTTAAAACATAAACACAATCATTACTTCAAAAAAATTTAAAAATGTGCGTGGGGGACAAAACACCCCAAAAGTACATAACTAAAACCAAAATACTACATATCTGAAAATACAATAAAATAAAACATAAAATGAAAAATAAAACTTAGTCCTCATAGGACTCAGAACTCTCTTCACTACCGGTCTCAGAACCGGAACCATCATCATCATCATCCTCAGCGCCACTAGAAGTATCAGCACCAGATGCACCAGCACCCGCCCCCTCTCCGAAAACAGGCTTGTCCACAGGCCAGCTAGCGTGCTGCAGGAACTGCTCACGCGTCATCATCGGATGCTCTCCGGAAGGGTCACGTACCTGCAACTGTAACAATTGCATAGAATCGTGAATATCAACCATGGCGCGCTGAGTTGCCGCCATCCAATCCCAATTATAATTGCAGACAGCCTGCTGGAAAGGATCAAATCCCTGAGCAAAAGTACCAGGACCATCAGAAGCCCCGGTAACACCAGCACCTGTACTACTCCTGAAGTTCTTGGGCTTACAGTACTTGGCCACATATCTATCGTCGATGGCTGACGGAATCCTCACTTGACTGCGGGAGGGTAGCTTCACCCTCGACTGTTGGCACAAAGCCATGATGAGACAAGGAAAAGCAAGGGGGCAGTTAACTCGTGCCCCCGACTTCAGCCCGCTTTCAACCACAGACTTCATCTCTAAAGCAATGATTCTCGCCACATCGATCTGAATATTAGTGAGAATGCAGTGAACCAAGTGTGCCACTGGGATCGGCACGATCGATGTATGGGACTTGGGTTTAATATTGGTCAGAACCAGCATTAGGATCAGTTGAGCCAAGGGAATTATATCCTCCCTATGGTACCTCATAGGAACCCCAGATGGGTTCACCTCAACTGATTTACCCTCAAATAACAGGGCTGCAGAAATAGAGTCGGTGTCTCTGTAGAGCCTCAAATCACGGTGGTATGCGTCCCTCTCATTAGCTCCTAGATGGAGCGGTTCACCCAGCACACGGTTGATTGCATCCCGATCGAAAGCATCCTGACGGCCTGACACTCTTGTCGTCCAAGTGAAAGGCTCGTCGTCATTAGGTAGTGCGTTCGCATAGAACTCACGCACTATCTCGATGTCATAGCTTTCAAGTGGGGAGATCAACCGGTCCCATTTCTTGCTATGAATCAACCCAGCAAATGTTCTATAATCGCCTTCGGGGTTGATCATAAACCTCTTCTCTGGCAAGATTTTTCTTTTTTCCAATGCCACATAGTGTGCGGCTTGCTTTGCCCCGATGAATTTGTCGGTATCAAATTGAATGGGGACCGTGCGGGAAGTGCTCCCGGCCTTTCTCTTTTTCGAAGCGCTCGACCTGGATGCCATCTGTAAAATCACAGAAAAGGAAAAGCACAACCACAAAACAGATTAGAGAGCAAAACAGAAAAACCAACTACTGTCATGGTCGCTACTGCTTCGCCTAGCGAGGACCCAGCGAAGATTCGCTACGGGTTCACTTAGCGAAGTGGCAGCGAATGCTCGCCACTGATTCGCCTAGCGAAGATGCTAGTGAATGTTACGGGATTCTGGGTTCTCCATTGTTAACAACCAAATTTCAGAAAACCCTAAGTCTAATGGTACCCATTTCAGAAACAAAGTGATTTAACAGGCAAGGCATCATTCTTAACATTCATGCAAACCTAATCCTACATGCAAAACCTAATGATACCCACTCCCCCAAATTCACCCTTAATGTCTCATACTTCAGAATTTACAACTTGAATTCATAAAGTAATGGAGATAGGACAAACCTGAGTGGAGAGATCGATTGAATTTGAAATGCACGGTTAGGGTTTGCAATGCAAGTTAGGGTTTGTGTGAGATGGAATTGATAGAGGTGATTTTGTGCAAGTGAGAGTAAGTTTGATCCTTATATTCAGACTTAAAACAAAATAACAAGTTGTGGGCCCAAATCAGTGGCCCTGTGAAACAGAATTAAAGTTCTGTCATGCTATGCTCGCTACTGCCTTCGCCTAGCGAGCAGCTAGCGAATCAGCTCGCTACTGCCTTCGCCTAGCGAGCAGCTAGCGAGCATGACAGTATTTTGTTTTTTTTCAAAACAGCATACAAAGCATATTTCAGCAAGGTTCTTCAAGTTGAACACCAATACCATACAACAGAAAGCGGTAAATACTTATAATGTTGGGGTGCCTCCCAACAAGCGCTTGTTTAACGTCGGATAAGCTCGACGGTTCAACGGTCTTCACGATCCGCCTTTGTTGAGCAACTTCCTCAAGGGCTTTGTTGTCTTCAAGAGGTTCTTCATGAACCTTCGATAAAATCTGATACCCCCCTTTTTCGAAACTATTTGCACAACACTCACACATTCACCATCAGAGATAGAACAATTCATCCCGGCCTCTACTAGTTTGACAACTTCCTTCTTTTTCAGCACACGTATCAATTGATTCTCCTCTTTTGTGGACAAAGTATTGCTAATGATCACCGGTTTAGTACAGTTATCACTAAGGAACACATACTTCAAATGTGGCTCTAGTTTTGGCTCCTCCACTTTCTTTGTCATATCCAAGCCTCCGCTTGTCTCTTCATGATAAACAAGTTCACCACAAGACTCTAATTCATGCAACAATGCTTCCATCTCTTTTCCTTTATTTTCGGTCGAAACTTTGTAGACTCTGATAAGAGATTTTTCTGATGGATTAGAAACATGAACCTGGTTTGCGACCTCCACAAGTTTCTCCTTGGTGGCATCGATTCGGAAAGAATCATGCTTATCATTAGGATGCTTTTTGGCTTCAAAAAGATTGAAGGCTACCTCTTCATTGTGGACCCTTACTTTCATCAAACCGTTGTCAACGTCAATCATCATGCGTGCGGTTTTCATGAATGGTCGGCCAAGAATAAGTGGAGCATCGTCGTCCTCTTCCATATCAATCACAATGAAATCAACCGGGAAGAAGAATTTGTCCACCTTCACTAACATGTCTTGAGCAACTCCATATGGTGAAGTGGTAGACTTATCAGCTAGTTGTAAAGTCATCCTTGTAGATTTGATCTCAACATTTCCCAATCTTTTAACAATGGATAGGGGAATTAAATTGATGCTAGATCCTAAGTCAATTAAGCCATTACCCATGTAGGTGTCTCCAATGGTTACCGGTAAAACGACTCGGCCCGGATCGGATTCCTTCCTTGGGAGAGTTTTTTGAATGATGGCACTACATCGTGCATCAAGCAAGATTGTCTCGGGTTCCATGTACCTCCGCTTTTTAGTAAGTATGTCTTTCATGAATTTCGCATACTTAGGCATTTGCTCCAATGCTTCGGCAAACGGAATGTTCACTTTAAGTTGTTTGAATATATCCATGAACCGGGCGTAGTGCCGTTCATTCTCCCTCTTAGATGGAGCATGTGGATACGGAAGGTTTTGGATTGGACTAGCGTCCACTACCTCCTTTCCTTTAGAAACTCTAGAATTCCTCTCTCTTTTATTTTTTACTCCCTCCACTATCACTTCATCACTCTTATTTTTTTCAACTTCCACACTTTCTTTATTTTCTACTTCACCATTCTTTTCATTCTTTTCAACTTCTTCCTCACTCCACTCCCCAACTTCACCATCAATACTATCCTCTATTTTTTTTCTCCTCATCTTTTTTCCTCATCCTCTCTTTTTTCACTCTCATCTATTTTTTTACTCTCACTAATCAACTCCCTTCCACTTCTCGTCGTTATCGCTTTACAATTCTCTTTTGGATTTGTTTGCGTGTTCGCCGAAAAAGATGGTCCGGGTTGTTGTTCCGCTAGTTGTTTAGCAAGTTGACCGACTTGAGTTTCGAGATTTTTGATTTCCGCATCGTTACTCTTTTGATTAGCCATCGACATTTGCATAAATTGTGTCAATGTCTCTTCTAATTTTGAAGTCACGACCGGCGGTTGTTGAGGTTGGTAAGGATTTTGACGGCTAGAAGTACCACCCCCATAACCTTGGTTATGGTGATAGTTAGCCCTTGGTTGGAACCCTTGATTCCCTTGAAAGTGTTGTTGGTGATTTGGAGGATGTTGTTGATACGGTTGTTGTTGTTGTTGTTGTTGTTGTTGCCTCGGTTGGTAGTCTCGTTGGTTCGCCATGTAATTCACTTCTTCGAACTCGGGAGGTGGACAAAACCCGGTGTCATGATCACCCTTGCAAAGCTCACAACAAGCTATTTGTTTAGCTTTTGAAGGCTCTCTCAACTCTTTTATTTGTTGAGTTAAGAGTTCAACTTGTTGAGAAATGAGTTTGTTTTGGGCAAGAATAGCATCGTTTGTCCCAAGTTCAAGCACTCCCGGTTTCTTCAAAGAGTTGCCTCTACTTTGACTTAGGAGGTCATTTAGAGCCATTCGGTTGATGATATCAGTAGCTTCGTCGGCGCATTTAGACAACAAAGAACCACCCGAGGTAGCATCCAATAAAGTCTTGCAATTAGGTTGAAGGCCATTCTTGAAAATGTGGATTTAAATCTTTCCCATGCCTCATTCAATGATTCGTTGGTTCCTTGTGAAAACACGGAGATAGCCGTTTTGGATTCCATGAACCGGTTGTGGGAGAAAAATCTCTCAATGAACTTCTCTTCCAACACGTTCCAATCCGTCATGACTGCAGGTGTTTGATCCAAGTAACAATCTTTGGCTTTGCCGAGCAAAGCATGAGGAAATAGTCTTTTGAACAACGGTAGCTCTTGAGCTTGATCAACTCCGGCCGCCAATGCTATCTCGTAAAATTTGGTGAGAAAAGCAAAGGGGTCTTCATGGTCCATTCCGGTGAATGGACTTCCGTATAGCAAGTTAAGAGTTCCTGTCTTCATCTCGGCTTGCCTTCCCTGGTGGTTGGAAAACTGAGTTGTATTCCTCGGACTGTTGACACATGGTGTGGAAACGGGCGATGGTGGTGGTGGATCCATGATAGGTATCAAAGGTGGTGGTTGTGTTGTAGAAGAACCTTCTCCTTGTTCTTGTCGTTGTCTAGCTTGTTGCTTCCTTCGTCTCGTTCTGCTATTCAATCTCCTTGCGGTTCTTTCGATCTCAGGATCAAAAAGAAGTTGGTCCTCAGGAACCTGCCCTCGCATAAAACGAAAGTTGCACACTAAACCAAACAAATTGACAAGCACAAGTCAAAAATTCGAGAGTTAAAAAATTAAGCAACTATTGTGATGCTCGCAATATCAATTCACAATCCCCGGCAACGGCACCATTTTGTTGGTTAGTGATTAGAGTATCGGGGTTTGTTATCGTCTCCACAGAGATTATGTGATATCGCCGCCGTTCGACAGTTGTTAAATTCTTAACTTATCGTAACAAGGGGGTTTTAGTTTGGTTACAGTAGCTTGCATAAAAAGTAAGAAATTGCGGTAAAAGTTTTGGTTTTACGATTTGAGAAAGATTGTCAAAGTTAGGGTTCGACGATCACTTTGCATGCATATGTTCAATCAAACAAAACTCATAAACTCCATTAGATGATAAACATATCCACAAAGTCCTCCCAATGTGTTTATCTCTAACACACATTGTGGGTTTTCCCATTTTGATCCATTGTTGATCTCTCACACAATCTATCAAAATGACAACTTTTAGGTTTAACTTTTTAGTGAACAAACTCATTCAATACTATCTCTAGCTAAAGAACAAGGATGGATGAAAACCTAGGTAAAGAGTTGGAAAACATCTCTCGATCATAAACCAACACAAAGAGTTATCAATAAAACAAGGTTTTCACCATATATTCATCATCAAAGAGTTTACAAATGAAGATCATCCCATTTACATACAAAGCTTATGATCATCTATATCTAACCTTGACAAAATGAAGGACTTAGCTACTCATTTTCATGGTAGCTTGGTCAACAAGTTTCGGAAGAAGGTTGATCAACATCCGAGTCGAAGAATCGAGATTGGATGGGAATCCACCTTCTTTTTGTGAAATATTATCAAGAGAAGAAGAGAAATGAGAAAAAGGGTTTCTAGGTTACAAAATATGATCCCAAGAGAAATGCTGAAAAATATCTAAGTGTAAAAGTTATGTCCTTTCCAAAAAGCAGCCCATGCTACTTATAGTACTGGTTACTGAGCTGTCATGCTCGCTAGGCGAGCAGAATGGTTCGCCTAGCGAGCCCCAAAATAGGCCACCAGAAGTGCCTGCGCCCAGAGAAATCATCCAAGTCCTGTTTGTATATGTTCGCTAGGCGAAGAATCCTTCGCTAGGCGAAGCCCACACTTCCTCCTTCACTCCAGCGAGTCTAGATAGTTTTGCTACTGGAATTGCTCGCTGGATACTCGCCTAGCGAATGTTGGTGATTTTTCCACTGGAAGCGTTCGCTACTTCCCTCGCCACAGCGAGTTTGATCATTTTGTTACTGAAAAATTCTGGGAGTGTTCGCTGGCATCTCGCTGCCTGCTCGCCTAGCGAGCACTTCGCTACATCACTCGCCTAGCGAGCTTGCTGATGTTTGCTTCCTTTCTTGGTTCCTTTGCCATCTTTCTTGTGCCTTAGTTTTCTACTCTTTCATGCCTAATTCCTGCACAATAACACACAAATTAAAGGTACCAAGATCATTTCACATTGTATTGCAAATCATCAAAAGCAAGGGCGGTTTCGAACATTATTTCTACAAAAAGGAGTGAAAGATGCCCATATTTGATAGCTCAAATAAACACAATTTGGCATCTAACAGCCTTGTAGCGGTAAGTTCATGATCATCAAGCTATGGATAAACTTGACGTCAATAAAACTAGAGTAGCCACCCCGCTTTTATTGTTTCCAAAGGAAAAGGGAAAAGTACAAACAAAACCCAAAGGTAAGAAGTTTTCAAATCAAAACTAATAAAATTCCAGAGATTACAGGTAAGGGGGTTGGTAACACAGAGGGAATGTGTTAGCACCCAAAGTGTCCTGGGTACTCATAGGGAGCCCTTTTTTATGTGTGTATGTGTTTTTGGTATAAAAGATGTTTGAGAAAAATAGAGTGTGGGGATGAGGGAAGAATTCATTGATTACATTTTTGTGTTTGACAAGACCTTCGGACTTATGCCTAAGTACCAACATAAAAATGAGGGATCAAAACCTCGTAGTTCATGGTAAAAATTTCAAATTAGTTAGTGAATTGCTTTTAACAAAAGTTTAAATGAAAAGGAACCAAGGGGCCAAAAATTTGAATGGGGTTGTTAGTTCTTTTTGTCTTTTTGAAATTTTAAGTCAATATGATTAAGTTTATTTACAAATTTGATTTAAGAAATAGTTTGAAAATTCAATGGCATAAGGCCAAAGTTTTTAATCATTAAAATAAAGTCTAAGTTTATAATCACAAGCAGAGAAGTTTTTGAAAAGAGGGAGAGATTTTGAAATTTAATAAGTGAGAGGAGATGAAAAGACTATCCTAAGCATAAATTTAAAAGTTAAGGGTTGAAAAAGATCTGACCAATGGGATGTAATCCAACAGACAAGAGTGTTATATAGAAACCCATTTTCCCTTGGACTTTGATCAAGCAATAATCAATAAGCAATGAACACTATCCAGACATCATGAAGATCAAGGCATCAAATAAAGATAGCCACATCCAAGCAAGAAACTCCCATAGCTAGTAGTCTTCTTTGTCTTTCCATGTATCAGATGAAATATTCCTTGATAAACTCAAAGCAAAGCATCAGGCACAAGATTAAAATAACAATTAACCATAAAGACAGAGTAGAAGATAAATTCAAACAAATCTCAAGGCTTGCATCAGATGAAGGCTTAGGCTCAATAGCTCAGTCTCAGAATGTTGGCATTGACCAATTCCTTTTTGCATAGGGAATGTTGCCTAATCCTAAGTCCAAAAGTTCATATCAAGTTCAACAGCCCACCAGATGTTTTTTAGTGTTTTTGTTGTTATTAAGTCTTTTAAGGTCCTAAGACCACAAACAAAATCAAAACACACAAAGAAATATATACAATCACAAGATATGACTCAAATGAGCAAAGTGAAAATGACATAAACATAAACAAGTTATATGAAATGTAAATGGCAATGATGATTAATGACTGAAATTTAAATTGCATAAAGTAAATGACTTGAAAGTAAAGAAATATTAATAAGAGTTTAGTCAAATGTTAGTCAAATGTTAGTCAAAAGTTAGTCAAGTGTTAATGGTGATTTTTAATTGATTAAGTCATTCTTTGGAGAACACCCAACCATTCATTCATAAGTATGAATCCTTAAACCAAGACATCTTCCATGAGAAGGGCTCATACTTGGATAATTCAACAAGCATGCCATTAGCTCCTATGAAAGGAAAAAAGGTCAAGTCTCCACACAATGTCATGAAGAATGGGAGACTTACAATCTCACCTACCAGAATGCTATGCCTTGAGGGTCAAATTTAGCTCTATGTTAAGCAATCATAATTGGACTTATGTAGAAGTCACAACTATCTGAGGCTATGCAATAAAAATTTAGGTGTTAATGCATGTTAGAGATTTGGTATGAAGAACCAAACTCCTAAAACATACCACACACTAAAAGAAAAGATCAAGAGGGGGGACCTATCTCAGTCATACTTGTATTGATTCATTTGACACAAAGGTCAATGAATAATCAATTAACCTTTAGACATTAGAGATTTCATTGGTCAAATGAGGGAATAGGAAAGAATAGGGATGAAGATAAAGAGGGAGGGGAAGATAGAAACACAAATTGGTCATGGAAGATGAAATGTACATTTCATCATGCCCCTAAATCCAATGGTTTTGATCCAAGAAAATTCAAATCAGCCTTGACCAAGGCCCAAACAAAAAGTCAAACATCACAAGATCATAAAATTGGCTCAACATAATTTTCAGATATTTAATCAATTAAAAATCAATTTAAAAATGAATTAAAATACATTTTAATTTGGTCAAAACCTAAAATCCCTTCAAAACACCAAATAAATGGCCAAGGTATTTATCCTAGGTCGAACAAGGTCAAAGGACCTTAGACAAAAAAATTCACTATTTTTTGTAAGTTATAAGTATTTTTAAATAATTAAAAATATGTACAAAAACATTTAATTCGTGAAAAATATCAAAATTAATCCAAAAAAATAGTTTTAATTCAGAATATGGAAGAAAAAAATATTTAAAGGTTTTTGGTGAAAGTCCCATATTTTTTGGATTAAAAATAAAATTTCTATGAATTAAATAAAATAGGAGCAATTAAAAGAAAATCAGAAATTAAAATAAAAAGCAAAAAACCAAGGGCCATCAGATCTCCTTCATTAATTAAGGTGGCAGATCTGATGGCCACGCGCGTGCAATCTGTGGTGGACTCTAGTCAATGCAACGCACGCTTGGTATTTAAAAGGAATGACTCAGATTAAAACAAATTAACATGATTAGATGGTCAAGAGGCATGCCAACACATCCCCGGATCTAGGGCTCCGGTCTTCTTCTCTGGTGGACCTCACCGGATTGGTCCACCATCAACCTTCACTAAAATGAAAAACAAGGACATGGATTCAAAGGAAAAAACTTTAGGAGCTCGAATCTGGCCTCAATTTTCTCCAATTCCAAGTATATTAAAAGATACAGGGATTTGAATTTTCAGGATCATGAACTGAGTTGCTTCTATTTGACCTCAAAGCAACTCAATCTTGTTGCCTACATTGGTAGGACTTCAGCCAACCAAAAATCAAAGAGAATGGTGAAGAATTGAGAGAGAATCGAAGAGAGAAAGTTTCTGAAAAATCACCTTTGAGGAGCTTAAATCTTGCTTGGTCTTGCTTCTAATTGGCCTTGGCTTGACTTCAGAAGCTTGCAGGAAGTGAATTGGATCAAAGAATGGCTTGGATTCTTGGAGTTTCAACTTCAAAACAAAAGTGAAATTGAAACTCGATTTTCAATTGAAAACCTTCAAGTTTATCCTCTAATGGTGAAGGGTAGGGTTGCAGGATCAAAACTTGGGCAAGGTCTCCTTAATTCTGAGCATGAGACAATGTATTTATAGGCTGAACAATTGATTTCCACACTCTTCCAATCAAATGCCAAAAATAGCAATTCTCACTTGCATGGATGCATGGGCGTATGATAGGCCTATGAAGTGATGTCAAAAGGTCCAAATTTGATCATAAGTGATGCTGAAAGTATGTCATGAAGCCATGCATTTGGAATTGAGAAATGGTAATGAGATTCATCCAAATGGAACCTTGAAGAAAAGAAATGTGCAAGTCACCCAATCCTTGGCCAAATGAAGTGATTTTGGACTTTTTGAAAAGGTAAGATCAAGGGGAACAAATTTCATGTTGAACACTTTTACATTTGAAGCTTTGATCATGATTAATTTTGAGGTGGATGTTTGGGAAATCAAACATAATTGAAAATTTTCTAAGTATCAAGTCAAATGTTCACTTCTTCCACCTTGAATAACTTTTGCTATGGGATTCAAATGGAAAAAGTTCCTTCATTAAAGTTGTATCTATTTCAAACCTATTCAATTTGGTCACAAATTTGACCTCATTTTGATTTGGCATGAAGGCGTTATGCATTTTAGAAGTTGAGGAAAATTGCTTGTTCAATGGTAATGCCCCAAAATGACCTATAATGTTTCCTCTTGGCACATGCCCTTGCAAGGTGAATTTGAAGCTTCTTAAAGAATAAAAGTTGGAGAAGACATCTTGAGTTTGGTCATGAATCTTGTATGGCCTTCATCTCATACAAATTGAGCAGGTTATAGTCCTTGGAAGTTGACCTCCTAACTAGGGTTCAGACAAAATGACCTATAATCTTTCACCATGAAAAATGACTTTCCAAGAAAAACTAGCTCTTGACCTCAACATTAAAGTTGTTTGTAATGTCATAAGTAGTAACTTTTCTCTTGGAATCATTTTCATATGACAAATATCGTAGGAGATAGGGTGTAGTGAACCCCAGTTTTGACCAGTTGACTTTCTCTGGTCAACCACCATGAACCAACTTGCAAAATTGAAGTTATCTTGATCTATTGGACTCATGGAGGATCATATATGTATAAGATGATGTATAATGAAGTATACCTTGATATATTTTATCAAATGTTGAAGAAACTTGCTGAGGAAGTCACACAAGATACCTAGATAAATTAGGGCTTCCAAGGCAAACAAGCTTCAAATTATTGATGAATTCTTGATCAAAATGATAAAATGGAGAACATGGGGACCCATATATGATGTTTAGAGCCAATTTGAACCATCTCTTGATTGATCTCCTTGCATTGAGGGTCTCAAACCCTAGATATAAGCTTGATAAGGCATTGGTGGATGTACACATTACCTACAAAAGAAACAAAGCTATACATAGACATATTTTTGGTATTTTGGTTAGTAAGTAATGAAAAACAAAGTATGATACAATCAAATATGCTTAGTGATCTCTCCCAATGCAAACCCAATGAATGAGGGGTAAGGAGGATGCCAAGGTGTGATCCCAAAGCCAATGCATATGATGAGATAGCATGAGGGATCTTAGGGTCAAATTTGGGGTCTTACATGACTAGAAGATCCTTCTCCTATGAATTCCTTCTTCCTCTTCCCGTGAATATCAAGACAAATCTCAGGAAGGTTAAATGGATCCACCATGGGGTCAATTCCATCCCTCGGACAGCTTTCCAGATATGCCATAAGAACCTCTGGAGGATTAATCTTAGTGAAGATTGGGTAGTTGTCAATGGGATTACTTGTTCCATAGATATCATCCTTAGAGAGAATAAAATCTCTCCTTTGAATTCTAGAAATAAGACCCATACTCTTCAGATTCTTCCCCCATAATACCTTTCCAACATCCTTCACAAGTTCTTCAGTTAATCCACTGACCAGAATGTCATCTACTAGAACATTCTCAACGAGAATGTCATAAATTAGTCTACCGTTGGGAATGAACTTGCTCTTAATCTTCTTAGAAGATCCACCATTTCTAGATTCTCGGATAGAATCCTTTATGAACTTAAACAGAATGGAGGGAAGTCCCAGCTTGACACCCTTCTCCAGACAGAATAGCATGAACTTATGACGAGTGTTGATGTAGTCAGAACTGTTCGTGTTAGGCCTGTGGTAAATGCAACCCAAGATAATTTTGAACCAAACTCTTAGGTGCCTAGTCAAGTCCTTGGCACTAGGACTTTTGTCATCCTCAAAATTTGTTTCTTCCTTGAAGATAACTGGAGCAATAACAACTTCTCTCATAACATTAATCTTTGCACTGTGGATCCTTTTCCCTTTACCATCGTGAGAGATTAAATCAGCGATGGATTTTTCAGTAATAACTATTTTCCTATTCATGACGTAGGAAGTAATAGTTTTTTTTTCAGTAGTGGCATGGACCCATAACTGCTTCACTAAAATCGGATACACTGGACCTTTAAGTCTCTCGAAGAAGGTTTTCCAACTTTGAAGTTCCAAAGTTTCAGAGAAATCAAAACCATTTTCCTTCAAATTCTTAAAATAAACAATGGTTTCGTATAACACCATTAACTCGTTGACATGAGTGTGAAGAGTTAATTCTGGTATCCATTCCAAGACGGGGTTGCTTTCATTTGCCTTTGAAGAACTTGGGGATCGTTGTTGTTGTTCAGCCATTGAAGATGAATAACAATTGCAGAGAGAGAGGGATTGTTGTTTTAGGTTTGAAAATTGAAAGTGTGGGAGTAATATGCACGTAGTGTGAAAAAGTCATTGAAGTGAATTTATATAGAAAAAATTGCAATGATGACAAAAAGTAAATACGCAATAATGGGAGGAAGCATAAGAGTTTAGACCTATTTCCAAGAATCGCTAAATCCAATGTGTCACGCTTTTATCACGCATGCTCATAAAGTGGGACAGTTGTCGCCACTAAGAACCACACAAAATCAAATGATAATACAACCATTTAATGCAACAACTGTCCAGAATCAGGAAGATAAATCGATAAGATTGCTTCTGATCATAACCTTTCGGATTCATGAAAACTTCCTTACTTCAGAAAGCTCATGTTTCAGAGTAAAAAAGAAAAACATTCTCAGAATCTAATATATAGTTCTGAAGACTTAAACATTCTGAAATACATCTTTTCATTCTAGACATAATTTCATAAATAAAATTTTCAGAATAAACACTAATCTATCTTCAGCAAGGTTTTTTTAAAGATATCAGCCTATTGATGGTCTGTATCAACAAATTTTAAATGAAAAATACCCTTCTGAACATAGTCACGTAAAAAGTGATGTTTTATTTTAATATGATTAGCCCTAGAATGCAAGATAGGATTCTTATATAAACAAATAACATAAGTATTATCACAGAGAATATGAATTGCTACTCTTAGATATCTGATAATCTTCCAGCTGACTCTTCATCCAGAGTATCTGAGTACTACATCCAGAAGCTGCAACGTATTCAGCTTCGACTGTTGAAAGCACAATTGTTAACTGTCTCTTGCTGGACCATGAGATCAAGTTATCTCTCAGAAATTGGCAACTTCCAGAAGTACTTTTTCTTTCTATTCTGTCTCCAGCATAGTTAGCGTCACAATAGCCTACTAGTTTACACTCACTTGATTTTTTTTAAAATAAACCAAGGTTAGTAGTACCTTTTAGATACCTAAATATTCTCTTAACAACAGTTAAGTGAGTTTCCCTAGGATCTGATTGGAAGCGAGCACATAAGAATACACTGAATAAGAGATCTGGTCTAGAAGCGGTTAGATATAAAAGAGAGCCTATCATACCTCTGAATAGCTTCTGATTTACCTTACTGCTTACCTCTTATTTCTCCATAATACATGTAGGATGCATTAGAGTCTTTTCTTGCTTACATTCTGATAAGTTAGACTTATTTATAAGTTCCTTTGTATATTTTCTCTAATGAATATACGTTCCTTCTGAGCGTTGATCAATCTGGATTCCCAGAAAGAACTTAAGTTCTCCCATCAGACTGATTTCAAATTCTGCATGCATTGACTTAGCAAAATCCTTGCACAACGACGCTTTAGCAGAACAAAAAATAATATCATCAACATAAATTTGCACAACCAGAATATCATTCTTAAAGGTTTTGCAAAAGAGAGTTGTGTCCACTTTCCTTCTGGTAAAATCATTTTCCAAAAGAAAGTTACTTAGTCTATCATACCAAGCTCTGGGAGCTTGCTTCAGACCATATAACGATTTTTTCAATTTAAAAACAAAATCAGGATTTTGAGAACTTTCAAAACCAGGAGTTTGATGCACATATGCTTCTTTAGAAATATATCCATTCAAGAATGCACTTTTAACATCCATCTAATAAAGGATGATGTTATGATTGACTGAAAATGAAATTAAAAGACGAATATACTCTAAACTGGCAACTAGAGTAAAGGTTTTTGTATAGTCTATACCTTCTTGATGACTATAACCTTGTGCTACCATACGAGCCTTGTTTATGACAACCTCGCCTTTCTCATCAGCTTGGTTTTAAAGATCCATCTAGTTCCAATAACATGGAAGCCTTTTGGTTTCCAAATTAGATCCCAAACATCGTTTCTGGTGAATTGATTCAGTTCTTCTTGCATAGCCATAATCCATTCATTATCCAGAAGAGCGTCATCAATGGATGTGGGTTCTATCAGAGATACCAAATCTAGAAGAGTATCTTCAGAAGGTTTGAAAGAAGATCTAGTTCTGACTGGAGCATTCTTGTCTCCTAGAATCAGTTCTTCAGAATGAAAAGTTCTTGATCTACTCTCCTTCTGATGAGTTGGATCAACGATAGCTTCTGGTTGAGTCATTTATTCATATTCTTTGGCTTTTCCTTCTGAGTTTTTTTCTTCATAAATAGTATCCTTGGATTCTGAAAGATTAGTCTTCAGATCTGCAAATTTCTCAACTAGCTTTGACTTTTCAGGGCCAAGCTTATCATTGAATCTAACAGGAATTGATTCCTCAATAATTCGTTTTTATGTATTAAATATTTTGTAGCCTCTAGAGCATTTAGAATATCCTAACAGTAAAACACTTATGTGTTTTACAATCAAACTTGCCAAGATTCTCTTTAGTGTTCAACATAAAACATTCACATCCAAAAGGATGAAAATAAGAAATGTTGGGCTTTCTCTTCTTCCATAATTCATAAGGAGTCTTACCCATAATAGGTCAGATAGAAATCGTGTTCTAAATATAACAAGTTGTGTTAACTGATTCTGCCAAAAAATGATTAGCCCTATCAGTTTCTTGGATCATGGTGCGAGCCATTTCTTGCAAAGTCCTATTATTCATTTCTACAACTCCATTTTGTTGTGGAGTTCTAGGACATGAGAAATCATGGGAAATACCATTTGAATCAAAAAGATTTTCAAAATGTTTATTTTCAAATTCGCCACCATGATCACTTCTAACATTGACTATTTTGCAATTCATTTCTGTTTGCACTAGTGAGTAGAAGGTAGAAAATACATAATGTGACTCATCCTTGCGTTCCAAGAACTTTACCCATGTCCAACAACTGTAGTAATCAACTATGACCAATCCATACTTCTTTCCATTTATAGAAGAAGTTTTCACTGGTCTAAACAAATCAATATGCAAAAGTTCTAACGGTCTAGAGGTAGAAACAATCGTTTTTGCTTTGAAAGATGTTTTAGAAAACTTGCCTTTCTAACATGCTTCACAAAGAGCATCTGAAGCCAACTTCAGGTTGGGTAGACCTCTGACTAATCCAAGCTTATTTAGCTGAGAAATCCTTCTCATGCTAGCATGGCCCAAACGTCTATGCCATACCCATTGCTTCTATTAACAGACATTATACATTTTACATTTTGATCTTCAAGATCAAAAAGTCTAATTTTATAAATGTTGTTCTTTATCTTTTCGTTAAAAAGGATTGTACCATCTTTCTGACTGACAACCTTACACGACTTTTGATTAAATATGATATCATAGCCATTGTCACTAAGTTGGATAATAGAAAATAGATTATGCATCAGACCATCAACTAAAAGAACATTAGGAATAAAAGGAAGTTTACTATTACCAATGGTTCTAGAGCCAATGATCTTTCCTTTCTAGTTTCCTCTGAAACCAATGAAGCCTCCAGGCTTAAGTTCCAAATCTTAGAACATAGACCTTTTTCCCGTCATGTGTCGCAAGCATCCACTGTCCAGGTACCATGACTAGTGTTTCAGCTGAGCTGTTAAGGATGCTTGCAACATAAATTATTTTATCCTTAGGTACCCACTTTCTGGGTCATCTCTTGTTAGTTTTCCCAAAGTTTCTTACAACTTTGGATCTTTTAGCAAAAGGATAATCATGAGAGATTTGTGCATGATACTTAGGTTTTAGAACATAGTTCTTATCCTTTGTATGCTTCTGTGTCTGTGCAGAAGTATCAAGCTCAGTGCCAGCAGGCACGAAATGCATATAGAGGGGTTTTAGTTTTACCTTCTGACTTTCATCGGGTTTTATAGATTATGTACAACCTACACCTTTCTTTCCATTTCTGCTAACTCCATAGATCAATGAAGCCATTTTGCTTTTATTTATTCTTATAGCCAGAAAGTACTGAAATGCTTTGTCATATCTAATAACGCAATCGGTAGCAAAAGCTTGTGAGATTATTTCCTCCTCTAGTTTTAAAATTTTGCTTTTCAAAGCAGAGTTGTTACTTTCGAAAGAAAATACTTTTTAATTTAGAGAGGAAATGTCTTTCTCAAGCTCTCTCTGAGTTTCAAAAGCAATTACTTGGACTTGTTTAAGGTCCTTGTATTTACTCTGAAGACTCTAGTACTTTTCGAGCATTTTAGAGAGACATGATTCAATATCAGAACGAGATACGTTAGAAAATACCTCTTCAGAATTGGAGTCGGATTTTGATTATGATAATACCTTATCTTCTGGTTCTTCAGAACTTGTGGAACCCTCTGTAGTTGCCATCAGTGCAAAGTTGTCTTTTTCTTTGTCAGAATCTACTTATTCAGATTCTGAGTCATCTCAAGTAGCCATTAGTCCCTTCTTGACTTAAGAGAAGTTCTTCTTGGGACTTCTGTCCTTCTTCAACTTAGGACAATCATTTTTGTAGTGGCCTGGCTCCTTGCACTCGAAGCAGATAACTTCTTTTCCAGAACCTTGCTTCTTCTGTCCAGACAAAGATTCAAAGCGACCAGTAGTCCTTCTAACTCCTCTGAACTTCCCTTAACCATTTTTCCTGTGTTTCCAGAGTCTTTTGACTCTCTTTGAGATTAGATACAACTCATCATCATCTTTTGAGTTTTCATCATATCCTTCTAATTCTTCCTCAGCTTGATAGACTCTTGTCTTCTCAGGCTTGGATTTTAGAGCAACAAATTTTATTCTCTTATGAGGTTCATCTTTTTCTAGCTCAATCTCATGGCTTATTAAAGAACTAACAAGTTCTTCAAGACTGATGTTGTTAAGATCCTTTTCCAGCTTCAAGGCGATTATCACAGGTCTCAATTTTTTGGGAAGACTTCTGATAATTTTCTTGACATGATCAAGTGTAGAATATCCTTTGTCTACAACTTTAAGTCCTGCAACAAGCATCTGAAACCTTGAGAACATAGTCTCAACTGTTTCATCATCTTCCATTTTGAATGCCTCATATTTCTAGATTAAGGCCAATGGCTTTGTCTCATTTACTTGAGCATTCCCCTCATGAGTCATCCTCAAAGAGTCAAAAATGGATTTGGAAGAATCTATGTTTGTTATCTTCTCATACTCAGTATAAGAGATATCATTAAGCAATATAGTTCTGGTCTTGTGATGATTTTTGAAGTCTTTCTTCTGTTGATCAGACATAGCAATTCTTGCTATAGTATTTCCTTCAGCATTTACTGGGTAAATGTAGTCATCGAATACAAGATCCCAAATATCAACATCGTAGCTAAGAAAGAAACTTTCTATTCTATCTTTCTAATAGTAAAATTTCTCACCATCAAAGATAGGTGGTTTTGCATTGTAATGATCTATTTCGTCATTATTGACAATGTTAGCAGCGACCATTGTTTCTCACACAAACTGGATCGATACTAAACACTGTGAGGTGTTGATAAATATTTTATCACAATCAGAATCGGAGCTGTTGAAGGTGTGAAAAACACAAGAAATTGGGGGTTGAATAAGGTTTTATAAGTAAAAGCTTTTTTTCCAAAACAAGAACACCACTAACAAGTTAATAACAAAGAGATAAAAATACAAGTATTTTTATCCTGGTTCGCTTGAAACTCAAAGCTAATCCAGTCCACCCGCCAAGGTGATTTTTCCTTATACTTAAGGACTTAATTCACTATAATCAAAAAATTACAACAAACACAAAGAATAACCTTCTTTGTCTTCTCAAGGATCCAACTATACCTTAGTCTCCTTAAGGACTCACAAAGAACAACCTTCTTTGTCTTCTCAAGGATAACCTCCTTAAGGAATGAAACAAATAGTTTGAATAATATTTTTTGTGTTACAAGATGCTTCTATACAAGCAAATTTTACACAAATGAATAACAAACACTTGAAGAAAAACTGTATACAAAAGAATGATAACTTTCTCACAAAGAAATAGACTTGTCAAAATATTGTGTCACCGGCGCTTTTCTTCAAATCTTCAAGTCTTACTTATATAGCATAAGCATAAGACCTTTGGAGGGAAAAATGGAGAAAGCTCATTTGAGCGGTTGTCCACTGTTGGATGGGAAAGGAGTGATACTGCATATTGTCTTTCACTTACAAAATCAGTGATAGGTGTGATATATATTACTATCCTTGCCCATGAAATCAGGTAGTGGAAATGATGTTCGATTTGTACTATGTACTATTTGATCACGTTCCCATTTTGATCTTGTCTTCAAGTTCATTGGCTTCTGATGGAAGTTGATGAAGCATGAAATGAAGAAACATAAAGATGGATTCAGAAACTTTAGAATCTTTGGTCATAACCTTGACATCATCAGTAGTCTGGCTTGAGATCTTCAGAATCTACAAAATCTTCAATCAGAACCTTGATAACTTCAACCGCCTGGCTTGAGATCTTCAGAATCTTCAGCTACATAACACAACTTCAGAAGCTTGCCATTCTTCAGAAGTTTGGTGATCAGAGTCACGTCTAGAAGCATGAACTGAGATAACATTGCAGCAACAACATAGTGTCTCCTCAGAAGCTTCTCATGAGTGAATCAACACAGAAGCAGAAGGATTATTGCAATATTGAACATCTTTCAAAACTTCTAATAGCTGGCGCAAAAGCGGATTTAGAACACATAGTTCAGAAACTGATGACGTTGCACATCATATATTCAGAATAAGAATTGGTTGTTAAAGCAACACAATAACAAACCATTCGAGTACCAAATTTTTTCTCACACAAATATAACATTGTTATCATCAAAACTCAAGGTATAGATACAAAACCAAATCTTATTCTAAAATATGGTAGTTTTTGAACTACCATTTTCAGTAAAGACAATGTGAAAATTCTAAGAGTGGTGTATCTTCTAGTGGATATACTCTTTGTGATGGAGTATGATAATTCTATTAAACTATAATTATCGGTAAAGACAATAAAAGCTTATGTATTATTTTCAATCAAGGTGGATGTTCTTAGTGTTGGTTGAAAATATATAAGTTGAAGAAGTATCACATAATTGAGTTCAAGGATATATAATAGATTCAAGTTCTTCATTATAAAATGCACTAGTCAAAAACACTTTATGCCTGCATTTAATTTTAATATTTTATCTTATACTCTTGTGTTAGAGTGTTATGAGATGTAGTTAAATATTTTCTAGAGGTTGCGTGAGTTTACTGAGAGCCATGGGGGAGGTTGATGGTAGATTATATGTGATAACAATTTTCACATAGTGTTATTCTCTAGTTGTTATATGACAACGACCGAGATTTTTTCTCCCGTTTTGGAGTTTTCATGTTATATCCTAGTGTTGTGATTGTCTCTTTTATTTTTATCTATGCCGGTTTTCCTAAGAACTGGTACCATGGCTTTTGGTTCAATATTAGGATAGGAGTTATTAGTATGTTCTGTGGCGGCCTCTTTGTCTGATCTTCTACATCAAAAAAGAAAGGTTGAGATGTGAAAGAGTTGTTGAGCTAAAATCACAAGTTTCGTCGTTTAGTTTGGATAGAGAAAAATGATGGACGAATTTTTTTTGACCTGTGGAAAGTTCAATTCCAATATGTGTCGATACAATCAAGATAACACAAGGTGTCAGTTAGAGGTTAATGCATGATCATTTATTGACATTAATGCAAAGTGTAATATAAGATTATGTCATTGGTTGAATAGCTTCTTGCTTACATGGAAGTCACACCATAAATATTTAGTCTATTTTTTTGCATGTAAAATTCTTGGAGTGGTTTAACTTCAAATGAAGAGGGAGTTCAAGGCTATATAATGGATTCAAGTTTTTCATTAAAAAAATTTACTAGTCAATTTTTTTTTCTCGTATTTAATTTTTATATTTTGTTTTATACTCTTGTGTTAGAGTGTTGTGAGATGTAGTTAAACATTTTTTAGAGAGATTGCGAGTGTACTGGAAGTCGGGAGGGTGGTTAAGAGTAGATTATATGTTGTAACAATTTTTACAGTGTTATTATTTGGTTGTCATTTGAAAATGACAATGATTTTTCTCTTTCTTTGAGTTTCCACGATATTTTCTTGTGTTGCGATTGTGTCTTTTATTTTTCTTTATGCAAGTTTTCCCAAGAACATGTATCTCAAATTTTGGTTTGATTCAAGGAAAAAAGTACTTACTATGCTCTATGGTTGAAGCATTGTATGATCTTCCATATAAAAAAAAGGTAGTGTTTTGAAAGAGTTGTTGGCTGTAATCACAATTTTCGTTGTGCAGTTTGGGCTAAAATTGATGGAAGAATTGTTTTTGCCCCGTGGAAAATTCAAGTCAAAGATTTGTCGATAAAATCAAGATTATACATGGTGTTGGTTAGATGTTAGGACATGAGCACTAATTGAAATTGATACAAGGTGTAGTATGAGATTATATCGGTGGATGAAATACTTCTTGCCAACATTGGAGTGACACCATAAATTTTTAGTATGATTTTTTACATGTGAAATTCTTTGAGTGGATTAGCTGAAAAGTAAATATATTTTCCTTAAATTCAAGTGAAATATATATTCATGGTAGTGTATGGTAGTTTTTGAGATATGATTGTCAGTAAAGACATGGTGAAAATTCTTAGAGTTGTTTAGCTTCAAGTGAAGTATAATGTCCTTTCGGTGGAGTATGATAATTTTTGATGAAGAGAATGTGTGATTTCTTGGAGCGATTTACCTTCAAGTAACTATACTCTTTATTAGAAGTATGATAATTATTTTAAACTTTGTTGAAGAAGTCTCTCGTCGCTAAGTTTTATAAGACTTTATTTGAGAGTTTGAAATGGATGGGAGGAGATTTTTAGAAAACAAATTAGAGACATCTTGTACATTTTTTTAAAATGCGCTATTGTATAGAATAGGAAACGAATGCTTATTATTACTAAATTTTGATTTTTCGGAATACTATAGCATATAATATATTTGAAGAATTTATGTAAATCCTCCAAAATCCTCTAAAACCCTCTTATAATATAAATTTTGAGTTCGCTCAAACTAGGAAGATTTTGTATTATGAATAAAAATAAACCTTCCAAAATCCTCCCAACCAAAATTCTTTAATTTTTTCCACTATTTTCTTCTCTATTTTCGAAGCCCTCGTCCCTCTTATCCTCCAATCGCAAACAAAGCCTAAAATAAGAGGGAGTTTAATGCAATATAATAGATTCAAGTTCTTCATTATAAAATACACCAATAAAAAACAATTTAAGATTCTACTTATTTTTTTTATATTTTCTCCTATACACTTGTGTTAGAGTGTTGTGATACGTAGTTACATATATTTTTATGGGAGTATGAGTGTACTTGGGGCCGTATGTGTGGTTGAGGATAGATTATAAGTTGTAACAATTTTTACATAGTGTTATTCTCTTATTGTCATTTAAAAATAGTTGTGGATTTTTCTTCTTTTTTCATATTATATCCTTGTGTTATGATTGCATCTCTTATTTTTATCTATGTTGATTTTTTCCAAAAACTTGTATATGAACTTTTAGCTCGATCTGAGGATAACAATTATTATTGTGTTTTGAGGTTGCATAGGATTGTCTGACCTTCCACGTCAAAAAAGAAGGATAATATAGTGAAAGAGTTGTTGAGCTGGAATCACAACTTCTCTTGTGCCGTTCGTGCTAGAAAAAATTGATAGAAGAATTGTTTGACTTGTGGAAAGTTCAAGTCAAAGATGTGTTCATACAATCAAGATTACATAAGGTGATGGTTAGATGTTAGTACATGAGAATTGATTGATATTGATAGAAGGTGTTGGTTAGATGTTAGAAGATGAACATCAAACTTATTCATGTAAATCCATTTAATTTCAATGATATTTTTAGATTTGGGTCACGGAACAACCTCTCAAACTTCATTTATTTTAAATTGAATAAGCTTTTCCTGCATTGCTGGTTCATTATGAGTGAGAGTCATACATATTAGGTCAAACACTCAGCTAAATCTCAAAGACTCACCTAAACAAGTGAGAGAGACACCACATATTCACTCAAACTTTTAAGATGATAGGTGTATGAGTCCGTTTATTTATAAAGTGTTTAACCTCCACTTTTCTAAATAATATGGAACTTAAAACTCACATTTATTTTTCTATACACTCACACTTGATTCTCAACATGCATATCATTTCTTTATAAGAGAGCTTCTAGTGATACCATGTTAAAATTCTTATTTTCTTAAGAACTAGAAACTAGGCAATCACTCGTGCTTACACATAGGTTTGCTAAAATGTCAAATAAAATAAAATAAAGTCTTATATGAATAAATAAAAAATAATAAGATTTGAAAATAAATATTAAAAATAGTATAATATATGTTTTTATTGAATAATTAAATAAATAAATAGGTAATTAAATATAGGAAAATGCTAACGAGTGTCCCATACACTAGTTAAGAGATTAAAAAGGAAAATTGAACATTATTTAAAAGATTAAAAGATAATTTTTTCTAATAATATGTGTATTCAATACACTGAAAAACATAAACAATAATTTTTTTTAAAGAATATTGTGTGTATTCAATGCATTGAATATATAATATTTTCTTTATTAGAAATCTTAACTAGTATCCGCATAGACTCGTTAGCACGACCTTTAAATATAATGATTATGATTGTTGTAGTTGGCATAAAAATATGAAGTAGATTTAATGCTCTAGTTTAATTATGGTTTGCGTGTTTTTTTATTAATGACACTGTTTTTCATGTTTTTTTTAATATTTATCAAAGATTTGTCCAAGGGTTTTATGTATTAGTGACAAATATTCCTCTAGTAAATTTTTTTGATATCTGTCAACACCAAAATTTGTTTGAGTTTTTTTCACATAAATCAATGACAAATATTTGATTAGTGTATTTTAATGTATTAATGACAAATATATATATAATCTGTCTTGAGTTTTTTTATAAGTATAAAAAATATATTCTCTTTGTATTTTTTATAATTATTTTCATTTCTATGTTGACAATATTAAAAGAATATTAATTTTAATTAATTTTTTAGAGTCAAATATTGTGTTTCATTTATGATATTATTTATATTAAATTCAATTTATTATATTATAATTTTTATAATAATTAATTTAAATATATAAAAATATCAATTTAGACTATTTAATTAATTGTATATATTTGCCGTGTTCATAAAATATACGCTCCAACGACTTTTTGGTGACTTATGTTTACACGATGTGAAAAAACTGAAATCTGAAATTTTTATATTAAATGTGTCAGAGTTTTTCTCATTTTAATTTTCCATATGAAAAAATAATTAATTCTTAGTATTTATTTTAACAAAGAAATATTTGTTCTTGTGTGATTTGATAATAAATCAAATTTTATATGTTGTAATTATTTTTATTTTTATTTAGGTGATATAAAAATATTAAATCTAATTAACTAATTAGTAATTATTATTTATTAATTTCAACTAATTTTAATGATATAAACATTTGTCTTGTACATGATTTTTATAATTAATTCAAATTATAATTTCAATTAATTGATTATCGAGAAACAAATATTTGTTTCTTGAATCAATTGTATAGTTTAAAAAAATTCTCATACTCGAACTCATATCAGCGTGGGCACCAATGTTTATACCCGTACTCGTATCCTATGGATACTTAAGTACTCATAACATACTCGTTTATTTGTATTTCTAATCAAAAATGATCGATCAATTACAATTTATCATGTCATTTTAATTTTCTTCACAACAATTAAAAAAAATTGAGGATGTTATTGTTGAGATAAGAAATAAATAAATATTTACCTGCTTATTTTAGTGGATAGTTGCCCGTACCTGTGTCCGTATCCATTTTGCAGGCTTTTACCTATCTGTTATGAGTAATTTTTACGAATATCCACTCGAGATGAGTACAATTTCCATCCATATTCTAATTACTTATTGGGATTAATTATTAAAAAAAATATTATAAAATTTAAATGCGAAAAAATATTGTAATTGAAATACTATAGTGGTTCTTAATTTGATGTTGAACATATTATAAAAATAAATTAAATTTTAAATTATTTTGTTGAAAATGGACGCATGAAAGCAGGAATTTACATTATTTTTTAATGGCACATTTATTTGAGTATTATTTTAAATTGAAGAAAATTAAAATTAGTGTATCATAATTTTTCTATATTTTATAAAATGATTTAGGAAAAGTTATAATTTTTTAACGAAATTCTTAAAATCTTATTCAAATGCTTTTTAGTTTTTAAAGTAATTTCTTAGTGATATAAAGTGATTTTTTTTTATAAAATAACCATGTTTTTCAAAATAAATACGAAAATAATCAACTTTTCAAAAAAAAATCCAAAATAACCATGTTTGGGAGAGGATGCGCCAGGGGTGTTGGCGCACCCCCTAAAAAATTAGAGGAGGCGCCAGATGTATTGGCGCCAATGCATTGGGCTCCTAAAGGAGGAGCCAATGCATGTGGCGCCTGCTTGGCCCTCCTAAAGGAGGCGCCAAGGGCAATGGCGCCTACATGGCCCTCCTAAAGGAGGCGCCAAGGGCAATGGCGCCTTAGTGTGTGTGTGTGGTGGGTGCCATTTTTTGTGGCGCCTGTGTGTGTGTCATGTGGTTTTGTCCAATTCATCTTCCGCCTCTATAAATACCATCACCTTGCATACAATTATTTCCACTCTAATTCATCTCCTAGTCTAGTTCAACCATCAATTTTAGTTTTCTTTGTTTTAACAATGTCTGCATACATTCAGAAACGAAATGCTGATGTAATATTTTCTGTCGTTGCGGCTCCGATACAGGTTCGACTTTGGAACACAGATACGTTTGAACGTCTTAATCGGACGTTGTATAGTTGGTTAGAGGGAGAAATTGGAGATGGTGAACGGATTAGAAGAATACAATGGCTTGTGTCCACGTTCAACCAAAACGGAGAAGTGCGTGAATGGGTGGATATTAAGACCGACCAAGATGCTAGTAGGATGATGCAGTACATGTTCAAAATTGCTTTGATGGTTGTAATCGCATAGTTTTTGTATTCTAGTTGTTTTAATTGTTTGTGTTATTTTTTATGAACAACTGTCTTTTCGTCACAGACGTCTACTATGAAGTAAAATTAATTTTCCATATATTGCAACAAAGGTACTTTGAAATAAATTTAAGTTTCCATATATAGCAACAGAGGTACATCTGAATTTATCTGGTTGTGCTCGTTCCAACACTAGGACAGTTATTACGATGTGACCTGGTTGACGGCATGAACTACATAGTCTAACCATTTTGTTCGCCGTATCCATTTCGGTTCGAATCCGGATGCTGTTAGGGCGACCCTTTTTCTTCCTTCGCATAACTTCGTTGTGCCAGACGATGTCCCCTTGATATTCTGGCCAATAATCCTCTTTTGCCACTACTGAAAAACTAATTTTATAAACATTTGAAAGGCTGGCGACTTTGTAAACTTCAGATAGCAAGTAGGATGGATCCCTTCGAACCTTTGAGCACGCCACTATGACATGGGAGCAGGGGGTACGAAGGGCTTGGAACCTTCCGCAGTCGCACCAACCTCTATCTAATTCGACTATGTACTGTCCCATTGGCATGCCCTCATTGTGATCCATGGACTCGGCAACACTAAACCAACCTTTTGTTCGGTCAAATACCGTAACCACGTGTGTGTTTGCTTTGGCAGCTTCATGTTTGATGAATTTCATTGAAGCATCACTGAACAACTGTCCAGATTGCAACACGGAACTCCATTTTGAGCGTCTGGTTTCAAACAACGCCCCTAGCCTGAAATATGTAGCTTGCACCAAAGCGGTTATTGGTAGGTTACGAATTCCTTTGAAGACAGAGTTCATTGATTCCACAAGATTTGTTGTCATGTGGCCCCAACGTTGTCCGCCGTCGTATGCCCTAGTCCACTTCTCCAACGGAATACTATCGATCCACCGAATCGCATCTTCGTTCGACAATCTTATTTCCTCGCGGTAGTGTTTGAAAGAAGGTTCTATTAATGCGTAACCTGCATTGACAACCTTCTTACGCAACGTCTTATCTTTGATTTCTCGCATGAAATTCGGAGCAATATGTCTAATACAAAACACATGCGTCGAATGAGGATTTTGCCAGCCATTGTCAATGTTATTATATGCACTGATGATTGAGGGGTGTCTATCAGAGATCAAACACAAGTTAGGTTGAGGTGCAACGTGCAATCGGAGATTTCTTCGGAAAAAACTTCATCCCTCAGCATTCTCCCTTTCAACTAAGGCAAAGGCGATCGGAAAAATATTATTGTTCCCATCTTGTGCCACTGCCATCAGTAACGTTCCTTTGTATTTTCCATACAACCATGTACCATCAATTTGTATAATTGGTTTACAGAAAGAAAAACCTATGATACACGGTTGATACGCCCAAAATAGACGGTGAAATATTCTATTTCCAACAGCACACGTACCATCTGGTGTATATGCGGGCAATATTTCCATCTTGAAAATTGTACCGGGAGCATAGTGTTTTAGAGCGAACATGTATTTTGGAAGTTGTTTGTAAGATTCCTCCCAATTGCCAAACACTTTTTCAACAGCTTTTGTTCTAGCTATCCATGCCTTCCTATATGATGGTGTGTAGTTGTACTCTGCCCTAATATGCGAGATTATTGTACTCACCTTTAAAGACGGATTATCGCCAATGACAGACAATATTTCATCGCATATTAGCTGAGAGCTTAATTTACGATGATCCTGCATTGGGTTTGTCAGCATGCATGTGTGATCTGGACCCATTGATCCAATCTCCCAAGACTCCTTCCTCTTCCTGTACGAAGCTAACAACTTAAAAAGGCAGTGCTCATTCGGACAATAAACTTTATACCTCAATGCGTCAGTTATGTCAACTCTGAAATCTGCCGATAGTTCCATGTGGAATTTTTTGATGGCTTTTACACATTCCTCTTTTGTGCGAAATGTGTCTCCTTGTTTCAGAGATCCTTGCATTTGCACGTAAGGATTGTACCATACATCTCCTGAAGGTTCATCTGAACCCAAATTTAACCTTGTCATGTGTTGGGGTGGGCAATATACATGACCTGCTGGTATTGGCTCCTCTTCCTCTTCAGCGTTCACCATCGAATCAACGATGATCTCAGGTTCCTCTTCTTCATCGTCTGGAACATTCACCTCAGCTTGTTCGTCATCAGTCTCACAAAACACTTGTGACTGATCAATGTACTAAGACTCCTGTTGTTGACGTGGTAATATATACAACTCTATATTGTTGTAACCGGATTGTTCGTGACTGCCAAACATATGTTGAACATCATCATCATCTCGAATCTTCTTCTGATAAAATTTTACCTGGTTTTCTGCAAAACAAACTGGATTTTTATAGATGATCTGACCCACATCATTGCACTGCAATTTCTTTTCTATTCTTTGTAATAGGTGTGAAAAATTTGATCGCCGATTTATTGTAAACTGAGTCACCTGTGTCTCTCGAAAACAAAAACCGAACAACTGATGATCAAATATTTCACCTTCAACATGTGCACTGATCATATAATGTTGTGTGGAAGACATTGTGTTGAATGGAATTGAAACTGAATGCATTGCTAAGTTGTTCAACTGCACAATATAAATAGTTGGCCAATGCATTGATAAATTGATAATTGTCTGTACAGACTTGACCATACATGCAGTTGAAGGAATCCAACACGCAGAGAAAAGAGTGAAAAGAATACATGCAGTTGAAGGAATCTAGCACACAGAGGAAAGAGTGAAAAGAATACTCAATAGCCAGGGAATCAAAGAATCTGAGTTCTGTGCCCTAATGTGCCCTAAGATTCCAATCCTAGGCGCCCATTCCCTAGGCGCCATAAAGTAACTGAGGCGCCAAAGGGTTGGGCGCCTCTTCACAAATCAAAACATAGGCGCCACTAGGAAGGGCGCCCCTTCCAAATGCCCTACACTTAGGCGCCAAGAGGAAGGGCGCCTCTTCCTTGCATGTGAAAAATCACATGTAGGCGCCAAAGTTAAGGGCTCCTCTTCCCCTTGCATGTGATTTCTTCACATGCGCCTAGTAGATTCCTCACATGACCTTCCATGCTGAATTTTGTCATTCACTTTTGTCATTCACTTGTCTCCTCTTGCCTTTGCATGCAACCAATCACACTCTTTTTGGTTTCTAAACCTACTCACTCATTCATCTATAAATAGTCTCTCATATCAACAATATCAAATCATCTTCATCACACTCTTTTCTTCTACCACATTTCTTTCATCTAACAAACTCAAGCTTTGCAAAATCGAATCATGTCTTTGTTAACTATGGGCGATGAACACAGAGGCACAATCGAGAATATCTCGGCATTTGTATGTTAGCTCTCTCTTTTAGTTACTATTTCTAGATTACCTCTAATACATATCTTCTTTGTGTTATACCTTTGTAATCTCTCTCTTTTTAGTTTCTATTTCTGGATTACATCTAATACATCTTTCTTGAGTATGTATTTCTTCTTCTAATTGTATTTTCTTATTTTTTTGTTATTAGGATCCGAAGCGGTTTAGATGTCGTGTACATGAATATGTACCTCATGATCCTTTAATAGAACCATATATTAGAGGATGTGGATTTGGAAATCTACTAAACATTGTTTCGTACTCGGTGGACTACAAGTTCATTCTGGCTTTGTTGGAGAGGTGGAGACCCGAGACCCACACATTTCAGCTTCCGATTGGTGAGTGTACTGTCACACTTGAGGACGTGTACATGTTGTTGGGTCTTCATATAGATGGAAAGGCAGTGAATGGGCAAGTTAACCAAGACAACAATATATGCAATGAATTACTGGGTGCCCCTTTGTTAGACGACAAAACTGAGGGAGACACATCCGGTCAAGCAAGGGGGCAAGGTATAAATTTAAAATACCTTAAACAATATTATACCAGTATAGTACTGTCCGAAGATTCAACCGAGTATGAGAAAATAATAAAAGCTCGGTGTTATATTATGATTTTATTTGATAACTTTTTGTTTCCAGAAAGTACAGGTAATTCAGTGAATATAATGTATTTACCTTTATTACGCAACATCAATAAAGTAAACAGTTATAGTTGGGGTTCAGCTGTGTTGGCCCATCTATATAGTGCAATGTGTAGAACTGCAAAAAAGAATACCTATACTTTTTTTTCATGTGCTTATTTGCTTCAAGCTTGGGGTGGTCTAGGATGTCGTCGCTCGCCCCGATAAATGAGCGCCCATTCGTGTTCCCCTTTGCAACCAAGTAAGTCTAGCACTTTACCATTCACCATTTAGTTAATTATATTTATTATTATAATTAACACTAAATAATATTTTTCATTTCTTCTTATTATCTTAGGTGGTCAGTAAGGGGAATGAACTACAATAGGTGTCCGAAACACGCTATTGTAGTCTATCGAAATCTATTGGACCACATTGGACATGATGATGTAATACTCCTACCAAACTATATTTTAATTTAAAATTACTTCTCAAATTATTTTCCATCTAACCATTTGGTTTTGTTTAACAGTTTGTTTGGAGGCCATATCTGGGTCTGAATCATGATGTGAACCATGACGATGCTGCAGTTTGGACAGCGAAGACACCGATTATCCGATTCACTACAGTTGAAATGCACCAAAGTGACCGGGTCAAACTGCAGTTTGGAATGCTACAACATATTCCAGAATCTCCCACGTGTTTGGGGAATTGGCATCAAAAGAGGGTCGATGCATAGTGGGATTATTCTGACTGGAGAGACTTTGCAAAAGACATGTGTCGTCAATGGAGGAATCGACGACAACACATCTTGAACGAACCAGTCATCCAAGGTGCAAGACCGACTCAACAATATATGGAATGGTTTAGGTCTGTAACAACTCAGCAATTTGTATCTGAGCCGCGGTATTTGATGGATCCACGCCAACTTGCTTCGTCATCGTATGCCTCACCTCAATTCACCACCCAACACCAATGTGAACCCACCCAAACTCAACAACCAACCACACAACATCAATCGGCCACATACACACAACAAAAGCACACCCAACATCGCAACCCGTTCATGCCAACCACCCAACAACGAGCCATCCAACGTCGCAATCCATTCATACCACCCACCCAAACACAACACCAAGAACCAAACCTCGCAACCACAACCGTTTATAGCCCAGATGATTCATATGGGTCACGTCATCGTAGCCCCCCACCAATTAACATCCAACCACTGTTTAACTATAATACGCCCCAAGAACCATTGCTTCGTTTTCAAAACGACTCAATGACTCAGTTTGGGCAACTATACCGTCCCCAATTCACCCAACCCCAGCGCCCTAACTACGATGACATGGGCACCGAACTCCATTACAGAAGCGCCGTTGGCCAGAGCCCCTCCGGATATTGGGAGCAAATGATGACACATCTGTCAAATACCGCCGGAACTTCTGCCGGACCTTCCAACCAGTCATCGCTCGATCAGGTCAACACCCAAAGACCACAAACACCTCAAGAAAATCGTGGGAGACCTCGGAGACAACCTAACGCACCGGGATGTGGAACCGGTGGACGTTATAATCGGACGGGTCATTAGGTTTTTGGTCTTTCTAATGTAATCAATTATTATATATTTAATGAAGTTCTTTTATTTTTATTTTTATTTATTATGTATTAAATAATAAATTTTAAATATTAAAAACAAAAAATATTATAAACAAAATATAATTAAAAAAATATTAAAATAGAAAAAAAATATAAAAAAAATAACAGAGGGTGTATGCGCCAGATGTGGTGGCGCATACACCCACCACACACACACACTAAGGCGCCATTGCCCTTGGCGCCTCCTTTAGGAGGGCCAAGCAGGCGCCACATGCATTGGCTCCTCCTTTAGGAGCCCAATGCATTGGCGCGAATACATCTGGCGCCTCCTCTAATTTTTTAGGGGGTGCGCCAACACCCCTGACGCATCCTCTCCCAAATATGGTTATTTTGAAAAAAAAAATTAAAAAATTGATTATTTTCGTATTTATTTTGAAAAACATGATTATTTTAAAAAAAAATTCATATAAAGTCTTCTCATCTATGATTTATATACTATTATTTGTATTTATTAAAAGATAAAGTAGAATAAATTTATTAATAACAAAAGTTATCACATGTATGAGAGGTATGTATCAACATCCTTATACATTTATTTAAAAAAAATATATTTATAAGTTTTTTTTATGAGTTCAAGTTTTGAAGGACCATGATACTCTCTCTTAAAATATTTAACATTACTATAATTTTAAGATTGAATTTAAATTCAGAATCTCTAATTACACGGTAAAAGATTCTTAAACTCTCATTCAAATAGTTTTGAGTTTTTAAAATAATTTCTCAGTGATATAAACTATTCTCTTATATGGTCTATATAATACTATTTTTATTCATTAAAATATATTAAAAATTAAATTAAATTCATTTATTAATAACAATAGTTAACACATGTATGAGTTGTATTGTATGTATCATCACTCTTTAGTGGTTTATTTTTATAAAAATATTGTGAAAACAATATAGTGCATAAAATATACAATTAATACATTATAATGTTAACTTTTTTGTGTTGATGGTAATAAAAAAACCATTAATTTTAAATATTGTTTGTTATATGTATTTGTCTTGAGTATGATTTTATAATAAGTTATTATTATTTTATTAGGATTGTTTTTATTTTTATTTAAAAGATACAAATAAAACATATCTAACTATTTGATTCTTTAAAATTGTTGTCCCTTTTAAAATTTGTATGTCTCAAACAATTTCTCATGGTTCATTTTCTTAAAACAACATAAAAATAATATAATGTAGAAAACTTATAATTATTATATTATAAATGTTTATTTTTTATCCCAAAAATATATTTAAAAAGTATATAATTTAAAATAATTATTGAATATTATATATTTGTTTTGTATATGTTTTTTTATAAAAAAATTATTAAAAATGAAAGAGTTTTTAAAATTATAGTTTTGAGATTATTTATTATTTATTTTTAAATTGTTTATTATGGTATGAAGCAATTTACATTAGTATACATATTTCTCATACGTATCAATCAAAAAGATTGGGACAGATTTGGATTTTCATTGGCAATTGCTTTTCTAAAGTTTTATAGGAGATGTAATGAGAGAATTCTTAATTGATCAATTCTCTTAATTTCTGATTTTGCATTTCTTAACTTTGATTACAATATATTTGTATAACCATAGATCTCCACTAAGTTAATTACATACAAGTCTCAATATATATAAAGATTAGTATTCTTTAGGAATTAGCTAGGGAAATTAAGCAGTGTTATATAGGCTATATGACTTTATAATTAGTGCACAGTAATTACAGTGTGAGTTGGTCATTACCGTTCCTTTAATGTTATTAATCATAATAATACATTAAAGTTTAAATAAAGCAAGGATTACATTGATGATTTTAATTTTTTCAAAAATTCAAAACTATTTTTAGAAACTTTAAAATGAATTTTTGCTCTATATTTTAATTCAAATAATAATAACAGCACGTATAAAAGTCCAATCAAAGAAATAGGGGCATTACGAGACCTTGTTTGTTATCGTATTTCCTCTCAGCCAACTTGCATGCAACTTGCATATGGGGCAGTGCATAATTGCTAGAGTTGTTCCACCATTATGTGCAATAATTAGGCAATGTACATATATCATTGTAAGTACTCCACCCCTTTCATAAATATGGGTCCATACGTAATTAATGTTTTTTTTAAATGTGTTAGTTTTATAGTTATTTTAAATAATAGTTCATTTTTTCTAGCATTTATAATAGTTAACTAATACTAATTACATTATTTTAAATTTAATAATTTTCATTTTTCATTTATAATTAAGATACACATAAAAAAGTTATAAAAGTATTATATTTAAAAATTGTTGATTTATCTAAATTTTACTATTTTATTTATCTAAATTTTTTAATTGATCAACTAGGTCAGTTAATTTAAAATGTAGTAAATATCATTTATTAAATTAATTAATTGATCAACTAGGTCGGTTAATTGATTAACAAGTCAATAAAACAATTAAATAGAATGAAGTTTAGAGAAGATTCATGTATATTATTTGAAATAATAATAAATAATTTATTATATTTTAAAGTGATAATTATTTTGAAATACAAAAAACATGAAAATAAAGTAGTTTTATGAAATAGAAAAGATATATAGAATTGGGACAACTTCAATCATCTTATAAACCATTAAATTTTTTAATTAAATAATGAAAAAATAATTTATGAAAGATTACTAAAATAAGTAAGAATTAATAATTTGATAATTTTAAGAGATCAATATTAGATACACACTACTTTGTCGTGTTCTATCCCCACATGAACTAACAATATGAAAAGGTTTTAAAACTAGGATTAAATTTTTAATTATTATTTAGTATTTCTTATTAGGGAACATTAAACTCTCAATGTCTTGATCTTTACAACTCTGCCCCTCAACTCAGGGAAACAAAACAAGAGACATATCACATGTTTTGACTCTTTTTGTTTTATTGTATTAATGTGCTTGAAGTGCAACAAGACACATATCACATGTTTTGACTCTTTTTCACCTAACAAGAAACTTATCTATTTTATTTTCAATTGTTCGCTTCTCCTTTCTTTTTTTTTTTTGTCAATCTAGTGTTAAATGTCTAAAATAAAGTTCAAACGAGACCTTATAAAAATCGTTTTTTTAATCTAAATACTTATATTAATTAAATTTTCATTTTCATTATCATAAATAAAAAATAAAGAAAATAATCTAAGAGTACTGTATATAACAAAAGTAAAAGCTCTTTTATATTTTTAGTTCGTAAATTCGACGAATACTATGAAACAGAGAAGGATATTTTTGTATTTTTTTCTTAATTAAATATGATTTTTTTTAAAATACATCTTAATTAAATAAGAATTTTTTGAAAAAATAAAGATGATATATCAAAAAGAAAGATAGTTACACAAAATGTCGAGAATATACCAAAATTCACTGAATTTTAAGAAAGGTATCCAAAATCTATTTTTTTACAAAATTTTGTCTAATATCCAAAAGAATGTCTTCAAAGTAAGTTAAAGAAGAAGTTGTGCGGTCAATGCTAGAAAAAAATATGCACAATAATTTTCTTCTCTATAAATGTGAAATAAAACAAAGTCATATTTTAAATAATGTTCGAGGAGTTATTCCAAAGTTTCCTTAATTGCCAAGAAACCAAGGGGGTTTAGTTAAATCTTGCACTACTAGAAGAGAGTTTGTTTCGATCCAAAATTTGGTCAAGATGTATCTGAGAAAATCTGAATTGCTCTAATAACTGCCCTACATTTAGCATGAAAAGAGGACGAAGCAACAAGATTCTCAGAGAACAACGGAACCAAATCTCCATTATTGTCTCTAACAATTACCCCACATTCAAACTTACCATTTTCATGGCTTTGAGTAATATGAAGAGAGATGTCAAATGCTTTGAGTAATATAAAGTCATCCATGACTGAGATTGCATTAAAATTTGTGTTATTTCTTGTACATATAACTTGAGCTTTGATGCCAACAAGAGTGTTAATGAAAGATAGGGACTTGTTCTTGAATCTAGTTGCATTCCTAGCACTCCATATTCCATTGATAATGTAGACAATATGCATTTTATATCAAGGAAGCATTTAGAGGATCTTCCGCCAATTATCCAACGATCATCCAAACTTGTAGGAGAGTGATTCATGTTTAAGGTTATGTAGAACCAGTTTTAAAATCACCTTGCAAAACTGCCTGAAAATAACATATGCCCAAAGTTTTCAGAACTAGACTTGTAAAGGGAACAAACTAAAGTTAGCTTGCAGCCTCTAGCCATAAGTTGGTCATCTATGGAAATCTTCATAAGCATCAACTTCCATACAAACATTGCTTTGGAGGGGGGAGTATCCTTGTTCCACATGAGTTATGCTCAAGCCAGTCTAGAAGAAGGGACAATTTTGAATAAGTATTCCTCTTTCAGGCTCAGGATGCTCGCGGTTTCATGAGGCCAAATCAGCTGATCATCATTTGCATTGTTATTTAAACAAGCCTTAGCTAGCCTAGTTGGAGGAAAAGGAAATTGGTTCATCCAATCAAGGAGAAAATTCCATTGACCATTCACAATGACCTCATAGGCTTTTCTATAAGGGTGATGTCTTGGGAAGCAAGAAACTCAAAGCTAGTATTAGATGAAGGGTTGATGCCTTTTCCAAAAATCCAACTGCACTGAATATTTAGAAGATGCATCTCACATTTTATTCCATGCCATATGGATGAGAAGATGTGGTACTTATGCTGCCAATGGGTATCATGGTTTTAGCCTTTATAATTTTAGCTCATGGCTCATGATTGTGATTTTTTAATGCTCTCTTCTCTGATTCCTTTTGGTTGTAATGATTACGAGTTTTTATATCTTTTTCTTTTGGTTTATGTGATATGAGTTTCTCTGCTTAATGTTTCCTCTCTATTATTCTCTCTCCCCAAAATTCTTTTTTTTTTCTTTTGAATTTTTAGTTCCATTTTATTGATGAAATTGTTGAAGTTGTATGTCCATCGTGTATTATGTATATTGTATTTTGAGTTGCTTTGCCAAAATATTTAGCTTTGCATGGATAAAAGAAGAAAGAACGGGCTATATTCATGCTTTTGTAACGACATTAAACAGTTTTAACAAGCATGCATTGAAGAGAATACTTTTAGCAATTACAAGAGAAGTGATATATTAAAGAACCAACCTTGATCAAATTATTTATATGCTCTTGCAAACCATTTTGGAGAATGATTTGGTTGTTGTTGATTTCACCTTGGTGTAAAAATCAACTGATAAAAATTTGTTGATTTCACCTCGGTGGAAAAACTAACTGAGGGGAAAGTGGAAAACTTTCTATTACACCATTTGTTACCCCACCCACCAAACCGAGGTAAATTTCCTTGTTCAGGCAAGGTAAACACCATTTTTCGCAATAGTGTAGAAAGATGATATAGAATTATAAACAATTTGATGAAAGAAACTATGATTGAAACAACACACACTACAAGAAAAAACTTGTCTAGCTAAGAGTTAAACCCCTCACAAATGCAAAAATCCCCTCACAAAATAAAAATTTACGAGGGGACTAGCCCCTAGCTAAACAGGTCATCACAAGTTATTAGTGAGAGGTCTGCCACATTGCTATTTTGCTTAGGGTTAAACCCCTCACAAAACATGATCCATAAATTTTCTACTACTGACACAAAGGCGAAGAGTTCATGAGATTGTGAGTCTATCAGATTAACTAAATGTGAAGAATTTGAATGTTTAATGGGAAAGAAGAGGTTTGTAAGAGTTGTGATAGTGATGGTTATGGAGGTGTGTTTAAATAGAAGTGAGATGGAGAAGTGAAAAGGTTGAAGGATTAATGAGGGAATATTTCGGAATGTGTAGGAGGTGGGATGGTTAAAGGTTGGGTAGGTGGGGAGGTAGAGTTAATAATGGGGAGAGGAAGTTTGAAAGGAAGAAACTGCAGCTTTTTCGTTTTTGTTCAGCATGGCGACCGCCATATATAATGTGGCGAACACCACGAAATTAAATCATGGCGAGCGCTATGTAGGTGTGGCGAACACCACACGTGTCAGGAACAAATTTTATCCATTATACTCATGATTTTTGAAGTTGGGCTTTTTCTCACGAGTTTCTTTCCTTATATTAATTTGTTTGGCCTGCATCATGGTTAGTGGTGTAGAAATACTTTTTTGATAATAAAAATGAAAAATGCAATTCATAGAAAAATATAGAAGTTCATCAAAAATAGGTAAATAAACGACTAACAAAAAATATAATCAAGGGAAATTAAACAAATAGGCAAAAGTTTACTGAATCCAGATGGTAAACCACCACCATAGTAGTAAATGAATGTCATAAAGCAAAAACAATTGTCAGAATGTAAATCAACATAAATGTCAAAACAGAAATAGAATAATAATAAAATGGGAGTACCACTAGAGAAGAGATAAAAAGAACAATAATAAGGTTAGTAGAAATATGCTAAGGAGAGATGTAGCGTTCCTGAAAAGAATACATGAGAAAGTTAGTAAATAATCAGTAGAGGTTAAATTTCCCGTTTATATGTTCGGATAAGAAAAGAAAAGGAAATGATAAACAAAATTCGTGGGTTGTCTCCCATGCAACACTTTGTTTAACATCGGTAGCTAGACGACTTAGAAGTGTAAGTACTCATGGGGATTCTTTCGAGGACGAATCCTCAGCCAAACTTTTAGTTATCCTCGATTTCCATGACCACTTATTAAGCTATCTCTCATATCCATCACCTTTTCGTTTCTTTCTTCTGCGAGGTGGTTTATTCTTCTAAACTTGTAGTGATGGTTCTGGCTCTGTCTTGAGAAATAGCTTTTTAGGTCTGGGTTCAATTTTTTCATCCACCACCTCAAAGTCTAACTTGCCTCTCTTAATACTAATGAATTCACTAGTTTCATGGTCTTCTAATTTTCTCTTCTTATTTAGGATCTCAAATAAAGGTGCACTGGTGTGGATATTATCCAATAGCTTCTCATACCTTTCGGATTTGGAGTCTATCTTAACTCCCACAGACCTTCACAGGAAAGGAATACGTGATTTATAGGGAGGAGGAACAACACAAAGTTCTTTTTTCTCTACCTTTTCGACAACATCCCTTTCGAGTGGTGTCGGTGGATCTTTCTCAATCTCTACTATTTTTTCACCTGAACCCTCCTCATCATCACCCTCCTTAGGATTTCCGATAGATTTTCCACTAGTGGTTGTTACAACATCCACATGTTTCTTAGGGAAGGGTCCTAGAGGTGTCTGTGTAAGCAGGGAGATTTGAGTCTTCATTGCCTTGTTGTGAGTCGCTAGGGACTCGACCATAATGTTCAACTTCCTAAGGGCTTCTTTAGTATTAAAAAGTTGGTTCATAAAATATTTATTCCGCATGGTTTATGTTGGCATAAATTTTCGCATGGTGCATTCTAGTTTGGAGGGAGTTATTGTATCAACGTAATGATCTTATATATTATTTACATTAAATTTATGAGACTCATGCGGTACTTCATAATCTTGAGAGCGGTAATTGTAAGAAAAAATTTGGAGATGCATAGTGATAGAGATAGGGTGCCTTAATCTAGACGATGTAACATCAAGTTACGAAATTTTGACGTAATTGGTCCCCGACAACGGCGCTAAAAACTTGTTCGCGAGATTGTGAGTCTATCGGATTAACTAATTGCAAGTGTACAGTCTATCGTGTAGTTTTAAAAGATATTGATCTCACAGAGACCAATAGTCAAATCTATCGTTTCTAATTGTCACGATGTTTATCTAAGGTGATATCAAAAAATGTTTGGAATAGAAACAAAATGAAAATAATAACGTTTAAACAAATTCAAAGAGCTAATTAAGAAGGATCACGTCAATGAACAATACCCATATTATCTCTTATTAGAACTACCTATGGGACAATGTTTTCTTCCTTGAAAAAGAGTTAATTAAGAAGGAGCTGTCACTTTCGAGTTTTCGGAACCAAACTTTATCTTTAATCTATACCATCCGCTCATGCTGCACTTGCCGCGTCTTGCGTCAAAGTAAAAATTCCTTATTTACGCAACCACCTCTTTAACTTAGTTGAAAAGTAACTTTGATCGAAAACATTAACTTAAAGATTGTATTAAAGTCAAAACAGCCCCAAAAGCACTCTTACAGAGACAACATATGGAGTATCGCCGATTCGACGGTCCTCACATTCCATCACTAATGATTTACCTGGACATGGATATGGTAAACGGTATATCATATGATTGAAAAGTGCGATATGACATATTAAAGTGATATGTGCGCAATTGAGTTTCAACAAGAACTTGCAAATAAACGTATAACTTTGAAAATAGATTTTTGTACGAAAAGTAACAAGCGGGAAATAAAGTAAACAAAGTAAAGCAGTGCGATGAAAATAAAACAAAGTAAAGAGGCGTGAGGAAATAAATAAAGTAAAGCGGTGCGAGGGAATAAACAAAGTAAAGCGGTGTGAGGAAATAAAGTAAGTAAGACGATGCGAGGTAATTAAATAGACAAGGCAATTAAAACGTAAGTAAAACTAAATTAAATAAGAACAGCTTCAATCGGAGACTTGAATTTGGTACAATGCAAATAGATGGAAATAAACTTCGACGAAATGTAAATGCGGAAGATAAATAAATTCAAAATAATGGTGTTCCAAACTTGATATACGAACGAAATGCGATAACCCCTTAATGTACAGAGTCATAACTCTAATAATACTAAACTTTATGACTTATGTTTGTGCAAAGCTTGGATGATCAAAACAATGAAGTTTATGACCTATTTATACTAGTACTAGACCTAGGGAAGCATGTAACTCTTTCAGCATTCGTGTGAGGAAAAATGATGGTCACGGGGGTGAATCTCCAACTGCCTTTGACTGTAGCGCCAAAATCAAAGATGGCGACCGCCATGTAGGGATGGTGACCACCATCTAGGGATGGCGACCGCCATGTTCCCAAAATGGACAAATCCAATCTTTGTGACCGTTGGGATGTGGGACACGCTATCTTCCCCGCGGTTACCTCTATGGCGAACGCCATGTGTACATTTTACTCATTTTCTCCGTTTTTTCTCGTTTTGCTTTGTTTCTTCTAGTAAGATCTTTTTAGGCCATGTACCTTAAAACAAGGAAAAATACCAGCATAATAATATAGATGATAATAAAAGGATGGTAAAAATGTACAATCCGAGTCAAATATGTAGTGTGTTTTGGTGCTATCACGTAGGCGCAGTCTAAGTGGCGCAATGTATCAGTATTTTGCTAGAGATTTAACTCCTAGAAAAGAAATCTACGTTTTGGTATTTGTGAAGGATCACCCCTTACAAGTGTGTCTGGTTTTTTTTTGTGAGAGGTAACCTCTAACTAATATTTGCAATATTATATGAAAACAATATTATAATTATATTATTATAAATATAATAATATAATTATAACAAATAAATATTATCATAATAATATTACAATTTTATAAAACTTAATTGTAATATTACAAATAAAGCATTATATTACAATTTTATAAAACTTAATTGTAATATTACAAATAAAGCATTATATTACAATTTTATCAAACTTAATTGTAATATTACAAATAAAGCATTATATATTTATATTATATTATTATAAATTTAATAATATAATATAACAAATAAAGCATTAATATAATAGTAATTGTAAAACTTAATTACAATTTTATTTTTCTAAAACTTTTATATTCCAACTTACATAATATTTTATTGAAATACTAATATTCTAATATTATATAGTTAAAATATACAATATATTATTTAAGAAATCGTCTTCATGCAAAATTATTAACTTATTTTCACTAACTAACTTAATTATTAATTTAAATATACCTTTAAGTTAAAGATAATTATATTAATAACAACTAATTTTATTTTTATTTCTAGTTTAACTGACTAACTTTAATATTTATTCTAATTTTTAGTAATCATATTTTTAATAATATATATACACTTTTTTATACAAGTTTCACACTTATATATAATCATATTAAACATATACACTTATTCTAACTAAATATACAATTATATAAATTTATTCTAGTTCAACATATATATTTTTATAAAAAAAATATATACTTTTTAAATATGTACACTTATTATGTTATAAATAAATATATACTTTAAAAAACAAAATATACATATATATTACTAAAAAAAATTCATTCAAGTTTTTTACCAATATTATAACAATTAATATATATTTTAAAACTTATATATATATATATATATATATATATATATATATATATATATATATATATATATATATATATATATATATATATATATATATATATATATATATATATATATATATATATAAGTTTTCATTCAAGATTTTTGAACAATATTATAACAAAATTAAAAATTAACAAATACTTTCAAAAAAAACATATACATCACACTATCAACCAGCAACCAACAACAATACTACATCAAAAATATATATACTTTTCAACAATATTATATTTGTAAAAAAATATATGCATTACTAAAAAAATATATACTTTACAACAATATTATAAAATTAACATCACCCTATCAACCAACAACATTATCACTTAAACAAATTTAAATATTAGAAAATAAATAAATATAATTTTTGAAATTTTAATTATTTTACACGGTTTTATAATATCAACCAACAACAATACTAAATACATCCAAATTTTAAAAAAAGAAAAAAAAAGTGTATCTTAGATAAAGAAAAACCTTCACAAGATACAAACCTTAGATTTGAAACTCCTTTAAAGAACAAATTTACAGCTTTAGATAAACAAAATAAACAAAAAAATATGTATTAAGTTACTGTAAAATGAAAAAAACAAACTGAAATTAAAGTTATATATAAACATTTACCTTAAAATCATTAAAATAAAATAGTGAGAAAAGTTTGAATGTTTGATTTAAATGACTTGGAGAGAAGATAGAAAATGAATGGGAGGTAGAAGGGTTAATGGATAAATGATGAAGAAGTGAAATCTGTTTAATTAATAATGGATAATTAATTATGACGGTTCAGATTTACAAGGGATAGCCTCTAGCATAGGTTTGACAACAACAAACTACTCATTAATCACCCTGACATACTGAATCATGATTTGACATTACAGACAAATTTTACTAGGGAATACCCCTTGCAATCGATGAAGTCAAATTTTATTGGGGACTACATCTCATAAATGCTAAATTTTGTTTATCCAAAAAAAGAATTCTAACACCATTTATTTCTGCAATGGGGGACCCCTTACAATCTTCAATTTTAAAATTCAAGAATTCCCTCCATCATATCTGCCGGGGATTATCCCATGCCAAGTAATTATATAACATTTCGTAGCCCCCCGATCCATACTATCCAAAATGAATATCAAAGATTAAAAAAACACATCTTACTTCACTTTCTAAAGATAAGATTGAATTAATACATACTAGCTACCATCCCAACTACTATCTAAAGGTTCCATATTGATTCTTACTTCCATCCATTATATATAGAGCACACTTTCTTACTATTTTTCTCATCCTTCACTACCAAATATCACATTTTGTTCGATCTTGAGTTGAGTACAATGGATTCCAAAAATGCAATCCTCATCCTTGGCATATTGGCCATGCTTCTTCTTATCTCCTCACAGGTTTCAGCTAGGGACTTAGCTGACACTTCCACTAATACCAAAGATGGTAAATAGCTATACATTATTTTTCTTAATTTAGGTTTAATTATATATTAATATTTTCATGAGCTTTCTAACAAGCTAGCTACTAGAGTTTAATTATAAAACCATAATACAATGTGTGTACGTTTGGTGATTACAAAAATTAATTAACATAGTATTGCATTTGCAGTGGTTGTTGAAAAATCACATGAATTAAATGATGCCAAATATGGTGGTAGAGGCTACGGTCCAGGTGGTGGTTACAATGGAGGTGGAGGTTATAATGGTGGTGGTGGTGGTTACAATGGTGGTGGTGGTTATCATAATGGCGGAGGTGGTTACCATGGTGGTGGTGGTGGTTACAATGGTGGTGGTGGTTACCATGGTGGAGGTAGATGCCGATACGGCTGTTGTGGTGGTGGACGTTACGGGGGTTGCAGGTGTTGCTCATATGCTGGTGAAGCTGTTGCTGTGCACACTGAGGACAACACTCGTAACTGAATATTATCATGTCATCATGCATGATGCACTTTCTTAGAAATAAATTTTATGAATAAATAATGATGTGTGTTGAGAATAAGAGGTATAGATAGACAGCAATTTGTGTTGTTGTGTGTTATATATCTTGCAACTATATAGTATAGATATTTCACATCTGTGAAAATCATGTATAACTACATCGTTACTATGTATATGTGATGATGAGTTAAAGTTTTAAGTTTTAACAAAAATGGTGAAAGTGTTATGAGTTAAATTATTTCAAATATCATGGTTGTTGATACTTTCCCTCTAAAATTTATATATCTATATGGATGAAGTTGTCATACAATTTATTCCTTGATAGACTGCAAAGCGCACGGTTCTATCAGATTTGAAAGAAAGTGTCCTTCTACTGAGGACCTTTTTAGTTAATTAAACAAAATGATGAATAAATTGATTTGAAGTGATTTTGATTGATTTTAAATTTAATAAATGATTAAACCTAACACCACGATTTTCGTCTATGAGATACATCGAGTAAAACAATACTCTTAACTCAATTTTGAAAAAACTTAGTTTTTAAAGAAATTATTGAAATTGATATACTGTATCTTGTTTCGAATCATAAGGTTGTATCCTTAGTTATTGAACCCCCTTATTTTTAGCAACAAGCCCCGTTAATAATTTATATTTGCATTAGAATGCTCTTTCTCAAAAAAGACTAATATTTTCATGTGTTGACCTACTCATTTGCTTTTTAAGTGTGGATATCAACCTTCACCATTCAATCCATCGATTTATATATGAAGTTTCGTCTAATTTCGTAGAGACATTCGTTAGATGCGAAAAAAACCAGATTGTAAAACAAATTCTTGTAAATACATTTTCAAGATAATTGACTTTACATGACTCACTCATGGAAACTCTCGTTTATAATTTTAATATGAGAATTTGATCGGTCACCATTTGTGTTAGAGTTATCATCATTTTAATATCAAAAGCATGTGAATTAAAGTTATTTTGATAGTAGTTTAAGTTTGTTTTTAGTATATTTCTATCACGTCTTGATCTAATGTGGTTTTATTGTTTCTGAGTAATTTTACACATCTTAATCTATTCGCATAAGCATATGGGCAGAAGATGTGTAAAAATGTCTCTTTTTGTTCTTCTCATGCATTTTTGTCTGGATTCTCCTCTGATCAATTTCCTCTTCATTCTTCATGACTGTAAACACATGAAACACTACCTCAAGCGAATAGATCAAGACAAATGGTGATACGCGTATGACACGACCCATATCTAAAAAGTCAAAATTTTCACCTATTTAGTCGAAAAACGTGAATTTCCAAGGGGTGGACGAATTTTCACTGCAAGAACATATTTTGAAGGCTAGGGAACTCATATTTTCATTGTGGGTCAAGGCTTTCATGAACCCTAAGTGATTGAAGACCTCTTTTCATCCATTAACTTGTAATGTTTACATATTTTATTTTGTTTTTCTTTACTATTATGAGTAGTTAAACCCCTTGTCACACCCCGGTTTTGACCCTGAATCGCCGATTCAATGTATTCATATAGCTATTACATCTCTGAAGCATTTCATACCACATAATGCCTAGAATGTCAGTTGAAATAAAATTTCGGATCTACGGGTAAATCGGTTGAATAACTTTTCAAATATACGATAAATCAGCGAGCGAAAAATTTCAAAATCAAGCTTGCAGACATCAATTTTATTAATCTACGTTTCGCGTAGGTTAATCTGGTGTGCTCGATTAATTTTTCGGCTACTTTTTCAGTCGTATTTGAAACAATCTGAGCCTTTTAATCGATAAATTTTTATTTCAAATTAAATCAAAGCCTGTATATTTTCGAGAAGATTATTTCGCGCGAATCATTTTGAGCATTCAGTTTAATTTTTTTGAGCATTTTTGCACCCGACTTCTATTCATTTTATATATAACCTTAGTTGTCTCTTATATATATATATATATATATATATATATATATATATATATATATATATATATATATATATATATATATATATATATATATATATATATATATATATATATATATATATATATAAAAGTTTTTGAATTTTTTTTTAATTTTATATATACATACTCTTAGTCGTTTTGTGTAAATATATATTTTTATTTTATTTATATATACATAGTCTAAATATATATATTTTTGGATTTGTTTTATTATATATATATATATATATATATATATATATATATATATATATATATATATATATATATATATATATATATATATATATATATATATATATATATATATAAATATATATATATATATATATATATATATATATATATATATATATATATATATATATATTAATGTTTTTTTGTTTATATTGAGTTTTAAATTTATATATCCTTGTAAAATGTCAATATTTTTTTATTATTTTATTTTATTTTTGTCGATTTTGTAGCAATACAAATTTATTGTGGATAACATGTGTGTGTTGTGTTTAGCTTTCTATTTTTCGATTACTTTGAGTTGATGTCAAAAAAAATTGTTACACTATTTTAATAATAATAATATGCTTTGGTGTATTATTGCGTTGCGATTTTGGAGTTTAAATCCAATTTAACTTCCGAAAATCACTTGGACGCATATATTTTTTCCCATCTTCTTATATTGTGATTCCTACATGAATCCAGTGTAAGTTAGCTTAGGGTTAAATTCAGTTTGCTTTCGATTTTGGTTGGTTTCTGGTCCCGTGGCCTACACTTGGGCCTTCTTAGAATGAGCTATTGATCAATATCGAGATAGTTTTCAACTAAATTAGAACTATTTTCAAAACCATTTTTAAAACTAAATCAAACACAATATTAATTTTTTTTAAAAATAAACACCTAAGAAGAGGACCGTTGGAATCTAGCATTCCGGTAGGAACCCTTTTATGATCGGTCCCGAGCCACGCGTTTTGGGTTAGCTGTTCATTCTTTTCTTTCGTTCTTAAAACACTAAAATTAACTTGGAAAAAATAAGGGTCATTAGGATCAAGCATTCTGGCGTAACTCTTTGAACAATTGATTCTTATCAAACATTAGTTGTCCATCAAACAATTTTCTCAATTATCTTGGATGAAAAAGGACCGTTGGAATCTAGAATTCTGGTGGAATCCCAAATGATTGATTTTGAGGCTTAGGTCTCATTCTTATCAAACGTTCATCATTCACCTATAAAACACATCCAACCAATCAAAGTCTTATTTTCCCTCGCCGTCGTGAGATTGATCTCAAAAAACATTTAAAAATGAGAGATATTTTGTCTTAAGATGATGCAAAGCAATGCTTCATCCATAGTCGTTAAGTTTAGATAAGTGATGTTTTCCCGTGAATGTTGATTTGTAAATGCATTCAATGTGATTCAAACACCAGTTCCTCACCTGTTTTGGGTCAAACAATGTTTTTTGTTGATTAATATAAGATAGTTTTTGCTAAAATCGACCAACAAACAAAATATTTTCTATCCAGAACTACATAAGCCTTGAATTCTCTATTGCACCCGGAGATACGTAGGAGAAGGATTTGTAAATCTTGTCTGGCCCATTATAAAAAATTTAGGTTTAGTTTCTTCCCCTAATAATAAAAACCTTTTTAGGTCCCTTATAATTAATAAAATTCAAAAAAAAATCTCTTCTCTCTGTTTCTATCCCAAATAAGTAGAAGATCATAAACTAACACCACACTAACATTTCAATATTCACTAAATGGTTTCTGTTGAGTACAACGGACGTGAGGGGTGTTAATACCTTCCCCTTGCGTAACCGACTCCCGAACCCTGATATTGGTTGCGATGACCATATCTTATGCTTTCTTTTAGAAGGGTTTATTGATATTTTCTCTTTCCCTCTTTGGGAATACATAAAGTTCGATGGAGACTCTATTCAGTCCATCTGGCGAGCATACGATTGTGCTTCACGAGCAGCGTATTCTCATTTTTCGAGGTGCGACAAATGGTGACTCTGCTGGAGAAAGGAACATCTTTAAGTGAGTCAATCCTAGTTTAGTTAGGTTTTCATATGTGTTTTAGTTTTGTTTGCTTCTTTTTCTTCTTTGTTATATGTTTTCCTTATCTCTGCTTTATCACGTTTTTATATCTGCATATATTTTTATGTGTGGGCTTTGAGGTTTTTATATCATGAATAAATATCTACACCCGAGCTTTGGGAAAAGATGAAAGAAAGCATAAGTTAGAATTGGAAGTTGTGTAGTGTTAGTCCCTAAGGGCCACTCTTTGCGTGCCTAGCATGAAGACTCCCCTGTATTAGACCTGTTTGTAGATCTCGTTATAAGATAACTAGCCTGTTGCATGACGATGATTCGAGAAGGGTTCATAAGATACCTTTCATCACTCTTGTCTTAAAGTGGCTAGCATGTTGCATGAGGTTGATACTGTTATGGTCCATGTCTCTGGGAACCTCATCAAAAATATAGAAACTATCCTGTGAGTGGGTTTATGGGTAGAAATTATAGAACTATTTGTTAAGGAGCCTACCTAGTAGGGTTTTTTGAGTTACTTATGTTATCCCATATCCTAAATACTTGCATTGCATTTTATTTTCATACCAAAACACAAAAAAATGCATTGCATTCGTCATCATGCATTGCATATCATTTTCTGAAAATACAAAAAAAAACTCATATATCCTTTGTCCATGATCAACAAAGTGATTCTCGGTATGCATTTAGAACAAAGAACCATGTCTCAGGAGATGATGGACGAGCTAAGGAAAATTCAAGAAGCATTAAAGGAGGAACTCAGTCTTTTGAAGAGCCAAATGGGATGGGTCTTGCAAACCCTGCAAGCCTTGTTGAGAAAAGAGGGTCATCCCATACCCATTTCTGCAACAGAGGGAGCTATTGCTCCACATCTATCCGGTGTTACCCCAAGTCAAGCTCTACCAGCAGTTGATCCAGAATGCTTTGGTGACTCTTCAAGCTCTCACAGCTACGTCACCATACCTTCCATGGTACAATTCAAATGCAACATGTGAATTCCATAAAGGGGCAATGAGGCATGATCTAGATTCTTGCTTAGCGTTGAAAGCCTTGGTACGCCAACTTGATTAACAAAAAGAGCTTAGTCTTCGAAGAAGACCACCCGAAGGTCGAATACGGATACCATAATGGAATTATGGGGAACTCCATCTAGGAAAACAAGAGTTTTAAGCTCAAGTTGGTCACCAACACTTATGAAGGAAGGCTCATGTACATATATCTTGATTTTTGGGCCAGGTAATGAGAAAGGCAAATGACCCCTAAAACCCCTAAAGGTTTTGTACCACAAGGAAGAGGTCAGGGATGTGGCTAACGAGATATCATTGTTTATCGGCAAGAGCATTGAGATATCTCCTTGGATTTCCAATGTCACAACCCATGCCAACGGAAGTAAATGAGAAGTGACTAATGGATCCAAGAGGGTTGTCTCCATTGATGATATTGAAGGAAAATAATTTGAAGATCGTTCTGCCAATGTCAATAAGCTTGTTGATTCTAACCTTCAAGTGGGTGAAAATGACCAGTTAGCAATGACCAAAGTTCCATACCATCAACCACTACCTTTTGGTATTCATTGCCAACCATCCTGATTTACTCCTCATCCAAATCAACGAGCCCAAGGCCAGAGATATCGAAATCAACATCAGAATCATCCTAGGCCTCGAAAGAACTTTGAAAGAAGGAATACTCATCGTCATCAAATTCCCATGACATATAGCCAGCTTCTGCAGCCTCTAATTCAAAACTCTTTGGTGGTTCCCAAGTCTCTCATGCTAGTTCCACAACCTTACCCACCCGGTATGACCCAAATGTGCAATGTGGATATCATGCTGAATCAGAAGGGCACTCAACTAAAGAATGCAACGATTTCAAAGCCAAAGTATAACAATTGATTGACAACAAATACATAGCCTTTCAAGAAGGAAACTTGATGGTGAACATCAACCTATCGCCTGGATAAGTGTGAAGACCTCAAGGGGAGTCTCACGAGGTCAATGGATCAAGTTTGAAGAAGTCAAGTCCCTAAAGCTGACAATCATTTGGTTGTTTCAGTATTTCTTTTGTAATTTATTTGCATGTGGATTGTTTATTTGTTTTTAACCATTGTTGTTTTTTTTGAATTGGTAATATTAATGAAATGCGTATGCATCTTTTGAATTAATCCATTCATATTCACTCGTTTTTCATTTATGTCAAAAGAAACAAAATAAAAAAGATATTTCTCCCTTTTGTTTATTAAACCGTTGTGTTAACAAAGATTGGAAGGAGGAGGATGAAAACCATTACTCATAATTATTGTGGTGTGCTTTTGAATAGAACTTTTTCGATGATGTAAGGCATTGTTTCAAATCCCCAAACACCGGAGAGAAGGGGAGTTAGTCCCTAGTCAACTACTATGAGCCTTGGAGTTGGTATTTCTTTTGAAACTAAAACCCTTAATCTTAACCAGGGGCATGGTAGTTGTGTTCAAATAGTTTAGCTATGCATTCAATCATTAAGAGAATTAGTCCATCTACACCGTCCCACCTGAGGATCAACCATACTTCGCACGCATCTTGAAATGTTGAAGAAGTTATTAAAAGCAAAATTTTTGTAGTGGTTGACCCTCATCCACCATAAACATGGAAGTCACAGTCTTTCGAAGAAAAAAAAGGCCCGCTAAGTCAAATACCACAAAATGATTTTGGAAAAATCAAGGCATCCCGGTGGATCAAAAGCTTCAAAGAAGGCGTCCAGGAAAAACAAGGGATAACAAACCAATCATAAAGTGGTAATCAAAACCCTCAATAAAAACAAAAAAAAAACAAATAAGGTGATTGCCATTTCAAGAAAATCTCATCTTGAACCTTCATCTTTACCATCACACCATTGAACCCTCTTGGAAGTAGAGTACATGTATCGAATAACTGAACATAGGAATTGGAGATCATCAAAAAGAAGGGTTGGGTAAAAATTAAATTTTGAGCCTTATATCCTTTTGTTTAAAAAAAACAGTGAACAAGACCACGTGACAACCCTTAAAAGACCTAATTGAGACATGGTTTATTTTGAAAGCATATTACAACAAGGTTATGTTAACCTGACTACAAATGATCTTTATTAATCATTTGATCGCACCATCTTACACACTGTGAATGACTATATCATCATTATGTTCTTATTAGTGACTCATTCATTGTATTTCACCCGTTCATATCAATAAATTTTGATTTCAAATTTTTGCATAAACACTGCATCAAAATTACCATTTTTGAATGAACAATCTTATTTACAAGTCAGGACTTAGCATCAAATAAATTCCAATTATATACAGTTGAGAAACTTGATAGAGTGAAAGAATTCCAGTATGGGGAAAATCACTTTGAGTATCAGTCAATCCGAGTGAATCACCCTAAGGGTCAGTTAGTCAAGAGTAATTTTCTTCAAGACTCAGACTAGGGAAAGGCACCTCATAGCTCAATGAGTCAAACTATCCAAAATATGGTCAATCAAAAGTCCACCATTCCAATATTAGGTTAATCAGGGGCAGACCACTACAAGTTTCAAACACTTGGGGAAAGCCATCTCGAGATTGTCTCATGTCAAGCTGTTTAAAACTCACTTTCAAGGTGGACATATTCAAAGACTCAGCATATAGGGGAAAATGAGCCACAAAGGGGCATAACCTCTTTCTTCATGCTTTCAAACTACTCAAACAAATTCTTCCATATTTCAAAAACTATTGAGTTTGGGACGAGTGCCCGAAAATCATGCTAGCACGGTTCATTAATCCTCCGAAAGGATCCCCTTGGCTAGTTGTAACTGTCAAGCTCGATAGAATTCTCCCTTGACAAGCATCTATCACAACAAACTTGGTCGAGTTATTGGTGTTAAGGATTCATGACCTCCATAAAAAGCCTTTACAAACTCCCAATCCACTCAAGTGTCAGCATTTTCATCATTCATATATCATGCATAAAAGAAAATTCAAATCATTCATAGCCGAAATGTACTTTGCGTTTATTTTGCATTGATCCAGGTATTATTGTTGATCTTATATCCTTTGACCTCTAATTCAAGTTTGTCTTTGGCGCCCTTAAACCATCATCCGGTTTTCGTAGTAATTTTCAAGTCCAACTTAGTTGGCACCTATCAAAACATTTTTGTCCGTGAGGTTCAATTTCTTTTTGAATTATCCAATGAATTTCCAGATTACTCCTTTGTGTCTCTGATGTATTCCTAGATCGAATATGGTGTTTTGATGTATTTTAAGAACCTATCTGATGTATTTCCATATATCCCCTTGAAATTTTGATGCATTTCCAGAATTTGTTTCTTTTACTGTATGATGAATTTCCCGATGCACTTTATCTCTATCTGAAGCATTTCTAGACATACCTTATATGTTTTGACGCATTTCCAGAACCCTACCGTGTTATCTGAGATTGAGTGTTGTATTCTGATGTATTTCCAAATTTTTCCTGATGTATTACCAGATGTGTCTATTATCTGATGTATTTCCAGATATTCCCTGGTATTTTTTAGGAATTTCCAGAAATTCACTTCTTTTACCATCTGATGTATTTCCAAATATTCACTTGTAATTCTGATGCATTTCCAGAATTCGTTTCTTTTACTCTCCGATAATTTCCCAGACATGTCATTTTTTTATTCAGACGCACTTCCAGAACTCCTATATCATTCCCTAGCATTATTTCAAGACTCATTGGTGTCTCCTAAAGTTCAGTTGTCATTGTAATTATTCCAAGCTCAGTTGTTACTAGAACTTATTTTAAACCCAATTGTCATTTACATCACTTTCACTCTGTTTGTAATAACAATTGTAATCGGTATCCGAGTATGGTTGTCACCCACATCCTTTAAAGTCCAATTGTAGTTGGTATCAATCCGTTGGAAGCTGGTTGTAATTCATTGCTTATGGTCTGAGTCCAATTGTTGTTGGCACATATAAAGAGTTTGATTACCCTTATTTTTCCTAATGGTTCCTAGAAACTCATGTATGAACCATCAATCTTGAGGAATTCCCATAAGCTTGGATACTTTCGTGTTAAGAAAACTCCAATGATGTTGGTTTTCTTTGATTTCTTTGTAAGTAATCATCGTAGCCTTTTGCGTGGATGATCTAATTATAAGAAGACTCCCACTTATCTTTGTTTTGCATAAATTCCCTATTACGAATCTCCAAAATCTTTGATCGAGTGAATTTATTTTGAGAAATCTCCAGAACTGTCAGATGTATTCTAAAAGTGTCAGGTCATGTATGAACCTGTTTATGAAACTTGCTTGGTCAGGAAATAAAATTCCTTATCAGAAGGCATGTATGGGAAACCCGCGGGGATGCAAGGTAGAATGTTCTCCAAATTCTTTTCAAAATGACGCTTATCCATATGGTTAACCTCAACCATAAGATAGCTTTGGTCAGCATCAATATTTTCCACTATGTCGTCATCTTTCCATATCGAAATCCTTTGATAGAGCGAAGATGGTACCTCTCCTATCACATGAATCCACTTATGACCCAATACTAGATTGCAATTGAACCTTGATGTTATAACCATGAACATAGTTGGTGTTGTAATAGACCCAACTATTTGGTCAACTTGAATCACTCCCAGAGTATGGCCAATTTTTCCTTCATAATTTGATAAATCCATATTATGTGGTCTCAGGTCAGTGTCAAACTTACCAATCCTCTTTAACATGAACTGCAACATTAAGTTAACTTCCGCCCCACCATATACTAAAATCTTATTGACTCCACCATCTTCCACCTTTCCTCTAATAAAAAAAGACTTTAGATGGTTTTTCATTCCTTCGTCCTACCTTTCGAAGAATTCACTTTGCTATTCAACGCAACTGTTATTCATCACATAATAGCACATTGGCCTGTGTTTAGCCATTTCTTCTTCGTTTATTTCTTCGGTCTCTTCGAACTCTGTTACCTGATCATATTCTCTATGAAACACAGTTACCACGTTGCAATTGATGTTCATAGATGACTTTGATCTTGAGTTAAAGTCATCAGTTAACATATCATCATCTTCTGGGGGTTGCTCCGACGTCTTCTCTTGGGGTTTCTCCATTCTATGAGAGAAAAGCTTTCTTCCCACTGGATTTTTGTCTTCGACCTCATTATTAAATTGAGGTTTGTTAGTGCTAGACTCCACCATGTCTTTCTTAGTCGCCTCTTTTTTAGATTTCTTTCTCCTCTGATGTCTCCTCCATTGGGATCATGACATAGGATTTTTTCCTTTGTAATTTCCAGATCCATAAACCGCATGTTTCGTCACCTAGAACTCTTTTCGATAAGAAATGGAAGATCCTTAACCAGACTTGAATCTTCTCCATTTCTCCTGACCTTGGCCCAGGTTTTCAGTGGGCCTCACCCATTTGTCCCTATGGGCATCAAGAGTGGGCTAGAAGGAGGCTTCTCTGTTCGCATGGAGATTTGGGCCTCCCTGTTGTTGTCTTCGAGGGATTCTCTGTTGTCGAAGACATACTAGTTCCGAGGGTCCTTCCAACTTCCCCTATGAAAGGGAATTCAAACTCTCTCTATATTCCCAGCAACCTTTTTCCCGAAGACAGAACTACACCTTGGCCACAACATCACTTCAGACATCTTCCTCATGCAACGGTAGAGAAATTCGACTAAAATTTCGTCCTTTTTAGGATAAGAAACCTTCACTTGGTCTTCACTTCACTAGGTGCTTTCCTCATCTTTCCTCGTGTTAGCATCTTCACCTAGTTCGACCATTTTAACTTGCATTGTGGGACCATCAAGAATCCTAATCTTCTGCAATTTGAATCCGAGGATTTCAGTAGCCTCAGTCATTTCGATACCTTTTTTGAAACCCTCGGCAGTTTCAACCATAAGGTCTTTGTTATGAAGGCCTTCAGTAACTTCCATCATATTGACATCGATAGGTTCAGCATAATGGGCATCTATTATTTGCAAGGGATCTGAGTCAATTTTCATTTGGGACTTCCCCTTGTCACCAAAATTCAACCTTCCATCCTTAATAGCATTCTGCACAAGATCCCTGAAAAAAAACATTGTTAGGTTTTGTGGCCTAAACATTGTGATATTTTTGCAAAAACCTCATTTTTTCATAGTTCTAACGGTGGTGTTTTAGAACCGAGTGTCACTATCATTTAGCCATCTTTGGATAGAAAATCAAAGATCTCATCACACTTCATCACGTCTAAGGTGTATGTTATCTTAGGGAACTTATCATTATTGTCTGTTTCGACGGGTTTTTTTCCCGTTCGAAGGTGCAAGAACCTTACAAGAGTAAGGTGACCCTTGTTTCAACTCAGCCAAATCAATTGGGCCATATCTCTCAGATATTGGGTGTGTAGCTTCTTCCTAATGGCATAATCTAAACCACTTGCAGCCATTTTGACTAGTTCATTTTTGGGCACTTGTGTGAAAGACCTTGTCTTCAACAATCGGAACCTATTTAGCTAATCATCTATTAGTTTACTAAACTTACACTTAATACTAGCCAATTCCTTCAAACTTATCTTAGACTGTCCCATATAAAACTGTTCATGGAACAATCTTTCTAAACGACTCCAATCATTGATGGAGTTTGTTGGGAGTGTGGTGAACCAAGTGAAATAATTTTTCATGAGGGAACTAGGGAAATATCTTGTCCTCAACTTCTCGTTGTTGGCAATATCCCCAGCCTCAGCCAAATACCTGGACATATGTTCTACAGTAGACTCGCTGGTATCACCAGAGAATTTTGTGAATTTTGGGACTTTCCATCCCTTGGGGAGTTCAGTTTGTAACATATATCAAGACAAAAGAGGTGTATAGTTTGGCATACACATGCCTATGTTTACCCCATTTCGCGCTATAATCCTTTAGACCATGGCTGCCAAATTATTACCCTCTGCAACATCGTCCTGTCGAACCTGATGAATGATTTTATCAGTGTTTTGGTTTCAAATAACCATCACTATTCTTAGGGCTTCTCTCTCCCTAGGTATTTGTTGTCCGACCCTATGAGGTTCACCCTATTAGCCCCGGTCGACTTTTACACCATTGGGTACAAACTGTTGGGCCAAATTTATTATTGGTTCTTCTCCTAAGATCAAACACTAGTTCTCTACTATCCATTCTTGACGGGTTGTCGAACTGGCGCCTGAGGGGCGCCAAAGAAATCTATAATTCGCGTCATCTACACTGATAATTGTTGATTAGTCTAAGCATTTTGCTGATTAGTTTGGGTAGTATTTTGGATTAGAGGATTGAATATCGTCCCCCATATGTTAGGTGAGCATATGAACCATCTCATGGCTGCTTTCATCCATTTGCTACCTTAATGTCGCCGCAGATATGGTTGTCAAAGTGGGTAACTTGGCAGAAAATCCCACCCCTGAGGGTTGGGTACTTCGACCCAAAATTTCAACGACCGATCCTGACCCTTGTAACGGAAAAACTATAGTCTCTATTGGGTCAGTAAGTGTTGACGTACTATTATGCAAATTTTCCATCGTAGAAGTTAGCATGCCATATGGCTATTCGCGACCATTCACTGGCATTGTAAACCCATTCACTTAATGCCTGAAACTACTGGTCCCTACTGGTCTTGGGGTTACTGGTTTCCCCTGCGTTCACACGGGGGATGATAATACTGGTCCACTCGATGGTATTGTCGTCGTGCTAGCTGTAGAAGGCATTGCTTCAGCCACATTCATTGTGGTTGTATTCTCTCATTATTGAATCGAGGTGAACTTCAAGTGAGGCATTTCTCTAATGAAGCACAATTGACCGATATTTTCACCAAAGGCTTAAAGATCGACAAATTTCTAACGTTAAGAAAGAAATTAGGAATAGTTCAGATCGACTAGTTAGTGTGTTTGACAAGTTTGTTCATTCGTGTTCGAGAAGCTTGTGCATTCGACAACTTGGATTATAAGGGGATATGTTGTAAAAATAATTCAAGTTAGTTACTTGGTTAGGCCCAAGCCCAAAAGTTAGTTAGGATTGAGCATGTATATAAATAGATATAGCTTGTAATTCAATTGTACATCATTCTATTCATTCAATAATAGAAATTCTATTTTTTCTATCATTCTCTCTCTCTTTCGACACAAATCCTTCTCTCACACAAGTGTTTCACACACTAACATAAATAATATAAAAAAGAACACTAAAACGAGATTTGTTTTTTTAATTTAGTTTTGACTTAAATAGTCTTTGAATTTCTGTAAATTGATGTGATTTTATTTTGTGTACATGGGGGGGGGGGGGGTTGTTTGTGTGACATGGTGATAGGACCCATTCTTGCTAATGATGAACCATGATAGGGACCAATTTTTTTAGTCTAAATCATGTGAGTTGGTAGGTGCCTTTTATTAATTCTTCTATTGACGTGATAAATGTGGTGGTTATTTGGATTTGGTAGAAGGAAAATTTTGGAATTCAACATTATAAAAAAAAATTGAATAGCCTTATGGTCTTTTGATTTTTTTTAATGGTCAACGTCTTACCAAAAAAAAGTCTTGAGATTCTTTTATATAGACCAAACCATTGAATACATTATCATTGACAATCCAAGTCTAACTGTGCTGCTCCCTCCAAAAATCTCAAGCCATTTTCTACCTAGCCACCAAAACATAATATATCAAATAACTAAGGAATAAACGCAAGTGACAAACATAAATGAAAAAGATAACCTTCAAATCAACGATAACTCTCTCCATAAAAAGGTTCAACCTTGTGGGAATTTAATCCTGAAGGATACCAAGAAAAATGATAATCTTAAAGGGAGTTCAACTCTTCCATACTCTAGCCAATGCCTTCGACACCCAAAAAGATTGAAAGTGTTCACAAATGATACTCTCAGCAAGGGCTAAATAGGTAGAATTAACTGTATACGTCCTTAGAATAGTGTTTCCAAATATATGAGTTATACTCTTAAGAATTATGTTGAATCGAAAATGATTTGAAGAATAATAACTTTAATATTGGATAATGATATCGTAAAGGACGATTGACATTCTATATTTTGTTTCATGGGTAGACCAATCTATAATCATCTACAGCAAAAAGAGCCGGGATCATCTGCACTTTGACAGTGATATGATAATGTTCCTCACAGAGCAATAATTATTTGTCATAAAGTTAACAAATTTGAGTACCTATTCCTTAAGTCTAATATGATCATATGATGACGTTATCATGACAAAGTGTTCACCTCTTTCAACTAAAATCGAGATAAAATGTTAAGACGCGTCATGTTTTATTATATTTTTTTAAGAAATATCACATATTCTCTCTTTTTCTAAATATAATCTAGGAGAAAATAATTGAGGATATGCTTAGAATCACAACAAAAATAATTTATGGTTTTATTTCTTTCCAAATTATGTATTTTTTTAAATTAATGATCTATTCCTTCGATTATATTTAATAATTGAGAGGTTAGTTTATCATATTTATTATAAAAATACGTTAATTAGATTTAACATAAACTTAACTTATATGTAGTCGTTTCAAATTTATACACATAATCCTTTGGGGTGAATTGTAAGACATAAAAAATCTTTAATATTCTTGTATCTTGAATAAAACATTTCTTCCACTCTTGCAATCCGTCCCAACATAATGGTGTTGATGTTATTGTTGTATTTTTTGGAATAATCTTCTTATATTGTCAATCAAAGAAAATATTGAAAATTTTTTGCTTTCTTCGGTTGACAATATTGAGAATTTTATTTCTAAACACAATCTTCTTATTCTCTTTTATGTGAAAGCATTTTCCATGAAAACATTTGTTTAAGATAATGAAATCTCTCTTGGATGAATTGCAAATATAGAAAAAAGAATTCTTGGTAAAAACAAATAGCTTATAAGAAATTTGAAAAGATTTGTTGTTCTCCAATAATACATTATCAAAATTTGAATTTGTTTAAACAATTTATTTTATTATTATGTGTAAAAAATGTAATTTTAAAAATAAAAATGTTTTTCCCCTCGGTTTTTTTATAGAAACCGAGAGGTATGTGGCACTTGGGATGAATCATATTTTATTGTATTTTTTATCTAAAAAGAATCACATTTTACCTCGCTTTTGAGTAATAATTGAGGTAAAATATAAGCGTGTTTATTCAGTTTTTTTATTATATTTAAACAAATCTTTCTCGTTCATTTAATAAGTATCAACGCTCAACACACTGCCATTAATGATCTGCTTGAAACCTAAAACTCTCATTATAAAAACATTTTGAATATTAAAATTTGATAATGACACATTTGACATGAAAATTTTGAAACTTAAAAAATCGTTTATTTTAGTTGAGAAAATTTCTCTAGGATGGATTGCAAGAGCAAACAATTATTTTATTCAAGGTTTGTGTTCTTAAATTATCATATAATAAAATATTTATTTTATTTATCTATAATTATTTTTTTATTTTAAATCAGACATTTGTTCTTCACCGACAGCGATGACGATGAAGAACAAATATAATATGAATTTAATTGATATACACTGACTGTGTAAAGATTTTTTACACTATCAGTTAATCACAACCACTAATTTATTTAAAATGTTTGACTTTTATTTTAAATATTTAAAAAGTAATACAGACGGATAATTGTGATGTATTGAAAGTGTAAAACTTTTTACACTGATAGTGCATAACAATTAATCTCATATAATATTATGTGTAAATAAGGTAATATTCTATGTAAGTAAATTAGTTTGTAAAAAAATTAATTCATTAATATTCTGTGTAAACAATATCGTGAGTATTTTAAAAAAAGAAAATATATTCCCATCGATTTTGTTAATAAATCAATAGGTATATGATGATAATTTTGAAAATATAAAAAAGATATTATTAGGGGTCAAATCAATGACTCTTTAAACTATCCCATCAAAGTTGATGTGGAGAGATACATGACATATTTTTGACACATGGCATAGGAACATGTGGCCATGTAGGATTTTCTATGATAAATTTATTTTATAATTATAAAATATGTATAGTAAAAAATATTTGTTTTATTTTGTAATATTTATTAAAATTACCTAAAATATCATCTTTTGTGAATTTATTTTTAACCTAATTATTCTTCTCCAAAATTGTTTGTAACTTTACGCTCAAACTTCAAACAAGTATTTGATTCATCTCATCTCATCACCTCATCAAGGCGAATCAAATCCATTTTAATGTCTTTTTCAAAATTAAGGAGAACCAAACTCGTGTTCATATCTTCTTCACCTATTAAAAATGATTATGGAAGAATGTGTGAATGTCATGGTCGTCTAGTGTCCTACTATTTTAAAATCGGATCAAAAAAAGAAATGTTTTTCTGAAGATGTTTATTTTGACAGGTACAACATGCCTATATATGTGTATGCCTATATATGTGTTATGAGTCTGGCATTTGATTTTGATTTGTGTTAAAATTAAACAAGTTTGCATTTTCTTCCTTGACAATGATACATGTGATTTATTCTTAAGGGAAAAAATATTGTACAAGTAAAAGATATTTGTAGTTTTATTTATGGTTAACATCTACTTTCCAATGAAGTGTAATTTTTGAAATAGCGTGTGCCTTAGAATGTTCAGAAGGTTAATATAATGTAGTGTTGTTAATGAATTTTAATTTGCAATGAATCCATAAAAATGTGATGATAGATATTGTTACTTGAATGTTGGTTATTAAGATTTTTGATATTGAATTTTTTTGACAATATTGTTTATGTTGATAGAACAATTAAGTGTGATAGAACTACACATAATTGTGACTGAACTATGAATAAAGGTTAGATAGGTGTTGTTGAAAATTTGACATAGTTTGACTTATTTTTTACCTAATTTTTTCATAAATTGGTCTAATTTTGCCATAGTGTAACTTAATTTTTCCATACTTTTGGCCTTAATTTGAAACATCACATACAATATTGCCATGCAGATTCACAGTACAAATCCCAAATTTAAATCATTTCCATACTACTTTATCATATAACATTTATCCATTAAATAAATTATAAACAAGTTTTAAAAATACTAGTGATACAACACCAAGTAATCCTGACATTAAATACAAAGAAAATACAACACTAAACTAATACATTACATAGACAAAAAATATACCATAATTCATGACACTACATAGACAACATTTTTAACTTGCATAATCTTCAAAATATCATCACTTCTACCTGTGTTTAACATGATATTGATTGAAATAAGCCCTTGCAAAGTTCATCACATCTTTCCAATCTCCTAGCACTGCCACTGCCACTGCCACCATCAATGGTATCTTCTTCAGGAATAATAACTTGATCATCATGATGTTTAATAGGTCCCACAATTTCTCTTGTTTTGAGAAACATAAGTTTGTCACTCATTGTATTGTGAAGTCTATCATCATTGAATTTCTCTTTTTTAATATTTTCTTTCAAAGATTCGAACACATTTATCAACAATAACCTTCAAGCGACATCAATGGTAAGAGAGAAGATTTATATATCATATGGATCGTGAATAAATTAGGGTTTTTACATTTTATCTTTTCATCAACCTTTTAAAATTAAATATAAATGAAGCTTATAATTTTAAAATAATTTAATTAAATAAATTAAATGTCGCCACATGTACCTCTACCGGAGTATAAAAAAAATGCATGTGTCCCTCCAGATAATTTTTTGGTTGAGGAAGTTATTAGAAGGAATAAAAAATGTGGATGGGAAATATTAAGAGGATCAATATTCAAAGGAAATTTTTGAAGGGACTAAAATTAAATTATGACCTATTTATAAGAACTAAAATTATATTTAACCTAAAAACTAATTTGCTTTGAACAAGTATTTTAAGATTTTGAAGTGAAAACTTTATTTTAAAAGAAATTTTTTAATCATTTGTACATAGCAATTGTAACTTTAGAAAACCAAATTGAAAATAATTTTCAACTTTTTTTAGGAAAAGCAAAAAGATGGCTTTAGTGATCTATGGAATTATAAGAAACAAAAGAAACGGTATTGGTTATAGAAAGGATAAACCTATTATTAAAGTTCATATACCCGAAACACCAACCTCTATATTCATGACGCTTTAAAAGAAGGTATGACAACACAATTTTCTTAATTTTAAAAAATCATAAATTTCAAATATTGATGAACAAGAAATCCGTTAGGACTAACCCTAACGGACCCAAGAATATCAGGGTAACTAAAGATAAAATAATATATGAAGGAAATTTTATTTATGGATAACACAACAATCATAATGCTTAGACAATGGATATGCTCCAAACATATGAAGAAAAAAAAAGAATATGTTTCAAAGCTTGTCAGTAAAGAAGGAAGCTATTAAGGGCCTTGGAAGAAAACAAAAAAGGAAGATAAATTGTTATAGTTAATTAGGTAGCTCTAATTTCCCTTTTATTCATAATGTCTTGCTCGTTTAAGGACTAAAACATGATAAAGTGAGAATAACTCAATTAAGTAACATTAATTATGACAGTCTTTATTTAAAAGTCATTAGTCAGAAAGATGGTTTATTCCTATTCAACCCTGAACAATTCATAAAATTAATTTTTATGATTTTCATGAATAAATTATGAAATTCCTTTTCAATGACCTATCTGATTTGAAATATAAATCACATTCTGTTTGTGAAGCTTGCTAAAATGGAAAAATCATTCAAACCTTTTTAAATTCGAAAAGAATCTTTATATGTTTAGATCATTATAGCTTCATCACATTGACTTGTTTCAGCAAATAGGTACTATCTCACAATGAATAAAATATAAATTGATCGTAGTTCAAAACTTTAACAGATTCGGATGTATAAAATTCCATTAAAAAAAATGAGTCACATTAAATTTTTGTTGCCTTTTAGCAACAAGTTCAAAATTAAAATGAAACGGTATTTTTAAAATTAAAAGTGACCTTTGTGAAGATATATACTAGACCTGTTTTAAACAAGACACCTAAACAATTAAGAAAAGGCCTAACATTTCTTATTTTTAATAGCGTGGATGCACATGTTACATTTTAAACACCGGTATTTTTGTAAACATATTTGATTCCAAAGTAAAAAATATATCCTCTTAGGATACTCTAAGATATATAGGCATACAAGTTGTATAACAAAGAAATCTTAAGGAATTGATCAATAAATCAATGTAACCTTGGATGACGAAGATTCAATAACGAGTTATATATATATATATATATATATATATATATATATATATATATATATATATATTATATATATATATATATATATATATATATATATATATATATATTTATTTTATTTTTATTTTTATTTTTGCTTCTTTTGCGAATTAAAAGATTATAGAAAAATGTTCAACATATATACATGCACAAAGCATTGAAGCACGTTTTGGTGGAACAAAGGATACAACACCATGTGATGATGATCTACTACCTAGGTCAAGCTTAAAGTATATGTCATCACATTACGAAGAGTAAATGATTGGTAGCAAATATGATCCTCTAACAACTATTTCATCATTAAAAAATGAAGCCTCCTTAGTTGTATTGCTTTCGATGATTAAACCAGCCTCTATGGATGAAGCTTTAAGTTTGAGATAAGAACTTTCATCTTTTTAAATAGGTAATGTTCTAATTGATAATAGTTTTATGTAATTATTTATTTATTTGAATATTATTTATGATAGTTAAAAACCTGAATAACAAAATATATTGAAAAAACAAAAATAATAGGAAGTTAAAATTTAGCATCATTTTAAGTTGTTACGTAACATATAAATTTTTTTTGATAAAAATATATGGTGAGGGTTTAAATTGTCCCAATTTAATATTTGAACATTCCTCGCCTTTATACGGTCTACAAAATCCTTTGTCCAATCCTCATGTTACTTAAACATTCCTCCACTATAAAATTTGCGACCCAATATCAATTATCTAATCATTAATTGATGAAATTTTAAAAAATTGACAAACATAAGAAGAGAGAAGCATGGCTCCATTCAAACTCAAAATTAGATAATTATTTGCCATACTTCAAGTTAGGGACTCTGCACTCCCACCCTCTACACAGTTATCTAGTCAAATCCTTCATCTTGGATGGCTCCCTAATTGGCTACCAACTCAGACACCACCATCATCTGCCCCTACTCAATCTATCATAACTGTCTCCGCCCCTCCTCAACTTGGCATACCCTCCTATTTTACCCACTCTAAAATCTTAAAGAAGAAAATTAAACAAGTTATATAACTCATTTTAAAGATGAAGATGATCAAGAATTAGGTGAAATTTGAGTGAATGGAAACATAACAAAGGTATATGTTACGATCCATACTATAACATATTCAATTGTTCAGAAAAATCATTTCTCACTTCATCTACACCTCTCTTGCATTATCTTTCATATTGATGCATTGTACCATACTTTAAAAATGACATTTTAAGCAAAATGGTATAGTGGTTTTCTAATACCAATATATGGTAGTCGACTACCAATTGAAAAAATGAAATGTTTTGTCTTTTTAAAACAATTCTATTTGATTACAATTTATTGGTATTCGAATCTCAGTATTCAAATTTCGAAATTTTATAACATAAGAGATATGGTATTGGATAAACACGTTATGGCATTCGAATACCTTTCTTAAGGAGTGCATTTATTCAAAATCAGAATATTTTCAATATATTGCAATGTTGTAAGGTTTGTTTCAAAACTTTTACGTATTTTCATAATATATATATATATATATATATATATATATATATATATATATATATATATATATATATATATATATATATATATATATATATATATATATATATATATAATATATATATATATATATATATAAAAGTTGTATTCAACTGAAACTTAGATTTATCTTTTTCAAAAATACTTTAATCTTCATATTATTTCGAACAAATCATCCAAGTGTTTTTCTATTTTCATAAATTGAAACTTTGTGCATCATTTTCATTTCATCCAAAGTTTTACATTATCATTTTGAGCTCTTAAATTACTATACAGTTTGAATTTTAACAAATTGAAAGAGAAGATCAAAGGATAAAGTTTGGATTCAAGGCAAGACAAAATTTACTCAATATTTATGTAAGTGTTTGTTGTAATTTAATCATCAAAGTCTATGGTGATAAGTTTGTAAAAAAGAAAATGATGTTCTTTCTTAAGGTGTGAAAAACAAAGTGGTGTTCTTTCTTTGTTTATGATAGAAAATTTATACTCGGTCTTGGTTTAAAACTTGTAACAAGAATCTTATTATAGCAAAGAATCCTACAAAATTTGAAGGGATTAGATGTACCTTGGTTATAGGGGAACTCACATAAATCATTGTGTTATTTATTTTCTGCAATTTTTTTTTGCAAAAAACAAAATTTAATTTGCTTAAAATAGAAGTATTCACATTCCTCCAATAAAGTAAGAAAAATCTAAAAATATACAATTCATCTCCCTCTTATATTGCACTATGTAGTTACAATTGTCATTAGAGTATGGCTTCTGCAAAAACGTTTTTAGCAGATGGTGACACCACACAATAAAACCATATTTCGTCAATGAATACTATGATTTATGAAAAACTCGTATGCAAATGTTTTTAAAAACACAAGGGGATGAAGTATGGAATATGGTCATGGATGGACCTTACATTCTCACAACGATTATAAATGGTGTAAGTCAACAAAAAGTGGAAAGTTCTTGGACCGACGATGACAACAAGAAAGTGTTATATGACAAGAAGGAAAAAAATTTAATTGTGTCTGCCTTAGGAATAAACAAATTCTCTGAGTGTATAATTGCAAAACAACCAAGGAAATCTGGCAAAAACATTAATACTAACACATGAAGGCAATGAAGGAATTAATAGATCTAAACAAAACATTATATCTTAAGGATATGAAATGTTTAGAATGAAAATAGGAGAAGAGATACTTGATTTGCAAAAGAGATTTACATACTTGACAAACCACTTGATGGAACTTTGAAAAACTTTCAAAAATGATGAATTAGATCTCAAAGTGCTTAGATCATGGACAAGAGTGTGGGAACCAAAGGTAACACCTATATTAGAGAAGAAAAGTATTTCCAAAATATCTTCGGCGATATTGTGCGTTAAACTTCAAGAACATGATTTAGAACTTGGAAGGTTAGAAAAACACGAAGATGAAGAAAATAAACACAAAACTATTGCTTTAAAAGTGGAGTCAAAGGAAATAATGCAAGGTGATGATTCAAATGAAGATGGGAACATTAATATACTAGTTAATAGGATTTGGAAAAAATTTCAAGAAAGACATGATCATAGAATTTGGACAAGGAAGAAATTTTGCAAAGAAAAAGGAGACTTCAAAATCAAACCAAAACCTCACATGTTTCGCATGTGGGATGAAACATCACATCAAAGAAGATTTTCTGTCTCTTGAAAATAAAAATGGCTTCAAAGGAAAGAAATAGTTCAAACCAAAGAAGACTTACATTGTATGTGAGGACAACAAAGTAAGTTCATCTTCCAATTCATAAAATGAAGAACAAGCAAACTTTGGATTGATGGGTTCACATCATTCCAATGATGAAGAAAATGAGTTATGCCTAAAGACCACAACCAATATGTTGTATCTAGATAATGGTTGCTCCAAACACATGACTGGAGACAGATTAAAATAATCAAACATGATCTTGTTGGTGGTTTACCAAAGATGAAATTCATCAAATATAAATTGTATGATTCCTGTCAAAAAGGTAAGAAAACAAAGGTATCCTTTAAACTCAACAATATTATCTCAACTTCGACCACTTCAATTGATACACATGGATTTATTTGGTCTCTCAAGGACTAAAAGATTTGTGTTAAATCTTATGGACTATAATTGTTGATTACTATTAAATATTTACTTGGATTTTATTTTTGGCTCATAAACATGAAGTTTTCAAACCATTTAAAAAAATATGCAATTTAGTCTAAAATTAAAAATCATCAAAGATATTATCAATTAGAAGTGATAATGGAGGAGAATTTCACAATTCATCCTTTGAATATTTTTGTGATGAAAATGGTATCTCCCATAATTTTTCTATACCAACGTTACCCCCAACAAAACAATATATCATTATAGGAGTTTGAGAGAACAATGCTAAGTGAATTAAGTATACAAAATACTTTTTGGTCGATGCTGTCAGTACAACTTGTTATGTAAGCAACTGCGTGATAATTAGACCAATATTGAAGAAAAATCCATATGAACTCTATAAACGAAGAAAGAAAAATATCACTCATCTACACATTTTTGGGATCAAGTGCTTCGTTTTAAACAATGAGAAGAACAACTTAGGTAAGTCTGATGAAAAGTTCGAAGAAGGTATATTCCTTGGTTATTTCTTATCTAATAAAGCTTTTAGAATATTTTTAAAAAATAACATAGTAGTTGAAAAATCAATTCATGTGTCCTTTAATGAAACTAACCCCTCTAAGGAGGATAAAATTTTCAATGTTGATGATGATGATGATTTTGATGAAGTTCCAAATGAAGTCAATACCAATGATAATCATGTTGAACAAACAAGAAAACAAGATGGAGGGTTACAATAAGAACAAAATAACAACAATCTACCTCCAGAATGAAGGACTTATAGGAATCATCCAATTGATAACATAATTGGAAATATTAGCAAGGGAGTATCCACTCGTCATAATTTTAAAGATGCTTGTATAAATATGGAATTTGTTTCTAAAACTGAACCTTCTAAAATCAAAGATGCATTAGATGATGATCAATGAATTATAGCAATGCAAGAGGAACTTAATCAATATGAAAGAAACAAAGTTTTAGATTTAGTTCCTAGGACAAAAGATAAAAATATTATTGTCGCTAAATGGATTTTTAAAAATAAGAAAGATGAAAATGGTATCATTATTATAAATAAGACTTGATTAGTGGCCCAACGTTTCAATAAATAAGAATCAATAGACTTTGATGCTAAATTTTCTCCTGTTACTAGACTAGAATCTATTTGATTATTGTTGGCATATGTTTGTTATTCTAATTTTTAGTTGTACCAGATGGATGTCAAAAGCCCATTCTTGAAAGTTTACATATTAAAGAAGTTTATTTAAGTGAACCTCTAGGATTTGAGGATTTCAAGAATCCCTCACATGTGTACAGACTCAACAAAGCTCTCTACGGGTTAAAGCAAGCACCAAGGGCATAATATTATATACAAAGCAACTTCATTTTGAAAGAATTTTGAAAAAGGAAAAATGGATACAACACTCTTTATCAAGAGAATTGATGATCATACATTATTGTTGCAAATATATGTTGACCATATTATCTTCGAATCCAATAGTGAATCCTTATGTGAAGAATTCTAAAAAATGGTGCAAGGAGAATTTGAGATGTCCATGATGGGGAAATTGAACTATTTCCTTGGGTTGCAAATCAAACAAAGAAAGAATGACATATTCATAAATTAATCAAAATATTTCAAAGAACTTATAAAAAGACTTGACATGGATAATTGCAAACTGATTTTCACTCCAATGAGTTCAAGTACATACATGGATCAAGATGAATTTGGTATGCCAATAGACATTACAAAATATCGAGGTATGATAGGTTCATTACTTTATATGCTCTTTATCAACCACTAGCGTTCAGACGGGCACTCCCGTGCCCGTCTGCCCGCTTTTTTTAATGCGCACAGCGGAGAAAAATAAATGTCTGTTTTTTTATGAGATTTCTATTGTACGTCATATTAAAATTAATATTATTACACTTTGAAAATGGTAAGAGTTCTAAATTAAGTCTTCCATCCTAAATATATATATGATCCCTTGGAAATGTCTGTTTGTAATGATGTCCGTATTGTTTACCAAAATCATGATCGAATGCAACGGTAATAATCATAAATATTCATCTTTCTTTTATGGAAAAGCCACTTTCGTATTGTTTACCAAAATCCCCTATATTCATCTTTCTTTTATGGAAAAACCACTTTCGTATTGTTTACCAAAACCCCTTATGAATAAATATCATGTTATACCAGTATTCCCTTTACTCTCTCTCTTTCTCCCTCTCTCTCGTCTACCCGCTTTTTTTAATGCACACAACAAAGAAAATTAAATGTAAATTTTTCTTTTTATGAGATTTCTATTGTATGTAGCATTAAAAATAATATTATTACACTTTGAAAATGATAAACAAAGATATTCAAAATTATGTTAAAGCATACAAAGTACTATTGATACTGAGAAATCAATGACATTCTCTAAAAGGAATGTCGAACATGAAATCTTTATACGAAGTATTTTCTTTTTCCCTGCAATTGTTTTCCGCGGTAAAGAAAAAATATAAGACTCTTAAATTAGAAATTTTTTAGATAAAAAAGATAGTAAAATTAATAGTAAGTAGTGTAATATAGTTTTTTTTACCTTATAAAGATTTGTATTAATTCTTCATACATCTATTTATCAATGCACTTTTTAGATTTATAATTAATTAAAAATACATGACAAAATGTCATATCATCAAAGAAATACATTCAAAACATTTGACTCATTTGAATATAATAAGGTTTATTGTAACACAAATAAATGTATACCTGAAGAATGGAGATACTTTATTTTAGTCTTGATTTAATAGAACAACAACTCTGACTTATTTCTGAATTACTTGGATTTAATAGTATAAATAGTATTTTGCATGTTTCGATATAATTTTGAATATCTTTGTTTACCATTTTCAAAGTGTAATAATATTATTTTTAATGCGACATACAATTGAAACCTCATAAAAAGAAAAACAAACATTTATGATTCTCTGTTGTGCGCATTAAAAAAAGCGGACAGACGGGCACGGGAGTGCCCGTCTGAACGCTAGTTTGAATATAATAAGGTTTATTGTAACAAAAATAAATGTATACCTGAAGAATGAAGATACTTTATTTTAGTCTTGATTTAATAGAACAACAACTCTGACTTATTTCTGAATTACTTGGATTTTTGGTATAAAAAAAAGAAAACAATGGACTTAGTAAATATATATGGTTTTATTTACATAAACCACCAATAGAAGGTAAATTCATGAATTCAAAAATATTCTTAAATGAATAAAATAAAACCTCTCTCTCTCTCTCTCTCTCTCTCTCTCTCTCTCTCTCTCTCTCTCTGGAATCTATCTTATAACAACGATAAAAAATGTAAATTCACAAAATTCTAGTATCCGCTTAAAATAAAGTTGAAAATTTCAAATTTTCCAAATTTTTTCAATGGCCTTCAATGGTCAAGGAATCAGAAAGTATAATTTTTGTATAATTTTTATTTTTGTACAATGGTCGAGGAATCAGAAAGTATACTTTATTTTAGTCTTGATTTAATAGAACAACAACTCTGACTTATTTCTGAATTACTTGGATTTTTGGTAAAAAAAAGAAAACAATGGACTTAGTAAATATATATGGTTTTATTTACATAAACCACTAATAGAAGCTAAATTCATGAATTCAAAAATATTCTTAAGTGAATAAAATAAAATCTCTCTCTCTCTCCTCTCTCTCTCTCTCTCTCTCTCTCTCTCTCTCTCTCTCTCTCTCTCTCTCTCTCTCTCTCTCTCTCTCTCTCTCTCTCTCTCTCTCTCTTCTGGAATCTGTCTTATAACAACGATAAAAAAATGTAAATTCACAAAATTCTAGTATCCGCTTAAAATAAAGTTGAAAATATCAAATTTTCCAAATTTTTTCAATGGCCTTCAATGGTCAATCATTATAATTTTTGTATAATTTTTATTTTTAAGTTACATCTTCATCATAATTTTAAAAAATATTTAAAAGGGATTTAAAAAAAATAATTAGTGGTATTTTATTTATTATTCCCTAAAAAATTGATAGCTGAATTAAATCATTCGGTGTTGTTTCGTTGATTAGGTGATGTGCAATTACGATCTGCGGGTTTAAATACATAAAATAAGATATGACGAAAGCGAACAAAATTATGAAATGTAATATATAATATATATATTGATAATCACCAACCAAGTGCAACATCATTAACATGTGTAATTCTACTTGGGCCGGCTTCACTGTCATGAGTTCCTTGAAAGTGTGATCTTGAAAAAGTCATATTTGTAAAATTTTGAAATGGAACTCTCGATTGACTGTTTATAGGGCGAGATGTTGGAGCTTGTTTCTCTTGCTCTTTTCGCCGCCTATAATTTTCACGTCGTCTCGACAAATTGTTTTCTCTCTGCTCGTTGCTCATATTTTGTCTCCTCTTCCTTTCATTTTCGGACCTTCTTGACCTCTGTTGTTGACTTGATATTTGACGGGTATTATTTTCCATTTTATTAATGTAATTGTCAACTGGAAACTATACCGAATCCTCTACAAAAACATAAAATTAAAATAAAAAATTATGAAAATTAAAAAAATAAGCATGAATAATGTAACACCCCAAACTGCTTTCAGGATTATCGACTAATCCCATAAACCAACACGGGCCTTTTCAGCATGTTTTGTCCTCACTCACATGCTTTCCGGGAAACTTCCCAGAAGGTCACCCATCCCAATACTACTCCAAGTCAAACACGCTTAACTATGGAGTTCTTATCTATTGGGCTACCATTGTAACACAACAAACTACTTTTAGGATTACCGACTGACCCCACAAACCAACACGGGTCTTTTCGGCATGTTTTGTCCTCACTCACACACTTTCTGGGTCGGCATGTTTTGTCCTCACTCACACACTTTCTGGGAAACTTCCCAGAAGGTCACCCATCCCAATACTACTCCAAGTCAAGCACGCTTAACTATGGAGTTCTTATCTATTGGGCTACCGAAAAGAAGATGCATCTTGTTTTCGGTAGCCTGACCAATAAGAACTCCATAGTTAAGCGTGCTTGACTTGGAGTAGTATTGGGATGGGTGACCTTCTGGTGTTGGTTTGTGGGGTCAGTCAATAATCCTGAAAATAGTTTGGGGTGTTACAAATAACATATAATCATTATATTATTCTATATACTCCCTCCGTTCCTTTTTAAGTGTCTTTTTTTGACTTTTTACAAATACCAAGGAAGCTAATCATTATTATTACTTTTCAAACAATAATTCTTCTTTTACCTATAATACCCTTAATTATTTATTACATTCACTTTACTTTTTCTCTCTCTGCAATCATTATCTAGGGATAATTTTGACAAAATTGCAATTAATATTACCTTGAACTTTGCAAGTGACAATTAAAAAGAAACAAATTTTTTGCAAGAAAGTGACACTTATAAAGGAACGGAGGGAGTACTATTTTATTAAGTTATATCATTATATTATGCTTATAAAAAAATTATATATGCATATAATCAAATTATTAATAAACATAAACATAACTTGATATGGTATTCTATATACTATTAGCGCACTAAAAAATAGTATATAGAATAATATATGCTTATATGAAAATAACTTGATATAATCATTATATTATGCTTATAAAAAATGCTTATATGCTTAATAAAAATTATGAAAATTAAAAAAATAAGCACGAATAACTTGATATATTATTCACTTGATATATTTTCATACTATATACTAATTTAACTTGATATATTTTCATACTATATACTAATTTAACTTGATAAATAATTTACCTTAAAATTAAAAAAAAATGATATTCTATAAGAGAGAACAAAGTCAAAATGCAATGCAAAAAAAAAACGGGAGTGATGTTTTTCTTCTCTCTAACACTTTCTATTCCCTTACATTTTTAAATTTCTTTTTATCTCTTTTGTTTACTTTTTTAGAAACTTTAAATTATTTCAGTAATTTCAATTAAGTCATGCATCTTTTTCATGTTTCTGCATTAAACTTTGAGGGTTTTTATAAGAGCACCACACAATTTCAAGTATACTACAAATTTAAATATGTTGTTGATTTTCGCAAATAACCTATATAAATGTTGCATGACGTACATAAATGTTGATAAATTTTTTAGTGAGATTTCATTTCCGTTTTTTTTTCACATAATATTGAATTTGCGCATTCAAAATAATTTTAATAATTAAATTATTTCTACTTAATCTAACACAGTTGAAATACATTAAATATATCACTTATGTAACAATTATGTAATATATTATTGTATTACACTTTATCTAAAATACGTTAAAATAAGTGTTGCAGTGAATAAGATGATTTTATTATTCAAATTATGAAAATATATTAAAATAAGCATTACACTTTGTATGTTACCCAAAATACGTTAATATTATTTTCTTTTGACCAATAAAATATTATGTTACCCAAAATACGTTAATATTGTTTTCTTTTAAGTAATAAAACATTATGTTACCCAAAATTTTCACCAATTTATTAATTAATATTTTGTTCAACTAATTATTTTAATAATTAATTAATAATTAAATTATTATAGTATGTTAGTCCATTAAATCAATTTAAGTTGTGAACATCACATCCCCACTAAATCAGTTGTGGATTCTGTTCGTTGCATTTTGTTTAGGCCGTTACCTAAATATATAGGTGGTCTTTTGTCTGAAGGTACTCATATGAAATTCTGTCTCTTTTAATTATTAATTAATTATTAAAATAACTTCTATAATGTTTGTCCCGTCCAAATAATTATGTGAAAGGTATTTTAAATAATTTGTCCGAAGGTACTAATTAGTAAAACATGGTTATTAAAAATAACCGGTACATGAGTACCTAAATATATGAACATACAAAGTGGTACTAATTTCTTAATGCTTTTTAATTAATATAATATAGAAATTATAAATTAGGAACTATTAAAAACATCATAATTATAAACATGTAAACATCAATAAATAATTGGTTATTTTAAACGTTTTAACTACAGAAAAAGAATTATTAAACATGTTTTATAAACTTTGTGTAAATAATCATAATTATATGTAATTGATTATTTTAAACGTTTTAATTAAAACGTAATAATTAAAAACATCATAATTATAATTAATTAATATACCACTATATAGAAGTTACTAATTTCTTAATGCTTTTTCTATAATAATTACACGTTTTATAAAGTAACTTCTATAATGTTTGTCCCGTTCATATATTTTTACATATAAGAAGTCATAAAAGGTGTAACTTTATAACTTTATAACTCCTATAATGTTTTCATGTGATATTTATATGAGTACCTAAATATATGAACATCACAACTTTTAAAAAAGTGCTAATATGACAAATCTCACACCATAAACTTTGAACCTTCTTTCTTTGTGTTAATGCACTTTTCTTTTCCACTTTCACAATTGCAGAATGGAGGACTATAAATAAGTGAAAAAAGTTGATTATACAAATATGAACGAATCCTAACGAAAATTCCAGTGTTGCTTTCGAAACACATAAAGCAAAGAAGTCATAGATAAAAGTTAGAATTTCACCTACCTTCAAGAAGTTTCTGGCAAGACAGTTCAATCGCGAAGGTTGGCCGTTGGATGTATCAGCGGTGATGTCAGAAGTTCAACGGTGATGTCGGAAGTTCAACGGTGCTTTTGGTTGTTGCTGTAACCGGAGGAAATGAAAAAAATGAAAATCGTGAATGTTCGTAGGATCGTTGTTGGTGGTGGTTCACGTGAGAGATGAAGGTTTATGTTATGGTGAAAGATAAATATGGTTGGTAATTGTTTTTGTAGCAACCAATAATAAGAACATTGATATTGAGAACGGTGATGTCGGAAGTTCAACGGTGCTTTTGGTTGTTGCTGTAACCAGAGGAAATGAAAAAAATGAAAATCGTGAATGTTCGTAGGATCGTTGTTGATGGTGGTTCACGTGAGAGATGAAGATGAAGGTTTATGTTATGGTGAAAGATAAACATGGTTGGTAATTGTTTTTGTAGCAACCAATAATAAGAACATTGATATTGAGAAGTTAAGGAAATATTTTGGTGATGTCACAGAAACTCCCATTTACACTTGGATTTTATGTGTGTAGCCAATGCATCCATTATTTAAAATTAAACAGTCATTTCCTATATGTTGTAACTGCTATTCCTATTTTGTAGCAGTTAAAATTTGATAATAGGGATAAAAACGTGAGAAGTTATAAAGTGAAATATTTTGTTAAACTGTTCCATAAGTGTAGGATGGTATGAGTGCCACATATTATTATTATTGGATAAAATAAAAAGAATTAAAAAATCTAAGAGTAAAATCGGGAGAAAAATAGGTCACTCCAAATAGGTGTATCCCCTTTATATATAGGTATAGATGTCCATAGGAATATCACCTCTCTTTTGTTAAAAGGATCATGAAGCATCTAAAGAAACCATAAATGCAAGTCTATCGTATCCAAAAGGTAGTATATGTGATTAAGTAGATTATTTTGACTCATATGAGGCATATTAAAAAACAAATAGAAAGAGAACAAGTGAAACATGTCTTTTACTTGGTAATGCTATATTCTCATGGTCATGTAAAAAGTAGACATGTGTTGCTCTTAGTACTTTAGAAGAGCAATACATTATGGTCTAGAGCTATTGTGCGTAGATAGTATAGTTAAAGCAACAACTATGTGATTACGTCTTGAGTCTATGATGCATTCCCCTAAAGTGTTTCAACACAAGTGCTATCTATTTTATAAATAAACCAATCATGCATTCCAGAACAAAACACATAGACATCAGGAATAATATTCTAAGAGATCATATTATTAAATGCGATGTTGAAATAGAATTTGCAAATATCATTGATCGGTTGTTAAATATATTCACATAACCTTTTTCCAAAGAACCTCTTTACAAAATAAGAATAAAGCTTGATGTTTTGGGTGAAGGCAATATCTAAAGATCACATATTCATATACTACATTGGCATGATGATCTTAAAAGAATTATAACTCATTTTCTTCTTCAAATCATTGAAAGGAACACTATAAAATCACTAACTTGTCGTGATTTTATGTTTCTATTTTATGTTCTACATGATATACATGATACATGTCTCAAATATGTGTATATTTGATCTAGAATAAAAGCATGAGCCAGAAAGTCCTTAAAATTCATGATTTTTCAATCTTTGAGGGTGGTACTTTAATACCATATGTTGGTAATCGAATACCAAAGCAAAAATTTCACGTGTGTTTGAGTAATAAACAAATACCATTATCTGGTATTCGAATACTATGCCCAAATTTTTCCTAGATTTTGCATTTGATCAATGTGGTACCCAAATACCACTTATTGGTATTCGATACCCAAATACCAATTTAATATGGAATTTAATTAAACAAAACTCAACCATTTAGGGTGTCACGCACAATCAAACATAGTCTGCTTCGTAACACGGGTTATAACATAACAATTTAGAACTTGTCATCGCATGCTCACCTTCACTTAATGTATCATCGCAATAGAATCATTATTAAATCAAATAAATACAATATTGTAACCCATGACATTTAGTCTCATAAACTTTAACTTTCCTAGCACAACAAAAGGAGTTGTATTTTTCAACTCACCGCCACTTTAAGATCTCAACAACATATAAATAGTAACTCAACAAAACAAAAAAGTGAAAGAAAAAAATTGCATCCCAATGTTACATGATCAGAGTAAGACCCTACCAAAAAAATGACAAAACTAATGGAAGCCACTCCAAGCGCTATCTTTAACTTACTTCAACAATGCTACTCCTGAGTATGTGCAAGTTCTCCATGGTGGACAACATTCAAACAAAAGGGGTGAGAAACCACATTTAATAATAACAAGCATATACTGCAAGGTAGGATACCAACATATGTCATAATATACACAATCTCAAATCATAATATATATCAATTACATTCTCACACAAACTCATCAATCATAACTCATTCACATACGAATCACACACCAATTACACATAACATCAATATCATATGCATTTATCTTATTATGTATCATATACTCAGAATAAACTACAAAGATAACTTATGTTATGAAAATGACTTAGATGGCGATGCTTGGATGCAAAGGTACCTCAGTGTGTATCGTGGATGAGTAGTCGCTGGATTTATAGTTTAGTCATGAACCAATATGCTTTGTATGTAATATGATTTATTATTATGAGATTTGGTGAATATGATCACCTTGTGATTGTTGAATACAATCACGTTATATTATATCTAATCACATAGTTATAAAAAAACCCTTGATTATGCCATCCCAAGTTTCGGTGCTTATGAAGAGTAAGAATTGGGATGTACGGACCCATACTTGAATGACCTGAGTTTGAATCCCAAAAGCAGTGGATCTCATGGTGAGTGGAAATCGCATATGGGTAAAAGGCTTGAAGTGGGTTTAGAGTCCCATAGGAAGAGACGATTCTTAAGGTTGATGTTATTCATTAGAATCTGAAATCCATGTGTATGTCAAAGTATGATATATGATAAGTGACCCGAGTCAATAACCCTAGACATGGGGCTTGTCGGGGAAATATTCCTATGATATAAGGATTTCGTGGCCCGTGTCGATAACCCTAGATGCAAGGCTTACCGGGGAAAGATACCTAGGATACAAGGATTCGTGACCCGTGTCGATAACCCTAGATGTAAGGCTTACCGGGGAAAGATGCCTTGATTTGGTTTATGATTTGTGATTGTTTGGGTTGGTGAACTCAAGAGACATGTTTCCATACATTGCAAGTTTTGTTTACTCAATTCCCTTTCCCCTTTTGGAATTGAATTAGGATTTGATTAGAATCTTGTAGATCCGAGTGGATCCATAAGATAAGGAACTCACTGAGATTATTATCTTACCCTAATATTGTTGTTTCTTTTCAGGTATTGTTTTACAGGTTATATTACAAGAAGAGTTGTGTATTGATGTTTCAAGGGATGTTGATTATTATGATCTTCCGCTATGGATTTTATACAATTGTAGATATTGTACATAGTTCTTAATTTTTTTTATTAGGAACTATTTTATGACATGTGCCATATGTTGTAATTTATTTTATGGATGTGTATATAAAGATGTCACTAGACACTTATGTTGTGAGAATACCAATAATTAACACTTGTATGATATTATTCTAGATATATATTATATGAATTGTTACATATTGGTATTCAAGTACTAGTATTCAAAACATAAAATTTTGTAACATTGATGATGTGGTATTCCATTATCACATTATAGTATTCGAATACCATACTGATCTAGTGCATTTTTTTCTTTAAAATCAGAATGTTTCTAACATATTGCAATGTTTCTTGGTTTGTTACCAAACTTGTGCATCTTTTCATAACAATTTTTTCATGATGTATATAAGTTGTATTCAGAAGAAACTCAAATTTACATCTTTCAAAAATATTTTAATCTTTATATCAATTAAATAAAATCATCAAAGTGTTCTTCCATTTTTATAAATTTAAATTGTTCGCATCATTTTCGTATTATCCAAAGTTTTCATTATCACTACTATAAATAATACAGTTTATAAAAAAAATTCACCTCACCCAACAAAAAACTGAGGTATAATGTCAAGGCGCGCCATGTTTTATTTTTTAAAAATAAATATCACATATTCCCTCGGTTTCTAAATATAGCCAAGAGAAAAAATAATCCAGGACATGTTTCGAATTCCACCAAATTCAGTTTATGTTTTTATTTCACTAAAAGTGTTGTCTTTATTATTATTATTTTAAATTAAGGATATATTCCCTCGGCGTTTTTTAGCAACTGAGTGATTAGATAATCATATTTTACTATAAAAGCATTCATTAATCAGATTTTACCATAAACCTAACTTATATGTAGGGACTCCAAACTTGTATGCATGATTCTTTGAGATGGATTGCAAGACATAAAAAAATTTCAATATTCTTTTGTCTTGAACAAAACATTTTTTTCTACTCTTGCAATCTATCTCACATAATGGTGTTGGTGTTGTAATTGTATTTTTGGAATAACCTTTCTATGTTGTCAATCAAAGAAAATACTCTAACTTATTGCTTTCCTCGACTGACAAGATTAATAAATTTATTCCTAAACATGTTGTAATTTGCAAGCAATTGCAGTATAAAAAAATGGTGAATGGTGAAAAATTTAAAAGGAAACAAGACATGTTACTTTCAATTTTTTTATCATTCACCATTTTTTACATGTAATATATTACCTCGTTTTTTTATAAAATCGAGAGGGAAGTCTCTATTTTAAAAATGCTCAAGATATTTCCAACACATCAATCCATATGAAACTCTCTATATCCACCACTATATATCTTGTTCTCTTTCTTGTGAAATCATTTGTCATGAAAATATTTGCTCAAGATACTGAAATCTTTGAACAGATTTCTGAGATGGAATGCAAGTGCAGAAAAAACTTCTCATGGTTGGAACAAATAACTTATCGGAAATTGGATGCGTGCAATCCATTGAACATTAAAAGAATACGCATAAATATTATACAACATAATCTAGATAACATCAAAGATTGTTGTTTTCCAAGAACAACTTTAAAGTATTTGTTGTTCTCCAAGAGTCCATTATCAAAATCTAGACTTGTTTAAATAATGTATTTTAATATTTTGTGTAAACAATTTAATTTTTAAAATAAAAGAAAAAAGCATACTTCCCTCGTTTTTTTTTACAGAAAACGAGAGGTATGTGACGCATGGGATGAAATATATTTTATTGTATATTTTACTTAAAAAGAAACATATTTTGCCTCAATTTTCAATAATAACTGATGTGAAATATAAGTGTGTTTATTGAGTTTCTTCATCATCCTTAAATAAATCTTTATCGTCCATTTAATTGGTATCAATGCTCAAGACACTATCATTAGTGATCTGCGTGAAACCTAAAAGACATTATAAAAATATTATGAATATAAAAAATTTATTATGAAACGTTTGATATGAAAACTTTAAAACTTAAAGAAGTTTGGAAAAATTCTCTATGATGGATTGAAAGAGCATAAAATTATTTGGATTCAAGGTTTGTGTTCTTAAATAATCATATAACTGAATATTTATTTTATTTATCTAACCTTTTTTTATATTAGGAACAAATGCATGAAATATTCAACATTTGATCTTCCCCAAGATTCAGTGAAACGAGGATCCAACATTAGTTCTTCCCTGAGATATCAAACATTTGTTTTTTACCGACAGCGATGACAATGAATCAGATTCAAAATTTGTTATATATTTTTACTTTAATATTCTATGTAAATAATATAGTTTGTAAACAAATTAATTTATTAATATTATATGTATACAATGTAATGAGTATTTTAAAAAATATATCTCTTTTCTCAATTTTATCCATAAACCGAGAGGTATGTGCCGCTAGTTTTAAAAATATAAAGAAGTTATTGTTGGGGATCGAACCAATCATCATTTCAATTATCCCTTCGGTTATTCTAAAAGTTAGGGGTATAATGAAGATTTTTCATGACACTCTGTATTACCTCCCCTTTGTGATTGAGGTTAAATAAACTTTGCTTTTGAGATTAAATGTGTTTTTTTGTAGTAATGTATCATTCTAAACACTTAAATTACTATAGTTTGAATTATAACAAATTGAAATAGAATATCAAAGGATAAAGTTTGGATTGAAGTCAAAGTAAAATTTACTAAATATTTTTCAAAGTTTTTGTTGTAACTTAATCATCAAAATGTGCGGTGATGAGTGATGAGTTTGTATAAAATAAAGTGGTGTGTTTTATTAAGGTGTGAAAAAGAAAGTGGCATTTTGTCTTTGTTTATGATAAGAAGGTTGTACTTGGTCTAGGTGTAAGACTAGTAACGAAAATCTTATCATAGGAGAAACTACTTCAACTTATGAAGGGAACAAATGTAAGAGGAACTAATATAAATTATTGTATTATTTATTTTCTCCACTATTTTTATCCTTAGATGCAGAAAAACAAAAAGTTACTTTATTTAAAATAAAACTATTAAAATTCCTCCAATAAAATAATAAAAATCCAACAAATTAATAGTTATTTATTGAAAATTGTATCGATAACAAAATAAAACATATAAATAAATCTAATTATAGATGATCATCTAACTTTATTAAATTATAGTAAAAAATAATCAATATATTAAAAATTATTCTAAAAAATATTTAATTTAAAATGATACTTTTAGTGTTAGTTAGAAGAAAAAATATAATTTAAATATGTCACTTGTTCATATAAATTGACGATTTTTTTTTATTTTGTTAGAGAATCGGGTATGATAATCCTGGATAACTTCGAAGAATCGTGTTCGTACACTTTCCGAACAAAGTATTTCGACCCTATTCTTGCCTGGGTTCACGAAATCTTTGTGGGGATAATTCTTGAAGAACAATTTGTTTCTGGCAAAGAGAAATGTTCAGGAATGTAGAGAGAAAGTTTGATTTCGTTATCTTTTTGAAACTGAGGCCAAATGACTCCTTATATAGGAGATCAATAACGGAAACCGAAAAGACGCAATTGTTCAGAAACGGTTACGTCGGTTGGGAAAGGGTTCAACTGTTCAAAAGAAAATTTCGAACGGGGCGCTGCCCCGCACCCCGCCAGGGGCTTCGCCCCTTGGAACCCCGTTTCAATTATTCGCATTCAATTATACGTTGGCTTGACGAGCGTGCACTCCGCACTACCCCTAACTCGTTTCCAAGCTTTAACGCATAATTGCATCGCCCTATAGTAAATCACATTACTACTAAAATACATTGATGATACTAAAATCACCAACAAATCCCTCCCATTTTAGTGTAATCCTTGTTTTACTCAGTATATACAATAATATATACAAGGGTATAACACACAGGTATAACGATCAAACAAATGCATAAATGAAAATGTCTTGCGATTGAATTTTCATCTTAGTACAAATACACATTCCAAATACTCGAAAATCGGGGTGTCATAGCGATTGAACCCGTCAATCCATTTGAGTGTCTGAAGATATAGTACACATATGATTCTTACAATACTCTACTATTCATACTTGACACTTTACAAGCCATGTGTCCTTATCCATTAATAAGCATATAGGAAGCCAAGTCCAAGCTTCTTGAAGCGGCAAAACTTCATGCTCACATAGGTGATTCTTTTAATCTTGCACCTGCATTTGCAATTTTCCAAAAGAACCATTAAGAAGATATAATTCAACCTAGCCATCACTTACAGGTCTGAGCACATACCTTGGGAAGATAAACACAATTGCTCTAATCTCTAACTATGATCTTTCCACATTGAATTATGCTTCTAATGTTGTATTATAAGGGAATTGGGTATACCATAGCTAATAGATTTAAATGGACTTTAATCCCATCCCAATTACCGACTTCTTCACTAAGTCTCTAGCTAAACCCTTCGTCAAGTGGTCAGCTAAGTTTTGATGCGACCGAACAAACTCAATAGATATCACCCCATTCATGATTAATTCCCTAATCATACTATGTCTAACACCCAAATGTCTAGACTTTCCATTGTATATTTGACTATAAGCTTTAGCCAATGTGGCAGTACTATCACAACGGATAGAAATTGGTGATATCGGTTTAGGCCATATCGGAATCTCATATACCAAATTCCTTAGCCATTCCGCTTCTTTACCAGCAGCAGCTAATGCTACAAACTCAGATTCCATTGTGGAACCAGTTATACATGTTTGCTTCTTGGAAGCCCATGAGATGGCACCTCCCCCAAGCAAGAACACCCATCCACTTGTAGAGGATGAATCTTCAGCATTATTTATCCAACTAGCATCCGAATAACCCTCTAACACCGAAGGAAATCCCATATATGACAATCCATAATTCATTGTACCCTTCAAGTACTTGAATACCCTAGTTATCGCATGCCAATGATGTCTACTAGGATTACTAGTAAATCTGCTCAACTTTCCAACCGCATAAGCAATATCCGGTCTAGTGCTAATCATAGCATACATCAAAGAGCCTATAGCTTTTGAATATTCGAGTTGATCCACAGGTTTACCTGTATTTGGCATAAGCTTTTCTCCCGGATCCATGGGAGTACTTACTGGAGAACAACTTTCATAATTGAACTTCTTGAGTATTTTGTCAATGTAATGAGATTGGGTAATTACAATCCCCTTATTCTCTCGTTTAATCTTAATACCAAGAATAACGTCCGCTTCTCCCATATCCTTCATGGAGAACTTTGATGACAAGAAATTCTTTGTTTTATCAACTTGATTTTGGTCGGTGCCAAAGATCAACATGTCATCAACATATAAACAAATGAAAACTCCTTTACTGGAAGTATCAAATTTGCTATATACACATTTGTCAGCTTGGTTTAGAATGAAACCATTAGACAAAACAACCTCATCAAACTTTTGATGCCACTGCTTCGGAGTTGTTTCAGCCCATACAACGACTTAACTAGCTTACACACTTTATGCTCATTACCAGGCATTACAAATCCTTCAGGTTGCTTCATATACACTTCTTCCTCCAAATCACCATTCAAAAATGTTGTTTTGACATCCATTTGATGAATCACTAGATTATGAATAGCCGCCAAGGCAATCAACAATCTAATAGTAGTGATACGGGCAACAGGAGCATAGGTATCGAAATAATCAATCCCTTCCTTTTGTCTGAAGCCTTGGATAACTAATCTAGCTTTAAACTTGTCAATTGTACCATCGACTTTCATCTTCTTTTTGAAGTTCCATTTGCAACCCAATGGTTTGCAACCTGGTGGTAAATCAGATAATACCCAAGTATTATTTTCCATGATAGAACCAATCTCTTCGTCAATTGCTTCTTTCCAAAAAGCAGAATCTCGAGATTTCACAGCTTCATCATACGTTCTTGGATCCTCCTCTATACTATAGCAATAATAGTATTGAGTGTCAATCTGATCCTTTGATCCCTCAACTAAATATAGTTGAAAATCAGATCCATAAGATCTGGATTTTCTAGCTCTTTTGCTCCTATGGGGTTCAAGTGTCTCACTTGGCACATCATTTGAATGATCATCCCTTAGAGATTCATCTGAATTAGGTATAGAGTCCTTTGGTCTAGGTATAGAAGAGAAACAATTCTCATCAAATATGGCATCTCTCGATTCTATAATCATGTTAATAGAAATCGAGTCATTAGGTTCTATAACATAAAACCTATAGGCCTTGGAGTGCTCAGCATATCCAACAAAGATGCAAGCTACACCCTTTTCACCCAAAGTTTTCCTTTTTGGGTCCGGGAGTCTAACCACGACCCTACAACCCCAAACACGTAGAAATGTTAAGTTGGGTCATTTCTTATGCCAAAGTTCATATGGGGTAGTCTTGTTCCTTTTATTAGGAACCCTATTTAACAAATAGCAAGCCGTTAACATAGCTTCTCCCCAAAACCCTTCACTCAAACCAGAGTAAGATAACATGGCATTCACCATTTCCTTAAGCACTCTATTTTTCCTTTCAGCCACACCATTTTGTTGAGGTGTATAAGGTGCCGTAGTCTCATGAATGATTCCTACGGATTGGAAAAATACAGGATCATAATGTTTTAATCAACACATTCTGTTGCACTTCAACTTCAGTTTTATAAATTTTGAATTTATCTAAGGATTCGTCCTTAGCGTGCAGCAAATAAACATAGCAGAATCTAGATGCATCATCTATGAAAGTGACAAAATATTTTTTATGTCCTAATGATGGAGTAGCATGCAAATCACATAAATCACTATGTATCAACTCAAGAATGACAGATTTCCTTGTTATACTTTTAAAAGGTTGCCTAGTGATCTTTGTTAACATGCAAGTTTTACAATTTTCTACATTTTTATCAAAAACAGGAATTAAATCATCTTTAGACATTTCATGCATTCTTTTATAATGTACGTGTCCTAGACGACCATGCCATAACGATGAATTGATAACATTCGAAGAGGACATAAATACAGAACCAGAATCATTAGGAACTCCATTTAAATTCATCATAAACATACCATTATTATAATATCCAAATCCTACAAACACACCAGACTTCGATAAAACATATTTATCGGATTCACACACTTGCTTGTATCCAAGCTTATTTAATACAGGACCAGAAATTAAATTCTTACGTAGTTTAGGAACATACAAAACATTAAACAAAGTAATAGTCTTTCCAGAACTGAATTCTAGCACCACGTTTCCTTTGCCTTCAACGGGAGCGAAGTGATCATCTCCCATGTAGAGGACAAAACCATCTTCCACTGGAACAAGAGTCTTGAACCAGAAACGATCCTTGCAAACATATGTTGTAGCGCCAGAATCAATCCACCACGCGATAGCATCATCCTGCACATAGAATGCTTCAGAATTTAGTGAAACCGAATGTTTAATCAAACTATTCAAATCACGAATTGATTTCTGACCTTGGTTTTCGGATTGGTCCTTAAACCCCTTTCTGAACCACTTGCATTCGCGTTATCATGCTTTTTGCCGGAACGACAATCCTTCTTGAAGTGGCATGTTTTGCCACACTTCTAGCATTCTAGTTTCGGTTTCTTGTTAGCACCGAAACCGCCCTTATTATTCTTGAAAGCACGCTTCTTTCCTTTGTTTTTGTTGTTACCGTTCTTACCACCCTCTTCGACCATATTAACCGAGGGTCCAACAATTTATTTGCCTTTTCCTTTGTCATCCTCCTGCGCTCTTAGAGATTCTTCTATGCGCAAGTGACTTCCAAGTTGGATCAAACACAGTTCGTCTTTTCCATGCTTCAGATTGTGTTTGAAATCCTTCCACGAAGGAGGCAACTTGTCTATGATGCTTGAGACAAATATTGTTTCATCCATCTTCAATCTGTGTTGTGTGAACTGTCCAAGGATTCGGAGGAGTTCATTGAATTGTTCCATGACAGACCTCGATTCAACCATTTTGTAATTGTTGAAATCGGTTACCAGGAACTTTTTACTGGATGAGTCCTCTGCCATGTACTTGGATTCGAGACAATCCCACAATTCCTTTGCAGATTCTATGTTTTGATAAATATCAAATAAGGGATCAGACATACCGTTAAGAATGTGCCCTCTGCATATGTAGTCGTCGTTCTCCCATTTTGATCTGCGTCTCAGATTTTCATCTGTGTCTTCCTCCAAAAGTTCTGGAATCGGTGTAGACAGGACGTGCACCACCTTCAACGTTGTCAACATGAAATGCATCTTCTTCTGCCAACGCCTGAAGTCTTGTCCTTGAAACTTGTCCAATTTTCCGAAGTTTGTAGTCATCTCCTTGACGGTGCTTCCTCCAGCCATGATTATCAGAAAATACTTTGTTCGTTTGTTAGAGAATCGGGTATGATAATCCTGGATAACTTCGAAGAATCGTGTTCGTACACTTTCCGAACAAAGTATTTCGACCCTATTCTTGCCTGGGTTCACGAAATCTTTGTGGGGATAATTCTTGAAGAACAATTTGTTTCTGGCAAAGAGAAATGTTCAGGAATGTAGAGAGAAAGTTTGATTTTGTTATCTTTTTGAAACTGAGGCCAAATGACTCCTTATATAGGAGATCAATAACAAAAACCGAAAAGACGCAACTGTTCAGAAACGGTTACGTCGGTTGGGAAAGGGTTCAACTGTTCAAAAGAAAATTTCGAACGGGACGCTGCCCCGCACCCCGCCAGGGACTTCGCCCCTTGGAACCCCGTTTCAATTATTCGAATTCAATTATACGTTGGCTTGACGAGCGTGCACTCCGCACTACCCCTAACTCGTTTCCAAGCTTTAACGCATAATTGCATTGCCCTATAGTAAATCACATTACTACTAAAATACATTGATGATACTAAAATCACCAACATATTTTTGTTCCTAGATATTTTTTATTCATCTTATTATAATTAGTGTTCAATGATGTTTTGATACTTGTCACAACTGAAACCATGTTTTAGAATACAAGTGTCACATTAGAGATAGATATAATCAAGATTTTATAGGGAACTATTTAAATTAAGAAACACGAACAAAAACCAAAATTTCTCTAGACGATAGGCATATTTGAAGAAAAATATTAAATAATATTTATTAGGATTGTATTGAATATCGAAAACTCCATTAATATTTGAGAGGAGTAGTAATAGCATCCTATTTGAATTTTCTTAAAAACATTTGGTGCTCGAAACTCAATAGGCAAGAGCATCTTTCTTATGTTCTTAATATTGAAAAAAGAATATTCGATGTAAAAAAATATGTGAATTCATCAAGAAAACATTATGAAGACATCATAATACTAAAATAACAATTGGTGAAGGAAATATCAACATCTAAATATTTGCGGCTCTTTCTGCTTCCACGTTATTGAACTCTATTACGACTACGACGTATTCCTCACAATTATTGAAGGAGTCGTTTCAGACGATTTTATCTATCTATAACTTTTTTTTCTTGAGCAAGTTGATGTATAATTTAGTATTTTCTTTCGATAAATGATAATTGAACTCATATTCAAAAAAAGTCTGAAATAAATACTTACAACATACAAAGAAAATATCTGCGAAATACATACATGCTTGACATAAATAACTAATTAAAACAATTAGATATTAAAATACATAAATAATTAATTAAAAAAATTAGATATTAAAATATATGTATAATTTAGTATTTTCCTTTGATATTAATATCATTTAAGTTAGTTGATGGTATGAATGATAATTGAACTCATATTAAGAAAAAGTCTGAAATAAATACTTACTACATACAAAGAAAATATCTGCGAAACACATACATGCTTGACATAAATAACTAATTAAAAAAATTTAGATATTAAAATATATGTATAATTTATATATTTATATTTATATATTTATATTTATATATTTATATTTATATTATTATATAAAAATATATGTTTATAACTTTTAAAAATTACATCTTTATTAAATTATTATACATTATAATATAAACATACATATATTTATAATTAAATAATTTTTGAATATTTTTAATATCATTATAACTTAAAATATAAAAATATTTTATAACTTTTTTTTTAAAATAACTGATAACGAGTTCGTGTATAAGTGTTCAAAAACATGAATAATAAAATATGAGTAGGAGCATAGACGAATCTATCTTCTCAGCATTTGGGGGGCTCAGCTTCAACCCCCACAATTTTTTTAATAACACTACTAATTTTGTTTAACTCCTATCATTTTACACTTAATCATTCAAATTCAACTTTTAGCTTTTTAATTGTCTGTTAAATTTAAATTTTCACTTTTCAACATTTTATTAATTAAATATTTATTTCTTAATTTATATGTAATGTTTTTTTTTTAAATTTTAATATGCTTCTTTTTATAATTCTTTAGGAACCTTCAACATAGCAATATAAAAATGTAGAGTAGAGCGTAAACATTACACATGCAATGTTATTTCATAATTCAAAACAAACATAGTCCATATGCAATGTTTTGGTCTTGTTCAAGAGACTAAATATTATAGTGGCTTTCATTAATACATATTTTTCTTCTAAAACGCAGTCTTAGTAGACATTTTCACAATTTATTTCATTTGAGATTGAACTAACAATCTTGTCGGCAACAATTTCTCACAAGTTGTAATGTTATTTGGTTATATTATTGCTAACATTAAATGCTCATGGGCCCAAATTTGTACCCCCGGAAAAAAAACAAAGAAACATTGAATGCATATAATTTGTTATATTGGAAGAAAAGTAAATTTTCAAATATTAGATAACTTTCAACATCCGTAGTACTTTTGAATTGAATTGTCAAAATATCCACCATATTTTGAAATTAGCATGTTACCCATTTAAATATAGAATCTATCTAATTAATTTAGTCATTAAATATTTATTTTTATTTTTTTAAGTTTTAAATTTATTCATGTTTATATTAATATATATAATCTTTATTTTGAAAAACAAATATTTTATATTTAAAAAAGTTAATTTAAAACATATGTTTATAGTCACTTACTTCACCATCACCTTCATTATCAGTTTCAAAAAATAAAACTCATGAAAATCACCATCATGCAAACCGTTATCAGTTGTATTGCGAAGGTTTCACCCATCTTCTTGTAAATATGTGTAAAAATACTTGCGCATATTTAGGAAATGTGATCAATAAGGGTCACCTACACTGCATATGGACTCATGTGCATTACGAGATAAAGGTTAAAATATAGCAAACCGACAATAGAAATCTTCAACATATGAAGGAATGGGTTTAAAAAGAGGGAAAATATGACTGAAAGTCGTATCAAGAAATTCCCAAATAATATGGAAAATGGCATATGAATAATAAAAATTACATATAGTAAAAATGGCATATGAATAATAAAAATTACATATAGTAAAAATGGATATATAGATATATGACTAGTTACTTTTAGTAAATAATTGACCTTATGATTGTGATTTGATATTTTAAGTTAATAGAAAGTTATAGCTAAAGCTAATCTCAGAACTTAATGAACTATGGAAGATTAGAGCTTTCATTTTCTATATAAGTTTATATAAATTACAAATATAAATCATTGATGTTTTTTATTATAGGGAAGATTTTTATCATAATGTTTTTTTATAGTTCCGATTTTTAAGTACAAAAACTTTACAATACTATATTAAAAGAAATACAAAGAAATATTATTGCAAGAGGTTTAACTCTGGACCAACATTTCACACCTTTTTAGTTTAACATAATCATACATCTAGAGAAATCCTTAGATAAATTAATTGAACTAAATATCCACGACTAGGAAAATAAAAATCTACACAGAATATTCCAAAAGAATTATTAAATAGTTTGCACTCTAAGTATAGTAAGCAAAAAATTTCAACACTGTGATTAAGAGAACACTATATTTTTACCAAAGAGCAATTGTTATGAACCCATTGGAAATCGTCTTTAAAAAAAACTGATTATTCTAAAGCATAAGACTACCTAATTCAAGGATGCCATGACATTATTTAAACACCTATGATCAAAGCAATAATTCCGCATCAAACAAAAAGAATATTTATTAACATTACTAACATTTATTTTTATCGATAAAATGTTAAGTAAAATGTTTAAAAAATTAGCCAAACATCTTGCTCCGTTATTCACTGGCCCACTATTTTAGAAAAAAAATTATCGAAAAGAATTGTGTGATCCATTTATGAGTGATTATATTTAGAAAAAAAAAATTCGTTTAGAATTTGCATGATTTGGTTTGAAAAGATTTAATGTGAAAAATAATTCCTTAGTAACAGAATCTGCATGAATTAAAATTATCTAATTTTCTTAAAAATTGGATGTGCTTCCAAAGTAAGATTTAATTTATTGGAGATTAGATACTCTTTCAAAGAAATATTTATTTTGCATGTGTAAAACGTTGTCCTTTTGTTATTCATTGCTATATGAGTGATGGAGTTTTTGGTTTGTATTCTTGAAATTTGTCTCGTCTAAAATGTTGATTCTTATAAATATTTGGGAGAGTATTTGAGTAGAAGTGAAAGGATCTCATAATCAAACGGAGCCTGAGTTGAAGATTATGAGTAACATTCAGAAAATGCCACTAAACTGGGAGACTTTAGAAGACACCATCTTGTACTTTTGCCTACTTATAATTAGAAAATCTCATTTACATTGTATTAGAATCCTCTACGAAAACTTTATCGACTTAGGTACAAGTTCATTGTGTCTACTATTTATTATATGTTCAATTGTTGATCAATTAACTGAGATCATCGTGTGTCTCACATTGTTTCAACATTGTGTTGACATCTTATTTTTTACCAGACAAAATTTCAATTGGTATTAAAGCATGCACCTTGTTCAGTTGGGTATGTTCTAAGGTATCTAATTTTTTCTATTTAAGATGGACAATTCTAAGGAAGAATGATCGGTTAATCATCCATTAATTCTTGATGATACAAATTATAACTATTAGAAGGCTCACATGGTTGCCTTTTTTAGGTCCATGGATAGAAAAACCTAGAAAGTTGTCATCAATTGATGGACATCTCCTACGATCAAAGTTGATGATGGTTATGAATCTGAGAAACCTGAAAAGGATTGGACACCTAGTAAAGATGAAGATGAACTTAGAAATTCTTGTGTCCTTAATACTATTTACAATGAAGTTGATAAAAACATCTCCAGGATCATTAATACCTACACTAGTGGTGAAGAGGCATGAGAAACTCTTGAGTAGCTCATGAGGGAAATTCAAAAGTTTGGATGTAAGGGCTTCAACTCCTCACCACTAAATTTAGAAACTTGTAGATGCTTGAGGATGAAACTATTGACAAGTTCAATGTTCGTCTTCGTGACTTTCCTAATAACTCTTTTGCTATTAGTGAAAAGATGTTACAAAAGAAGCTTGTGATAAAGATTATGAGATCTATAACGAAGAAGTTTTACAAGAAGTTTAATACCACTGAGGAAGAAAAAAAATGTCTCCATAATGAAAGCTAATGAATTTTTGGCTCCTTTCTCACCTTTTAGATGACCATTCATGACAAATCTGAGAAGAAGAGTATATAGGTAGCTTTAAAAGCCATACTACTGATCATTGAGACCATGTATCCAACAACTAATGAAAATATTATTGAATTTATTTCTAAGCTTTCTAAGAATTTTAATAAGGTTATGGGAAGACTTCATAAAATATTTATGAACAATGTATCATCAAATGTCAAAGATAATCTCAACAATAGAATTCGAAAAATGGTAGCTTTAAACGTCAAGGAAAAGATGGTGAAAAAAATCTAGTTATCCCAACAAATCCAATTGAGTTCAATGTCGTAAATGTGATGGATTTGGACATATCCAAGATGAATACCCTAATTTTGTGTGAAAATAAAGAAAAAGCTACAATGTCACCTTTTTGGATGATGTGTTTGACGAAGAATGTGAGCCTGATCAGACAAGTAGTGTTGTGGCATTTACTACTCAAATCAAAGAGATTTTTAATAGTGGATTATCTAACGCTAATGTTTTTCCTAATGATAATATGAATATAAGTCATGAAGATAAGCTATCTGATGATGCCCTTGCTGAAGCATATAAAATTGTTTATTTAAAATGGATTGAAGAATCCCAACTGATTGAAAATACGAAGAAAATAATCGAAACTCTTATTTAAACAAAACCATACTCATTCTTACTATTAATGATTTGAAGCGTGAATTTAGGTGTCTCAATTATGAACTTGAAGGAGTGACACCATCAGTGTGCATGCTAAATTTTGGAGTTGATAATCCCAATATCATTTTTAGTGCTGGTAAACCTACACAGAGCATGAAGGAACTTGGATATAAGTTTTTTTCTCCAACATATAAAATGGAATCCAATTTGTATCATATAATGTCACAATAACCTACCACACATCATTACCAACATATTTTAGCCTCATTCATGTCTCCAATCAGCATACCTCTATGTGTATTCCATTATTCTGGTCGACATGGTCACGTTCATCCTTTCTACTGTAGACTATATGGTGAAAATATTAATTAAAACAACTATATCCTTAGTGAAGTATGAAATTTCACCTTCATCCTTAACAACCCAAGCACGTCAAGCCTAAGCATCAAGTCAACGTTGCTTCCACCTCCCTTAAAGTTCCATCTAGAGAAGACTAATACTTTGATAGTGGTTGTTCTAGACACATGATTGGTGAACGAAAATATCTAATGAATATAAAACCTTAGAAAGCGTCAGTTTGGCAGTTGGACTATCTTACTTTTGATGATGGTTCTAGAGGAAAAATTCTTAGAAAGGGTTAGTTGGTCAATTGGACTATCTTAGTCTTTCTTTTCTTAATGATGTGTTGTTGTTTAATGGTATTGCTACTAATCTCATAAACATTGGTCAACTTTGTGATCAAGAATTAAGCGTAAAGTTTACTAATGAAAAATGCATTGTTATGGACAAATAACACATCCAACTTATAAAGGGATATAGATCCATATGAAAACCAGTACATGTGATCACCTCCAAATGGGAATCAATCTTAATCTTGTAAAATTTATAAAGTTGAAGAAACTAAGTTGTGGCATTAGAAGCTTCGGGTATCTGAATCTTAGAAGTATAAAGAAGATTATTTCAGAAAAAACTAGTGTGGCCAAATCTAATCTCAAGATTTAAGAAGGTAAGATCTGTTAAGATTTTCAAGTTAGGAAATAGACCAAGATCTCACATAAGAAGTGATAATATACTAACATGATAATTCAAATTTAAAGTGATTATGGTAGAGAATTTGATAACTCTAGATTATCTTATTTTTGCACTAGTGAAGAGATTTCCCATGAGTTATCTTCGCATATCATACCCCATGAGTTCTCTAATATGGAAAACAAATTGCACTATACTAAATAAGATGAAGATTAATATTAGAATATTGCTTATGAAAGAAAAGAACCATCATCAAGGGTCAAGAAGAATCATCCAACTGAGAACATTAAAGGATACCAAGTTGAAGGAGTGTCAAAACATGAAGAAAAGAGCCAGTTAATTTTAGGGATATGATATCTAATACGTGTTTTATTTCAAAAAATGAATAAAAAAATGTGAAAGAAGCCCTCAATGAGGAGTTATGGGCAAATGTTATGCATGAAGAACATATTCAGTCTAAGATAAATGATGTATGGGAACTTGTTCCTAAACCTAATGATGGAAATATTAATGACACAAAATGGATTTCGAAGAATAAGATTGATGAGAATGGATATGTTTATAGAAATAAATCTTGTATTGTGGCTTAGGGCTACACTTAGATAAAATAGGTTGACTTTGATGAGAACTTTTCTCTTGTTTCTCATTTTGAAGCTATTATATTATTACACAACTACAAATGACTGATTTCACTATGGTTGAAAAAGAAATGTACCCATGATTGATGAACCATGGTAAATTAGTGTGTGGTTGTAAGTTGGATAGTTAGAACCACAACCTACTTGTCAAAGTAAGAACATAATAACACGTACTATACCACAACAGCTGTTTAAAACAACCGTAGTAAAAGGTTGAGGTAAAGGGTTCAATACCCAACGTCTTAATTTTTGCAGATTTCAATATATTTTATGAAGGTTATAGAGTCCAACCATAGTAAAATACTTAGCAAACACCATTTCACAATGGATTTTGAGTCCAATCGTGGCGATACGCTTGATAGAGTTTATTATAACTTATGTGGAATGCTTATTTCATAAACTCCTCAATAAATACATAACCTTTCATTCCAATTTAGAAATTAATAATATGATAAATTAAGTTATATTAAAACAACAAGTTACATTAATCAATGTTTTTCAAGCTTTCTACTACCCATTATTTGTATTTCGTTCATTGACTGTTAGAATTTGGTTTAATGTTTGTAGTTCTTCAATTAATACATCCTCTTTCACTAAATCATTATGAAAAATATTAACTTTACAAAAATACCGTAGTAAAAAAGAAAGTGTTGATTGAATAACTACAAGCATTAAATCAAATTTTAACTGTCATAGAGCGAGATGCCAATAATGGGCTAAAGAAAGCACGTAAAATATTGATTAATGTAATTTGTTTTCTAGCATAGCTTAATTTTTCATATTAATAAATCCTAATTAAATTTGAATGATTATATATATTAAATGAGGGGTTGGTAAAACACTCAAACCACATACGATATTATAAACCCATCTTCTATGACATATTGAACGAACAATATGATAGTTGCATTGTACAAGTAATAACATTATCAATATCATAAACAATAACATCCCTTAAACAACATAATTTTTTTATCAAAAACATATAACTTTTATCAACAACAACATACTTAAAACAACATACAACATAGCTCAACAAAAACAAAATCATAAATAACATAGAACTGTTATCAACAACAACATACCATAAAAAACATACAACATAGCTCAACAAAAACAAAATCATCAACAACATATAACTTTTATCAACAACAACATATCATAAAAAACATACAACATAGATCAACAAAAACAAAATCGTCAACAACATACAACTTTTATCATAAAAAACGTACCATAAACAACGTAGAAATTTTATCAACAACATAACTTAAACAACATAAAACTTTTATCAACAAAAACGCGATGAGGGAGATAAAGATGGAAACGTCTGTGTACCTAAAATGTGAAGAGGATGAAGTGAAATATTTTTTTTTGTGTAACACCTTTCCTTGGTATGAAATTGTTCACGGAGCCGTGAGAGAGTGTTAGGGTTTTGTTAAGAGAGATATAATTGTTTGTCCTGAAAAAGCAAAATTTTGCTTAAATATAAGTTATATTTTCCACCACGGTTGAATAAAACGAACGTGATGAAATATAAATTCATTTCACAATGGTTGCTACTACAGACCATGATGAAAGTTATTTTAATTTTAATATAAGTATTAAGATTATAAGTGACATTCCTATTTTGTGACCAAAAAAAGGAAAACTATTGTTGTTGGGATTTAAAGTTAGTAACATTTAAGATATCCTTATGATTTCTATTATAGACCATAGTGAAATGTGTTTTAATAAAATAAATAAATTTGAATACGCCTAATTATGAGCTATTACTTCGGTTGGCAGAATATCTAAGGTAATAAATAGCATGTTACTTTAGGTGCTTTTTATAGTAGTGTTACTTGGTTTGTCTTGCCTCCTTTGGTTTAAATTCTATTAGATGGATGTGAAAAGTTCCTTCCTTAATGGGAATAGAATGAAGAAGTCTATGGTGAGCATCCAAAGGGATATATTGATCCATGAATTCCCCAACATGTATACAAACTCAAAAAGGCTCGATATGGCCTCAAACAAGCTCGCATAACTTGGTATGGGAGACTCATGCTATTTCTTACTATTTAATAGTTATGTTTTTATAGTGATGGACACTACTATGTTTATGAATAAGGAAAATGGTAATATTATGATAGATACGATATATGTTGATGATATTATGTTTGGAGGGATATCAAGCAAGATGGTGGATCATTTTGTCCAAAAAATGTAGGTTGAGTTTGAGATGAGAATGGTTGGTAAGCTTACTTATTTTATTGGGTTCCATGAGAAACAAATGGAATATTATATATTTATTTCCCATAGTAAATATGCTATTGTGAAATAATTTGGCTTAGAGAATTCACGAGAAGAGCACACATTTTCTCCCACTCGTGTCATGTTATCAAAATATGAACAAGGAGACTTTATTTATCAAAGCCTTTATAATAGTATGATTGGTAGCTTCTTGTATCTCATTTCTAGTCACCTTAAAATTACTTTTTTAGTGGGAGAATATGCTCGCTATCCATCCAATCATATGGTTAGCCATCTCACTCAGATTAAGCGTATCATTAAATACATAATTTGAAAATTTGACTATGGAATTTTGTAATCTTTTGATACAAACTCCTAAATGGTGCGATATTGTAATGCTAATTGGGAAGAGAATGCTGAATATGGGAGAATCACATCTGATGGATGTTCCTTTCTAGGAAACTATTAAATATCTTGGGTCAGTAAAACGAAAAATTGGGTTTCCCTTTCAACTGCAGAAGCGAAGTATATTTCTGCTAGAAGCAATTGCACTCAACTGTTGTGGATTCATATTTGGTGTCATGACATTATACTTTGACATATTCATAATATTCATAAAATAAGAGCAATATGACATATTCATAATATTCATCATCGTTTGTGAATATATTCATGACATATTCATAATATTATGGTTGAGGATCCATAATAGTCATCATAATTTCTTTTGGTAAATAGTTTAAGATAAGAAGATCACCCTTGAGCATGTTCAAAGAGATACATATTTGGTTGATATATTCATAAAATCTCTTGATTCTATTAAATTCTTGAATCTTAGGTCATCTTTAGGCCTTTGCATTATCAGCTAATAAAAAACACTTAAAGTGTGGTTGAATGGATTTTCTTGGTGTAACGGTAAATTATGACCATCAAGCTATGGATAAGCTTAATGTCAATAAAACCAGAGTCGTCACCACACTTTTATTGTTTCCAAAGGAAAAGGGAAAAGTAGGAACAAAACCCAAAGATAAGAAGTTTTCAAATCAAAACTAATAAAATGCCAGAGATTATAGGTAAGGAGGTTGGTTACACAGAGGAAAGATGTTAGCACACAAAGTGTCTTAGGTACTCCTAGGGAGCCCTTTTTTATGTGTGTATGTGTTTTTGGTATAAAAGATGTTTGAGAAAAATAGAGTGTGGGGATGAGAAAAGAATTCATTGATTATATTTTTGTGTTTGACAAGACCTTCGGACTTGTGCCTACGTACCAACATAAAAATGAGGGATCAAAACCTCGTAGTTCGTTGTAACAATTTCAAAGTTGATGAATTGCTTTTAATCAAAAGTTTGAATGAAGAAAGGCAAAAAAGGCCAAAAATTTGAATGAAGTTGTTAGTTCTTTTTGTCTTTTGAAATTTTAAGTCAATATGATTAAGTTTATTTACAAATTTGATTTAAGAAAAAGGTTTGAAAATCCATTGGCATAAGGCCAAAGTTTCTATTTAAAACAAGGTATAAGTTTGAAATCACAAGTAAAGAATTTTTTTGAAAAGGGGGAGAAATTTTGGAATTTAAGAAGTGGGAGGAGATAAAGAGGCTACCTTAAGCATAAAATTAAAAGTTAAGAGTTGAAAAGATATGACCAATGGGATGCAATCCAACAGACAAGAATGTCATATAGAAAACCCACTTTCCCTTTGGACTTTGAAACAAGCAATAATCAACAAACAATTAGCAATATCCAAACATCATGAAGATCAAGGCATCAAATAAAGATAGCCACGTCCAAGCAAGCAAATCCCATAGCTAGCAGTCTTCTTTGTCTTCTCATCTACTAGATGAAATATTCCTTGATCAACTCAGAACAAAGCATCAGATACAAGATAAAAATAATAATTAGCACCAAGACAAAGTAACATATGAATTCAAATAGAGTCCAAGGCTTGCATCAGGTGAAGTCTTGGTTCATAATAACTTGGTCTCATAATGTTGGCATTGGCCAAGTCCTTTTTGCACAAGGAATGTTGTCTAATCCTAAGTCCAAAAGTTCAGATCAAGATCAACAGTCCACCAAATATTTTTTAGGTTTTTTGTTGTTTATTAAGTGTTTTAAGGTCCTAAGACCATAAACAAAATCAAAATGCATAAACAATATATACAATCATGAGATATGGCTCAAATGAGCAAAATGAAAATGGCATAAACATAAACAAGTTAAATGAAATATAAGTGGCAATGAATGATAAATGACTGAAAGTTAAATTGTATAAAGTAAATCACTTGAAATTAAATAAATATTAACAAGAGTTAGTCAAATGTTAGTCAAAGGTTAGTCAAGTGTTAATGGTATTTTTTTAATTGATTAAGTCATTCTTTTGAGAACACTCAACCATCCATTCACAAGCATGAATCCTTAAACCAAGACATATTCTATGAGAAGGGCTCCAACTTGGATAATTCAACAAGTATGCCACTAGCTCTCATGAAAGGAAAAAAGGTCAAGTTTCCACACAATACCATGAAGAATGAGAGACTTAAAATCTCACTTACTAGAATGTTATGCCTTTATGGTCAAATTTAGCTTTATGTTAAGCAATCGTAATTGAACTTATGTAAAAGTCACAACTATCTGAGAGGGGCAATAAAAACTTAGGTGTTAATACATGTTAGAGACTTGGTATAATGAACCAAACTCCTAAAACATACCACACACTAAAAGAAAAGATCAAGAGGGATGGACCTATCTCAGTCATACTTGTATTGGTTCATCTGACACTAGGTCATTGATGAACCAATTAGCCTTAAGAAATTAGAGATTTCATTGGTCAAATGAGGGAATGGAAAAGAATAGGGATTAAGATGAAAAGGGATGGGAATGAGAGAAACACAATTTGGTCATGGGAGGAATTTTTTCAAATTAAAACCATTCATTCATTTTGGGAGATGAAATGTACATTTCATCAATCCCCTAAATTCAATGGTTTTAATCCAACTAAAGTAAAATCAACCTTGACCAAGGCCCAAACAAATAGTCAAACATCACAAGACCATAAAAATGACTCAACATAATTTTTACACAATTAATCAATTTAAAAAATGCATAAAAATACAATTTAATTTGGTCAAAACCTAAAATCTCTTCAAAACACAAAATAAATGGTCAAGAGATTTATCCTAGGTCAAACAAGGCCAAAGGATCTTAGGCAAAAAATTTCATGATTTTTGAAAAGTCAGAAGTATTTTTAAACAATTAAAAATATGCACAAAAACATTTAATTCATGAAAAATATCAAAATTAATTCGAAAAATAAATTTAATTCAGAATATGAAAGAGAAAAATATTCAGAGATTTTTGGTGAAAGTCCCTTATTTTTTGGATTAAAAATGAAAATTCTATGAATTAAATAAAATAAGTGGATTAAATGGAAATTCAGAAAATACAAAAAAAAAGGTTCATCAGATCTCCCTCATTAATTGAGGTGGCAAATCTGATGGCCACACGTGCGTGTTCCATGGTGGACCTTGGTCAAACAGATGTACGCGTGGTAATCAAATGGAACGATCCAAATTATAACATTTGAACTTGATCAGATGGCTAGGAAGGGTGACAACACACCACCGGAGCTAGGGCTCCGGTCATCTTCTCCCATGACCTCCACCGAATTGGTCCAACTTCATCTCAATGGAAAATGAAAAACAAGGACACTATTTCAAAGAGACAATGCTCAGGATCACGAATCTGGCTTTAATTTTCACCAATTCCAAGTGTATATATAGAGATACAGGGATTTGAACTTTGAGGATCATGAATTGAGTTGCTTCGATTTGACCTCAAAGCAACTCAATCTTGTTGCCTACATTGGTAGGACTTCAGCCAACCAAAAATCACAAAGAATAGTGAATAATTGAGAGAGAATTGAAATGATGAAAATTCTAGAAAATTACCTTCGACTGAGATTCTAACTTGCTTGATCTTGCTTCCAATTGACCTTAGCTTGGCTTCAGAAGCTTGTAGGAGATGAAGTGGATCAAGGAAAAGCTTGGACTCTTGGAGTTTCAATCTCAAAACAGAATAAGATTTGAAGCTCGATTTTCAAATGAAAACCTTCAAGATTATCCTTTAATGGTGAGGGTTTGGGTTGCAGGTTCAAAGCTTGGCATGGGGTCCTTAATTCTGAGCCAAGAGGGTTGTATTTATAGGCATTGCATTTGATTTTCAGACACTTCCAAATTTTGTCAAAATTAGCAATCTTCTTGCATAATTGCATGGACGTGTGATAGGACCATCAAATGATGCTATCGGGTACAAAATCACCAATGTGCAATGCTGAAATCATGTCATGTACTCATGAAATGGAGATTGAAAAGTGAATGTGAAATCCATCCAAATGATCCTTTGAAAAGAACCCATGTGCAAGTCCTTCATTTCCTGGGCAAATGAGATGATCTTTAAATTTTTAGAAAGTTGAGATCAAGGGGAACAACTTTCATGTTGAACACATGTCCATTTGAAGCTTGGATCATGATAAATTTTAAGGTGGAAGTTTGGAAATTCAAACATATTTGAAAATTTTCTAAGTATCAAGTCAAGTATTCACTTCTTCCACCTTGAATAACTTTTTCTATGTGCTTCAAATGGAAAAAGTTCCTTCATCAAAGTTGTAGCTCTTTCAAACCTTTTCAATTTGGTCACAAATTTTACCTTATTTGGATTTGTCATGAATGAGTTATACATTTTAGAAGTTGACAAAAATCACTTGTTCAATGGTAATGGCCCAAAATGACCTATAATGTTTCCTCTTGGCACATGAATTAATTGAATTTTAACTTCTTACAAGAATAAAATTTGGAGAGAACATCTTGAATTTAATCATGGAACTTGAATGGATTTCAGCTCATAAAAATTGAGCAAGTTATGGTCTTTGGAAGTTGACTTCCTAACTAGGGTTCAGACAAAATGACCTATAATCTTTCATCATAAGAAATGACTTTCAAAGATAAAATATCTCTTGAATTAAACATGAAAGTTGTTTGGAATGTCATAAGGAGTAACGTTTCTCTTGGAATCATTTTCATATGATAAAAATTGTAGGAGATAGGGTCTAGGGAACCCCAATTATGACCAGTTGACTTTCTCTGGTCAACCACCATGAACCATCTTGAAAACTTGACATTATCTTGATATTTGGGACTCATGGAGGATAATATATGTGTAAGGTGATATAATATGAAGTATCCCTTGAAATATTTGATCAAATGATGAAGAAACTTGTTGAGGAAGTCACACAAGATACCCAAATGAATTAGGGCTTCCAAGGCAAACAAGCTTAAAACTCTTAATGAATTCTCGATCAAAATAATATGTGAATATAATGGGAACCAATATATGATGTCTAGAACCAATATGCACCATCTCTTGATTAGTCTCCTTGCATTGAGGGTCTCAAACCCTAGATATGAGCTTGATGGAGCATAGGTGAACACACACACTACCTACAAAAGAATTAAACTATACATTGACATATTTTTGGCATTTGGTTAGTAAATAATAAAAAAAGTATGATACAATCAAATGTGCTTGGTGATCTCCCTCAATTCAAACCCAATGAATGAGGGGTAAGGAGGATGCCAAGGTGTGATCCTAAAGCCAATGCATATGATGAGATGGCATGAGGGATCTTAGGGTCAAAATTGGGGTCTTACACTTGGGCCTACTAGAACTCTTATTGGCCTGCACATCTTAGTAATGATGTCACGTGTCTCTTTAAGCCCAAGGAAATGTAATTTTTTTTTTAAATATTCAAAATGTTATAATTTTTTAGTTCCCTCTTTCATGCCTTAATATATCTATCTTTAACTTTCCATTGCAATATTATTGAAACATTTTGAAAGCACGGTAGGAACAAGTAGGGGGGCGGACACATAAGGAACTTAAGGGTGTAACGGTTAGAGAAAAAGCTAATGGTAATTTTGAAGGTGTTTCTTCTCTTAATAAACCTAAGGAGTTCAAATTTAAGACTCTAAAGAATGCATATCATCGTATCCCTCTACCCATGTGCGACCTAACTGGTGAAGTATCTGAGCCTCTTGGGGACATTGGAGCAGACAAGGAACACTCACAATCCTCCATTAGGTGTTGTTAATATTGAGAGTTATCTGATCGAAGGACCTCATGAGGTTGTCCAAGGTAAAACTTATTGAATTGTTATTTCTAGTGAAACTGTTATTACTGGTAATAATAATCATGATATAGTTGAAAAGATAAAGGGTGAAAATGATGATATAGATAACCTAAATGAGTCTAATAACTTGGATCAAACAATATAGGCCTTTAACGAGTGTGATAGTCCTACTAGTGAGGTTATGGTTTATGTTATTTAAAATGTTGATGTTCCAACTACTTAAACTAAACTAATAACCATATGTATGATGCCACCACTCATTTTAATCCAAATGAGGTAGGTGAATATGTTAATGATGATGTCTGTAAATCTATCATTGAAGATGTTAATAAGAATTCCAATGATGAAGTTAGTAAGCATGTCAACGAGGATACTATTGTGGAAATTGTAGCGAATTGGAAGTTTGTCTATCATAGGACATTGCCACCCGAAAGGGAGCTCTTTAATGATGCACATAAGTGCAGTGAGATTACTCAACTCCTTAGTAATGCTCAATTGTTAAAGATTGTAATCAATTTTGGTCCATATCATCAACAACTAGTGAAAAAATTTATATTTAATATTTCAATTGGTTTTTATAACGCGGAGAGTAAAGAATACATGAAGGTCCATGTTATAGGTGTTTTATGTTATCACCTGCAATCATAAATGATTTTCTTGGTCGTGGAAGAGTGATAAATGTTGGCTTTCTTCTGTCTGTAAAATCCATATTTTGAGAGATTACTGGTAATGTTCATGAGGAATGAACTTCAAAAGATCTTTTGGTAGTTGCCAACCTGAGTGTAAAGTTTGTTATTTTGTATAAGATTTGGATGGCTAGCCGGTCTCTTTATTTTCATGGATCATGTATCACTCATAATCTCATTCTTATTATTGCAACTCGTTCTTCCTTTGATTTTGGATAGTATGTATTTGTTAATCATGTCAAGTCTTATGACTTCAGGCTACCTATTGGGTTTCCCTCTTTGATATGTTGTATTTGGAGTAATCAAAATAATGATATATTGGTTTGTGATTATAAGGTTGGTGCTGCCTCAAGTGTGTTTAATTTTAGTTATAAGTTGTTTATTGGGAAACATGTTATTGGCATTGTGATACCCATTGCTTCCGTTATTGATGAAACTAGTATGAGTTTTAATGAAGAAATGAGAAGTCATATTCTCAAGGTTTTGATTCATGACGCAAAGGTTCTACAATAGATTATGACCGTGCCCATTTCAAGGAAGATTATGTGTGATCACGTTACCAAAATGTTGACTCCTTAATCTTCTAGAGCTTATTTATCTCAAACTATTATTCATGGTTATGAAAAATATATAGTTTATTATGAAAAATATTGACTCCTTAATATGCTAGAGCTTATTTATCTAAACCAATCGATTGACCAACTCATTTTTAATTGATTAGTATGAAAAATAAGAAATATTAGATAAAGAGTCATTGTATGTGATTAATGTGATGTCAAAATTTCTTAGCTAATTTATTAAATCTTCTCAAATCAATTGGCTTAATACTCCAATCGATTTGCTGGTTCATAAGTGTTTTGTCAATCGATCGACAAAACTTACCAATCAATTGGTTAGTTTAAAAATAGTTTGAAAATGGTTTGAACATATATTTTTAATTAATTGGTTTGGCTTAGAAAATAATTTTCAAGATAAAAATATTTAAAAATATATTTTTAGGTGTGTATGTGTGTGTGTGTGTGTGTGTGTGTGTGTGTGTGAGAGAGAGAGAGAGAGAGAGAGAGAGAGAGAGTTGTCTTAGTACTTATAAGATACTTCATTACTTTTATAATACTCAGGCCACTCAGACAGACAAACAGGCATGACCTAGCGAGCTTTCACATTTTATCAGACGCTTCAATATTCCTTGCTAGATTAATTTTGATCATATAAGGACTTTTAATCTTGAGTATCCCTATGTTGAAGATGCATAATATGTTTTCTTTGGTTAAACCATCATCATCAGGGTTGAAATCTATTTCCACTAAGTTTAACCATTGTTGTCATCTTCAAAGCTTCAGATGGATCTTCAGCGAGATTTTCAACTTAATACCTATAAACGCATAGATCCATATTCTCCTATTTTTTGATGATGATAATGTATCTCTCAAGAGGTAGTAACATAAATAACATATATATGTTTGGAGTTATTAAACTCCCCCTCAATTAAGTAGAGAGTATACTCTACTCCCCCTAAGAGTATACTTCTCCCACTTTGCCGAAATAAAAAAGATAGATAAAACTATGTAATGCATAAATAAAATATTAAAACATAAACACATAGATGCACATTTATCACATGTAGGCATTTTAGTCTATGCATGATTTGTTTAATATTCCTAACTAGAAAAATAAGGTTTTTTTTAGGAAGGGGTTTAATAAAAATATTTGCGAGTTGATTATATGAAGTTACAAATATAAGTACAAATTCCCCTTTTTCAACATGATATCTAATAAAATGGGGCCTAACTTCAATGTGTTTAGCCCGAGGGATGCCTAACTAGTGTTGTCACATTTTATTAGGATAAATCCAAGATTTACACCATGGTCACTGAGCTGTTGTTTCATCCAAATGATTTGAGTGTAACAGCTACCCACAACAATGTGTTCTTCCCTAATTGTGGATAGCGCGACACTTGCTTGTTTCTTACTATGCCATGAGACAAGCGAGTTCCCAATTAAGTTACATGTACTATTGGTACTTTTCCTATCCAATTTGTACCCATCGAAATCAGAGTGGGAGTATCCAACTAAGTCACAATCCGCTCCTTTGGGGTACCATAAACCCATGTGTTGTATATTGGAGAGATATCTCATAATGCGTTTGATAGCACTGAGATGTTATTATTTTAGATATGCTTGAAAACATGCACACATACATACAAATAACATTATATCAGGACGAGATGTAGCTAGATAGAGAAGAAAGCCTATCGTACCTCAATACTTGCTTTTTTCAACTAGTTTTCCATCTTAGTCTTTCTCGAGGTTGAATGAGGTTGGCATTGGGGTTGCTATTACTTTAGACTTCTCAATATCAAATCTTTTCAGTAAATTTTTTAAAATGTTACCTTTTTAGTTTGAAGGATTTGAAGTACTATAACGTACTTTAGCTCTCCCATCATTGAAATTTCAAACTCATTATGCACAATCTTAGGAAATTCCTTGCATAGGGATTCATAAGTAGCACTAAAGATAATATCATCGATATAAATCTGAAACAATATAATATTATGCTCGATTTTCTTGATGAAAAGAGTTTTATCAACATGTCCTCTTTGGAACTTGTTTTAAGGCAAGAATTTACTTAGACAGTCATACCATGCTCTAGGAGCTTGTTTCAACCTACATAGTTCCTTCTTAAGCTTGAAAACATGGTCTGGAAAAGTTGGGTAGATAAAACTGGAGGTTGGTTAAAAACTAAATTCTCTTGGATGTAATCATTTAGAAAAATAATTTTTACATCCATTTGGAATAATTTGAAATTCATGATGAAAGGTAAGGTTAATAACATCCTTATGGCTTTTAATCTAACTACAAGAGCATAGGTTTCATCAAATTCTATTACTTCCTAATCAGGTACATTTTCCCCCTTCACAATGAGTCTTGCTTTTTTTCTTCAAAGATTTCCATCTTCATCCATCTTATTATGAAAGACCCATCTGGTACAAATTACTAGTTTAACTGAAGCTTGGTTAACAAGTTACCAAAAGTTATTTCGTTCAAATTGATTTAACTTTTCTTGCATATCTAGAGATTAATGTTCGTCGACTATAACTTTATAGATTCCTGTTGGCTAAATTTGTGAAAAAAAATCTATAAAGTTATATACCTTGTTAAGAGAACAAAAAGTGGTGTCTCCCTTGATATATCTCCAATAACATTCTGGATTGGATGGTTTTTTGTCAATCTACATTCCTTAGGGAGATTTGGATGTTCTTGTAAAGTGTTTCATATTTGATCCTGAACTGGTTCTTCCACTATGACTTGATTTTCATTTTTCTCTTGGTCTTGTTCTTGATCATCCTCCATACTTGTCTTTTCCATAATACCTTCACAATCAACAACTTCTACTTCTACAGGTTTAGGGGTTAGATTCATCAAAGGTAATATAAATTGATTCTTGGATTGTCGTAGTTATTTTGTTATAGATTCTAAACGCTTTGCTAGAAGTGGAATATCATATGAATACGCCTTCATCAGCTTTTGAGTCAAATTTTCTAAGGTTGTCTTTTTTCGTTGTTAAGGTGAAGGTGAGAGATATTTGGCTTTCTTCCTTTGTATAGTTCACAGGGTCTCATTGAGCATCGTCCGCACAAGCACTGCTAGAGATCTAGTTTTTTCTCTCTACTACCCCATTTTATCAGGGAGTTCATGGAGTGAGAAAGGTTTGCAGAATACCATTATCATTTAAAAAAATCGAATTCCTCATTTTTGAAGTCTCTGTCATGGTCACTTCTTAAAGATGCAATGCTTACACATTTTTTTGTTATGGATAACCTGGGCTAGTTTTTGAAAGGCAGCAAACATGTCTCTTTTCTGAGATAAGAATAATGTCCAGATATAAAGAGAGTAGATACCCACAATTACAAGGGAATAGACGTTTCCACTTAGACTTACGGTTCTAGATGGGCTAAAAAGGTCCATGTGAAGCAGATACAAGGACCGATCAGTAGAAACTATGTTTTTAGATTTAAAAGAGGCCCTCACTTGCTCCTTGTTTTGGAACGCATCATATAATTTGTTCTTTTCAAAATGTAAGTCTAGAAGGTTGTCTATGAAGTCCTTACGAACCAATTTGTTCATGTAATCCATATGGATGTGATATATTCTCCTATGCCATATCCAAGATCCATCCTTGTTACTTAGAATACTTAGAATACATACATCACTTGAAGGAATATTATTTAAATTCATTGTGTAAGTATTTCCATTTTGTGATCTAGTAAATAGAGTTTCATTTGATTTTGATTTTGATTTTATGACCTTGCAACCAGAAGAATGAAATGTCACATTGTAATCTCTGTCACATAATTTACTTATGATGAGTAAATTATGCTTAAGTCCTTTTACCAATAGAAATTCCTCAATCGTTGGATTTAGGGACCTACCTAAAATCATTCCCTTATTATTATTTCAAACAGAGACAGATCCTCCTTATTTGGGAAAGAAGGTGGAGAATAAGGTTTTGTCACCTTTCATATTCTTTGAACATATTTTATCAAGATATCATTTGGTGTTTGAGACTGTAAAGCATTCCTGCAAAAATAATGTTAGTTCTTAACTTTAGGTACCCCTATCATCTTGGACCCTTGTTTGTTAGTTTCATACACATTTTTCTTCTTTGTTTTGGCTATATAAGCATTTTCACAATATTTGTTATAGAGGTTATAAGGATGATGTACTTCTTTAATTTCATGGTTTTTCTTTATAAAACAGAACATGTCAACATGACATTCTTTATTACAGTAGTTACATTTTATGGTTTTACAGTGAGACGTGTTTTAGTCTAATAGATGTTTTCAAATTTTCTAATGTTGTTCTTTGGTTCATAGCCTAATCCAACTTTTTTGTAAGAGGCTCTTTGATTCCATAATAATGCATTCAAGTTATCTCTTCCTTTGGTGAACTTGACAAGTGTTTTTTGAAGATCGCAAATTTCATATTTTAAACTCTCTCAGTTATCGCACTTGTCAGGCTCATCGTCTTTGTTTGAAGTGGATGAGTTTTGAATAAAATATTTTTGTTTCTCTCTAAGGAGTTCTATCTCCTTTTCTAGGGTTTTATTTTTATATTAAATAGAGGATATAGTATCCTTAGATGTAGAAATAATTTGTAGTTTGTTCGTTTCTGTTGTTAGTTTTTTCTGTAGATTCTAGATAAATTATGATAAGAGAAGTGAGAATTCACCTCATTGTCTTGATATTTTTATATTAGACCGAAGTTAGTTTTTTCTTCTCCTTAGTCAGAGGATTCCATATCGTTGTCTTCTCATGTGATATAAGCTTTTTTCTTTTTCTGAGTTTTTATAAATTTTTTATTTTCTTTCTTGAATAGGGGACAATATGGTTTGATGTGTTCTTTATTTCGACAGTTAAAACTTGTTCGAATGAATTGTGATTTTTCTGTATCTATTTCTTACTCCTCATTTTTATTTTTCTCGTTCTTCATCAATCTCTTGAAGTTCTTTACTATGAAAGCCATGTCACCATTAGAGTCAGATTCTCCAGCTTTAAGTGTTAGACTCTTATTTTTATTTTCTCCTTCTTCATCTATGGCAAGTCTTTGGAGTTTCATTTCATGCTCCTGTAATTTACCCAAGAGTGTATGTGTGTCCATAGTCACTAAATCCTTAGATTCACAAATTGCAGTGACTTTGTGTTGCCAACTACGGTTTAGGCATCTAAGGATTTTTATGATTAACTCCTCATTTGAGAAATTTTTTCACAGAGTATTCATATAACTCACGATATGGGTTAATTGTGTTTGGATTTGACTTATGTTCTCTTTAAGTTTCATATTTAAGAGTTCATACTCATGGATTAATGTGCCCAACCTTTCCCTCTTTACCTCAATAGTTCCTTCATGGGTAATTTGGAGTATATCCCTCGTTTCTTTAGAAGTTTTATAGGGAGAAACTCGCAAAAATTAATCAAGACCGAGAGCGGTTGTGATGATTTTTTTTGCTTTCAAACCATGTTACACATTTTATTTATCATCTTTGAACCAATCCATTTCAGGATTGTCTACTACAACACCATAAACATTGTGTGTAGGGACAAGTGGCCCTTGTTTCACATCCCTGAAAGTACCACGATCAATCCCTTCTATGCAAAATTTCATTTTCTCTTTTTACAAACTATACCCTTATCCATTGAAGGATGTGGGTTTGTTTAGTTAATAGCTTAAAGTCATTTTTCCAACTGAGAGGATTAATCCTTAATAGAAGTTGGGTTCTGATTCCATTTGTTGGACAAGTGACTTCAAGCACAAGAGGGGGAGTAGACTGTTGTATACAAAATTCGTGATTGATTTTATACTTTTATTGATTAAGATCATGTTAATAGTTTCTTAAGACTAAATCTTAGTGGAAATAAAAAAAATTAAATAGCATAAAAATAAACAGAGTAGAGGTTATAGAGATTGCACCAGAAAGTTATCCAGGTTTGGCCCAACATTGCCCTAGTCCATTCCACAAGAGGCCTTCTTGAGATTTTGACTATAAACTTTTAAGGTTTTACAAGTTATTCCCACAAACCTTAATACAAGCTGATATGTAGATATTTACAAGCTTATCCCTAACCAAAGATATATTTTACCACAGACTAAGCTAACGAACCTTCTTAATGATTTGTAGGCACATCTCAATAACCAAAGCATAAATTTTTTCGGAAAAACTCAATAAACCACATCAGAGAATTTATGACTAGTTTATCTCATGAACCAAACTCAATCTTCTAAAGTGTATCACATTCCCAAGAAATAAAAAAATAGTACGACCACTTACAAAAACTCTTCCTCACAAGTAAAGTTTCACTCATAAGCACTAAGAAAATTTTAAGTGAAAGAAATATTTTCTAGAGAGAGAGAGAGAGAGATAAATTCCAAATAAAATTTAAATCATTGGAAAGTGGCGTGAAATGAAGAGGAGGTGAGCCTCCTCTATATAGGAGTTGGAAAAAACAAAAAGAGAAATAATCCATGGGCTGAATTAATGAGCCAATCAATTAGTACAAAGCTCTAATTGACTGGTCAAATCATTTTTAATTGATTAGCAAGCCCAAATAGAAAATGTTGGATATAGATTTATTGCTAGTCATTAATTTGTTGTCCTAATTTATTGGTTAATCTATTAGCTCTTCTACAATCGACTGGCTTAATGCTCCAATCGACTGGCTTAATGCTCCAATCGATTGGCTTAATCACTTGGCTTGTTTTAGAAAATAATTTTAAAGAAAAAATTATTGAAGAGATATTTTTAGGTGTGCGTGTGTGTGTGTATGTGTGTGTGTGTGTGTGTGTGTGTGTGTATGTGTGTGTGTGTGTGTGTGTGTGTGTGTGTGTGTGTGTGAGAGAGAGAGAGAGAGAGAGAGAGAGAGAGAGAGAGATAGAGATAGAGATAGAGAGAGAGAGAGTTCCTTAGTACTTATAAGCTACTTTGTTACTTTTTCAATACTCGGGTCAGTATGACAAACAAACATGAACCAACGAGCTTTCACACTTTATCCGAGGCTTCAAGATTCTTTGTTAGATTTCTTCTGATGATATAAGCACTTTTGATCTTGAGTCTTCTTTTGTAGTTGAGACATAATATGTTTTCTTTGGTTAGACCAACATCATCAAGGTTGAAAGCTATTGCCACTGAATTTAACCATCATTGTCGTCATCAAATCTTCAAATGGATCATATGCAAGATCTTCAACTTCATACCTGCAAGCACATAGTTCCACAAAAAGAATGTAAAAAAATTCATGAATACAAAATAATACTTTATCTCTCAATGATTGGTGGAAAATGAAATATGAGACTGTTTAAACTATAGAACACACACGCATGTAAGAATAAGATTTGGTTTTGCATCTGGCCTTTAGTTTTAATGATAATAATGCATTTCTTAGAGAACAATTTTGTACACTAATGGTTTTTATCTAGTGTGTAGATTTTGCTAACAGGTTCTGACTCTGAAGCATTGACATGTGCCTCATCAGATTCTGGAATCAACACACTCTGACTCTGAAGAGATACAAGTGTTTTATAAGATATTGTCAAGTTCTAGAAAGCTCTTAGACAACAGTGTCGATGAACGTTTGTGCTAAAGCTTAAGACTGTGACTCTGACTAAAGAGTCTCTAAAATATTTTCATCCTTCAAGATTATGTGCTCATGTTCTGAAGATTTTGAATAACAAGATTTGTAGACTCTAAAGACCGGGTTCTGAGGAACTATGTCAAGACTCTGAAGACCGAGGTTCTGAAGATTCTGTTAACTAGTTTATTGATCCTTCTAAGAATGCTTCAACATCATTTCATCAGAAGCCTCTGAAGATTAGAAGATAATATCAAAAGGTTTTGCATCAGACAAAATACATAGTACAAGATCACCCTTCCCCCCACTACGCTGATTTTGTGGGCTAAGGATAGTACTATTGTACCATTTTGTCTACTATATGCAAACCGCTACACAAAGAGACAAGTTCAATTTGCTATTTCAATTCTACCATCCAACAGATCTTCTAACTTCTTATATAAAGGAGACTTGGAAGAATTGAAGAACTAACTAAAGCTTGCGTTATTGACTTGGTTTTAAAAAAGATTCTGTTTTTAGAAATCCAATTCAAACTCTCATTTCTTTTGTTTCTTGTCACCTTCAACACACACGTGCATGGACACACACATACACACACACACACACACACACACACACACACACACACACACACACACACACACACACAAACACACACATACACACACGCACACACACGCGCACACACACGCACACACAGACACACACACACACAAACACATACATGCATACACACACGTACAAACATACATAATTTGTAAACATTAAAAAATAGTCCATTAACCCATAATGTGTGTATACACAATACTAAACCGGTAAGGAATATTATCTCTTTATATATATTAGACAATATATCTAGAAGGCCCATTAAGGTTTTAAAAACAAATCTTTAGCAAATCTGATCTAATCCTTATAAGAACATTTAGAATCTGGAATTTCAAAACAAATCTACAGCAAATCCAATCCAATCCCTATAAGATCTCGCATAGTCTTTAATAAAAGATAATACAAGTTGTTTCCAATGAAATTACACAAAATCAAGAAAATGAATCTTTCCAAAAATATTGCACTAATATATTTTAGAATTACTTAGCTAGGTCGTCTTCAACAACTTACATAATAAGATCAGAGACATATTTCTTAATAGTTTGTTGATTAAAATAAGTTAATGCATATGTAATAACAACGCCTTCTTTGAATATTTTTAGGCTAAACAAGAATCCCAACACTTCAAGCACAACATACATCAGATAAGTCAAAAAATACCAACAACAAAAAATGCAATCCAACTCACAAATTAAAAGTACCAAAAATAGAAGTGTATGCCTTCTCCCCTTGTTTGCCTAAAAAAGGCCAAAGACAAGGATAACCAAAATAGAATAGTAGTTTGAGAACTGAGAAAAGTAGAAAGAACGTGGCCAAAAGAGCATGTATCCAATCGCACAAACTAAAATCCCAGTAGTCCAAAAACAAACATACTAAAATCAGAGTGACAAAGTATGATAATTAGTGTCTAAAGAATCTTCATTATTAGCAGCATCATCTTCTTTATTTAAGGTGTTGAACATATCCTTAGAGAGTTTCCCATCCCTCTTTAACAATGATTCAAATGTTAATGATCTTGAAAATATTCTTTTCAACTCCATTGTGAATAACATTAAGGACACAAAAATTTCCACAAGCAACTTCATCTTCAACAGTTTCCAAATCCTTCTCAAGTTTCACAAATTCAATACCACCATCGACTTTGGTAGTAGGATGTTTCCATCCATTGATTACAACTTTCCTGGTCTTGTTGTCCATGGAATTGAGAAAATAAAACCATGCAAGCCTTTCAAAAATCATGATTCATTCGATCAAGAGTTGGTGGATGGTTAATAAATTTTCCTTACTTATTATTGCCCATCTCAAAGAAAAAAGGTTGGCCTCGTAGAAAAAAAAAACATCCAAGAGGAACAATGTGCCACCTCTGATTCCAAATGAATTTTTGTTTAATCAGAGGGAAAATGACACAGACAATGTTAAGAAGACATTGAGAGAATATGGTTTGAAATAATATATGAAAAATTCAACAAATTAATAAACAAAATACACAATGAGTTTTTAACCTAGTTTGATTCAATTGACACCTACGTTTGGAAGGCAATAGCCCAGTAGAAAGAAAATTAACTAATAAAAGAATGCAATATTACACAATGGTCTATTCCAAATAATCGCCATCTAAGGCCTTTTTTCCTATTACCACTAATGAATTTCCACTCAAACACTCTCCTAAGTGTTTGCAATTTATAACAATAGGAACATGACAAACTTCAGGAGTACAAAACAAAACTATATCTCTCAATGCATGGTGGTAAATAACCACTACAATAAATAACGCTTTTTATGACGAAGATTTCAACACGAACAATATAAAACCAAGGGTGTATGTAACGAGAGCGCCTTTTTTTATTTATAAAAAAATCAATCTGTTACCTCGGTTTTATAAAAAACTGACATAAATATATACTCAGGGTGTGAGATTTGATTCCCAACTCCTGTAGTTTTATGTTTTATATGGAAACAAAAATGTGCCTTTAATTTTTTAGATTTTATGTCGGACATCTTACCTCGATTTTCATTAAAACCGAGATAAATACTCTCTAATTTTTTATTCTTTTTGGACAAAAAAGGCGCCTTTAGTTTTATAGATTTTACATCGGATATGTTACCTCGGTTTCCAGTATAACCGCGATAAATACTCTTTATATATTTCATTCACTCAGTGTCTACCTCATTCACTTCTCAAGCCCTATCAAAAGAACCCTTCTTCTTCAGCCAACGAAAGAATACTTATTCTCCAAGGAGCCCTAGCGAACGAAAAAACTCTCTCACCATTATTCCTCGATATGTTATTATTGTTGTTGTTCTTGTTGTTGCTTTAGTCCATTACCATTGTTCTTGTTATTCTCCATTATTGTTATTCTTGTTACTCTCTTTATATTTTTTATTCCTTCGGTGTCTACCTCATTCACTTCTCGATCCCTAGCGAAAGACCACTTCTTCTCCAGCCAACGAAAGAATACTTATTCTCCAAGAAGCCCTAGCGAACGAAAAAACTCTCTCACCATTATTGTCTGATATGTTATTATTGTTGTTGAGTTGGTCAATTACTGTTATTCTTGTTTTTGTTGTTGTTAAGAAGCATTATTTTTGTTGGCTGTGTACTTTTTTTTTCTTCCAGAAGCTTTATGTGATTATGGATCGTAGTTGGATGAAAGCCCGTAGATTAAGTAAAGAGTGTGACAATGGAGTGAAATAATTTCTTGATTTCACTGGAAAAAAACCTTTCTGACACTAATGGGTTTTTTTTGGTGTCCTTGTAAATACTACTTTAATACGAAAAACAACATAGAGATGTTATATTCAATCATTGTGGTTGTGATGGAATTATTCAAAATTACACAAAATGGGTATGGCATGGTGAAGCGAAAAAAGAGAGACCTCTGTCACATACAGTTGAAGATGATGAAGTTATGAATGATAATCTAGAAGACATCATTCATGATATTGGAGTTGATGCTTTCAAGAACACTAATATGGTAGATACTTTGCGAAGATACATGGGAGATTCGTTGTATCCGGGATGTAAAATTTGTACAAGATTGTCAGTTGTGTTAAGACTATTTAATCTTAAGGCAAGAGGTGGGTGGGCGTATAAAAGTCTCATTGAATTGCTTGAATTGTTGAAAGAAATACTTCCAGAAGGTAACACGCTGCCGAACCATACTTATGAGGCCAAGAAGATATTGTGTCCAATGGGTTTGGACTATGTCAAAATACATGTATGTCACAATGATTGTATATTATATAGAAAATATTTTGAAAACTTGAAGGAGTTCCCGAGGCATGGGGAGTCATGCTACAAGAAGAAGGATAATGGTGTTGATGATGATGATGGTGTAACTAGCAAGGGTGTTCCTGCCAAGGTGATGTGGTACCTACCGATAATTCCAAGGTTCAAGGGATTGTTTGCTAATGCTAGTGATTCTTTTTATGCTAGTAAGAGAGATTAGCATTTGTGGTCCAATTTTTAACGGTGGATGTATCTGGTACAACGTTACATGATGATTTTTAAAAGGTATAAAAAGAATCATCACCGTCTGAAAGCTTCGATCGTATAAAGGTACTTCATAGAAGAAGCTATTGAGTTTTGTACAAATTATTTGTCAGAAGCTTGCTTTATAGGAATTCTTGAGTCTTATCATGATGGATTTTATGATGGTAGAGGTATTCAAGGTTTAAATGTTAAGACATTTTCTCGAGAAGTAGTTCTTTAAGCACATTTGCATATATTGAATAACCTTACTGAAGTTCAACCTTACTTGACCGCTCACAAAAGTCTTTTAAAGGAAAAATTCCTCTGGATGAATGAAAAATGGTTGTTGACAAAGCATAACAAAACTTTCATAAATTGGTTTAATGAAAATATTTCTGAAAAAGAGAAGTGTATATGATATTTGCAAATGGTTGTCACGTATGCCTAAGTTTAATGTAATTACTTGGAGTGCATAAATATTTCTAAATATTCATTTTATACAAAATCAAAGGATGATCCTAGCACCATGCAAAATAATAGGGTTATGATTGAGGCTGAATCCATATAGTTTTCTAGTTCCAAACATAACAATTTTGTACTAGGATTTAGAGTGTACTTTGGGGTCATTGAGGAGATTTTGGAGAATGACTATGTTTGTTTTAAAGTGCCTTTATTTAAGTGCAAGTGGATTGATATTAATACTGGTGTAGAAACTGATGAATTGGGATACACACGGGTTGATATTCGTAAGGCAACTTATAAGAACGAACCTTTTATCATGGCAACCCAAGCAAAATAAGTTTTTTATGTCACTGATCCTTCTAACACTAGATGGTCAATTGTTCTTTAATGTAAACATCTTCCTGATAACACTGGTGAAAATAAAGATTTTAACTATGAGACGCCTTCTTTAGCATCATATGTATGTCAAGAATTTGAAGAAAATGATTCAAATGATGTGCATGCTATTCTTCGTGATCATGAAGAGGGGATATGACAAAAGTAGTAAGTAAATATTTTATATTTCTTTAAAATTTATAATTAATCATTTTACCCCTTTTAATTATTGTACTATATATTTAAAGTTGTTGTTGATTGACCTAATTGGTTTCAAATGTTATTCAAACTATAGGTGCTTAAGGACTAGTGACAAATCCTATCAGACAGCCTACAAAATTTTCCATTCTGGTTATTGTTTTTTTCCATAATCCTTTATTTTAGTTTTGATGTAAAATTATAAAGTGTGTGCCATTTTGGGTTTGTATTTGGTTTAATCAATGAATATTTGTTGTACAATGTTTCAGATTGAGAAATTGACAAAATGTACAATGTTTCTGTTTCAGGAATCTGTAAAATATGATTCTATATTCAGGGATATGGTTCTATAAATGTTTTGTAATACAAATGCAAACGACACTACAAAAAAAAACTTATTCCCTCGGTGTTTACATAAAACCGAGGTAATAATATTGAGATATTATCTCGGTTCTACAAAACACCGAGTATTAATATTGGATGCGTCAATGTTGGGGATCGAACCCACGACCTTTTAATTTCTAACCTTTTAATTTCTAACCTCAATTTTAAAAATACCGAGGTGACAAGTAATTGCTTTTCATGTCACCATTCGTTAGCTCGTCAGTGTAGCCGATATTAAATGTATTTCGCAGCCGACGTTAGATGTGTTAGTTGTAGTAGTGAACATAAGACATTTTAACACATACAATACACACAAACAACAAGTCCAAAAACCCAGATTGTGTGTATACAAAATACTAAACCACCGATATAATTTCAATAACATCACGTAGAATCTAGAGTTTGAAAACAAATCTACATTAAGTTCGATCCAATCCCAATTAGATCATACATAATCTACAACAAAAATAATACGATATGTTCCTATTAAGATTGCACAAAATTGAAAAATAAGTCTTTCCCAATATATCTCACTAATAGAATCCATAATAACATAGTTAAATTATGTTCAACAACTTAGACAAGAGACATCTTGCTAAATATTTTGTGAGAAGAGTGGCTACATCAACATAAGTATATATCATTATCATAATAATTAAATGTTCACATATTAATATAATAATAATGAAATGTCCACATATGAAGAATATTTCTTCTTCATGATTTTACATTTCCTTACACTAGACATTAATGATTTACTTTCCATCTTCAACAAATTCTATAGTATCAACATACTCTAATATTCATGTGAAAGCCGTATTGACATTGAAAATGCATAAAAATCTCACTTCCTGATTTTTAATTATACCAACAAAAGTTAAGGTAGTGTATACATGTAAACATAGTTTTAAATCCCGGTTGCGGTCGCAAATATGGATGCAATTGCGATAGCAGGTGTTGCTATTGTATTCACTGCACTTGTTATGATGCATTTGCTGATGTTGCAACATGAATTTTAATTGAAAGATCTTTCAAACATACCATTAAAAAACACTTGGTGTTAAAAAAGATTAAATTGAGCTTTGGGATTCTAGAATTTTGAATTTTGATGAAAAAAAATTTAAAAAATTGGATAAAATTGTATGATGTGATTTTTAATTGTGATGAAATGCAAAATTTTAATTCACACTATGCGGTTGTGGAGCAGCAATATTTTTACAATTTAAAACCATGCATATAAATTACATATAATTCCATGTTGAGAGATGTTCTAGCATTCCTCACAAAAATCGATTCCACCATGTTCATTTAGAAACTAAAACGGATTGTTTACTCAATTATTTGACCGTATATAAAAAATCTTATTAAAATGTGTAGATTATATTTGGAATGCAGCTCCACGAGAAGTACTATGATTTCAACACTGTCACTTTCCACTAGTAGACAAGAACAACAGCGCATCATTTCACAGCCTCAGCCTCCTATCTTTTCAAGTCTTAAAGATAAGATTGAATTAATACATACGAGCTACCACTCCAACCACCATGTAAAGGTTCCGTATTGATTCCTACTTCCTTCCATTATAAATAGACACCACTTTCTTGCTATTTTTCTCATCCTTCACTACCAAATATCACATTTCAATTCTTCTTGAGTTCAGTACAATGGATTCCAGAAAAGCAATGCTCATTCTTGGCCTATTGGCCATGGTTCTTCTTATTTCATCAGAGGTGTCAGCTAGGGAATTAACTGAGGGTGAACTAGCTATACATTATTTTTCTTAATTTGAGCTTAATATTTATATACACACATTATTGCTAATGACTAAGTTATAACTAATGTTATATATTTACAATGTTGCAGAGGTTGTTGAAAAGTCAAATGAAGTAAATGATGCTAAATATGGAGGTTATGGACGTGGTGGTGGTTACCATAATGGAGGTGGTTACCACAATGGTGGAGGAGGATACAATGGCGGTGGCGGATACCACAATGGTGGAGGAGGATACAATGGCGGTGGCGGTTACCACAATGGTGGAGGTGGTTACCATAATGGTGGAGGTGGTTACAATGGCGGTGGAGGTTACCATAATGGTGGTGGTGGTTACCATGGTGGAGGTGGACACGGTGGACATGGTGGTGCTTCCAACAACGGTAACTGATAATATCAACATTCTCAGTAATAAATATCATGAATTAATAATGTTGGATGTTGAAAAAAAAAGAGAGGTATAGATAGACATGAATCTTTTATGGTTATGTATTATCTATCTTGCAACTCTTTAGTATAGTTATTTCTCAACTCTATAAATCACTATGTATATGTGATGGATGATGAGTTTTATTTTGTACCAAAGTGTTGAATGTTCTATCATGTGTAATATATCAAATTTCATCTTTAGAGTGCATCTTCTTTAGGTGTAAAAAAATTTGCCACTATTTTCCACCAGCATTCCACAATCCACACACAAACAATTTTTTATTTACAAAAGGTTAATCTTTTAAATTGTCTTACAATGATCTATATTCCAACAATAACTTCTTTTTTTTAAATGATAAATAATAATTATATAAAAAAAGAGAATAATCTCCAAAGTATATCAATGATATCCGCTCGATATAAGAAGTGTTTGTCAAAAACATAAAAGTGTTTGAATCATCTATCACATCATACTATTAGAAAATTCTTGATTGTTTAGAAGAAATTTTAGTCAAATTTCAAATAAAATTAAATCAACTTTTGGTTGTCTTTCAAACACAGAACCTTAACTTTACAAGAACTTTAAAAGAAAATATTTTGGCACTGTACGGTAAAAATAATAAATAATGGTTTAATAATAAGTTAATTAAAGTGTTTGATATTTTTTACATTTAATATATAATTATTAATTTAAAATTAAAATAAATTATAAAGGGTAAAAGTGAATTTTAGTAAAAAAATAAAGTAAAAAACAAAAGAAAAAACAATAAGAAACTAGACTCTGATACCATGTTGATAATGCGTAAATAGGCCACAAACTCTATGGAAAAGTTGTAGTAATACAAGAAGAAGAGGAAGAAAGTAAAGATTAAAGATGTGATTATTGTTATATCTAGTAAAGTGGTTACACTCTATGCTATATATACACAAAGGATAATAACAGAAATAACTGATAGATAGAAGGATGTAACTAACTAGCTACGTGCACAGATCAGCTAAATATGTACAAGTCTAAAATGGCTAATATTGACATATACATTAAAATATGGAATTAATTACTATGCACTGTCAGTGTACAAATTTTTACACTATCAATCCATCACCATCACCTGTTTGCATTACTTTATAGATTTTTAAAATAAAAGTAAAACTTATTTCAATATTCAATGTCTATTATTAACTGACAATGTAAAATATTTTTATACTGTTAATGTATTTCAATTAAACTCTTAAAATATTATTTAAAATACCATTTAAAAAAAAAGTTATTAAATAGTAAAATAAATTATAAACTCTTAATAAAAGAACTTTTAATAAAAGACAGTTATCAAACAAATATTTTATTGTCATATAAATGTATAAGATATATGTTCAAAAATATGTGATGTCAAAGCAGAGTCTTTATCTAAAATACCCTTGGTGCAAATTAAAAATATCATCCAAAATAATGGATGGATTATATATTATTTTATGCAAAATTTAAACAATTTGTGATTTATTTTGATTATCAAACTTGTAATAAAAATAATTAATATTTTCTTTTCTCAAAAGTAAAAAATACTTATCGTTAACTTTTTAAACCCATGGTCCATGTCACAAATAATTATCGTTTTTTATGCAAAATTAATTTTAGACTAGTTTAATTATTATTCATTTTTGTTACAGATTAATTACTCATTCCAATAATTGTTATTATTTAAATAAATTTGTATTGTTATACCTAAAAGAGGGCTCATAAGATGCAAGGCAAGTACAAAAGACTTTAGTTGAATCCATAGTTCATTTGTGGTCATGCCTTTTCTTGTTTGAGCGCCGGTTTATTAGATGTGTCGTCCATTTTATTAAATATGTCATTTCTCTCTAGGAATGATAGTCAGGTATGGGAAAGTGGGGAAATGATGTGTCCCCATACGGTAACGGTATAGAGTGAGTCATTTGACAAAATTCTTCGAAATAGCGGTGGATTAATCGTCCTTTTATGCAACCTATAATTACGATAAAAAAACCACATACATATAGATTATCACCCCCTACATGAGATAGCTCTCATCCCCACACCAGACTTTAAAAATCTTTGAAAGCCTAGGTTTCGCGGGTGGAGGAGATCTAGTCCCCCCCCCCCCCCCCCCCCCCAAGATAGTACGCCCAACCGTTTTTTAGAAGTCAAAATCCCGGGGAAGGAACGAAAATCCAAAATCACATTCTTGAATGAAGACGTTGTTGATGTTCTTTCTCACAACAATGACCCTATGGTCATCAGGGTTCAAAGGCTCTAACTTAACCTCAACAACATTGGAGCATTCAAAGGCTCTTTGATTCGCCTTACCCCCTTATAATGTCACTTTTGGAAGACCCGCCTTTAACTTCTTTTGCCATATTTCAAATGAAATTCAAACAATTTCAGGATGTCTTTCAAACACGGAACTTTAACTTTACATAGGTTTTAAACAAAATTACATTGTCTAAAATACCCCTGTTGTAAATTAGAACATTTATTCTAAATATATTCAAAAACAGTTATCGATGTATTCAATATCATTTCATACAAAATTTGCACAAGTTATAATTTATTTTGATTATCATATACTACAAGAAAACTACACTTTAGCATCGACTAAAAAAGTGACTAATTGGTCGTTACCGTCGGTCTAGTATCGATGTTAGGATGGACGCATCAAGCCTAAAAGATAATAGTAGCGTCTTGCCGATGCTAAGTAGCTTCGGCCTTCGGGAACTCTACTTGAAAGCTAATACATAATTGAAAAATAATTAACTAGGGTCAACCCTCGCTAACATTTTTACTAAAAATACTCAAATAAATAAAGACATTTAAAATATATTAAATGAATACATGTTAGCATTCGCTTTTGAAAACGTAAATTTGACGCTAATAGTGTTGGAGTTGGGGTGACGCTAAAAAATTGTGTCTAAAATGCCTATTCTTGTAATAAAACTTATCAAAAAAGAAAATAAGATTTAGGTTATAAAATATCAAAATAAGTTTGTGGTCCCTATAAATATTTATCTCATAAAAAATTAATTTTAGACAAATTTAATTATTATTCTTTTTCGTTACAAATTCTTTAATCTTTTGATAATTATAATTTTGGATTAAATAAGTTTGTGGTCCCTATAAATATACCAAATTTCTCTTTTAGTCCCTCTTAAATTTTCCTTCAAACTATGGTCTTCATAAATTTTTCCATCAACAATTTTGGTCATGTTGCATCTCCAAAAAACGTGATCCTTCGCGAAGCGCTCGCTCGCACACGGAAAAGATGTTGGAACAAAGTATTCATCAAATTTAATTTATTTCAAAGGAGGAAAGGGAAAATATTGATAAAACCCTTTAAAAAGAAAAAGAAAATGGTCATCGCAACCAAATTCGGGTTCGGAAGTCGGTTATACAAGAGGAAGGTATTGACACCCCTCACATTTGTTGTACTCAACGGGGACCACTTAGTTAGATTTGCGATAGAGTGTTAGCTAATGTTAATTGTTATCTTCTACTTACTGAGCGAGAAAAAGAAAGAAGGGGAAATGTTTTTTATTAAAAAGGGTGTTTTTTAACATTAATATATCTGACAAGATTTCTCAGTCCTGCTCCTACGTATCTCCATGTGCTATGGAGAACTCAAGACTACGTAGTTCTACTAAAAGAGAAATACTGGATTAATTTATTTTAGAGGGTGATGCTTATATCACATTTGAGCGATTAAACCTTTACTTGTTACTCGCTCTTTGAGGCTGAAGTCTTTGTTTTTTTCGCGTCGAAATGGATATAGCATACTCGTTTCTGGAAACGTTTTTGATGTCGCGAAAGGGAAGAAAACAAGTTTGATGTGTTGAGTATTTTATTTGATGATGATTACTCGAATGGTCAAGTAAGGCTCTAGACCACCTCCTTTTTCGTCCAAGTTTATTTCGAAAATGAGTTTCACTTAAGGTTTGATTATGAAAAGAGTTTGGATGTGGCGGGGGTTAGAAGTATTTTAATAGATGACAATTGCTAGAATAGTTGAGTAAGATAACTCGTATCCAAACAATTGAGGAGAGAAATCATATGCTCTAGATCATCTCTCTTTTCACCCTTTTGAAATAGTGTTTAAGTAAAATTAAGTAATTTGATTTGATTAGGAAAAAGACACTCGATGTTGGGTCGAGGTTTTTATCATTTACGTTGGAACTGAAAATCGGATGGGATGATATGAGGGTTTTGAAAATGATGGAGAAGTGGATATAGAAATGGTTTTGATTTGTAAAAATTGTTCGACGTTGGATCAAAAATATTTTTTTGTTCTTTTCTGAAAGCGTTGATTTTAATCTTGAGTTAACAATTAATTAATATAATTAAATAACTGAAAGCGGTAAACTTATTACACTTTTACGGGAATAAGAGTATAGTTTGTTGAATGGGGATACAACACGATAACTAAACAATACAAGCTCAAAAGACAATTGTAAATAAAGAATCTCATTGTGAGAAGGCCGAAGAGAAAGCCAAGGGACTTGAAATAAAATCAGAAATTGAACTACATAACTTAGCGCTATGTTAAACAATCATAAAGAGATTCATGTTTGAACCACCCAATCTGAGGTCGATCAACAAAACTCTATGTGCTTTAGCATTTTCTGAAGTTAAATTGAATTTTTAACTCCGAAATTGCAAGGCATCTGTGAAAAAATGATTTTAAGCGACAAAAAGAAACGAAAATTAAACTAAAAAAATTTATTGTTATGTTAAGCAATCGTAAAGCGATTCATGTAAGAATCACCTTATCTGAGATCGATCAACAAGACTCTATGCGTTTAAGAAAATTTCTGAAGTTAAATTGAATTTTTAACTCCGAAATTATATTGCATTTGTGAAAAATCGACGGGTTAATAAATCGAATTTTTTCTATTTAACAATTAAAAATAATTAATTAATTAATCAATAAATAGATATAACAATAACAATAAAACAATAATAATAATAATAATATTAATAATAATAATCAACAATAATAGTAATAATAATAATTATAAATGACAATAATAAATAATAAATAATGATAAATAAATAAACAATAATCAATAATAACAATAACTACAATAAACAACAATAATAATAATAATAATAATAATAATCAACAAAATAAATAATAAAAATTAGTGAATAAATAAATAATCAATGATAAATTAGAAAATAATAAAAATAATGATAATAATAATTAAATGTTAGCAAAAATAATAATTAATAACTAAATTAACAATAAGAATTAACAAAAGTAATCAATAATAATAATAATAATAATAATAATAATAAAAGTAACAATAATAATAATAATAATTAATATGAATTATAATGGTAAATTAACAAAAAAAAACAATAATAATAATGATAATAATAATAATTAAAAATAGTAATATTAATCAAAGATAATCATAAACATAAACAATATACTAATAATGATGATAATAGTGATAATAATAATAAAAGTAAATAATTCAGAATAATAATACTAATAGTCAGAATAATAATAATAATATAATTTGAAACAATGAAACAGATAGAAAAATGTGTTTAAGAGACAAATGGTTATTTTAAGAGACAAGTAGAGAAGAAATTTGTTTCAAAATTTGAAAATAGACACATCCAATTCGGAATATACATGTGGCAGGGAAGTTTTTAATAATAAAAAAGATTTAATCCTTCTTCCCGATGTCCAATGTTTTACAGCAACAAACAACAATACTTGCACAAAATATTTTCAAAAGAACATTCACATCTCTCTCGATCTCCTCTCTCAGATTAAGCAACAACAACAATGTTCTTCAGACACAAAAAAAAAACTCCATTAATAAAAAAATCAAAACAAAACACAATTTTTATCTCTTTGCCTTTGTTCACAATGCACCAACAATACAAGGAAAGACTTTGTCCCAGCGGCAGATGGTGAAAGGAGTTGTTCTGTGATTTTATGGTAAGGTGGAGATATGTATTGGTGAAGAAGGAGAGTACCAAAGGGAGGTTTGCGGTTCTATCAAAGGTGTAATGGTGGTTTGGATTTGGATTGCTTAATCTTGTCCAAAATCTTCGAACCCTAAAGATCTTGAAGGAAAATCTCACCTTGGTTTTCTGATTTGAAACCCTCAAAGTTCTCAATCCAATATCAACGGTACAGATAACCTAATTGGACATTATCAACCCTAATCTAGTTGGAACCCAATCAAAAAATGATTATGTGTAGTTTGATTATGTGTATGCATAGAAGAGAGATTGAAGATGATGAGAATGCTTTGAAATTATGATTTCTTATAGGTTTTACTCACTAGAAACCTTGCTAGACAATGATGCATGTACCAAGTGTATATATATATGTAAACATGTATGAAAAAAAAGGAATAGAAAAAAAAAATCAAATTTTCCAGATTTTTTATCTATAGGTTGACCTATACAAGTCATGGGTTGACCTGTACATGATGTGTGTTGTCTATGTGTCAACCTGAAGAGGCAGCACATGAGTCAGAACTTACAGGCTTCATTACTGCAACATGGGTGTCGACCTACGCATCATATGTGTCCACTTGTAGTAAACAAAATTCTTATATAGGTCGACCTATAATCGTATGTGTGGACCTATAAATAGTTTTTTCTTCTATAGGACGATATGTAAAGTGTATGTGTCGACCTATAGGCAGTTTTTCACCCAAAAATGAATCTTTAATGCACAATACATTTTATTAATGCATAAATCTTCCCTAAACCATTTTCAACCATGTTGTCATGCTTCCTAATGCAAAATGCACAACTAGACTCAAGTTGATACCGTCCAATGTACATAAACGCTAAACAAAAAGTTTTGACATCATACAAAACAAATCTAAACAGAAAGTTTCACTCACATACTCCCCCTTTTGGAAGATGGTAAAACTTGAGACGATGCATTTCGTGTCCTTAAAATGAAAGGTTACCCCTGAGTGTATGCATCATATCTTCATAAACTTCTCTCCCTTTGACAACATAAAAAAGAAACACATCAAACTATTCACAATATCAAATCACATATGTTCTATACAATACAGAGAGAGTTTCAAAGATAAGACATGAACTCACATATTCTCACCATACATGAAAAATACACTAAAATAATAAGCAAACCAACATCACACATTAATCATTTAAAATTGTAGACATTATTACACAACCATTATCACAACTTCAAACAAAGAAGTAATATTTTTAATACATAAAACAGAATAAAAATAAGCCAATAAAAGGAACAATACATAATGACTCAAAACATGACCCAGCAAAATGCTTAATGAAAAATGAGACCAAAAGACACAATCCAAGACATCATCACAACACTTCATTTAAAAGCACTTCATCTTCCTCCCCGTTCCCTTTATTATCCCCTAAGCATTGGCCTATATCCCCTATTCCATCCTTGACCATCATTCCCATAATGATGATCTAAGAAATCACACATCTCTCTATAAAACTGAGCATAATGACGATGATTTTCATTCTGAGCTACAATTGTTTGGTTGATTCTAGCAATGGTTGCAGCATGATTCATGTTCATCTCATTCCTTAAGGACATAAGACTCTTTTTCACATATGAAGCAAAAGCCTCAAAGTTAGCATCCTGAGTAGTCATATGCTCTTGCATCAGATGAAACTGCTCCATTTGTGTAGCTTCAAAGACATCTCGCCTTTAATAATCCTCAATATACCTCTCATACATTGCCTCAATTGCATATTCTGAAGCAATGTCATAATAGAGGACGTATCTGCATAACCAGTACCAAAACTAGTAAGATGATGAACTCCATGAGGAGAATTTTGCATTACAACATCTCCCTCAATGACATCATGAGAAACTCCCATATGTTGCTCATCATCCATATGAGCTTCAGCTGCATCATCACCAAACTTAGTAGGATCATAAAAGTTGTAAATTTTTTGACCATTTTTACCTACATAGAAGTAATATGCTAGACATTTTATGTCCCAAAACTACCCTAAGTTAGTAAGGGTTTGTTGAGAGAACTCTTAAGCAGATCCGGGAGATTTGTAGATGAGATTTGGCATGCCGATGTTGAAATGATTTAGAATATTAGTTATCATGGAGACATAGCAAAAGGATGTTCCTTTGTTGCAATCTTTGATAGCAAACAACGAGAGACAAGATAGTGAGGCCATTTGGTCTTGATTTTATTCAACATAATGTATACCAAATGAATTTCAGCAAAGTCAATGCGAGAAAATCCTCCATTTTTAGGACGCGAAATATGGGATACTAGCCACAACAGAATTCTAGGGACCATTTTAAACTTCCTAGTGGTAATGGGATCATATCAATTTTCATCACGAGGAGCTTTGAGTAGTTCATTCATATGAACGTTCCACTTAAAGTGAATATGAGTGTGAATATCTATCACCAACGGATCCACTTCATCATCATCAGCATCAGCATCAGCATCAACAACTGTTATACCAAAAAGAGATTTCCATAATTCATTAGTAAATTCATAGAAAACATTACCAATAGTGAATTTGAAACAAGAACCTTCCCTAGCATGCAATCCGGAGTAAAAGACACGAATTAGGTCTTCGTTGTAGCCTTGAGCTAGCTGTAGAAAATAGTCAATCTGCTGATGTGCTACAAGATCCAAACTAGCAACCACACTTGTCTTCCAGATATATTGTTTCACCATAAGCCTATATTTATGTTTTTCTTCAAACTCAGCAACACACTTTCTAGAAACCAAGAAAAGTGGATTTTCCATAGTAACAGAGGATGAACTGGCCTTACTTTTTCCCTTGGCATCACCCTTAGTCTTAGAGAGCTTAGGAGCCATAAAAACTTTTGAATTTAAGTGTGCACTCCAAGTGTTTGGTGAAATGTTTTGATAAAAAGTGAATGGGTATGAGAGATTTATGAATACCAACACACTCAAATAGGACACACAATCAAGAAAACACACAAAGAAGTAAGGACAAGACACAAACAAGTGAGAATTCAGAGTTTTTGTGAGTTATGGTGAAATAGGGTTTTTGAAGGGAAAATGAGAGAAATTTATGAATAATGCAATGATTATATGAAATTAAAGATGTTAATGATATGGGATGAATGAAACATACAATATTTAATGTAAATTGAATTAGTTTCAAGGCTCAAGATGAAGTTAAGATATTTGAGGATTTAAGTGCATGAACAAGAGTGAAGGAAATGAAAGGAAAATTGACCAAATGAAAGGTTATAGGTCAACCTCCGAACGCATGTGTTGATCTGTCAAGATTATGTGTCGGCGCATACTGAAGCGCATACCAAAGAATTCAAAAAATCATTTTACGTGCCGACCTATCAGTTACATGTGTCGACACATACTGAAGGATTTTTAACAAATTCAAAACTTTGATTTTATGTGCCGACTATACGTATTCCGTGTCGACACATAATGTCCAAAACTTGAATTTTTTGTCATTTGTGTATATGGAATGACTTTAAAGGACTCAATTTGACCAATGCATGAATAGTTTGATGAGACACTTATGCATATGATTGTTTTTCATGATTTTCTAGCTTATAACATGCAACCATGTAAATGTGGGCATGAAATGGTAAAATCAAAACACACAATGGTCACATTTTAAATTTGTGGAAGTGAACATTTATTACATGCATCATACACACAATATCACATACCTTTGAAAAATAAAAAGGGTAAAAGAAGAACTTACTTACAAAACAAGAAAACAATTGAAAAGATATTACCCCACCATATGAATGACGGAGAATGCACTTGCATTCCACAAGAAACTCTCAAACGAAAGTTGAAATGAATGCAAAATATGCTACAAACTCAATGAAAAAATGAACACTCTTACCACTTTTCCCTTTCCAAGAGTACTTGAAAGTAAGATTAATAATTCATAACGTGAAAATGCATATAAATTTTGACCCAATTCGCATGCAATTTAGTGTCATTTTCATATGTTTTTTAGTATTATGCCGGTATTATTAAGTTATTTTAGGTATTTATCGAAGAAGAGCATTCGTATGAGAAAACCGAGAAAAAGAGAAAGAAATGAAGAAAAAGCGCCGAAATCACCATTTTCTGGTGCGGGGCGTTTGTCGTGCACCTCACTAGCCACGTATTCCACTTTTTAAGGTTATGGCATTCTCCATGGACCTCATGGTGTTTGCCGTAAACGTGCAGTTCAGAAAAATAAGGAAATCAACTTGCTCAGTCTTCACCAACTTCCTTACTTTTTCTCCACTATTTCCACAACACTTGTGGATGTTTTCCAGTAGCATATGACTATATATTGATAGTTTCCAAGTGATATAACTCTCGCATTGGGGGACTATCACACCTTAGTTCTTAGGTTTTTTTATTGTAAGCTTGGATTAAAGTAATCATGATGCTATTAGAAGTTATTTTTCATTTCGTTCTTTGGACGAAGTTATTTCCGTATTAATTCCAGTTTTTCAGGTTCTTTATATAATTGCTTTAATTTATTTCTACTTGTTTAAAATTTATTTACTTGAAATGTTGCTATTAATTTCCATTACCATGAATTGCATGTTTTTGTTTAGTACCATGTCCAGCTAAATTTCTTTGAGTCTGATATGTGAGGATCATCGTTCTGACGGGACTCGGTAATAAGTTGGCCTAAACCTTTTTATAAATTATTTTTCTGGTTTTGATTTTTAATTTTATATACTGAAAAGTTTTGCACGAGAGTGAAAGCATTAAGGTTTCGAGTCAATACCACAAGAATGTGAGGCTTGAACCAGATAGTAAAAAGTGGGCATTAATCCTAAACACGGCAAGAGCGCTTTAGGATTCATTAGAACTTATTAGTTTTTAAAAATTATTTATTGATTCATATGGGTTCGCCAGAGAAAACATATGGTCTAGAAGTATAGTTAAAGTGAATAACACGAAAGTGTGAGATAAAGGTTTTTAAATTAATATTTTTCTACTGAAAAGTGATTTAAGACATTAACACACGCCAATAAATTATTGAGCTCATGAGGTACACCAGGATCCACATTTCGGTCTCTCCTTTAAGATATATTTTCTAAATTTTATTTTAATTTTAGTTTTAATTTCCCCTAAATAAAATTTTCATAAGCCTTATATTTACATAACACCAATAGATAGCGATAAGTTTGATTATTGGTCCATGTGGATTAGATATCTTTTAAAACTACATGATACAACTGTGCACTTGCAGTTGGATAATTCGGTAGACGAATTAAGTCGCGATTAAGTTTTTGGCGCCGTTGTCGGTGACCAATTTAGTCAATATCATAACTCCGTTGTTGTGCAGTATAGACTAAGGAATCTATTTTCCCCTTTTATTTGTTGGTTGTATACCAAACACTCATTCCTCCGAAGACGAGCCAATACAACCCATAAACGGAATCAAGCATTTTATTCTAAGACACCGAGTTAGACAACTTCGTTTAGAATACAATATCCCAACTTCTGATATGGTTGCAAATTAAAACCGTCCTCTCAAGTACCATATTGCTCTGTATGAAGAGGAGCCACACTCGAGCATTGCACATCCTGCCATCGAGGAAAATAATTTTGAGTTGAAACCTTCACTGTTGCAAGTTGTGCAATAGAACCAATTCTCTGGTAGCCCTACGGAGGACCCAAAACTTCATTTGTCAGTGTTTATGAAGTACATAGACACATTGAAAGCTAATGGTGTTGATCCCAAAGTCATAAGGTTACGTGTCTTTCCCCTTTATTTGAGAGATAAAGCTAGAGCTTAGCTCCAATCTCCACCATCTATTTCCATAACTACATGGAACAAATTGTAAAAATGTTTCCTAGCACGATACCTCCCACCTAGAAAACTGAATATGCTAAGAAGCCAAATCAAAGGATTTAGGCAAAAAATACAACGAATCTCTTTTTGAAGCATGAGAGAGATACAAGGATATGTTGAGGCTCTACCCACATCATGGACTTGATCCATGGCTATCCATACTTTCTACAATGGTCTCTTGTACAACACCAAACTAACCTTAGACGTTGCAGCTGGCGGCGCTCTAATGGATAAACCCTACGAAGATGCCTATTAACTCATAGAAAATATGGTGCAAAACCACTATCATTGGGGAGGTGAGCGAACTTCTGTACAAAAACCACTGATAAAGTGCGAAATGTAAAAAATTAATGGCATAGACCATGTTAATGCTAAAGTGGATGCCCTTACTGAGAAGATCGAGAGTTTGACAGTAACTTCAGCATCTACCATAGCTGCTGGAACATCTAATTGCGAGTTATATGGAATCCCTGGACACAACACTCCCGAATGCCACCTATTGGCTGGAATTTCGTCCGACCAAGTAAACTATGCCTAAGGGAACCCATACTCCAATACTTATAACCCTGGCTGTAGAAACCATCCAGATATTTCCTATAAGAGCAACAACGTGTTGTTTTCTCCAAATCCAACACCTGCAGTTTCTCCAAGTTATCAAAAAAGAGTCCCCGCTGCTCCTCAAGCACATAAAAAGGAAAACCTTAGACTAATGATGAAGAACTTTATCGCAACCCAAATACAACAAAATAAAGAATTTACAAACCAGAATATTCACATGAGTGAGCTAATTAAGCAATTGCCGAGTAAGGTTGACTCTATGGTTTCTCATAATATAATGCTAAAAACCTAAATTACTCAAGTAGCCCTACAACAAGCAGCAACAATAACCCCAACTAGAATATTTCCTGCCCAACCATAACCTAACCCAAAAGTTCATGCTAATGCTATCACATTGCGAAGTGGGACAAAATTAGATGGGCCAGTGGATCCAAGAATTCAAAATTCGTCCATGTCTCAAGAAAATGAAAAAGAAACTTAAAAGGTAACCAACAAGAACCAAACGACAATGGGCAGGATAATAAAACCAAAGAGGCAGTCGAGAAAGAGAAATCATACGTGCCTCCACCATAATATAAGCCACCATTCCTTATCCTCAAAGACTGGATAAATCTAAAACTAAAAGTTAGTTTAAGAACTTTGTAGAACTTATGAAACAACTTAATATTACGATACCCTTTACATAAGTTATTACACATATGCCTTCCTATGCCAAATTACTTAAAGAGATCTTATCCAATAAGAAGAAACTTGAGAATAATGAGAAATGACGCTTACTGCAGAGTGTAGCACCCTCATTCAAAACAACATGCCCCCTAAGTTTAAGGACCCAGGTAGTTTTTCCATACCTTGTGTAATTAAAAAATTTGTCATAAACAAAGCTCTTTGTTACTTAGGAGCTAGTGTTATTTTAATGCCCCTTTCGGTTTGTGAAAAACTCAAATTATGCAAACTAAGACCCACGAGAATGTCTCTCCAACTAGCTGATCGCTCTGTTAAATTTTCTGTATGTATGCTAGAAAACATTCCCATACGAATTGGAAAATTTTACATTCCCACAGACTTCATAATAATGGACATAAACGAGGATTCCAACATTCCAATCATATTAGGAATACCCTTTTTGGCCACTGCTGGTGCCATTATTGATGTCGGTGAGGAGAAAATCGAATTCATTCTTTCATAATTCCGAAAGGAACCTTCTATAAAACACACGTGTTGCTCCATAGGCATCATCGACGAATATGCAAAGGAGATGGAGATGGAACCACCTAAGGATACTGAAGTCTTAAAAATTCCAACACCTCATATATTAGAAGATGATGAATAGCGTAAACCATATGTGGATGACAACTTGAGAGAGTGTCTCACACTAACTCCCAATCATATGCCTTGCCTAAGAAACCTTATGTAAAACTTAAGACGCTTCCCAAAACCCTAAGGTATGAATTCCTAGATAAAGAGCTTGAACGCCTAGTAATAGTCAACACTGGCTTAGGTAAAAATGAAACTGAGCAGTTATTGGATGTTTTAAGAAAGTATCATACAACCCTAGGATATAACATTGCTGATCTCAAAGGGTTCAATCCCTCTGTGTGCATGTATCGAATTATGCTAGAGGAAGACTTAAAAACCTCAACAAAACACCAACGGAGAATAAACTCCATTATGAGTGATGTAGTTAAGAGGGAGGTACTAAGGCGGCTAGAGGCAAGGATTATATACCCAATATCCGATATTAAATGGGTCAACCTAGTACATGTCGTACCTAAGAAGGGAGGTGTTACAGTAGTCAAGAATGACAAAGGCGAAGCTGTAGTAAAGTATGTTGATACAGGGTGGAGAATATGCATAGACTATAGAAAATTGAACAAAACTACCTGAAAAGATCATTTCCTTTACCCTTTATCGACCAGATGCTTAAACGACTTGCTAGGCACTCTCACTTCTGTTATATGGATGGATACTCGGGATTTTTCCAAATCCCAATTCACCCTGACGATCAAGAAAAGACCACTTCCACATGTCCTTATGGCACATTCTACTACCGACGAATGCCGCTCGGATTATGTAACACTCCCGCAACATTTCAAAGATGCATGATAGTGATATTTGGAGATTTTCTAAATAAAATGGAAGTGTTTATGGATGACTTTTCAGTTTGCGGGCATAATTTTGAAGGTTGTCTTGCAAACATGGAAATGGTACTAGAAAGGTGTGTAAAAGTCAACCTTGTACTCAATTGGGAAAAGTGCCACTTCATGGTTCAAGAGCGAATCATACTTGGACACATAGTGTCAGATAAGGGGGTTAAAGTCAATAAGGCAAAGGAAAAAGTAATAGAAAACCTTCAACTGCCCAAAACCGTTAGAGAAATAAAAAGTTTCTTAGGTTACGTCCATTTTTACCGACGTTTCATCAAGGATTTCTCTAAAATAACTAAACCCCTAACTAGTCTATTGATGAAAGACGTTGAATTCATCTTTGATGAAAAATGCTTAGACGCATTTCAACTACTCAAATAAGCTTTAATCTCTACACCCGTTATACAACCTCCATATTAGAATGAACCCTTTGAAATAACGTGTGATGCAAGTGATTACGTCGTAGGTAATGTCTTGGGACAACGAAAAGATAAGAAGCTTCATGTCATTTATCATACGAGTAGAACCTTGGATGGGGAGCAAATGAATTATGCCATCACAGAAAAGGAACTCTTAGTTGTAGTGTTTAGATTAGATAAATTCCGCTCTTATCTAGTAGGAGCTAAAATAATTATCTATACTGACCATGCCACTATTAGGTACTTATTAAGTAAAAAGGATGCTAAGCTAAGGATGTTAAGATGGATTCTGTTTCTATAAGAGTTTGATTTAGAAATCAAAGATAAGAAATGAACTAAGAATGATGTAGAAGATCACCTCTCCAGACTCGATAATGTAACAGCTGAACAAGTTCCCATCAATGATGACTTCCCATATGACCGACTTGTTGCCCAGTTAGAAAATACACATCTGAATGCTCTCAAAATAATGATCCTTACGAAAAAGGAAACTCCGGAATTGAAAATGATGAAATCATGGAAGCCGCATTTTCTCAATCCAAAATCCCTTGGTATGTTGACGTTGTCAACTACCTAACGACCAGAGTACTTCCATCGGAATTAACTTACCAACAAAAGAAAAAGTTTTTCCATGACCTAAAATAATATTATTGGGATGAGCCCCTCCTATTCAAGAGAGGTGCTGATGGTATTTTCCGTTGATGTGTCCCTGAAGAAGAGATAAATAATATTATAACCCATTACCATGCTGCACCATATGGGGGGCACGCAAGCACGTCCAAGACCTGTGCAAAGATCCTAAAATTTGGCCTCTATTTTCCTAGCCTATAAAAGGATGTCCACACTGTAGTTATTAAAGGTGACTGGTGCCAACGCACTGGAGACATTTCTAGACGCGACGAGATGCCATTGTAAAACATCTTAGAAGTGGAAATCTTTGACGTGTGGGGTATTGGTTTTATGGGCCCTTTCCCATCCTTATTCGGAAACAAATTTATACTCGTTACCGTTGACTATGTGTCAAAATGGATCGAGGAAATAACTTCTCCTATAAATGACGCACGAGTCATGACTAAACTTTTCAAGAACATTATCTTACCTAGATCCGGTGTACCTAGACTCGTCATTAGTGACGGTGGATCTCATTTCATTTCAAAAATCTTTGAAAAAATGTTATTTAAATATGGAGTCCGACACCAAATAGAAATGCCTTACCACCCACAAACAAGTGGTCAAGTTGAAATTTCCAATAAGGAAATTAAGTAAATATTAGAAAAGACTATTGCAACATCTAGGAAAGATTGGCCTTCTAAACTTCATGAGATTTGATACGATTGTTACGCGATACTACACTCATAAGAGTCTCTCATGAGAATATTTTTGGAATACGAGTAGTCGTTTCTCCGATAATATCCGAAAGATGGGATGATGACTATGGGAACCTCTTGTAGAACATGTTTGGCAGGTTTAAACCCTAGTACACTCCCTTTGGGTGGTTCTTAACCGAGACTCCATGCTCGTGACTTGCAACAAACCCTTGATTCATGGTTGATCTGTTCTTGTATACTTAATATCAATGGAACTTGGGTGTTGATAAGGTGTAAACCATAATCCACCAAAATGGATGATTGATATTAAGGATGACATGATCTATCCCATGACCTTTGTTTGGTGTGCTTTGCTTGATCCTTTAGTGTGTTTGTTGCATTCATGCATTCATGCACCCATTTGCATCCATATCATCAATAATAAGAAAATTTTCAAGGAACTTAAGAGGTCTATTTGCAAATTTTCAGACATGGAAAGACAAAGAAGGAATACGAAGAAGTACAGTTTTAGACAACCCGACTAGAAAGAGCTAAGGAATTTGACTTCCTATGTATTAGATCCCTTGGGTTTCAAGGCCCGTTTTGGGAAGCTCCTATCTTTTCTGACTACTCAAGTGGACGAAGGATTGATGAGTGTATTGGTGCAGTTTTATGATCCCTTGTACCGTTGCTTCACATTTCCAGATTTTTAGCTTTTGCCCACGCTTGAGGAGTATGCCTACCTTGTGGATATACCTATTCTAGACCAGTTGCCGTTCAGTTGCTTAGAGAGTATTCCTAATTCTCAAGAGATAGCTGACATGTTGCATATAGCATAATCTCTGGTTGGTGCGCATATGACTACCAAAGGTGGAATTCAAGGTCTTCCTTCTGAGTTCCTCATTGCTCAAGCTATAATGTATGGGAAGGCCATGAGTGAGGACGCCTTTGAAGCCATATTCGTACTTCTCATCTATGGGCTAGTGTTATTCCCCAACATCGACAAGTTTGTGGATGTGAACGCTATTAGGATTTTCTCTACTCTTAATCCCGTTCCGACTCTGTTGGGTGACACTTACTTTTCTTTGCATATGAGGAATGCAAAGGGTGGTGGTACCATTGTGTGTTCTTTGCCTTTGCTATACAAGTGGTTCATTTCTCACTTGCCGCAGACGGTCGCCTTCAAGGAGAACAAAGGATGTCTACGGTGGTCCACGAGACTTATGTCTCTCACCAATGATGATATCTTTTGGTATAATCGTGTGTATGATGGTGTGCAGATTATCGACTCTTATGGTGAATTCTCCAATGTGCCTCTTCTTGGTACATGTGGTGGGATTAACTACAACCCTATTTTGGCACGTCGTCAGCTTGGGTTCCCCCTAAAGGATAAACCCAATAACATTCTGTTAGAGGGTGTGTTCTTTCAGGAGGGTAAAGATCCCCAAGACTTGAAGGGCATGATGGTCCGCGCTTGGCGCAAGATTCATAAGAAAGGAAGGAAGGAGTTGGGTCCGAAGAACTTTATCGCTTTGGAGCCTTATACTTCTTGGATGAGGAGGAGAGCTTCTAAGTACCTCATGCCTTACGAATATCCAAGACCTACACCTTTGGTTGTGGCTGGGCCTTCAACCCTCCCTGACCAAGGAGTAGAGGAGTTGAGAGACGAAGATCGTTCGTGTACTTGGATCCGTGAACGAGAGGAGTTGCTTCAGCAGATCAAGGAGAAGGATGCTTTGATAGAGTTCCTCGAGCACCAGGTTATCGATGATCCTGATGATGCATGGACTTCTCTACTGCCTCAATCTTCCAAGTTTTAGAAAAGAAAGTATGATTGACTCGCTAAAGAGAAGGCAGACATGGAGGCAACCTACGAGGAGGAGGTAAAGAGGCTTCGTGCATCTTACTTCCTGTGTCCAGAGCTTTAGATGACTGCTTCTAGGGTTCCATAGGATGTTCATTTTCCTTCCCTCTTGTATTTGGTTACCAAGACTGTACTCCTTTGGTGTAAAAATATTTTCCAGATATTATTGATGTGATATTTCCATATGTGATAAATGTTTAATATTTCCAATATTTCCAAATAGAACTCTAAAAGTTCCTCTGATATAAAAATTAAATCATATGCATTGAATGCATCATGTGCATCAACATGTTTTTCTCCAGGTTTCTTGGTCTATGGTCTAACATTGTGTTCTTCATTTATTTTGAAGACAAGCTGACTCACCGGTACTACACCCGAGCCAACATTTCAAGACTTATGGATCATTTGGAACAAGAGAACCGTGAGCTGAAGGAGGAAGTGGCCAGATTGAGTGCCCTGATGGAGTCATTCATGGCTGCCCAGAGCCAGTCTTCTCCGACACCTTCAACTCCTCCCCAGAGGACAGTCATCTTTGAGATTGTGTCCTCAACTTTGCCTGCGGCCAGCGTACACTTTGCTCCAACGGCCATGCCAGCCGAATTCCTATGGGGGATGCCTCCTAATTTCATGCCTGAGGGCCCTGCACCCACCTTTGCTTCTCTGCCGGCATCTAGCCCTGTCTTGGCTGTTCCTCCTCCTGTCGTGCATACTATGCCCAGAGTAGATGACACCATCTATCATTCTGAGCCGTATGAGGGCCCAGATGTCTATGAGAAGATGGACGCTATGAATGATCAATTTCTTGAGCTCCGCAAGGAATTGAAAACCCTTCGAGGAAAGGATCTTTTTGGCAAGTCTGCTGCCGAACTTTGCCTAGTTCCGAATGTGAAGATCCCTGTGAAGTTCAAGGTCCCTGACTTTGAAAAATACAAGGGAAATACTTGCCCTCTCAGCCACCTGGTCATGTATGCCAGGAAAATGTCGACTCAGACCGACAACGACCAATTGCTCATCCACTACTTTCAGGACAGCTTATCTTGTGCTGCCCTACGTTGGTATATGGGCTTGGATAGCGCGAACATCTGATCCTTCAACGACCTTGGCGAGGCCTTCATCAAGCAGTACAAATATAATATGGATATGGCTCCCGATAGGGATCAATTGAGGGTCATGTCCCAGAAGGACAACGAAACATTCAAAGGGTACGCCCAGAGGTGGCGAGAGGTGGCATCACAGATCGTGATCCCGCTAGAAGAGAAAGAGATGACCAAGATCTTTTTGAAGACCTTGAGTTCTTTTTATTATGAGCAGATGATTGCCAGCGCTCCTTCTGACTTCACCGAGATGGTGAACATGGGGATGCGACTGGAAGAAGGAGTCAGGGAAGGGCGTTTGACTAGAGAAGAAGGCTCTTCTGCCAAACGGTATGGGATGTTTGGAAAGAAGAAAGATGGCGAGGCACATGTTGTGACCTCCCATGTGAAACCAAGAAGACCCTTTGTGAGGAGGAAGACCGTGCGTCCCGCCGGTAACCAGCACCAGGTGGCTCATATAGCACCTGTCTTCAGAGATAATCAGCAATATCAGCAACACAACAATAATCAGCAACAACCACATCCACAATATCAACAACAACAACACCGTCCGCAATAGCAGGCCTACCAGCCTCGAAACAGTAATTAAACCAGCACAAGTTACGAGAGGAAAAGGGTCACCTTCGATCCTATTCCAATGACATATACAGAGTTATTCCCCTCTTTGATAGAGAGGGAGTTGATTATGCCACGAGACCCACCGGCTATACCTAATAACCCCCGGTTGTGGTATAAGCCCAAATTACATTGTGTTTATCATTCCGGTGCTCCCGGCCACAACGTGGAAAATTGCTACCCTTTGAAGACCAAAGTTCAAGACCTTGTGAGATGTGGAATTCTGTGTTTCGAGGACGTAGGTCCTAACGTGAAGAAGAACCCATTGCCCGAGCATGGGAAATCTGTCAACATGGTCCAGGGTTTCCCTGGCAAGTACAAAGTCAAATACGTCATTCATATTCGACAATCTCTGGTCGAGATGCATCGTTTGCTGTGTGATTATAGTCATTACGAGCACGACCACGATAGGTGCCGAGTTTGTTCTGTTAACCAAAGAGGTTGTCGCCAGGTGCGTAAAGATGTTTATGAAATGCTGGATGAGGGAGTCATTGAGATCCTTCAAAACAGAAATGTTGACCAAGATGCTGATGAAGTCAACGTAATTTCTCCAATATTCCGGATTCCTGAGCCTGTTATCATCAAGTATGATGGTAGCAAGCAGGAGGCTTCTCCTGCTTTGATCATTAAGCCGACCAACCCCGTACCATATTCTTCTGAGAAGGCGGTCCCTTATCGCTACAATGTTGTATCATTGGAGAATGGGAAAGAGGTGCCCCTTCCCTCTTCATCTATTGTTAATTGCCGACGTCAGCGGCTTGACCCGCAGCGGTCGTGTTTTCTCGGCTCCGCCAAAGCCATAAGCTGATGCTCGAAGGAATGATAATGCTGATTATGCTGAACGCCCGATTGGGAATGCTGTGAACGCTCCAAATCCGGCACTTGTTGCTAACCCTACCTCTACGTTGAGAACTCCTGTCTCTGTTGGCCCGAGTGTTAATGCGAAAGAAGACTGTGATGAGATGCTGAGGCTCATCAAGAGAAGTGAGTACAACGTTGTAGATCAGCTTCTGCAAACGCCATCCAAAATCTCTGTATTATCCTTGCTGATTAATTCAGAACCACACCGAGAAGCTCTACAGAAGGTGTTAGATGTGGCGTATGTGGATCACGACGTCACGATTGAACAATTCGACAGTATTGCTGCAAACGTCACCGCTTGTAACAATTTGAGTTTTTGTGATGCTGATCTCCCCGAGGAGGGAAGAGACCACAACCTGGCATTACACATATCTATGAGCTGCAAAGATGACACCATGTCCAATGTGTTGGTGGACACTGAGTCATCATTGAATGTATTGTCGAAGACCACTCTTGCAAAGTTATCATATCAGGGGCCTCCCATGAGGCAGAGTGGAGTAGTTATGAAGGCTTTCGATGGGTCTCGCAAAACTGTGATTGGAGAGGTTGATCTCCCAGTCAAAATCGGACCAAGTGATTTCCAGATTACCTTCCAAGTTATGGACATTCACCCATCGTATAGCTGTCTCTTAGGCAGACCATGGATTCATGAGGCAGGCGTCGTGACATCCACCCTACACCAGAAACTGAAGTTTGTGAAGAATAAGAAGCTGGTGGTGGTAGGGGGAGAAAAGGCTCTCCTGGTTAGCCATTTGTCTTCTTTCTCTTATATAGATGCTGAGGATGAAGTTGGAACTCCGTTCCAAGCTTTATCTATTGCTGAGCCTATTAAGAAAGGAGCTTCTTCATTTGCGTCCTATAAAGATGCAAAGTTGGCCATTGAGCATGGTGCAACTGCTGGATTGGGGCAAATGATTGAGTTGGAAGATAACAAATCCCGGGCTGGCATAGGCTATTCTTCTGGGGTCTTCAACAAGCAAGGGTTGTTTAAGAGTGGTGGATTTATCCACATCGGTCAAGATGAAGAGGTTGCTGCCATTCTGGAAGAGGATGAAGAGGATTCTTGCAATTTCATCATCCCTGGAGGGATCTGCAATAATTGGGTCGTTGTTGATATTCCAACAGTTATCAATAAGTCAAAGTAATGTTCATTGTGTTTAAAAACCCTTCTCCCGTGCCAAAAGGATAAGTGATGATATTGTTGGCGCATAAATACAATGATATTTTCATTCAATAAATTCATGTTAAATGTTTGTTTTTCCAATTATTTTCCCTTTTCGCTTTTGCATGAAATTGGTGATCACATAAAACCCTAAAAAAAATAAGAATAAAATCAATCTTTTCATCTGCATAATGATTTGCCTTGCTTGAATTCTAAAATCTCTTTTATATCCAAAATCATTATGCAGGTTGATCAAACCCATTGAACGTAATGATCCAACACCATCTCCCAACTTTGAATTCCCTGTATTTGAGGCGGAAGAAGATGATGTTGAAGAGATTCCTGACGAGATTACCCATCTACTCGAGCATGAAGAGGAGGTCATTCACCCGCATCTTGAGAATCTGGAAACAGTCAACTTAGGGTCTGAAGATTGTGTGCGAGAAGTGAAGATTGGGGCACTCCTGGAAGAGTCTGTTAAGAAGGGGTTGATTGAGTTGCTACGAGAATATGTCGACTTCTTTGCCTGGTCATATGAAAACATGCCTGGTCTAGATACTGATATTGTGCAACATTTCCTGCCTTTGAAACCTGAGTGTGTGCCTGTAAAGCAGAAACTTAGAAGAACTCATCCTGATATGACAGTAAAGATCAAAGAGGAAGTTCTGAAGCAAATTGATGCGGGGTTTCTGGTGACTTCTACATATCCTCAATGGGTGGCCAATATTATACCAGTGCTTAAGAAAGATGGAAAAGTCCGAATGTGTGTGGACTATAGAGACTTGAATAAAGCTAGTCCGAAAGATGATTTCCCTCTACCACATATTGATATGTTGGTAGATAATATAGCTAAATTCAATGTCTTCTCATTTATGGATGGATTTTCCGGATATAATCAAATCAAGATGGCACCTGAGGATATGGAGAAGACAACATTCATCACACCTTGGGGAATATTCTGTTATCGAGTGATGCCCTTCGGTTTGAAGAACTCCGGAGCCACGTATCAACGAGCTATGACTACCTTGTTTCATGATATGATGCACAAGGAGATCGAGGTATACGTTGATGATATGATTGCAAAGTCAAGAACGGAAGTTGAACATGTAGAACACTTGTTGAAGCTTTTTCAGCGTCTGAGGAAGTATAAGCTTCGTTTGAATCCTAACAAGTGTACATTTGGAGTTCGTTCTGGCAAGTTATTGGGCTTTATTGTCAGCGAAAAAGGTATTGAGGTTGATCCTGCAAAGGTCAAAGCAATACAAGAGATGCCTGCGCCCAAAACTGAGAAGCAAGTCCGAGGTTTTCTTGGCCGCTTGAATTATATTTCTAGATTTATATCCCACATGACTGCCACATGTGCGCCAATATTCAAGCTCCTCCGGAAAGATCAGTCTCATGATTGGACCGAGGATTGCCAAAAGGCCTTTGATAGTATTAAAGTGTATTTGTCCGAGCCTCCGATTCTGTCCCCGCCTGTGGAAGGGAGACCGTTGATTATGTATCTGACAGTTCTTGAAGACTCGATGGGTTGTGTCTTTGGTCAGTGTTAGTTGTAATTTTAAGTGTCGGGTTTTTGTTATCGTATCCACAGGGATTGTAAGATATCACCGCCGTTCGATGGTTGTATTAATCTTAGCTTAAGTAACACAGGGGGTTTTGGTTTTAATCACGTTATCTTGCATAAAAAGGTAATACAATGCGGTAAAAGTTTGATTTGAATATTTGAGAAATATTGCCAATGTTAGGGTTCAACGATCACTTTGCATGTATTTGTTCGGTCAACAATCTTATAAACTCCTTTAGATGATAAATTATTTCACAAAGTCCTCCCAATGTGTTTCTCTCGAACACACATTGTGAGTTTTCCCATTTTGATCGATTGTTTATCTCTAACACAACCAATCAAAATGACAACTTTTTGGTTCAACCTTATGGTGAACAAAATCATTCATTACTATCTCTAGCTAACAAACAAGATTGGATGAAAACCTAGGTTAAGAGTTGGTAAACATCTCTCGATCATAAACCAACACAAAGAGTTTTGAATAAGAATAAAGTTTTCATCATATATTCACCATTAAAGAGTTTACACATGAAGATCCTTACATTTACACGCAAAGCTAATGATCGTCTACATCTAACCTTGACAAATGAGGACTTAGCTACTCATTTTCATGGTAGCTTGGTCGGCAAGTTTCGGAAGAAGGTTGATCAACATCCGAGTCGAATAATCGAGATTGGATGGGAATCCACCTTCTTTTTGTAAAAGATGGTTAAGAGATGAAGAGAAATGAAATTTAGGGCACAAAAGCTTCCAAGAACAATGCTGTAAAAATATCTAAAAAAAGTGCAAAAGTATGGAAAAACTAGGTATGGCTTCAAAAAGTGGCACTTGCTACTTATAGAGCTGTACTGGGATGTCATGCTCGCTAGGCGAGCAGAATGGCTCGCCTAGCGAGGGTCTAATTGAGGCACATGAGGCACCTGCGCCCAGAGAAACAGTCTATCTCAGACTGTCATGTTCGCCTAGCGAACAAAACCTTCGCCTAGCGAAGGGCACGCTTCAACCCTCGCTCCAGCGAGGTTGAGAGGTTTGGCTACTGGAATCCTCGCTGGGAACTCGCTAGAGCCTCGCCTAGCGAGTGAGTGCTGGCTGCGCTTTTCACCAAGTCTGGACGCGTTCGCTGCAACGTTCGCTGGAATCTCGCCTAGCGAGTCCTTCGCTACAGCTCTCGCCTAGCGAGCGAGCTGATGAATGCATCTTCTCTTTGGTTCCTTTGCCAACTTTCTTGTGTCTTCATTTTCAATCATTTCATGCCTTCTTCCTGCACAATAACACACAAATCAAAGGTACCAAGATCGTTTATCAATGTATTGCATTTCATCTAAAACAAAGGTGGTTTTGACAATTTAGCAAGGAAATGGAGTGAAAGATACCCATATTTGATAGCTCAAATAAGCACTTTTGGGTATCTAACAATCAGCAAGACAGATCGGGAAAGAAAGAGTATGCTATCTACTACCTGAGTAAGAAGTTCACTGATTGTGAGTCTCGATACTCAATACTTGAGAAGACATGCTGTGCTTTGGCTTGGGCTGCTAAGCGCTTACGCCAATATATGTTGAATCATACGACTTGGTTGATATCCAAAATGGATCCAATTAAGTATATCTTTGAGAAGCTTGCTTTAACTGGGAGGATTGCCCTTTGGCAGATGTTGTTATCTGAGTATGATATTGAGTATCGAGCTCAAAAGGCTATTAAAGGTAGTATTATGGCTGACCACTTGGCACATCAACCAATCGAGGATTATGAGTCAGTTCAGTATGACTTCCCAGATGAGGAGATTCTGTATTTGAAAATGAAAGATTGCGATGAACCTACACTTGATGAAGGGCCAGAGCCTGGTTCCAGATGGAGTATGGTGTTTGATGGCACTGTGAATCAATATGGAAATGGTATTAGGGCAGTGATTATTACTCCTCAGGGCACATATTTTCCTTTTACAGCAAGGCTAACTTTCAAATGCACGAATAATATGGCTGAGTATGAGGCCTGTATTATGGGTTTGGAAGAATGTATTGATCTTAAGATCAAGCATCTTGATGTTTATGGTGATTCGGCCCTTGTTGTTAATCAGATTAAGGGTGAATGGGAAACGAATCAGCCTGGCCTCATCCCATATAGAGATTATGCGAGGAGGATTTCAACGTTCTTCACTGAGGTTGACTTCCATCATATTCCTCGAGATGAGAATTAGATGGCAGATGCTCTTGCTACACTTGCTTCGATGATTGTGGTTAGACTTTGGAATGAAGTGCCCAATATCACTGTGATACGCTTGGATACACCAGCTCATGTATTTGCAGTAGAGGAGATGCAAGATGACAAGCCATGGCATTATGATATTAAGTGCTTTATTCAGAGTCAGATTTACCCGCCTGGGGAATCTGTGAAAGATAGAAAGACTTTGAGGAGATTGTCAGGCAATTTCTACCTCAATGGCGATGTGCTTTATAAGAGGAACTTTAACATGGTTATGCTCAGATGCGTGGATAGACACGAAGCAAACCCGTTAATGAATGAGGTCCATGAGGGTTCATTTGGCACTCATTCCAATGGACATGCCATGGCTAGAAAGATGTTGAGAGCAGGCTACTATTGGCTGACAATGGAGTCTGATTGCTGCAAATATGTGAAGAAATGCCACAAGTGTCAGATTTATGCAGATAAGATTCATATTCCCCCGATACTTCAGAATGTGATTTCATCACCATGGCCTTTCTCTATGTGGGGAATTGACATGATTTACATGATAGAGCCGAAAGCGTCCAACGGCCACAGATTTATTCTCGTAACAATTGATTACTTCACCAAGTGGGTTGAAGCGACATCGTATGCAAATGTGACCAGGCAGGTGGTCGTGAAGTTTATCAAGAATCAACTCATATGCCGTTATGGTGTGTCAGATAAGATCATTACTGATAATGGATCTAACTTGAACAACAAGATGATGAAAGAGCTGTGTAGCGAGTTCAAGATCGCACATCATAATTCTTCTCCTTACAGACCCAAGATGAATGGGGCTGTTGAAGCTGCTAATAAGAATATCAAGAAGATTATCCAGAAGATGGTTGTCACGTATAAAGATTGGCATGAGATTCTGCCATTTGCTTTGCATGGATATCGTACGTCTGTCCGCACTTCAACATGGGCAACCCCTTTCTCTCTTGCTTATGGCATGGAGGTTGTGTTCCCAGTAGAGGTGGAGATCCCATCAATGAGAGTCTTGATGGAAGCCAAGTTGACTGATGCTGAATGGGTTCAGAGTCGTTATGACCAGTTGAATTTGATTGAAGAGAAGAGATTGACTACCATGTGCCATGGTCAATTATATCAGCAAAGGATGAAGAAAGCCTTTGATAAGAAGGTCAAGCCTCTTGTGTTCCGAGAGGGTGACCTTGTGCTCAAGAAAGTCTTGTCTTTTGTTCCCGATTCCAGGGGCAAGTGGACTCCAAACTATGAAGGGTCATATGTTGTCAAGAGAGCCTTTTCAGGCGGTGCTTTGATACTTATAACTATGGATGGGGAGGATTTCACTCGTCCTGTGAATTCAGATGCAGTCAAGAAATACTTCGCCTAAAAGAAAAAAACAGAATTGCTCGCTAAGTTGAAAACCCGAAAGGGCGGCTTAGGCAAAAATGGCGCCTAAATCCCTGCTGAATTGAATCCTCACCCATGCCAAAGGAACAAACTTCATTTTTCTCTAAAAATTTCAGATCTGAAATTCAATTGCATTGATTGATTTTTAAGATCTAAAGTTCCTAGACCTCTTCACCTTGATCCATTGAAGCTTCTGCTTGCAAAAGGAATCAAAGAGAGTGACTCAATTCTTCACAATCCAAAGGTTTTGCTCAACTGAATTTTGCTTCGAATCTCATCATACATTGCTCCATTTGCCTTGATCTTGTGTTGTCTGAAGTCCTCTGTATAGAGGCATCATTATTGTGTTCTTAATTGTTGAAATCGAGCAAGTTCAATTGAACACCACCAAAGTTCCATCTCTGATTTCTCTCTTAATAGGGATCTAGAGTGGAATTGAGTGGCATAGGAGTGATGTACATCACTCCACCTTTCGAATGGTGCCTGGATCGTGCATTTTAGTTAATATTTTTTGACCTGCAATTTTTGATCTCCACCGGAGCTAGCCGGAAAAGACGGTGGCGCTGGCCACCGTCTGGTCTCCAGATCCAATCGTGGCCGTCCATGTTTATTTCCAAATCTAATCTCAGCAGTCCAAACTTATGACTTATTTTAATTCAGCGTGTGGTGGCATTGACCGTGGAACACGTTGGACGTGCGCTTATGGATGCTTGGATCTGCCAGCTCAATTAATGAGCTCAGATCCAAGGGCTCTCGCTTTTCCATTTATTTTAATTCTGATTTTAATTTCTATTTCTTTTTTTAATTCCATTTCATTTTCTAAAATTCATATCTCTTTTATTATTGGTCCAAAAATTATGGGACCAATTGCATTATTTCTCTTTTAATTTCTAGTTTCTAAAAATTATTTTTAATATTTTTTATTTTATCATTTGCTATTTTTTAGTAATTTTCTCTTTTCTGGTTATTTTTAATTCATTTTAAATAGTTTTTGATATTCAAAAAATACAAAAATATTTTCTCAACCTCTTTGAATGATGATAGATCTATGAAAAATATTCTTATCAATTTATTAATTTATTTGAGATTTATTTGAGATTTTAGTTCAATTAGGTTATTTTTATTCATATTTAATTGATTAAAAATAGTTTCTGACTTTTAAAAATGCTGAAATTTTTTGTCAAACTTTGTTTGACCTTGTTGAACTTGGGATAATTCACTTGGACTTTTCAAAGTTGATTTGAAGTGAGTTTGAAGTTTGACCTTTCTTTAATATTTTAATTCAAGTTTTATTTTAAATATTAAAAATGCCAAAAATATTTTGTTTATTCCTTGACTTCCAATCTTCATCTTGCTTCTGTTTTCTATTGTTTGACCTTGATCTTCCCTATCTTTGGTCAACATTTGTTGATTGGTACATTCCATTTCATTTAATGAACTTTAATTTTTCATGTATATTCTTTATCTTCTTCTTCTTCTTCACCTTCTTTTCTTTTTGATCAATGAGTTAAAGGTTGATGGTTAGCATTGATTAGGGAGGTTTAATCTTCCTTGATTCAAATCTAATTCATCTTGATCAAATGATCAAGTGAATGGCTTTGCATTAAGGATAGATTGCTTTCTAAATCATGCAAAGGACTTAAACCAATACAAGATCATTTCTCATCTTCTTTTTGGCATGGCAAGTTGTTGGAGTTTGATTCACTAATCAAGACCTCTAACTTGTATTGTTGCCTACATTATTATTGACCAGCCTCAGATAGTTGTGACTTCTACATAAGTCCAATTACGATTGCTTAACATAGCGCTAAATTTTCCTTATGGCACACTAGCTATTAACATTTACTTCTTTCTCTTTACATTTATGCAATTTACTATTCTTGTACATATTATTCATTTGCTTTTCCCCTTTGCTCACTTGAGCACATGTTTATGATAATGCAATTTGCCTTTTGGTCACTTGAGCACATAATTGTTTATATATCATTGTGCTTGTGTTTTGTTTTGATTGTTGTGGACCAAATGCAAAGAAATGTACAAATGGACTTAGACTTTAGGACTCCCCCTATGCAAATTTGGAGTCAAAGAGCAACTAGGCATTGGGCCTTTAGAATGATATAAGTGCTAAAGAAAACTTTGAAAGGACCAATTTCTAAACTCTTGCTTGTTCATTCTTGATTTGTTTGATAGAACTTTTTAATGTGTGTGTTCTTGTGCTAGGGATTCCAACATTGAGCCTAAGTGAGGAACCATTGCAATGAGCTTCTAAGAGAGAGAGATCTAAGAGCCATTGAGGGACTTTCCAAGAGCTTAATTCATTGTTGATTGCTTGAGCTTACTATTATTTTTCTTGCATATTCCAAAGGATAGGAGCTACTTGGATCATCAATATGATCTCAAGAGAGGAACTCCATGTGTGGTTTTGTTTCTTATCCCTTATCTCTTGTATGATTAGAACTTTAGCCATTCTTCTTCTTCCCTCCACTCTAACCCAAGCCAAAACTTTTGTGCAAACATTTAACACTTCTTTTCAAACATTAGAAACCTAAGCCTTATGCTTTTGATTTTCAAACTTTCTTTTCATAACACTTATTTTGAATTGAACTTCTAAGTCAACTTTGACCATATTTTGTACATACTTTTCATTGGTAAATATAACTCATTCAAATACCTTTTGTGGTTTCAATGGCCACTTCCTTAATCAAAATTTTTCATAACCTTTAGCTGTTAGGTTTGAGTTATCCTTGAGGTAGATGTAATACTCACCTATATCCTTAGTGATGTACAATGAGTCTTCCATGCTTATTATAGGGTTAACCCCTCACTAGCATGTTGAAGCTATCCTCACATGGTGGATTTGTGGTTTTAGGTTGAGTTTTCTCCCTTTGATAACAAAAGACCTTAAGGCTTTTGGACCAAATCAATTCACCAACTCATTTTGAGATTTTTACCCCGAACTACGAGGTTTTGATCCTAATCTTTTTTTAAGATGGTACGTAGGCAATGGGTTTATCCATCCAAACACAAAAATGTAAATAACTTGTATATTCTCTTCTCATCTCTTCAATCATGTTTGCACAAATAATTTTTCACAAAATACCAACCTTACCACAAAATGTGAAAAGGGCTCCCTAGGAGTACCTAGGATGTTTTGGGTGCTTAAAACCTTCCCATTGCATAACCAACCCCCTTACCCCGATCTCTGACATTTTTACTAGTTTTTGATTCGATAAAACTTTTAGGTTTTTGTTCGCTTTCTAACCATTCCTTTGGATAAATAGAAGTGCGGTGGCGACTCGACTTGTATGGTTTACCTTAGATTTAGTCAATATCTCTAATGGTAACGAATACCCCGCTACAGCACCCAAAGTGTCCTAGGTACTCCTAGGGAGCCCTTTTTGTGTGCATATGTATTTTATACAAAGTGATGTTTACAAACAAATAAAATGAGGGGATGAGAAAAGAATTTATTAACTATATTTTTGTGTTTGACAAGACCTTCGGACTTGTGCCTACGTACCAACATAAAAATGAGGGATCAAAACCTCGTAGTTTGTGCTACAAATTTTAAAGTGAGTATGTTGGTTTTAACAAAAATTAAGCTTTAAACGCACAAAGGCCTAAAATGGTTTTAATGGGTTAGTTCTTTTTGTCTATTTGAAAGTTTAAGTCAAGTATGATTAAGTTTATTTACAAGTTTGATTTAAGAAAAGAAGTTTGAAAATGCGATGGCATAAGGCCAAAGTTTCTATCTCTTTGAAAGTGGTCAAAGTTTAGAACAAAAGGAGTTCACACAAAGAAGGTTTTAAAATTGGAGGGAGAGATTTTGAAGTTAAAGAAATGGGGAGAAGATGAAGAGGCTACCCTATGCACAAACTTTAAAAGTTTAAAGTTGAAAAGATATGACCAAATGGGTAGTAATCCAATAGACAAGCATGTCAATAGAAACCCAGAATTCCCTTGGACTTTTATTCAAGCAACACACAAATGCACAATTATATCAATCTTGAATAGCAAAGGCTTCAAATAAAGATGGCCTCATCCAAGCTTATCCACTTCATGATCTTCTTCAAAATAGTCATTGCAACAGATGAATTCCACAAGTCAGAGGTTCAACATAACAGCTTAACATTGATCAATGTTGTAGATGAATTGGAAAGATCTTGAATGATGTATCAGATGAATTTCAAATTTCAAGCACTTGGTTCTTCAACAAATTGGCATTGGCCAAGTCCATTAGCAAAGGAATGTTGCCTAAGTTCTAAGTCCAATTGGGTAAGATCAAACCAACAGTCTACTCAAAAGTCTTTTAGGGCTTTTGTTATTATTATGTACATTAAGGGTCAAAGACCATCCAAACAAACAAGGTATATACAAACACAATATATCACACAATATGGTCCAAATGGACAAAGTGAAAATTACATTAACATAAACAATTAGAATGATATGTATAATGGCAAATGATATAAAGTACTAATAGTAAATTGCATTAAAAGTAAAGACTTGATATTAAAAGTTAATGGTTAGTAAGTTAGAAGTTAGTTTTGTTTTTTGCTTTTGATATCAAGATATTCTTTGGAGAACACTTAACCCACTTGCCACAAGCATGGATCCTTGAACCAAAACATCTTCTAAAGGAAGGAAAGAAGGCCAAGTTTCCACACAATACCATGGAAGATGGGAGACTTACAATCTCACTAACTAGAACGCTTATGCCTTTTATGTAACAAATTTAGTGCTATGTTAAGCAATCGTAATTGGACTTATGTAGAAGTCACAATTATTTGAGGCGGGGAAATAGAATTTTGGTGTTAATGCATGTTGGAGACATAGTATTATTAACTATGCTCATTAAACATACCACATACAAAAATATGCAAAAGGTGTGGCCTAATCTTATCCATACTCATGTTAATCTTTCAATCAACTAGCATTAGGATTTTGAGATGTCATTGGCCAAATGAAAATGAATGAATGAAGAAGGGGAATTAGATGAAGAGGTAAGGGGATGAATGAGATCACAAATTGGTCAAAGGAGGACTTTTACCAAATTAATATCATTCATTCATTTTGGGAGATGTAATGTACATTCCATCAATCCCCTAAATCCAATGATATTAACTTGACAAAGTCAAATCAACCATGACCAAGGCCCAACAACAAACAATTAAACTCAATTAAGTCAACACAAATGGTCAACACAATTAAAATGACATTTATTCAATTAAAAATAATAAAATAGTGCATTAAATTCAAATATGTTTTGTCCAAATCCTAAAATCTCATCAAAACACCAAATAAATGACCATGAGATTTATCATAGGTCAAACAAGATCAAAGGACCTTGGATAAAATATTTCATAATTTTTGGACACTTAAAAATATTTTTAAACAATTAAAAACGAATGAAAAATCAATTAATTCATGAAAAATATTAATAATGATCCAAAAAATAATTTTAATTCAAAATATGAAAGAGAAAAATATTTGGAAATTTTTGGTGAAAGTCCCATATTTTTTGGATCAATATTGAATTTAATATGAATTATTGAATAAAATGCAATTAAAATAAAATTCAGAAAATGCTAAATTACGTGGACCATCAGATCTCCCTCATTAATTGAGGTGGAAAATTTGATGATCCAAAATGCGCATTCCACCAATGTCCTAATCAACCGCGCGACAAATGAAGTAATCAACATCAACGCTCCAGATTATAACGTGGGACTTGGATCAAGTGGTTCAGAGGTGAGACACCTCATCGTCGGAGTCAGAGCTCCGGTCATCTTCCCCGGTGAGCTCCACCGGACTGGTCAAGATGAACCATCACCAAAATAACAAACAGGGACGTGATCTTAAAGAAAAAACATCACTGAGTTCAAATATCACCTCCAATTCTTCCAATTCCAGATATATTAAGTGATATGTGGAATTGAAAAATGAGGTTCATTGGTAGGACTTCAAACAACTCAAGAATCAATGGAATTGAGCAACAATTTAAGAGAATCGAAGAATTTGAAATTTCTGTAAATTACCTTCAATGGAGGTCTGAACTTGCTAGATCTTGATCTGAATTGTGCTTGGCTTTACTTCAATTGCTTGCAGGAGAGGAATGGAAAGGTTTAGAAGCAATGGACTCATGGAGAATTGAATTCCAAAACAATGGAGATTCAAGCTCAAATTCAAAAGAATTTTTCAGGGTTATCCTATGAGAGTGAAGGGTTTTCAATGGAGATTCAAAGATGGCGCAATGTGTATGTTAATTCTGAGCAAATGCATTTGTATTTATAGCCAAATCCATGTGATATTTGCACACTCTTTTCAACCTTCCAAATTTGGCAAATGATGATAGCATGGTGCATGGGCGCGCATAGGCCCATGAAATGATAGCTTAAAGTCCAAAATGAATGATCATATGTGTTGGAGCAATCTTGAAATGCAAGGCAATTGTACATTGTTGTTTGAAGTTGGATCCATGCCAAATGATATCAGCCTGTTTAAGGCACATGCAGCCTATGCATTTCAAGTCCAAAATGAATGAATCTGAGCTCTTTGGAAAGGTGAGATCAAGAGAAACAAGTTTTATGTTGAACACCTTTTCATTTGGAGCTTGGAACTTGGAGAATTTTGAGGTGGAAGTTTGGAAAAATTTGACATATCAAAAATTTTCTAAGTGTCAAGCCATATGTCTCAATATTCCACCTTACTTAACTTTTTATGGAAGCTTCAAATGAGAAATTTATCTTCATAAAAGTTATATCTCTCTCAAATACCTTCAGAATGGTCACCAATTTCATGTCATTTAGATTTTAAATGATTGATTTATTCATTTTTGAAGTTTGGAAAATCACTTGATCAATGGTATAGGTCAAAAGTGACCTATAATGTAGCCTCATATCACATGCTCAAAAAAGTTGAAATAGCTCCCACTCCAAACATAAAAGTTGAAGTACGCACATTGAATTTGATTGTGCAACTTGTAAATCTTTCATCTCATAAAAATTGAGCAAGTTATGGCCTTGGGAAGTTGATTTTCAACTTAGGGTTTAAACAAAATGACCTATAATGTTTCAACATAGAAAATGATTTTCCAAGAAAAACTAGCTCTATGTCTCAACATGAAAGTTGTTTATAATGTAATTTAGAGTAAGCTTCATCTTAGAATCATTTTCATATGATGAAAATTGTAGGAGATAGGGTCTAGGGAGGCCCAGTTTTGATCAGATGAATTCATCTGGCCAACCACCATCAACCAACTTGCTAACTTCCAATTCTCTTGACTTTCTTGGCTCATGGTAGATAATATATGCATAAGATGATGAAATTTGAAGTTTCCCTTGAGGATTTTGATCAATTAGTGAGATAGCTTGTTGGAGAAGTTACTCAAGATACCTGTAACACCCCGAATATTGTTGGACTAATTCAAATATTATTTTAATATGATTATTTGAAGGTAAAATGATTTATTAAATAATATTGGGAATTATTATTATTATTATAGATGTTAATTATTTAATAACAATTAAATAAATAAATGGAATATGAAGAGTGGAAGGGTAAAAGTGGAATTTGGATAAAAAGAGGCCAAAGTGAGAACTTAGGGTGTTTTCACGTATTGTTGCCTCAGAGTCAGAAGAGGGGAGAAACGCTGAAGAGAAAGAGAAGGAAGAGGAAAAGGCCAAAGATTGCTCAGAGCTTCCTTCAATCCAAAGAGGTAAGGGGTCTGAACCTTATTAAACGATAATATGCGAGCAAATTCATGATATATGTTGGATTGTTGATGGATTTCGGGGATTTTAGGGAGATTGGGAAAGTTGGGGTTTTGATGGAAATCCCCGATTCGTGAGTTTCGTTGAGTTATATGCTTTATAACCGAAGTATGTTGTGTATGTATGACTGTTAAATGTTGATATTGGGTTGTTAGCTATGGAGTATGAGTTATGGCAAGTAGAGAAGCAAAGCTGCGCTAGGTTCTGTAGCAGAGGGCTTCTGTTCGCGCGCGATTCGCGGCGCGAAGCCCAGTTCGCGGCGCGAACTGGGCAGAATCCAGAGGAGTTCTGGAACGCACCGTTCGCGGCGCGAACCCTGCTGCGCGGTGCGAACTGTGCTGTGCAGAAGTTGATGTTGGCGAGTTTTGGGTACGTTGAGTTGCGAGACTCTTAGTAAGTCGCTGTATTTGTATTATAAACAATTAATAGTGATTATATGATTGTGTATGAGGTGTTTATGATGATGAGATGTTGAATTTACGTGTTTAGTTATAAATGTGTTATGTAACGATGTGATATCGTTGTAATATTGTTGTTGTTTTGTTGAGTTGTGTGTCATGTTATTAATGATGATGATAACATGACTATATGATGCTGTTGTTGCTATGTTGATTATGATGCATGTTTGATGTGCATGCATTCATGAAAGGCCGATGCCTAGTGATGAACGGACTGAGTTCCAATGATGTTGTTGACTCCGGGCTTGTTGAGAGGCTTGGTTCCTTGCGGGGAACTCGGATTCTATGGTGATGAATCTGGGAGTGGTGATCCTGTAGTTGGTCACAAAATGGGTATACCGAGTCGTGTTGAGTCATGCATGGGTGTGTGCATTGCATTTGATGTGTTGTTTTGTTGATGTTCATGAGTATGTTGATTATGATGATTATGATGAGCTGTGTTGGCATATGTGAAATATATTTACGTTTATATTTCTGTCGTTATATTATTATTTAATAATGTAATTCTCACCCCTTCTGCATGTGTTTATGTTCATCTATGATGAGCAATGTGCAAATAAAGAGGAGTAGCTATTGTTGAGGTTTGAAGAATAAGTGTAGAGTTATTCTACAGAGTCGAGTCAAATGCTCTGGTCATGTGACACCGGGGTTATGGGATTCGATAGATAATTGGTTATTATTTACGTTGTTTATGATGACTAATATGTTGAGATGCTTTGTTGAGATAATGTTGAACATTATTATGAATAGTTATATGATGAATTATAATATTGTGTTGTTGTCCGCTGCGAAGTTTTAAATATTGAATAATATAGGTTATGTTGAAATGAAATAAGTGTTATGTTGTAAGGAATGTAAACTCTTCTACATGTTGTACTCTGATAATATAATTAAATATGTCGTTCGGGTAGAAGGGTGTTACATTAGTGGTATCAGAGCATGGTCAGTCTAGTCGAGTCATAATGTGATGTTTTCCCTGTTGGTCGATTAGTGTAAATGACACTGTCGATATTTAACGGTTGTAGTGGTGTTGTGCAGAGTATGGCTGGAGAAAATGACCGTGCGATTGCTGAGGCTTTGGCTGCTATGGCGCAGGCTATGCAGGCGCAGCAGAATCCGCCGGTCGACGAGTTTAGGAATTTGGGAAGGTTTCTGAAGAATAACCCTCCTACATTCAAAGGGCGCTATGATCCAGATGGTGCTCAGATTTGGCTGAGGGAAATTGAGAAGATTTTCCGGGTGATGACGTGTACTGAAGCACAGAAGGTGCAGTTTGGTACGCATATGTTATCTGAAGAGGCTGAAAACTGGTGGGATAACACTCGCCAGAGAATCGAAGTACCAGGTGCTGAGATGACTTGGGAAAGGTTCAAGACGGCCTTTCTGGAGAAATATTTTCCTGCTGATGTGCGATGTAAGAAGGAGATGGAATTTCTAGAACTGAAGCAGGGTAACATGTCTGTTGCTGATTACGCTTCGAAGTTTGAGGAGCTGGTGCAGTATTGTCCTCATTATAATAATGCTGATGCTGAGGAATCCAAGTGTGTCAAGTTTGAGAACGGGTTGCGTCCCGAGATCAAACAAGGCATTGGTTATCAGGAGATTCGTAGATTTCCTACACTGGTTAATAAGTGCAGGATATTTGATGAAGATAGCAAGGCTAGAACTGCTCATTACAAGAGTCTTAGTGAGAAGAAGAATAAGGATCGTGGTAGTCCTTATGCATCTCCAAATGGTAAAGGTAAGTAGAAAGTGGCAGATGAGAAGAAGCCAAGTGGGGGAGGATCTCCCATAGCTGGTAAATGTTTCAAGTGTGGCGAGCCAGGCCACCGTGTTGACAGCTGTACCAAGAAAGTGCTGAGATGTTTCCGATGCGGTCAGGTTGGACATAGAGTTACGGAATGTAAGGATGCTGGTCCGACATGTTTTAATTGCGGCGAGAAAGGTCATATCAGTTCGCAGTGCTCGAAACCGAAGAAGGCGGCTACTGCAGCTCATACTACTGGTAGGGTGTTTGCTCTGAATGGGACTGAAGCTCCTAAAGAAGATAATCTGATTAAAGGTACTTGCTTGATTAATAATGTTGAGTTGCTTGCTATTGTTGACACTGGTGCTACTCATTCGTTTATTTCGTATGAGTGTGCGACCAGGATTGGTGTGATTATGTCGTCCCTAGGCGGAAGCATGGTGATAGATACTCCTGCTAATGGTTCGGTGAAAACTTCTGTTGTCTGTCGAGGTTGTCATTTGACGATCTTTGAGAGAGAGTTCGTGGTTGATTTGGTGTGCTTGCCCTTGCACCAAATTGATATTATTCTGGGAATGAATTGGCTAGAATTCTATGGCGTGTTTATCAACTGCTATAGGAAGACGGTGCGATTTTCTGAAGTTGGTGAGAATGATGAGGCAAGATTTCTATCTGCTAGGCAGGTGGGGGAATTTGTGAAAGATGAAGCTCAGATATTCGCTTTATTTGCGTCTCTACAAGCGGATAAGAATGTGGTGAGTGTAGATTTGCCTGTTGTCTGTGAATTTCAGGATGTGTTTCCGGAGGATGTAAGTGATTTACCTCCAGAACGTGAAGTCGAATTTGCCATTGACTTAGTACCAGGTACGAGTCCAGTGTCGATGTCTCCTTATAGAATGTCGGCAACTGAATTAGTTGAATTGAAGAAGCAACTTGAAGAATTGCTTGAGAAGAAGTTTGTGCGTCCAAGTGTTTCTCCTTGGGGTGCACCAGTATTGTTAGTGAAGAAGAAAGAAGGTACGATGAGGTTGTGTGTCGATTATCAGCAGTTGAATAAGGTGACTATCAAGAATCGGTATCCATTGCCGAGGATTGATGATTTGATGGACCAGTTGGTTGGAGCGCATGTTTTCAGTAAGATTGATTTGCGGTCGGGTTATCATCAGATCCGAGTAAAGTCAGATGATATTGCGAAGACTGCTTTCCGTACGAGGTATGGTCATTATGAATACACTGTGATGCCGTTCGGTGTGTCTAATGCTCCAGGTGTGTTTATGGAATATATGAATCGTATATTTCATCCGTACCTTGATAATTTTGTTGTGGTGTTCATAGATGATATATTGATATATTCTAAGACGGAAGAAGAGCATGTAGGACATCTGAGAATTGTTTTGCAGGTGTTAAGAGAAAAGAAATTATATGCAAAGTTATCTAAATGTGAGTTCTGGTTGAAGGAAGTGAGTTTCCTTGGCCATGTGATTTCGAGTGGTGGGATTTCTGTTGATCCTGCTAAAGTTGTTGCTGTATTACAGTGGGAGACTCCGAAGTCTGCTACTGAGATACGCAGTTTTCTGGGGTTAGCTGGTTATTATCGCAGATTTATTGAGGGCTTCTCTAAGTTGGCATTGCCGTTGACGCAGTTGACTAAGAAGGGTCAAGTGTATGTGTGGGATGCAGCTTGTGAAGCGAGTTTTGTGGAGTTGAAGAGGCGGTTGACCAGTGCTCCAGTGTTGATCTTACCTAATCCTGGTGAGTCCTTCGTTGTTTATTGTGATGCTTCGTTGATGGGTCTTGGTGGTGTTTTGATGCAGAATGGTAAAGTTGTAGCTTATGCTTCTAGACAGTTGAAAGTTCATGAGAGGAATTATCCTACGCATGATCTAGAACTTGCAGCTGTTGTATTTGTGTTGAAAATGTGGAGGCATTATCTGTATGGTTCCAGATTCGAAGTGTTCAGTGATCACAAGAGTCTGAAGTATCTGTTTGATCAGAAAGAGTTAAATATGAGGCAGAGAAGGTGGTTAGAATTACTGAAGGATTTTGACTTTGAATTGAGTTATCATCCCGGTAAGGCTAATGTAGTTGCAGATGCGCTGAGTAGAAAGTCTCTACATATGTCTATGATGATGGTTCGGGAGCTTGAGTTAATTGAACAGTTCCATGATATGAGTTTGGGTTGTGAAGTTTCCGCTGATAGTGTAAAGTTGGGTATGCTGAAGTTGACTAGTGGAATTCTGGAAGATATTCGGAATGGTCAGCAAGTTGATGTCGCTCTAGTTGATCATATTACTATGGTTAACCAGGGTAATGGTGGTAATTTTGAGATTGATGAGAATGGCATCCTGCGATTTAAAGGTAGAGTTTGTGTTCCTGAGGTGTCTGAATTGAAAAAGAGTATTCTTGAAGAGGGCCATAGGAGTGGATTGAGTATCCATCCAGGTGCAACTAAAATGTATCAGGATTTGAAGAAGTTGTTTTGGTGGGCGGGTATGAAAAGAGATGTTGCTAAGTTTGTGTATGCCTGTTTGACTTGTCAGAAGTCGAAGATTGAGCATCAGAAACCGGCAGGTATGATGCAACCTTTGAAGACTCCTGAATGGAAGTGGGATAGCATTTCCATGGATTTTGTGACGGGATTGCCGAGGACGGTGAAGGGTAATGATTCTATTTGGGTGATTGTGGATCGATTGACTAAGTCGGCGCATTTCTTGCCGATGAAGATTAATCACTCCTTAGAGAAGTTGGCAGAGTTGTATATTGAGGGGATAGTGAGGCTGCATGGTATTCCATCCAGTATTGTGTCTGATAGAGATCCCAGATTTACTTCTAGATTTTGGGAAAGTTTGCAGAAAGCGTTGGGGACTAAGTTGAGGTTGAGTTCAGCTTATCATCCTCAGACTGATGGTCAGACTGAAAGGACTATCCAATCCTTGGAGGATTTGTTGAGAGCTTGTGTGTTGGAGCAGAGTGGTTCTTGGGATAGTTATTTGCCGTTGGTGGAGTTTACTTATAATAATAGTTTTCATGCTAGTATCGGTATGGCTCCGTATGAAGCATTGTATGGTAGGAGGTGTAGAACTCCATTGTGTTGGTATGAATCAGGTGAGAGGGTTGTACTCGGACCTGAGATTGTGCAGCAGACGACTGAAAGGGTTAAGATGATTCAGGAGAAAATGAAGATTTCTCAGAGTCGTCAGAAGAGTTATCATGATAAGAGGAGAAAGGCACTTGAGTTCCAAGAGGGAGATCATGTGTTCTTGAGAGTTACTCCGACGACAGGTGTGGGTAGAGCTTTAAAGTCTAAAAAGCTTACTCCGAGGTTTGTGGGTCCGTATCAGATTTTGAAGAGGGTTGGGGAAGTGGCGTATCAGATAGCTTTACCGCCGTCGCTTTCTAATCTGCATGATGTGTTTCATGTATCTCAGTTGAGAAAATATATTGCGGATCCTTCGCATGTTGTTCAGTTGGATGATATCCAGGTGAGGGATAATTTGACCGTTGAGGTGTTGCCAATTCGGATAGATGACCGAGAAGAGAAGACCCTGAGAGGTAAGAAGATTGCTCTAGTGAAAGTTGTTTGGGGAGGTCCAGCTGGTGAGAGCTTGACTTGGGAGCGTGAAGATCAGATGAAGGAGTCGTATCCGGCTCTATTTGCTTGAGGTATGTTTTCGAGGACGAAAACTTCTAAAGTGGGGGAGAGTTGTAACACCCCGAATATTGTTGGACTAATTCAAATATTATTTTAATATGATTATTTGAAGGTAAAATGATTTATTAAATAATATTGGGAATTATTATTATTATTATAGATGTTAATTATTTAATAACAATTAAATAAATAAATGGAATATGAAGAGTGGAAGGGTAAAAGTGGAATTTGGATAAAAAGAGGCCAAAGTGAGAACTTAGGGTGTTTTCACGTATTGTTGCCTCAGAGTCAGAAGAGGGGAGAAACGCTGAAGAGAAAGAGAAGGAAGAGGAAAAGGCCAAAGATTGCTCAGAGCTTCCTTCAATCCAAAGAGGTAAGGGGTCTGAACCTTATTAAACGATAATATGCGAGCAAATTCATGATATATGTTGGATTGTTGATGGATTTCGGGGATTTTAGGGAGATTGGGAAAGTTGGGGTTTTGATGGAAATCTCCGATTCGTGAGTTTCGTTGAGTTATATGCTTTATAACCGAAGTATGTTGTGTATGTATGACTGTTAAATGTTGATATTGGGTTGTTAGCTGTGGAGTATGAGTTATGGCAAGTAGAGAAGCAAAGCTGCGCTAGGTTCTGTAGCAGAGGGCTTCTGTTCGCGCGCGATTCGCGGCGCGAACTGGGCAGAATCCAGAGGAGTTCTGGAACGCACCGTTCGCGGCGCGAACCCTGCTGCGCGGCGCGAACTGTGCTGTGCAGAAGTTGATGTTGGCGAGTTTTGGGTACGTTGAGTTGCGAGACTCTTAGTAAGTCGCTGTATTTGTATTATAAACAATTAATAGTGATTATATGATTGTGTATGAGGTGTTTATGATGATGAGATGTTGAATTTACGTGTTTAGTTATAAATGTGTTATGTAACGATGTGATATCGTTGTAATATTGTTGTTGTTTTGTTGAGTTGTGTGTCATGTTATTAATGATGATGATAACATGACTATATGATGCTGTTGTTGCTATGTTGATTATGATGCATGTTTGATGTGCATGCATTCATGAAAGGCCGATGCCTAGTGATGAACGGACTGAGTTCCAATGATGTTGTTGACTCCGGGCTTGTTGAGAGGCTTGGTTCCTTGCGGGGAACTCGGATTCTATGGTGATGAATCTGGGAGTGGTGATCCTGTAGTTGGTCACAAAATGGGTATACCGAGTCGTGTTGAGTCATGCATGGGTGTGTGCATTGCATTTGATGTGTTGTTTTGTTGATGTTCATGAGTATGTTGATTATGATGATTATGATGAGCTGTGTTGGCATATGTGAAATATATTTACGTTTATATTTCTGTCGTTATATTATTATTTAATAATGTAATTCTCACCCCTTCTGCATGTGTTTATGTTCATCTATGATGAGCAATGTGCAGATAAAGAGGAGTAGCTATTGTTGAGGTTTGAAGAATAAGTGTAGAGTTATTCTACAGAGTCGAGTCAAATGCTCTGGTCATGTGACACCGGGGTTATGGGATTCGATAGATAATTGGTTATTATTTACGTTGTTTATGATGACTAATATGTTGAGATGCTTTGTTGAGATAATGTTGAACATTATTATGAATAGTTATATGATGAATTATAATATTGTGTTGTTGTCCGCTGCGAAGTTTTAAATATTGAATAATATAGGTTATGTTGAAATGAAATAAGTGTTATGTTGTAAGGAATGTAAACTCTTCTACATGTTATACTCTGATAATATAATTAAATATGTCGTTCGGGTAGAAGGGTGTTACAATACCCAGTTAGACTAGGGTTTCCAAGGCAAATCACCCTCAAACTCTTGAAGCAAACTTGATCAATATAACATGTAGAGAACATTGGGACTCATATATGATGTTCATAACCATTCTTGAATCAATTCTTGGTTGTGCTCTTTGTTCATAAGGGTCTCAAACCCTATATATGACCAATGAATCAATGAGATCATGCCCTACCTACAAAAAGAGTTAGATAGATGCAAAGACATATTTTTGGTATTTTGGTTAGTGATATGATAAAATAAAAGTATGATATAATCACAAAGTGCTTGGTGATCTCTCCCAAAACAAACCCAATGAAGGAAGGGGTAAGGAAGATACCAAGGCATGATCCCAATGCTAATGCTTATGATAGAATGCATGAGGGATCTTAGGGTCAAAATTAGGGTCTTACAGTTGCCCCTATTTAAGGACATTCTAACTGAGTAGGTAAAGGTTAAAATCTTTGGCTCAACTCAGTAGAATGGGCTTAAATAACAACATAGAGAAACAAATTTTGGTCCCTAAGAGACCTCATGATGCATATGATATGAATGTAAAAGTTAATGCTTTGTGGGGAAATGTTGCCACAAAGGAAAAAGAAATCAGAGAGACCAAAAGTCCGCAGGAGCATAATGCATTCCATAAGGAAAACTCGTTGGGGAGACAGACACTCTGGAGGGACAAAAAGAGTTATGCGTAGGCCGGACTACGACTTAAAACTACTGGGGGACTCGAGGGATTCCACACAAAGTGGAAAGACTCAGCCAGGGAAACAACAACATCTGCAGGGGATACGAGTAAGTCAGGATAAAAACTGAAGCACTCGACTTATGCATGGGGAAGCAATTTCACTAAGGAAATGCGCACTCAACTCAATTGGGGAGAAATAAACTTCAACATAGGAGGAGGTGAAATCTATTATCCACTACCTGCTACTGGGTAAGGAGATAATAAAGATCCGACAGAGAGACCATCCGTCACCGGTTGAGATGAACATATCAAGGATGACTCGCTGGGAACCGCCAGGAGGAAGTATTCATTACCGGTTACTAGGTAAGAACAACCTTGCTTGGGAAAACTGCAAACAAGAATAGGATTTACAACTACCAGTTACTGGGCAGAAGACCAAGGGTGAGAGTATCCGTCATCGGATAGGATGAACATATCAAGGATAAACTCGACAGGAAAGAAAATCCGTCACCGGTTAGAGTGAACATATCAAGGATATACTTTCCTGGGGATGTCAAGGAGGATACCCGTCATCGGTTAGGATGAATATATCAAGGATAAACCAACTGAACAAAAAGGCTAGTAATTACATCTATAAAAAACTGGATAGAAAACCGTCGAAGAGAAAAATCCTTCACCGGTTAGGATGAACATATCAAGGCTTAACTCTGCGAGGGGACAAAGATAGGATTTACAACTACCGGTTATTGGGTAGAAAACCAATCAAAGAGAAAATTCGTCATAGGTTAAGATGAACATATCAAGGATAGACTCTGAAAGGGGAGAAAATAGGAATTACATCTATCTGTTACTGGATAAAATACCAACAAGGAGAAGAAAACCCGTCATCGGCTAAGATGAACATATCAAGGATTAACTCTGCACATGGGAAAAATAGGATTTACAACTACCGGTTACTGGGTAGAAAACCACAAGGAGAAGAAAACCTGTCATCGGTTAAGGTGAACATATCAAGGATTAACTCTCTGAGGAACAAAATAGGGATTACAACTACCTTTTTATTGGGTAGAATACCAAAAAGCGAGAATATTCGTCACTAGTTAAAGTGAACATATCAAGGATAGACTCCATGGGGGAAGAAAAGATATCCGTTGATCAGTGCATTTTGATGCACATTCTTCTATAATTATACTTAGGCATTTATCTAGTTTATTTTACTTATTTTAATATTTTATTAGGTTTTTAGATTTAAGTTTATGTTTGCCTTTAATCTATTTTCGTTTGCTATTTTCAGTTTTAGCGGCTATTTGATACCTGTTGACTGTTTAGATTATAACTTGAGCTATAGGATGCTATTTTGCGCGTTCTAACATGCAATGGAAAGATAAGAGAAAGGGCTACAACTTTCACGTTGAAGCCAAAAGCTGATTCGGAGTGCAAACGTCTCAAATAATTCGTTGAAGTTTCGTACTTTAGGAAATAATTTCTTTTGGGCCATTTGTTGGGCCAAATTTAGGTTTTCCGGCCCAGTTTGAATTATAAGTGAAACCCTTATTCTGATTAATAGGGCAGTCGTGGTACTATAGCAAACACACATTATTCACGATAACTTTTTGCTTTTGTGCGATCATGAAGAGGAACTAATCTTCTAGAGTCAATCAGCTGTAACCGAATTTCCAAGGCTTTGAGGTTTTTATCCTATTAATTTAATTTCATTTCTCTTTCAATTATATTCTATAAAAATTAATTTGCTTAATCTGTATTTTATGGAATGGTTTTGATTAAATTCGTATGATTGCATTCCTAACTATTAATCGTTGTTTTCGTCGCTTTGTCGTTAAATTGCGTTTGTAAATCATGTTTGCTTAATTCACGATTGTATTTATCCGTTTGCTTAATTCGGAATATAGGAATATAAATATGTCATATATCTATTATGCCTTTCAATCGGAATTGAATCGAATAGAGATCGAAGCCGCTTAGGGAATTGGTAGGTAAAAACCAATGATTAGCCGAAAATCGGAAATAGTAGATTGACTTATTTTATAATCGCTTATTTTAATCACTTTTCATAATCACTTATTCTAAATCAAATCGAAATCCCCATATTTTGTTTTCATACTTGGTTAATTTGTCAAGAGTCCTTGCGATACGATACTTGAGGTGTCGCTTTCCGTTTACTATATATTATTATTCGTTTTTGATCCGTGTGCGACAGTGGATCAAATTGGCGCCGTTGCCGGGGACTCTTGTAGATCTTAACCATTATTATAGTCTAATCATTATTATAGTCTAATTATTATTATAGTCTAATCATTATTATAGGTTTAGATGTTATGTTTAGCATTTTTTTGCCCTAACTTTTTTGCGTACGGGTCTTTTTGCGGTTTAGAAAAAAAATTGTTTTTAAGAAAATTGTCTCAGATTATTCCGATTATTTGTCAATTTATTAGGAAAAAATCAAGGATCGAAAGCCTCTATTTAGAGACTAAATAGTGGACACCACCTTAAAAAATCGCAATTCCCTAATTTTCTATTTTTTATGATTTATTTTCTATTTTGGTAATTTTCGAAAATTCCGCAAAAATTCTCAAAATTCTTAATTGACGTTATTAGATTAATTTTCGTGTTTTTGTATTTTTTGTATTTTATTTTAATCGTTTTTTTTTTGTATTTCAATTGTTTTTACTTAATAGGGACATTGTCGGTATTTTTCTATTTGTTGCTGCATTGCTGTATTAGTTGTGTTTTCTCATTGTTTGTTGATTTTTTTTCTTTTCTATTGAGTTTAGCATGGCTGACCAAATAACCCTCAGAGAACTTGTTGCCCCTGATGTTAATTATAATGCTTTTTGTATTGAATTTCCTGTTGTTGTTGTACCTTTCGAATTGAAATATGGTTTAATACACTTGTTGCCAATGTTTAATGGTTTTGCAGGTGAGGATCCGCATAGGCATCTAAAAGAATTTCAAATTATGTGTTCTACATCATTGAGGCCTCAAGGAATTACTAAAGATCATGTTAAACTTAGAGCATTTCCATTCTCACTACAAGGTGCTGCAAAAGATTGGTTATATTATCTTGAGCCAAATTCTATTACAAGTTGGAATAATATGAAGAAAATCTTCTTAGAAAGATTTTTCCCTACTTCAAGAGCTTTGTAAGACCCCAATTTTGGTCCTAAGATCCCTCATGGCATCATAACGTTGCATTTGCAAAGCCTCAAGGATCATGAGCATCTTGGTTCCCCTTTGCCTTTGGTTGGGACCTCTTGTGAGTGGTTTGAGATCACCAAGCATGCTTGAATTGTATATTATTGCTTTTCTCATTTTTATTCACTAACCAAAAGCACAAAAATATGTCACTAACATTTCTTTTTTGGAGCTTGAGCAATCACAAGGTCTACAGGCTTCTAGAAGATCCTTTGTGTAATGATATGGTCAAGAGAAGATGAAAGTAAGCATGGTAATGGTTCCCAAAGCTCTCATCCATCAAATTTTCCCCCCAAGTATCTCAATTCATCATTTTTGATCAAAGCAAGTCAAAGGATTTGAGGTTTGTTTCCCAAGGAAACCCTAATTCATATGATCATCAATTGTGCCTTACTCATGAAGCAACCTCAACCCATGGTCAAACACAATCAAGGTAAGTTCTTTAGATTATCATTCCATGCATACTTGAACTTATTTGAGTGCCCTCAATCATCAATTCATCAAGATATGAGTGGTGGACTTGAGAAGTTGATTAGTTAATTCATCTGTCTATTTTGAAATGCACTGAGACCTAACCTTTTATCTGTCTAATATGAACAACTTTAATGTTCATAAAAATTGATTTGAAGCTTGGAAGATCATCATCCATTCCAAGACATTATAGGTCATTTTGACTGAAACCCTAATTTTGTGTCAACTTCCCAAGAACATAACTCATTCTTTTTTTATGATTTTGAGGTGGGACCAAATGCATTGGAAAGCTTATTGTGTCTACTTCAAATGTTATGTTGAGCAAAATTTCAAAATCTCAAAAGAAATACATATGATAATGCAAAACATTATAGGTCACTTTGGGCCAAGTGCATTGAAATGGAAAAAAGTCCAACTTCAAGTGCCCATAACTTCTTCATTAAAAATCCAAATGATGCAAAATTTAAGTCCAAATTTATTGTCTTGAAAAGATATATAACTTTGATGTTGAAGGTTTTATCATTTGGAGCTTGCATCATTGAGACAGAAGGGCTTGAACATTGGCCAAATTTGGAAACTTCACTTATGCATGTTTTGCACCCTACACTTTAAGCTCAAATTTCACTAATTTCCAAGGCCCAATTGGAATTTTGATCAACATATCATTTGTTCCTTATGCAACAAGCTTTCTAACCATTACCCACATGGTTGCATTTGGAGTTTTCAAGCACCACTTTCGAAGGCATGAAGAATTAAGTGCATTTTGTGAAACTCAATTCAATTGCCATGCATGAGCCGGTTAGACTTAATATACACGTCCATTTGCAATTCACATGAACTCAGCAAGCCATTTTAGTCTTCATTGGGCCTTCCACATGATCAAACAAGCCCATACAATGCAAAATCCATTTGCCATGCACACGAGTTAACTCATGCATTCAGCCCTCTCCAGCTATAAATACATGTGCTATGCTCTTCAATTCTCCAACCTGAAGGCGCCTGAAATGCTGCAAGAGTGAATCCCTAACCATACCAAAGGAACAAAGTTCATTTATCTTCAAAAACTCAGATCTGAAATTCAATTGCATTTGGTTGAATTTTCAGATCTAAAGTTCCTAGACCTTCACCATTTGATCCATTGAAGCTTCTGTTTGCAAAAGGAACCAAGGAAGTTGACTCAATTCTTCATAATCCAAAGGTTTTGATCAACTGGTTTTTGCTTCGAATCTCATTATTCTTTGATCCATTGACCTTGATATTGTGTTGTCTGAAGTCCTCTCTATAGAGGCATCATTATTGAGTGCTTAATTGTTGAAATCGAGCAAGTTCAGTTGAACATCACCAAACTTCCATCTCTGATTTCTCTCTTAATAGGAATCTAGAGTGAAAGTGAGTGGTATAGGAGTGATGTACATCACTTCACCTTTCGAATGGTGCCTGGATCGTTCATTTTAGTTAGCATTTGAACCTCTGTGTTTTTTGAACTTTGTCGGAGCTCACCGGAGAAGACGGTGGCGCTGGCCACCGTCTCATTACCGGATTGATTGTGAGCCACACGATGCGTTTGCCAGATCTAATCCCAGTGCTCCATTGTTATGACTTTTATTTAATATCCATGTGGTTGCATTGACTGAGGACTTTGGTGCGCGCGCATGCCATAGCCGTTTGATGATCCAGCTCAATTAATGAGCTTAGATCCAACGCGTATGGATTTTCCATATTTTCCAATTTCTGATTTTATTTTCTTTATTTCCTTTTATTTCAAAAATTCACATCTCTTTTATTATTGGTCCAAAAAATATGGGACCAATTGCATTATTTCTCCTTTAATTTCTAGTTTCTAAAAATGATTTTTAATATTTTTTATTTCAGCATTTGCTATTTTTTAATAATTTTCTCTTTTCTGGTTATTTTTAATTCATTTTAAATAGTTTTTGATATCCAAAAAATTCAAAAATATTTTTCTAACCTCTTTGAATGATGATGGATCTATGAAAAATATTCTCATCAATTTATTAATTGATTTGAGATTTTAGTTCAATTAGGTTATTTTTATTCATTTTTAATTGATTAAAAATAGTTTCTGACTTTTAAAAATGCTGAATTTTTTTTGTCAAATTTTGTTTGACCATGTTGAACTTGGGATAATTCACTTGGACTTTTTAAAGTTGATTTGAAGTGAATTTGAAGTTTGACCTTTCTTTAATATTTTAATTCAAGTTTATTTTCAAATATTAAAAATGCCAAAAATATTTTGTTTATTTCTTGACTTCCAATCTTCATCTCATTTCTGATTTTTATGGTTTAACCTTGATCTTCCCTATCTTTGGTCAACATTTATGGATTGGTACATTCCTTTTCATTTGATACACTTTATTTTCTTCATTTCCATTATCCATTTTCTTCTTCTTCTTCTTCTTTTCTTTTTGATCAATGAGTTAAAGGTTGATAAGTTAGCATTGATTATGGAGGTTTAATCTTCCTTGATTCAAATCTAATTCATCTTGATCAAATGATCAAGTGAGTGGCTTTGCATTAAGGATAGATTACTTCTTAAATCATGCAAGGGACTTAAACCAATACAAGATCATTTCTCTTCCTCTTTTTGGCATGGCAAGTTGTTGGAACTTGGTTCACTAATCAAGACTTCTAACTTGTGTTGTTGCCTACATTATTATTGACCGGCCTCAGATAATTGTGACTTCTACATAAATCCAATTACGATTGCTTAACATAGCGCTAAATTTTCCTTATGGCACACTAACTACTAACACTAACCATTAACCATTAATTTTTTGCTCTTTACTTTTATGCAATTTACTATTCTTGTACATATTATTCATTTGCTTTTTCCTTTGCTCACTTGAGCACATGTTTATGTTAATGCAATTTGCCTTTTGCTCACTTGAGCACATAATTGTGTATATATTATTGTGCTTGTGTTTTTGTTTTGTTTGTTGTGGACCAAAAATGAAAGAGAAATGGACAAATGGACTTAGTTTCTAGGACTTTCCCTATGCAAATTGGAGTAAAAGGATCTTAATGTGAAGATGGATTAGAAGGACCAAACCTCTAAACTCACTCTTGTCCATTCTTGATTTGTTTCATAAAACTTTTGATGTGTGTGCTCTTATGCTAGGGAATCCTATGAGAGCTCAAATTGAAGAACCATTGCCATGATCATCTAAAATGAAAGATACAAGATGCATTGAGGATCTCTTAAGAGACTTGTTTGATTGTTGCTTAAGCTTACTATTATTTTGCTTGCATATTCCAAAGGATGGGAGCTACTTGGATCATCAATATGATCTCAAGAGAGGAACTCCATTTGTGGTCTTGTTTCTTATCCCTTATCTCTTGTATGATTAGGACTTTAGCCATTCTTCTTCTTCCCTCCACTCTAACCCAAGCCAAAACTTTTTGTGCAAACATTTAACACTTCTTTTCAAACTTTAGAAACCTAAGCCTTATGCTTTTGATTTTCAAAATTTCTTTTCATAACACTTATTTTGAATTGAATCTCTAAGTCAACTATGACCATATTTTATAAATACTCTTCATTGGTAAATATAACTCATTCAAATGCTTTTGTGGTTTCAATGGCCACTTCTTTATCAAAAACTTTTCATAACCTTTAGCTATTAGGTTTGAGTTATTCTTGAGGTAGATATAATACTCACCTATATCCTTAGTGATGGACAATGAGTCTTCCATGCTTATTATAGGGTTAACCCCTCACTAGCATGTTGAAGCTATCCTCACATGGTGGATTTGTGGTTTTAGGTTGAGTTTTCTCCCTTGGATAACAAAAGACTTTAAGGCTTTTGGACCAATCAATTCACCAACTCATTATTAAGATTTTTACCCCGAACTACGAGGTTTTGATCCTAATCTTTTTTAAGATGGTACGTAGGCAATGGGTTCATCCATCCAAACACAAAATGTAAATAAACTTGTATATTCTCTTCTCATCTCTTCAATCATGTTTGCACAAAAAAAAATTCACAAAAATACCAACCTTACAACAAGTATGAAAAGGGATCCCTAGGAGTACCTAGGATGTTTTGGGTGCTTAAAACCTTCCCATTGCATAACCAACCCCCTTACCCAGATCTCTGACATTTTTACTAGTTTTTTGATTTGATAAAACTTTTAGGTTTTTGTTCGCTTTCTAACCATTCCTTTGGATAAATAGAAGTGCGGTGGCGACTCGACTTGTATTGTTTACCTTAGATTTAGTCAATATCTCTAAAGGTAACGAATACCCCGCTACAAGCTTCTTCAATCAAAAAAGAAATATGTGGTATTATACAGGTTGACATGGAATGATTGGCTGAATATTGGGAGAGATTCAAGCAGTTAGTGTCGAGTTGTCCTCACCACCAGATTTCTGAACAATTACTAATACAATACTTTTATGAGGGATTGGTGCCAATGGAAAGAAATATTTTAGATGCTGCTAGTGGTGGAGCACTTGTTGATAAGACTCCAGCTGCTGCCAAATCCTTGATTGAGAAAATGTCACTTAACTCCCAACAGTTCACAACAAGGGATAATTTTGTGGTCCAAGCAAAAGGTGTGAATGAGATTCAGGTTTCTTCTTCTAACAAAGCTCTAGAAACCAAAATTGATGAACTTACCTCTTTAGTGAAACAATTGATGTTACCCCTTCCACCACCACCACCACCATATAACCCTCCACAAGTAACCACCTTTTCACCTTCTGAACCTTCACTAGAGGAACTTGTCAAGCAAATGGTTGTAAACAGTCTCCAATTTCAGCAACAAATAGATTATAATATTCAGACTTTGCAAACACAAATTGGACAACTTTCCACTTCAATGAGTGTCATGCAACAAGCTCAAGGATCAAACCAACTACATGCCCAAACAGTAGTTAATCCAAAAGGCTCTAATGTGAGTGTATTTCCTTGAGATCCGAAAAAGTAACAGAACCAGCCCCAGAAAAAAATAAAGACATTATTAGTGTAACACCTGAAAATAAACCCGAACCTTCTATTGTTGTTGAGGTTGAAAAAAAGTATGTATCACCAATCCCTTTCCCACAAGGAGTACTGAAAAATAAGAAGATTGACGAGGAAAAACATTATGTTTTTCAAATAGAGTTGGTTTCTGAAGTTGTTGATGAAGCTTATTCTAATTTGTTTTCAGCTGATTTTCCAACTTTATCTGGTTTTGATGATATTTACTCATGTGATGATTGTACTAACACTAACTTTTATGCTGTTTGTGCTGAGATTGATGCTGCCTTGTAGGGTGACAGTGTAAATGAAGTTGTTTATGTAGCTGAAGCTCTTGACATTCCGGTTGCCCCAAACATACCATCCATTGAACAACCACATTCTATAGAGCCTAAACCACTTCCCAAGAATTCATATTATTCATCAAAGCTTCAACTTAAGCAGAAATATAAAAAGAGAATTGGATGGACCTTGGATGACACTCGTGATATTATCCATTCCATATGTATGCATAAGATCTCACTTAAAGATGAAATAAAAGTAGTGAGGCAACCCCGTAATCCTTTGATTCTTGATATTGTGAAAAAGGAGATCACTTTCACGCGCCCATTCAACACTTAATTTATCAAAATTCTTCTTTGATCCTGGAATACAAGGCGAATGCACTAATCAAAATTTCAAGTTCAATGAACACTACCCAAAGCTACTACATGAGAACCCGACTTTGGAAGAAGAGACTATAGAAGAACTCTCTTTGGTAAAGGCTGCTTATTCAATCACTTATCCGCCTTGACTCCGCGGGTGTGTTCTTTCCTTTCTCTCACACTTATTTTTTATTTATGCTCTTTCATTAAGGACAATGTATGTTTTAAGTGTGGGGGAGGGAACCATTTATTTGTTTTGTTTTCTTTGTTTTTTCTCTGTTTTGATTTTTGTTTGCTTTCTTAAAAAAAATTGCATGTTTTTTTCTTTGGTTTTTGAGTTACAATTATGAGTATTTTTCTTAGTTCTCTTGACTAAAGTCTTGTGGTGTGATGTGAAAAATTTGATGTGCATTTTTAGTATGATAGGTATGACTAAACTCTAAATTGTATATCTTTAGCAGTAGATCATTAATCCTGGTGAGCTTTGAGCCTTATATGGATAACATACAAAAATCCATATCTTTCCTTCTTGTGTGATTCACTCATGTTTGTTAGTCTCTAGAACTTGAATTGACTCTTGTTGATGTTGTTGTTTACTTGTGCACACTGATATGATAAAGGCAATTTTGTTTTTGTTTTTCTAGCCAGTTAGCCAAAAAGCCAACCCTGAAATAATTTTATCCCTTGTTTGAAACCCCCTTGAGCCTATTCTCCCTTTTTTGTTTAAAACTCATTACAAGTCGAGAAGTGAAAAACAATGTTATCACCCTATTCAAAGGGTTGAAAGAGTCTTGTTTGGAGTTGTGTGGGGTTGAATAATTATATTTGTAATATTTTAGAAGTTGGCAGAAAAAGAAAAAAAATAGAAAAAGAAAATAGAAAAGAAAAAAAAAAGGAATGAAAAAATAGAAGGATAAGAGGAAGAAGAAAAAATGAATTATATTTGTAATATTTCAATACATGTTAATACATACTCCTTAAAAAAAAGAATAAAAAGAGGAAGAAGAAGAGAAAACAATTGCTATAGAGTTGTGCAAGTGAATGAAATATTTTGTAAATTCAACTCCCGCAGTTTCTTTCAAGTCTCTTTTATCTCTTTGAATTTTATCCTAGTACCCCTTAGGATTTATCTCACCCTTACCTTGGTCACGTTACAACCAAATAAAAGTCCTTTTGATTTTTGTGTGCATGTATTTCAACTATGGATGTTAGAGTCCTTTCAAACTTATGGTAGTACTAATTTTCATGTTGTGCTTTGAGTGTAAACAGCTAATCTAAACACTTGAGAGTTGAGTGAATTATATCCTGTGAGGATCTTACTGCTGTTGATGTACTTTTTGGTAATCTGTTTTTCTATCTGCTTTAAATGTCACAAAAAGTTGCTTACTCACACCATATTCTTGAAGTTTAGACTTAGAATTATGCTTATACCTTGTATCTTGAAAACTTTTGGAAGTGCATGCTCTATTTTCTTTCCTTTTGTTTTGAAATTGTAATTTTGCTCGGAGTGCAAAAGTTCAAGTGCGGGAGAATTTGATCTGTGCATTTTGATGCACATTCTTCTATAATTGTACTTAGACATTTAACTAGTTTATTTTACTTATTTTAATATTTTATTATGTTTTTAGATTTAAGTTCATGTTTGCCTTTAATCTATTTTCGTTTGCTATTTTCAGTTTTAGCGGCTATTTGATACCTGTCGACTGTTTAGATCATAACTTGAGCTATGGGATGCCATTTTGCATGTTCTAACATGCGCTGGAAAGCTAAGAGAAAGGGCTACAACTTTCACGTTGAAGCCAAAAGCTGATTCGGAGTGCAGACATCTCAAATAATTCGTCGAAGTTTCGTACTTTAGGAAATAATTTCTTTTGGGCCATTTGTTGGGCCAAATTTAGGTTTTCCGGCCCAGTTTGAACTATAAGTGAAACCTTTATTCTGTTTAAAAGGGAAGACGCGTTACTGTAGCAAACACACATTATTCACGATAACTTTTTGCTTTTGTGCGATCATGAAGAGGACCTAATCTTCTAGAGTCAATCTGCTGTAACCGAATTTCCAAGGCATTGAGGTTTTTATCCTATTAATTTAATTTCATTTCTCTTTCAATTCTATTATATGAAAATTCATTTGCTTAATCTGTATTTTATGGAATGGTTTTGATTAAATTCTTATGATTGCATTCCTAACTATTAATCGCCGGTTTCGTCGCTTTGTCGTTAAATTGCGTTTGTAAATCGTGTTTGCTTAATTCACGATTGTATTTATCAGTTTGCTTAATTCGGAATATAGGAATATAAATCTGTCATATATCTATTACGCTTGTCAATCGAAATTGAATCGAATAGAGATCGAAGCCGCTTAGGGAATTGGTAGGTAAAAACCAATTATTAGCCGGAAATCGGGAATAGTAGATTGACTTATTTTATAATCGCTTATTTTAATCACTTTTTTAATCACTTTTCATAATCACTTATTCTAAATCGAATCGAAACCCCCATATTTTGCTTTCATACTTGGTTAATTTGTCAAGAGTCCTTGCGATACGATACTCGAGGTGTCGCTTTCCGTTTACTATATATTATTACTTGTTTTTGACCCGTGTGCGACAGCGGATCATCCGTCACCGGTTAGGATGAACATATCAAGGATATACTTCCAAAGGACTCTATTAGAGAGAAAAGGGGTACTTTTTCCAGGTATTGGGCAAGAATTAACACACTGCAAGCTAAGAAGAATATTACTAGTTACTGGGTAATAAACTCTTAGGGGACCAAAACTTCTATCTAGGTAAGAGCTGGAAAGAAACAGTCAATCAAGACTCAACCCAATGAGGACATAACTCAAGGGGAGTAATTCCATCCAGAAAATTTGCTGGAGAGGAAACGGAAATATCAATCATCCACGAGGAAACAAACTCAGTGGGGAAACGGGGAAAGGTTAAAGTCTTTCTGCTTAAAGGGATGACACTCTACAATTGAAAGAGGACACACACCATATTCAGTATGGGGATAAAGTACCGCCATAACAGAGAATGATGATCTCAATCAAATCAAACATGAAGATGCAGGATATGCAAATTATGAATTTATGTATATGTATATGTATATATGATGATTATGCTGACAAAAAGATCGCGAAGGATACAGAGGTGCCGCAAAGAAATTGATTCACCGGTACAACCCTCGGTCAATCCATAAAATATGGAGACGACTGCCAGAGAACAGAGAAATCTATAACTCAAGGGCTCAAACTTGGTTGGGGAGAGAGGAGATCTGCTAAGGGAAAAACAACATCAACTCTGCGGGGAATTTTAGGTCAACACCATAAAAATGGGAGACAACCCTACAGAGGAATATCAACAATAGTTGCTCAAAGTATAGGAGGAAAACTCTGACTAGGAGAAAATGCAATCTATTGGGGAAGGTCAACCAATTCTGAAGATCAACCTTGCTGAGGAGATACGAACTCCGCTGGGGATGGAGAAAGAAACTCTACAATCTGGCGACTTCACTGGGGAGAACAATATGCCACAGAGTACCTGAATCAACCAACTCAGATGGGGATAACAGTATTCCTTTGAGAAAATGAATCAACACTGACGTCTAGGGATACCCGAAGAGTTACTGCCTAGGGAACCACAGATGCTTCGCACTTAAGGACTTTCTATTTATTGGAATGTTGTTGATATTACTGTTACTTGCTTTAGAAAATTTCTTGCTTTTATATTTTAAAGAAAGTTTTACCTTGATTTAAAAATTTAATTTCAAAATGATCATAATAAAATTTAAAACTATTGGCTGAAGTAAATAAGAATAGAAACAATTTGGATAAAGGCTCAACTTTATTTAATAGGATGGTAGTTTGTAAATGACAAGACTCCATAGATTTTACAAAGTTGAACATGGTAATTTACATGGAAAAGGTTACATTGAATACAACTGATCCTTAATCCTTCTACCGAATTCTTGATATCCACTGTGCTCTTGACCGCTGTTGGGATGATGAACTGATGTCAACCCTTGTGCTCAAACAAGTCTTCAAAACCACTGAAGATTAGCAGAATGCAGTTACTTGCCATAATCCCTAATTCTTGCATAAGTTTCCCCAAGGTGGAGTACTCAACTTATCGGGAAATTCTTTCTGTTTTTATGTCTCTTATTTTTGCCTGGATCGCCCTTTCAGGTTTTCAATCCACCGAGACGCTCATTTTTGCCTAAGTCATCCTTTTGGGTTTTCAACTTAGAGAGTTGTTCTTTTTATTTTTAGGCGAAGTATTTCTTGACTGCATCTGCGTTCACAGGACGAGTGAACTCTTCACCATCCATAGTTGTAAGAATCAGGGCACCGCCTGAAAAAGCCCTCTTAACAACATACGGGCCTTCATAATTGGGAGTCCATTTTCCTCTTGAATCTGGCTTGAATGTCAAAATCTTCTTGAGCACAAGGTCTCCTTCTCTGAACACTCGAGGTTTGATCTTATTATCAAAATCTTTCTTCATCGTCTGCTGATATAACTGACCATGACACGTGGTAGTCAACCTCTTCTCTTCAATCAAATTCAACTGGTCAAACCTAGTCTGACACCATTCAACTTCAGTCAACTTGGCTTCCCTGAGCACACGCAATGAAGGAATCTCAACCTCTACGGGGAGCACTACTTCCGTACCATATACAAGAGAGAAAGGGGTTGCCCCTGTTGAAGTGAGGACGGATGTACGATACCCATGCAAAGCAAATGGGAGCATCTCATGCCAATCCTTGTATGTGACAACCACCTTCTGGATAATCTTCTTGATATTCTTATTCGCAGCTTCAACAGCCCCATTCATTTTGGGTCTGTAGGGAGAAGAATTATGATGTGCAATCTTGAAGTCTTTGCAAAGAGCTTCCACCATATTATTATTCAAGTTCGATCCATTGTCAGTAATGATCTTACTTGGCACACCATAACGGCATATGATTTGATTTTTGATAAACCTCACAACAACTTGCTTGGTTATGTTCGCATACGACGCCGCTTCAACCCATTTTGTGAAGTAGTCAATTGCCACTAAAATGAAACGATGTCCATTCGAAGCTTTGGGCTCAATCATTCCAATCATATCAATTCCCCACATAGAGAAGGGCCATGGAAAATAGATAACATTCAATAGTGTCGGAGGAACATGAATCTTATCAGCATAAATTTGGAACTTGTGGCACTTCTTCCTAAATTTGCAACAGTCAGATTCCATTGTCAGCCAAGAGTAACCTACTCGTAACATCTTTTTTTCCATTGCATGTCCATTAGAATGAGTACCAAAGGAACCTTCATGCACCTCGGTCATCAACAAGTCTGCTTCGTGTCTATCCACGCATCTGAGGAAAACCATGTCGAAGTTTCTCTTATACAGTATATTAGCATTCAAGTAGAAATTACCGGCTAATCTTCTCAAAGTCTTCTTATCTTTCAAAGATGCCCTAGGCGGGTAAATCTGACTTTGGAGGAAACATTTGATGTCGTAATACCACGACTTCTCGTCTTTGATTTCTTCAACCGCAAACACATGAGCTGGCCTATCAAGATGCATCATAGATAAATTGGGAACTTCATTCCAATATTTCACTACAATTATTGATACCAATGTTGCAAGAGCATCTGCCATCCGGTTTTCGTCTCGAGGGATATGATGAAATTCAACCTTTGTAAAGAAAGTTGAAATCCTCCTTGCATAATCTTTATATGGTATCAAACCAAGTTGATTTGTCTCCCATTCTCCTTTGATCTGATTCACAACCAAAGCAGAATCACCAAAGACATCCAAATACTTGATTCTGAGATTCATGGCCTCTTCAAGCCCCATAACGCAAGCTTCATATTCTGCCATGTTGTTTGTACACTTGAAAGTCAACCTAGCTGTAAATGGTAGATGCGTGCCTTAAGGAGTAATAATCACTGCACCAATGCCATTTCCATATTGATTAACAGCTCCATCAAACACCATGCCCCAACGAGAACCAGGTTATGGCCCTTCTTCTAGCAATGGTTCATCACAATCTTTCATTTTCAAGTACAAAATCTCTTCATCAGGAAAGTCATATTGTACTGACTTATAATCTTCAATTGGTTGGTGAGCCAAATGGTCAGCCAAGATACTACCTTTGATCGCTTTCTGAGATCGGTGTTTGAAATCATATTCTGATAACAACATCTGCCAACGGGCAATCCTCCCAGTTAAAGCAGGCTTCTCAAATATATACTTGATTGGATCCATTTTGGATATCAACCAAGTGGTATGATTCAACATATATTGGCGCAGACGCTTAGCATCCCAAGGCAACGCGCAATAAGTTTTCTCAAGCATTGAATACCGAGTCTCACAGTCGGCGAACTTCTTACTGAGATGATAAACTGTAAATTCTTTCTTCCCAGTCTCATCTTGCTGACCAAGAATGCAACCCATACTATCTTCTAGCACAGTCAAATACATGATCAACGGTTTTCCTTCAATAGGTGGAGACAAAATTGAAGGTTCAAGTAAATACTCTTTGATACTCTCAAATGCTTTCTGGCAATCTTCGGTCCAATCACAAGACTGATCTTTCCGAAGAAGCTTGAATATAGGTGCACATGTGGCAGTCATGTGAGAAATAAATCTGGAAATATAATTCAAGCGGCCGAGAGAACCTCTGACTTGCTTCTCAGTTTTGGGCGCAGGCATCTCTTATATTGCTTTGACCTTGGCAGGATCAACTTCAATACACTTCTCGCTGACAATAAAGCCCAACAACTTACCAGAACGAACACCAAAAGTACACTTATTGGGATTCAAGCGGTGTTTATACTTCCTCAAACGCTGGAATAGCTTCAACAAATGCTCAACATGTTCCTCTTCATCAGTCGATTTAGCAATCATATCATCGACATGAACTTCAATCTCTTTATGCATCATATCATGAAAAAGATCAGTCATTGCTCTCTGGTAAGTCACACCAGCATTATTTAGACTGAAAGGTATCACTCTATAATAGAATTTTCCCCAGGGTGTAATGAGTGTGGTCTTCTCCATATCTTCGGGTGCCATCTTAATTTGATTATATCCGTAAAATCCATCCATAAACGAAAAGACTTTGAATTTAGAAGTATTGTCTACTAACATATCAATGTGTGGAAGAGGGAAATCATTTTTCGGATTGGCTTTATTCAAATCTCTATAATCAACACACATGCGGACTTTTTTCAATCTTTCTTCGGCACAGACACAATATTGGCCACCCATTGCGGATACTCAGCAGTTAAAAGGAAACCAGCATCAATCTGCTTCTGAACTTCCTCTTTAATCTTCACAGCCATATCAGGATGCATTCTTCTCAACTTCTGCTTGACTGGCGGGCATTCAGGCTTCAACGACAATCTATGCTCCACAATATCAGAATCCAACTCAGGCATGTCTTGATAGGACCAAGCAAACACATCTGAATATTCTCGAAGAAGATCAATCAACCCCTTCTTAGCATCTGGACACAATCGAGACCCAATCTTGACTTCCTTCACATCATCTTCGGAACCCAAGTTGACTAGCTCAATCTGTTCTTCAAACGGCTGAATAATCTTTTCATCCTGCTCAAGAAGACGAGACAATTCATCACTCACTTCTACATCACTTTCCTCCTCGGCTTCAAATACAGGGAATTCAAAATTTGGAGAAGGTGAAGGATCATTGTATTCAATGGGGTTAGGAACCAACCTGCATAATGATTTGATATTTTGATTTTAGAGAAGTGAATTTGTGACCAAATATTATACAGGTGGACAATTATATTGTTTATTTATGTTTTTTGTGATTAACATTTTCAGAATAAAAGCAAAAAGTAAAAATAAACATCAAAGATGTGGATGAATAGAATTAATTTTATTAATGATCAATTTAAAATGCCCAAACAATGTTCACTTCTCCCTTAGGCATAGGGGAAGGATTTTAAAATATAAAAGCAATTACTTAGATTGATGCAAAATAACAGGAATATCAACGGTAGTCCAATTGTTGCATGTCCCTCCATGCGTAACAAAGTTGGTCCAGTCTTCCTCTTTATTATCCTCTAGCACAACAACTAAGTCATGTTCATTCCCATGAATGAACCCTCCGCTACGGAAGCTGAGTTGCATTTCTTCAGATATAACGGTTGACGAGCCCTTTTGGAACCCCAAACCATTTCTTCCCTTGTTGTTGGAGACCTCTACCACGCGCCCCCACTGATCAACAAGACCTTCTTCAACAATCTTCTGTGCATCTTTCAGAGAGGACATAGGTGCCCCAACTCTCTTCTCAGCAGCAATAGACAAGGCTTGGGACGGAGTTCCAACCTCATCCTCAACTTCTACATATGAGAAAGATGACAGATGGCTAACTAACAACGCCTTCTCATCTCCCACAATCACCAGCTTGCCATTCTTGGCAAATTTAAGCTTCTGATGCAGAGTGGAAGTAACAGCCCCTGCCTCATGAATCCATGGCCTTCCCAGTAAACAGTTGTAGGCCGGGTGAATATCCATTACCTGGAAAGTAATCTGAAAATCACTCGGACCTATCTTAATTGGAAGGTCCACTTCACCAATGACCGTCTTGCGAGAGCAATCAAAGGCCTTAACAATGACCCCACTATATCTCATGGGAGCTCCTTGGTACGATAACTTTGACAATGTTGACTTCGGAAGCACACTGAGTGACGAGTCGGTGTCAACGAGCACATTTGACAAAGCATCTTCTTTGCAATTCATCGAAATATGCAAAGCCAGATTGTGATTTCTTCCCTCCTTAAGGAGTTCTTCATCGCAAAAGCTCAAATTATTGCATGAAGTGATGTTAGCCATAATGTGATCAAACTGATCCACAGTAACATCCTGCTCCATGTATGCTTGTTTAAGAACTCTCTGGAGTGCTTCTCTGTGAGCTTTAGAATTCAAAAGCAGAGACAACACGGAAATCTTCGAGGGGGTCTGGAGCAACTGCTCAACCATATTAAATTCGCTCCTTTTGATCAATCGGAGTACCTCATCGTCATCATTGACTTTCAAATTGCTGGATTCACCAGACTTATCATTTGAACAACCAACCGGATCTACACTAGAAACCTCCGCCTTCTTTCCAACAACTGTTTCTTCTTTATTCTCTGGGAACACCGATCCAAAAACTCGACCACTGCGAGTCTCCTTTGTAACATCTACAATGCTTACTACTGAACTGGTCGTAGGCAACGGGACCTCTTGACCATTCTCCATCATCGTAGCATTGTATTGATACGGTATAGCCTTATCAGATGCATACGGGACTGGGCCCGCTAACCATATTACCAACGGCGAAACTGATCTATTGGTGACGTTCTTGTTGTTGCTGTTGCTATCATATTGGATCACCAACCGCTCTGGTTGCTTGAAAACAGGCACTATGACATTGACGTCGTCATCTACATGACGGGATTGAACAGTCTAAATCATGCCTTCATCCATCAGACACTAGATGTACCTTTTCACCACAACACACCCTCTTGGGTTCACGCTACAAATATCACAACCATCGTGATCATGTTCACAGTCACTCACCAAACAGATATCTTTATGCATCTGCACCAAAGATCTTCAGATAAACCGGACGTCAAAAACCTTGAATTTATCGGGACAGCTGTTGAAAGTATATTTCGTGTCGGGTTTTTGTTATCGTATCCACAGGGATTGTAAGATATCACCGCCGTTCGATGGTTGTATTAATATTAGCTCAATGTAACAATAGGGTTTTGGTTTGTTGTCACGTTATCTTGCATAAAAAGTAATAAATTGCGGTAAAAGTTTTGGTTTGATTAAATGAGAAATATTGTCAAAGTTAGGTTTCAATGATCACTTTGCATGTATTTGCTCGGTCAACAATCTTATAAACTCCTTTAGATGATAAATCATTTCACAAAGTCCTCTCAATATTTTTCTCTCGAACACACATTGTGAGTTTTGCCATTTTGATCCATTGTTTCTCTCGAACACAATCTATCAAAATGACAACTTTTTGGTTCAACCTTATGGTGAACAAAATCATTCATTACTATCTCTAGCTAACAAACAAGTTTGGATGAAAACCTAGGTCAAGAGTTGGTAAACATCTCTCGATCATAAACCAACACAAAGAGTTTTAAATAGAAACAAAGTTTTCATCATATATTCACCATTAAAGAGTTTACACATGAAGATCCTTACATTTACACACAAAGCTAGTAATCACCTACATCTAACCTTGACAAATGGATGACTTAGCTACTCATTTTCATGGTAGCTTGGTCGGCAAGTAAGGAAAGAAGGTTGATCAACATCCAAGTCGGATAATCGAAGTTGGATGGGAATCCACCTTCTTTTTGTAGAAGATGGTTCTAAGATGAAGAGAAATGAAAATTAGGGCATAAAAGATCCCCTAGAACAATGCTGTAAAATATCTCTCCAAAGTACAAAAGTGGAAAAAGTTGGTAAAAAATGAGGTATGGTGCTCAAAAGTGGCACCTGCTACTTATAGACCTCTGCTGGGCTGTCATGCTCGCTAGGCGAGCAGAATGGCTCGCCTAGCGAGGGTCTAATATGGGCACATAAGGCACCTGCGCCCAGAGAAACAGGGTCTGTTGAACTGTCATGTTCGCCTAGCGAACATACCTTCGCCTAGCGAAGGACACGCTTCAACCTTCGCCCCAGCGAGGTTGAGAGGTTTTGCTACTGGAATGCTCGCTGGGGACTCGCTAGAGCTTCGCCTAGCGAGTGAGTGCTGGCTGCGCTTTTCACCAAAACAGAACGAACTCGCTACCACCTTCGCTGTCAGCTCGCCTGGCGAATTTATTGACAATTTACTGGAGCTTTTCGCTTGGCACTCGCCTAGCGAACCAGTGCTTCGCCACAGCCCTCGCCTAGCGAGCAGGCTGATGAATGTTTGTTTGCTTTGGTTCCTTTGCCAACTTTCTTGTGTCTTCAATTTCAATTATTTCATGCCTTCTTTCTGCACAATAACACACAAATCAAAGGCACCAAGCTTGTTTATCAATGTAATGCATTTCATCAAAAACCAAGGTGATTTTGACAATTTTAGCAGGGAAATAGAGTGAAAGATGCCCACATATGATAGCTCAAATAAGCACTTTTGGGCATCTAACAACTCTCCCCAACTAGATTCTTGCTTGTCCTCAAGCAAAGTATGCCTCTTGAAGGACAAGAGGATTTGCTTTAAGAAAAAGGTTTCTCCGAAGTTGGATAAACGGCTCAAACACAAGCGAAATCCGCATATACAAGTTTCCAACGGTTCGAATAAAATAATACACAAGAACTAAAACTTAAATAGCAATGCAAAATATTTATCTATCTACAACAATACTATTCTGAATGAATCATCCTATCTCTCCTCTTCGAATAAGGAATGAAGATTTTACGCGTTTGCAACCGCGGGATTAATCTCACTCTCTAACAAACAATGGAGAAATCAAATAGATTCATACAATGTCTAACAATTATAAATGGTACTGTGGAAGCATAAAGATCACTAAGGGCTTTTCGGTTGAAGCTTGGTTAGGTTAACAAACAAGGGTCATTTCTAAGGCCATTGAAACGAAAGTGCCGATGCAAAAGAGACATTCACAGTATTATTCACACTACTCGACTTTGTTTCATTTGTTTCTTATTTGAAACCTTCACAACACATATTCCACAATTCAATTTTTATTTTTCACTATTTTTCTTCCAAGCAAGCATTCATTTTCATTCTTTCTATTTTTGTTCTTTTCTTTCACATCATATATACAAAACAGATGTTTCTTTTCTATATTTTCTATACATATATTTTTCTATGCTTGCTCGGTTTTTCTTTTCTTTTTCAAGAGTTGTGGTACTTACCGATTCTTTTTCGTTCTCCCCAACTTATTTCTTACTCACCCTAAGTGAATGCTCTTAAGTTTTTACGGCAAAAGAACAATAATCAAGATTTTCTGGGTTGTAAAAAAAAGATTTTTGAGATCTCGCTTTATTTCAAGCCGAGATTCAACTGTTTAAGCTCAAAGGGGTTAACAAATACTCTCTCTGCTCACAGGTAAGTTGTTTTTGGATGTAGTTGTGCTCAAAAGAAAACAAGTGCCTTGATCATTTCTAATTGCTTCCACAATTTCACAATAATAAAAGACAAAGCATGAATCTCATGAATCAACAAAACTTATTAGAATCCAGCATTTAAGTGTACAATGGAGGTTTCCTCACAATTTGTGGTTTTAAGTTCTAGATGAAACATTCATTCAATTATGTTGCAAAAAGACAATATTCAATTTACCAAAAAGAGTAAAGTTCCTAATGCATTCTAAAATTCTAGCCGAAGGTAACCATGTACCTTAGCTTCATTCACTTGTTTATTCTTATCATTGCCATCCAAGCTCGGATGCACCTTCATTGGGTACTTCTTGAGGAGCAACCAATCTAGAAGGGTTTGCCACTCAATCAACCAAAAATTTATTAAACACACAAAATTAAAAACATAAATAATTAACATTAACTGAAAATATAAATTTGTTCATGGGGGACAAAACACCCCAATAGTACAACACCAAAATCAAGATACAAAATCCGAAAATACAAATAGAAATGACATAAAAGCTGAAAAAATACAAAAACTTAACCCACTAAGGGCTCAGGACTCCTCCTCGCTACCGGCCTCAGAACCGGTAGCCTCATCATCAACATCATCATCATCATCAGCATCAGCGCCCACCCCCTCACTATACACTGGCGTGTCCACAGGCCAATTGGCGTGTAGCAGAAACTGCTCACGCGTCATCAAAGCATGAGCACCACTTCCTTGCAGCTGCAACCGCTGCATAGAGTCGTGCATATCCAACATGGCTCTCTGGGATGCCGCCATCCATTCCAAACTGTAATTGCACACAGCTTGGACGTACGGATCAATTCTAGGAGTAGAAGTACCAGGACCATCTGAAGCCCGAGTACTTCCTGAGGCAGCACTGCCACTGGTAGTCTTTGCTCTACAATATTTGGCCACATACCGATCATCGATAGGTGACGGGATCCTTACCTGCCCACGAGACGGAAGTCTCACCCTTGCCTGAACGCATAAACTCATGATTAAACACGGGAAAGCTAGGGGACAATTAACACGAGCCCCCGACTTAAGCCCGCTCTCGACCACGGACTTCAGCTCATTTGCGATGATCCTCGCCACATCGATCTCGACATTGGTGAGGATGGAATGGACCAAATGTGCCACTGGTATCGACACAGTAGAGGTGTGTGATTTAGGCTGGATGTTGGTCAATACCAAGAGCAGTATCAGTTGAGCCATGGGAGTCATGTCCTCCCGGTGATACCTCATTGGAACCCCAGATGGGTTCAGCTCAACAGATTTCCCTGGTAAAAGCAGGGCGGCAGTAATGGCAGGAACATCACGGTGAAGCCGTAGGTCAATGTGGTATTGGTCTCTCTCATCAGCTCCCAGCTGGAGCGGTTCCCCAAGGATTCGGTTGATGGCATCCCGATCAAATGGAATTGGACGCCCGGCAACTCTAGATACCCAAGTAAAGGGCTCGTCGTCGTCGGGTAGTGCGTTAGCATAAAATTCACGCACTGTCGCTATGTCGTAATGCTCTAAGGGATTAATCAACCTATCCCATTTCTTCGCGTCAATCAACCCGGCAAAATTTCTGTAAGTGCCCTGTGTGTTGATCAGAAATCGCTTCTCTGGAAGTATTTTTCGCTTCTCCAGAGCGATGTACCGTGCAGCCTGTTTTGGACCGACAAACTTGTCGGTATCGAATTGAATAGGCACGGTCCGGGAAGTAGCTGCTCCCTTTCTTTTCTTACCCGCTCCAGACCTTGACTCCATTCTGCAAAATATGAGAGGAAACAACACACACCAAACAAACAGATTAGACATCAAAGCATAATTTAAAAGACTGCCATGCTCGCTGCTGCTTCGCCTAGCGAAGTGGCAGCGAACGCTCGCCCCAGGCTCGCCTAGCGAGTGCTAGCGAACCTTACGGGTTTTGGGGTTTTTCAGCATGTTCAGAGATTCTCCCCCAAAACCCATACTCAATTGGTTCTAACATCAGAACCTAATGATATATCAAGTAAATAATCGTTCTATGCTATTGGGGATTACCTATTTGCATGCAAAACCTAAAAATCCCCAATTCCTAAACCTAAAATCCCAATTTGCAAAACCCTAAATACCACATGCAAAGCTAAAGTTTCCCATACTCCACTCATCCTAATTGCTATTCATATTGGAAATTTAGAATTCAAACAACAAGAAAAATGTAGTAGGGCAAACCTTAGTTACACGGATTCGGAAATGTGAAGAGAGTAGAGTTTGCAAATGACCGAATAGAGCAAGTGTTGGTGATAGAGATGCAAATGAGAGAGTGTGAAGAGCTTATCAAAAATTCCTCAGCAGAGCCGCACAGAAAATTTTTGAGTTTGGGGCAAAATGGTTGCCCTGCTGAGATTTAAATACAAACTGTCATGCAGCGCTCGCTGCTGCCTCGCCTAGCGAGCAGCTAGCGAACCTGCTCGCTACTGCCTCGCCTAGCGAGCTGCAAGCGAGCATGACAGCAAGTGCTTTTTTCAAATGCAGCACTTGCAAGTTCATCCAGAACAGTTTTATCATAAGGTAACCCAACACAACACAACACAAAAACAGTAAATACTTACAATGTTGGGGTGCCTCCCAACAAGCGCTTGTTTAACGTCGGCTAAGCTCGACGGTGCGATGCTCACAGAGGAGCATCGAGCGGTAGAGCACAGCTCTCGCGATCCACATGACCGCCGAGATAAATTTTCAATCGTTGGCCATTCACTGTCCAACTATCTTTCTGGTCTATGTCTTCAATGACAATAGCCCCATATTCCTTTACTTCTTTCACCCGAAATGGCCCCGACCATTTTGATTTCAACTTCCCGGGAAACAATTTCAACCGGGAGTTGAACAATAGGACCAATTATCCGGGCACAAATTCTTTGTTACGGAGCTTCTTGTCGTGATACTTCTTTGCCTTTTCCTTGTACAACCAACTTGAGTGGTATGCGGCATTGCGCATCTCCTCCAACTCCAGTAGTTGTACCTTCCTTTTGTTACCGGCCAACTCATTTTCAAAATTTAAAAATTTTAGGGCCCACAAGGCCTTGTGCTCCAATTCAACCGGCAAATGGCAAGTTTTACCAAATACCAATTGAAAGGGAGTTAGGCCAATTGGAGCTTTAAAGGCCGTACGGTAGGCCCATAATGCTTCGTCCAATTTTTGGGACCACTCCTTTTTTGAATTAGACACGGTTTTTTCGAGGATTCTCTTAATCTCTCGATTAGAGACCTCAGCTTGCCCGTTAGCCTGAGGGTGGTACGGAGTTGTCACCCTATGCGATACACCGTAATGTTTTAAAATAGTTTCCAAAGGTGCATTACAAAAGTGTGACCCTCCGTCACTTATCAACACTCGGGGGGTTCCGAAATGGGAGAATATGTTTTTCTTCAAAAAATTTATCACCGTTTTGGCATCCGCCCGAGGTGAGGCAATCGCCTCAACCCACTTAGAGACATAATCGACAGCGACAAGCATGTACTCATTCCCATAAGAGGGTGGGAAAGGTCCTACAAAATCTATGCCCCAACAATCAAATACTTCCACTTCTTGGATATTTTGGAGAGGCATCTCATCTCTCTTACCTATCCCACCGCTTCTTTGGCAACTGTCACAACTTTGCGCATGGGTATGTGCGTCTTTGAAAATAGTTGGCCAATAAAATCCCGATTGAAGAATTTTAGTGGCCGCTCTAACCCCATTATAATGTCCGCCATAAGGCGAGTTGTGACAATGCCAAAGGATGCTCTAGGCTTCATCACCAGTTACGCATCTCCTTAATAGGTTATCACTACCCAACTTAAACAAGTATGGGTCATCCCAAACATAATACTTCGCATCCGAAAGGAACTTCCTTTTTTGGTTCGAAGTTAGGTCGGCAGGCACAAAACCACTAGCCTTGTGGTTCGCAAAGTCTGCAAACCACGGCCTAACTTGAACCTTAAACAATTTTTCATCAGGAAATTCTTCCCGGATTTCCTTTTCAGACGCGGTAACCTCCACGTTCACTAATCGGGATAAATGATCCGCTACCAAGTTTTCCGACCCCTTCTTGTCTTTGATTTCCACATCGAATTCTTGTAACAAGAGGATCCAACGGATGAGCCTTTGCTTCGAATTCGGTTTGGTTAGCAGATATTTAATCGCCGCGTGGTCGGTATACACAACGACTTTAGACCCTATAAGATAAGACCTAAACTTTTCTAGCGCATACACTATTGCAAGTAGTTCTTTTTCCGTTGTGGCATAATTTATTTGAGCCTCGTTAAGAACCTTACTCGCATAATGTATCGCATGGAAAGTTTTGTCTTTTCTTTGGCCAAGTACCGCTCCAACAGCATAGTCACTCGCGTCACACATTAGTTCAAAATTTTCATTCCAATCGGGAGCGACTATTATTGGAGCGGTAACCAATTTTTCTTTTAAAACCTCAAAAGCTTGCAAACAATCTTCGGTGAAGACAAATACCTGGTCCTTGGCGAGCAAATTGCTCAAAGGCTTAGCCACCTTTGAGAAGTCCTTGATAAAGCGCCGGTAGAACCCCGCGTGCCCCAAAAATCTACGGATGCCTTTCACATTCACCGGAGGGGGTAATTTTTCAATTACTTCAACCTTAGCTCTATCCACTTCCAGCCCCCTTCTAGAGACTTTGTGGCCTAGCACGATCCCCTCGGTCACCATGAAGTGACACTTCTCCCAATTAAGCACCAAATTGGTCTTCACACATCTTTCCAACACCGTCTTCAAATTTACCAAGCATAGACTAAACGTCCCACCAAATACCGAGAAGTCATCCATGAAGACTTCCATTGTTTTCTCTATTAGATTGGCAAAAATGGCTTGCACACATCGTTGGAAGGTCGCCGGTGCATTGCACAGCCCAAAGGGCATTTTTCGGTATGCGAACACTCCAAACGGACACGTGAAAGCCGTCTTCTCATGATCAACCGGGTCAACCGCAATTTGGTTATACCCGGAGTAGCCGTCCAAAAAACAATAGTATTGTTGGCCCGATAGTCTTTCGAGCATTTGATCCATAAATGGGAGTGGAAAATGGTCCTTTTGAGTCGCGGTATTCAACCGCCGATAATCAATACACATTCTCCACCCCGTGGCAACTTTAGTCGGGATCAATTCGCCTTTGTCATTTCGGATTACGGTGATTCCACTCTTCTTTGGAACAACGTGCACTGGACTAACCCACGGACTATCCGAGATCGGGTAAATCATCCCCGCATCCAACAGCTTCACAACTTCCTTTCGAACAACCTCTTTCATGGTAGGATTTAAGCGGCGTTGTGGTTGAGCTACCGGCTTGAAATCCTCCTCCATCAAAATCTTGTGCATACAATAGGATGGACTAATTCCTTTTAGATCGGAAAGAGTCCAACCCATAGCTTCTTGATTGGTTTTTAGCACAATGATTAGACGGGCTTCTTCTTCTTTTGTCAAAAGGTTGCTTATGATGACCGGCTTTGCCTCGGTCTCATCTAGAAACACATACTTCAAAGTCGAAGGTAACACTTTTAATTCAATTGGCGCTTTTTCGTCAATGACCTCCTTCTTCAAGTTTTCCTCCTCTACTTCCCATGGTTGTAGGACGTCGAAACTATCAAGTTCCTTTAAGCATTCCTCAAGAGCTAGCTCTTCTTCCACAGTGAAAACCTCCAATGAGTCGTCAAGAGCTAACTCCATAGGAGATATCTCATGAATATGCTTTGAAACCTCCATAATAGCGTCTTCGATCACATCGATGCGAAAGCTATCATTTCTATCTTTGGAATGCTTCATTGCCTCGAATAGATCGAATGTGACTTCCTCATTTTGAACTCGCACCTTCATTAAACCGTCATCAACATCTATCATCATTCTCGCGGTCTTCATGAATGGTCGGCCCAAGATGAGCGGAGCATCATCATCTTCCTCCATATCAATAACAATAAAATCGACCGGGAAAAAGAATTTGTCGACCTTCACCAAAACATCTTGGGCTACGCCATGAGGATGGGTTGTCGATTTATCCGCCAATTGCAACGTCATTCGGATGGACTTAATCTCAATGTTGCCAAGCCTTTTGATAATTGACAAAGGTATAAGATTAATGCTCGACCCCAAGTCAATAAGTCCCTTCCCGACATACACGTCACCAATTTTAACCGGCAATGTAACTCTTCCCGGATCAACCTCTTTCTTAGGAAGCGTCCTTTGAATAATGGCACTGCAGCTCGCATCAAGGACGATGGTCTCCGGTTCCGTATACCTCCGCTTTTTGGTTAGTATGTCCTTCATGAATTTGGCATACTTAGGCATTTGTTCCAAGGCTTCGGCAAACGGAATGTTGATTTGCAACTGTTTAAAAATATCCATGAATCGGGCGTAATGCTGTTCATTCTCCCTTTTGGAAGAAGCATGAGGATAAGGAAGGTTTTGGATAGGAGTAGCGCTCACTACCTCCTTTCCCTTTGCAACTCTAGCACTTTTCCATCTAGGCTTTTTCACTACCTCCCTTATTACCTCATCACTTATATTTTTTTCCATCTCCACACCTTTCTCTTTTTCAACTTCACCATTATTTTTATTCTTTTCAACTTCTTCCTCATCACTCCACACTCCTACTTCACCATCAACATTTTCCTCCACTATTTCCTCCTCAATTTCTTTCTCTTTCTCTCTTTGTTCACTCTCAACTCTTTTTTTATTCTCACTACCCAACTCCCTCCCACTTCTCGTCATAATCGCCTTACAATGCTCCTTAGGATTTGTTTGCGTGTTTGCCGAAAAGGAAGGACCGGTTTGTCGTTCCGCGAGTTGCTTGGCAAGTTGCCCAACTTGAGTCTCGAGATTTTTTATGGCCGCGTCATTGCTCTTTTGATTGGCCATTGACATTTGCATGAATTGCGTCAATGTCTCTTCCAATTTAGAATTGACGGCCGGCGGTTGTGGAGATTGATACGGATTTTGTGGAGGGTTTTGACGGCTAGAAGAACCACCTCCATAACCTTGGTTATGGTAATAGTTACTCCTAGGTTGGAACCCTTGGTTCCCTTGGAATTGTTGTTGTTGATTTTGAGGGTGCGGTTGATAAGGTTGTTGTTGTTGTTGTTGTCTCGGTTGATAGTCCCGTTGATTGGCCATGTAGTTTACTTCGTCAAAACCGGGAGGTGGACAAAATCCGGTGTCATGTTCACCTTTACAAAGTTCACAACAAGCTATTTGTTTAGCTTTTGACGGTTCTCTTAACTCTTTGATTTGTTGCGTTAAGAGTTCCACTTATTGTGAGATGAGCTTGTTTTGGGCAAGGATGGCATCATTCGTCCCAAGCTCAAGCACTCCCGCCTTCTTCAAAGAATTTCCACGACTTTGACTCTGCAGATCATTTAAAGCCATTCGATTGATAATGTTTGTGGCTTCTTCGGCACTTTTTGACATTAACGAGCCACCCGAGGTGGCATCCAACAACGTCTTGCAGTTTGGTTGAAGTCCATTTCTGAAGATATGGATTTGAGTCAATTCATCAAATCCATGCCCTTTACATTTCCTCAGCATGGACTTGAATCTCTCCCACGCTTCATTTAATGATTCACTGGTTCCTTGAGAAAACACCGAGATGGCCGTCTTTGATTCCATGAATCGGTTATGGGAGAAAAATCTTTCAATGAATTTCTCTTCTAACACGTTCCAGTCTGTCATTACGGCTGGTGTTTGATCTAGGTACCAATCCTTTGCTTTACCGAGCAAAGCGTGGGGGAATAATCGTCTGAACAACGGAAGCTCCTGAGCCTGATCCACTCCGGCAGCCAATGCTATCTCATAAAATTTTGTGAGAAAAGCAAATGGGTCTTCATGGTCCATTCCGGTGAATGGACTTCCATATAATAGATTTAGAGTTCCCGTTTTCATCTCAGCTTGCCTTCCGGTGTGGTTGGCAAACTGAGCGGTGTTCCTTGGACTATTGATGCATGGAGTAGAAATAGGTGGTGGTGGTTGTGGCTCCATGTTTGGTATGAATGGTGGTGGATTTGTGGTTGAAGAACTTTCTCCTTGCTCTTGCCGTTGTCTAGCCTGTTGCCTCCTACGTCTTGTTTTGCTATTAAGCCTCCTTGCGGTTCTCTCGATCTCAGGATCAAAAAGAAGTTCGTCCACAGGGATTTGCCCTCGCATAAAACGTAAGCTGCACACTAAACCAAACAAATTACAAGCACAAGTCAAAAATTCACAAGCTAAAACTTAAACAACCATTGCGATGCTCGCAATATCAATTTACAATCCCCGGCAACGGCGCCATTTTGTTGAAAGTATATTTCGTGTCGGGTTTTTGTTATCGTATCCACAGGGATTGTAAGATATCACCGCCGTTCGATGGTTGTATTAATCTTAGCTCAATGTAACAATAGGGTTTTGGTTTGTTGTCACGTTATCTTGCATAAAAAGTAATAAATTGCGTTAAAAGTTTTGGTTTGATTAAATGAGAAATATTGTCAAAGTTAGGTTTCAATGATCACTTTGCATGTATTTGCTCGGTCAACAATCTTATAAACTCCTTTAGATGATAAATCATTTCACAAAGTCCTCTCAATATTTTTCTCTCGAACACACATTGTGAGTTTTGCCATTTTGATCCATTGTTTCTCTCGAACACAATCTATCAAAATGACAACTTTTTGGTTCAACCTTATGGTGAACAAAATCATTCATTACTATCTCTAGCTAACAAACAAGTTTGGATGAAAACCTAGGTCAAGAGTTGGTAAACATCTCTCGATCATAAACCAACACAAAGAGTTTTAAATAGAAACAAAGTTTTCATCATATATTCACCATTAAAGAGTTTACACATGAAGATCCTTACATTTACACACAAAGCTAGTAATCACCTACATCTAACCTTGACAAATGGATGACTTAGCTACTCATTTTCATGGTAGCTTGGTCGGCAAGTAAGGAAAGAAGGTTGATCAACATCCAAGTCGGATAATCGAAGTTGGATGGGAATCCACCTTCTTTTTGTAGAAGATGGTTCTAAGATGAAGAGAAATGAAAATTAGGGCATAAAAGATCCCCTAGAACAATGCTGTAAAATATCTCTCCAAAGTACAAAAGTGGAAAAAGTTGGTAAAAAATGAGGTATGGTGCTCAAAAGTGGCACCTGCTACTTATAGACCTCTGCTGGGCTGTCATGCTCGCTAGGCGAGCAGAATGGCTCGCCTAGCGAGGGTCTAATATGGGCACATAAGGCACCTGCGCCCAGAGAAACAGGGTCTGCTGAACTGTCATGTTCGCCTAGCGAACATACCTTCGCCTAGCGAAGGACACGCTTCAACCTTCGCCCCAGCGAGGTTGAGAGGTTTTGCTACTGGAATGCTCGTTGGGGACTCGCTAGAGCTTCGCCTAGCGAGTGAGTGCTGGCTGCGCTTTTCACCAAAACAGAACGAACTCGCTACCACCTTCGCTGTCAGCTCGCCTGGCGAATTTATTGACAATTTACTGGAGCTTTTCGCTTGGCACTCGCCTAGCGAACCAGTGCTTCGCCACAGCCCTCGCCTAGCGAGCAGGCTGATGAATGCTTGTTTGCTTTGGTTCCTTTGCCAACTTTCTTGTGTCTTCAATTTCAATTATTTCATGCCTTCTTTCTGCACAATAACACACAAATCAAAGGCACCAAGCTTGTTTATCAATGTAATGCATTTCATCAAAAACCAAGGTGATTTTGACAATTTTAGTAGGGAAATAGAGTGAAAGATGCCCATATATGATAGCTCAAATAAGCACTTTTAGGCATCTAACAACAGCCGTATACCATGTTCACTGAAGAATTCCCATGAGCGGGCAAAGGATTAGCTGTAGGTGTTTAATTGGCTGCATTGTATGGTAAAACACTAGCTGGATTCTAATGTCTTCACTGATGTCATGACATGCTGTGAAGGTGTTTGTGTGACTGCATTGTAGGTTAGAATATCTAGCTGTACTCTGATGTCTTGACTGATGTCATGACACACTTGAGTAGTTTACTGCAGGATTAGCTAATACAGGATTAGCTGTACTCTGATGTCTTGACTGATGTCATGACACACTTGAGTAGTTTACTGCAGGATTAGCTAATACAGGATTTATTGAATGTCAAATTGGATGTGGTGACATTCATCCCTGTCAGCAGATACTGAGGAATAGAACAGTTGGTGTTCTGTTAGAACTCAGTATTTATTTTCAGTCTGGTGATCAAGGAAATAGCAGATCTGGCATAAGGCCTACTGTCTGAATGTCAAACTGGATGTTATGACATTCATCATTGACAGCATATACTGAACAATAGACAGAGTGGTGTTCTGCTACACTTCAGTATGTTTATCAGTCTGTTCTTCAAGAGGATAACAGAACTGACTTAAGGCTAAATGTGTAAATGTCAAATTGGATGCTTTGACATTTATTAATGTAAGCTGTTACTGTAGAATGGACAGATTGGTCCTGTACACTTCAACAAATTTGTACAGTCTGTTTCAGGAAAAACAGACTTAGCATATGGACCTTGATGTCAAGCTGAATGTTGTGACATTCATTCCTGACAGCATATGCTAAATTGTAGGTTGTTTAGTTTTTCTGTTTTAGCTTTTTCTCAGGCTATTCTTCAGGGATTCAACAGCTGAGAGAAAATCCAGGAAATCAACAACCAAGCTACATTTAATGAACCTAACAAATAGCCTATTTGTTAGTAACCTAGATATGGAATTTAGGGAACTCGCGTGTCCTTAAATTCAGGAGAATACAAGTACAAGGCCCAAGTACTGCAATATAAAAGGAAGTCATTCCTTCATTCAGAACTGGGGATTTTGAGGCGTGAAGATTTAGTGTGTCCATCATACTTCACTGCTGTATTTTTGTGAGTCTTGTATTAGACATATCTTGTAAGCCAAGCTATTATCACATAGATGATTGCATTTGTATAGGTTATTCATTGAGTTGTAAGTGTTGTGTCACTCTAAGCTTTTAAGCGTGAGTGTTGTGTATCTTGATTAAAGCTGTTAAGCACAATCAAGAGTTGTTTGAAGTGTGTCTTCAAAATTGTCTTTAATATTGATTAAAGGTAGTAATCACTGAGGTGATTGAGGGGGAGTGAGTAGGAACTCTGATCTTCGTGTAAGATTGAAATTGCATTGGGTAGGTATTAAGTGATAGGGTTAAACAGTTGGTTTAAGGTCTGAATTAATACTACTAATAGTGGATTTCCTCCCTGGCTTGGTAGCCCCCAGACGTAGGTCATGTTGGACCGAACTGGGTAAACAATTACTCGTGTTATTTACTGCACTTACTGTTTTCTGCATAATCCTTGTATGCGCAAAATTGGATGTCATAACAACCCGTGTGACATCGAAAGTCTGTTAACTAGAATTTCAATTGGTATCAGAGCAGGCACCCTGCCTGTTAAGTTCTGGGTGAGATCTAGGGAAGTTACTTTCTAGTACCATGGACAAGGATGTAGGACACTCAAATAGACCACCCATGCTGGATGGTTCTAACTATGATGACTGGAAGCCTCGTATGATAGCCTTCTTAAGGTCTCTAGACAACAAAGTTTGGAGAGTTGTCAATAAAGGATGGGAACATCCAACGAAGACAGGTGAGGATGGAGTCAGTGTGCAGATCCCTGAAGAAGAATGGGACAAGGAGCAAGAGGCATTAGCCCTTGGAAATTCTAAGGCCTTGAATGCATTATTCAATGGAATAAGTAAGAACATCTTCAGACTAGTGCACCACTGTGAGCTGGCCAAGGATGTGTGGGATACCCTCAAGGTAACTCATGAAGGCACCTCCAAAGTGAAGATGTCCAAACTTCAGATGCTGACCACCAAGTTTGAAAATCTGAGGATGAAAGAGGATGAGACTATTCATGACTTCCACATGAATATCCTTGAGATTGCAAACACCTCTGGTGGCTTGGGGGAGAAAATGGCTGAAGAGAAACTTGTAAGAAAGATTCTCAGGTCATTACCTAAGAGATTTGCCATGAAGGTCACTGCAATAGAAGAGGCTCAAGATATCTGCAACATGAAGGTGGATGAGCTCATTGGTTCTCTCCAAACCTTTGAAATGGGGATGTGCGAGAATGTTGAAAAGAAGAGCAAAAGCGTAGCTTTTCTATCAAATTCTGAAGAGGAGTCAGAATCAGGATATACTGGAGGTGATGAAAGCATATCAGAAGCCATAGCCATGCTTGGGAGACAGTTCAACAAGTTCGTGAAGAAGATTGATCAAAGAGGTAGACAAAATGTCAAGAACATCCCGTCTGATATAAGAAAAAAATCAACTTCTGAAGAAAAGTTCAACCAAGGCAAGGGAATCCAGTATCATGGATGTGAGGGCTATGGACACATTCGAGCTGAATGCCCTACCTACCTCAAGATGCAAAAGAAGGGGCTAGCTGTCACATGGTCTGAGGGAGATTCTGAGAGTGAATCTGAAGGATAATCTGCTAAACATGTCACTGCACTAACTAGTGTTTGTGTCACTGATGATGACTCAAGTGCAGATGATCTGACCCTTGGTGAACTTGCTACATCATATAAGAAGCTATGTGTCACCAGTGCAGAAGTCCGTGTACAAGGTGAAAAGCAGAAGAAGCGCATCAAGGAGCTGGAAGCTCATAATAAAAAGCAGCTGAAAGTCATAGAGGGTCTGAATGGTGAGATATCTGTGCTGACATCTAAGCTAGAGCAGATGACTAAATCCATCAGAATGTTGAATAAAGGAACTGACACCTTGGAAGAGATCCTAAAGGTGGGACATAAGTCTGGAACCATGACTGGTTTAGGCTTTGTGAAAAAATCCTCAGCTGAACTCAAACGCTCAAAGGCTAAAGTTCAGAAATTCAAGCGAAGGTCAACCCCAATGTCTCAACATCAGGGAACCAGGATGAGTAATCATCAAAAGAGGAAATTCCAGCAATGGAGATGTCACCACTGTGGTAGGCTTGGCCATATAAAAGCCTTCTGCTACAGGCTTCATGGTTACCCTAACCAAGCTCCCCATGACAGACCTAAGCATAAGACATATAGGCACAATGTCCCCACCAAGAAGCGACAATGGTATGCTAGGTTAGCTCACACAGCTCTAAGGGCTTCTACCAGAGAAGACTGGTACTTTGACAGTGGCTGCTCAAGACATATGACTGGTATGGAAAATCTATTGGTGGATATTCAACCTCACACTACCAGCTATGTGACCTTTGGTGATGGTGCTAAAGGAAAAATAAAAGGTGTGGGTAAGCTGGACTGCTCTGGAGTTCCAGAACTGAATAATGTGCTGTTAGTAAGAGGACTAACTACAAACCTCATCAGCATAAGCCAGCTGTGTGATCAAGGGTTCTATGTTCAGTTTACTAAGGAGCTATGTATTGTGACAAATGGTGACAATCAGGAAGTTATGAGAGGATCCAGATCCAAATATAACTGTTATCTGTGGGAACCTAAAGTCTCAAACTTCTCCACAATCTGCTCCTCAGCCAAGGAAGAACAGGAGGTGAAGCTGTGGCATAAACGCCTTGGACATCTCCACCTATGGGGAATGAAGAAGATCATATCCAAGGAAGCAGTCAGAGGAATTCCAAAGCTGCTTATTGATGAAGGAAGAGTCTGTGGAGAATGCCAGGTGGGCAAGCAAACCAAGATGTCACATCCGAAGCTGGGACATCCTACAACTTCCAGAGTTCTGGAACTGTTGCACATGGACTTAATGGGACCTATGCAGGTTGAAAGTCTGGGTGGAAAGAGATATGCATACGTGGTGGTTGATAACCATTCCAGATACACGTGGATAAGCTTCATCAGAGAGAAGTCAGATACATTTGATGTCTTCAAAGACCTGTGCATCAGACTTCAAAGGGAAAAGGACAGTTGTGTTGTCCGAATTAGGAGTGATCATGGTACGGAGTTCAAAAATTCCAAGTTTGATGAGTTTTGCTCGTCTGAAGGAATAAGTCATGAGTTCTCCTCTCCTATAACTCCTCAGCAGAATGGGATAGTTGAAAGGAAAAATAGAACTATTCAAGAATCTGCCAGAGCTATGATTTATGCAAAGAAGCTCCCTATGCACTTTTGGGCTGAAGCTATGAATACCGCGTGCTATGTTCACAACAGAGTCACCTTGAGAAAAGGAACCTCCTCCACTCTGTATAAAATATGGAAAGGCAGAAAACCCACTGTGAAGTACTTTCATATCTTTGGAAGTAAATGCTACATTCTCACAGATCGTGAATAGAGAAGGAAACTGGATCCCAAAAGTGATGAGGGTATATTTTTATGATACTCAACTAACAGCAGAGCGTACAGAGTGTTCAACTACAGGACCAATGTCCTGATGGAATCCATAAATGTTATTGTGGATGATAAAGAGGAAGGAATCGATGTCATAGAGGATTTTGGAACATTCCTTCACATTTCAACAGACATTCCATTCAAGTCTGAAGAAGTACAAGAACCTCCTCCTGAATATGAAGTAGATGCATCCACCAAAATGCCATCTATCAGAATTCAGAAAGACCACCCTAAGGATCTTATCATAGGGGATCCCAATAGTGGTGTGACTACCAAGTCAAGGGGAATTAGCTCAAATTCCTATTTTGTATCCAAGGTTGAACCAAAGAATGTGAAAGAAGCCCTGACTGACGAAAATTGGATCAATGCCATGCAAGAGGAACTTGAGCAGTTTAAAAGGAATGAAGTATGGGAGCTTGTTCCAAGACCTGAAGGGACCAACATCATTGGTACCAAGTGGATCTACAAAAACAAGTCTGATGAGAAAGGAGTAATTACTAGGAATAAAGCAAGACTAGTAGCTCAAGTATATACTCAAGTTGAAGGGGTTGATTTTGATGAGACGTTTGCACCCGTTGCTAGGCTTGAGTCCATCAGATTGCTGTTAGGTGTAGCATGCATTCTGAAGTTTAAACTATTCCAAATGGATGTGAAGAGTGCATTCTTGAACGGCTACTTGAATGAAGAAGTCTATGTGGAACAACCTAAAGGGTTCTGTGATCCTAACCAACCCAAGCATGTGTACAAGTTGAGGAAAGCCTTGTATGGGTTGAAGCAAGCACCTAGAGCGTGGTATGAAAGGTTGACTGAATTTGTGACCTCAAATGGATACAGAAAAGGTGGGATAGATAAAACTTTGTTTGTGAAGGATGAAGACGGCAAAATCATGATTGCTCAAATCTATGTGGATGATATAGTCTTTGGTGGAATGTTAGAGCAAATGGTAAAACATTTTGTTCACCAAATGCAATCTGAGTTTGAAATGAGTCTGGTTGGGGAACTGACTTATTTTCTTGGAATACAAGTCAACCAAATGGAGGACTCTATGTTTCTCTCCCAAAGCAAGTATGCCAAAAACATAGTTAAGAAGTTTGGTATGGATAGTGCTAGGCACAAGAGAACTCCTGCTCCTACTCATCTAAAGTTAACCAAAGATGATGGAGGGCCTAGTGTTGATCAATGCTTGTATAGAAGCATGATAGGCAGTCTTCTATACCTAACTGCAAGTAGACCTGACATTTCCTATGCAGTTGGAGTGTGTGCTAGATACCAAGCAGAGCCCAAAGTGAGCCACTTGAATCAAGTCAAAAGGATTCTCAAGTACATCAATGGGACTTGTGACTATGGAATGTTGTACTCACATGGTTCTAAGCCTGTCCTATCTGGGTACTGTGATGCTGACTGGGCTGGAAGTGCTGATGACAGAAAAAGCACATCAGGAGGATGTTTCTTCTTGGGAGGCAATCTCATATCTTGGTTCAGCAAGAAGCAGAATTGTGTATCTTTGTCCACTGCAGAGGCTGAATACATAGCTGCTGGAAGCAGTTGTTCCCAACTGGTTTGGATGAAACAGATGCTCACTGAGTACAATGTCACTCAAAATGTCATGACATTGTTCTGTGACAATCTCAGTGCCATCAATATCTCCAAGAATCCCATCCAACACAGCAGGACCAAACATATTGACATTAGACATCACTTCATCAGAGATCTGGTGGAAGACAAGGTGATTACCTTGGAACATGTAGCCACTGAACTCCAACTGGATGACATATTTACAAAGGCTCTGGATGCTACTCAGTTTGAAAACTTAAAGGGAAAACTGGGAATATGTCTCTCTGAGAACTTATAGCAACCAATGATGTTTGGGATGTATTGTTTAATATCTCTGCCTATTAAACAATTGGAACTATGATCTGATTGGTCCACAGATCATAGCTATGCAACTTGCAACAAGTGTGGCAATAAGAGGTTAAGGAGATATCCTATCTTGAGGCGGCCTATGCACCTGCAGGAGTTCAAGGACACTGTTCATGCAGGAGTGGTTCTAGATGTCAGACACAAAGTCATGGCATCTGATATGGCGGTACCTACTGTAAAGCAAAAGGGTGTGACAACTTGATCAAAGTTGTGAAGCAAGATCAAGTGGGTGTTAACTTGGTTGAAACTGTGAAGTAAAACCAAGTCTGTAATTCTGTCATTTGTGTGTAATTCTGTTTTTTTATGCGGTTCTGTAATTTCAAGTGTTGCTTTGGCAACATTTTTGACAAAAAGGGGGAGTAACAGGTGATACCCCAGGACAACAGATTATTTTGTTAAAATAGATATTCATGACAGATTCAAGATTCCCTCCCCTACTATGCAGCTGATGTATGAGGAAGTTTTATTTAACTTCTATATGTGTGCTGCAACTAGAAGCTTTTATTAAACTTCTGTTTGAGTGCTGATGTGTGTGAAGTTTTTATTTAACTTCCATGTGCGTGAGTGTGCTGCCACTCTGAGTGTATTAGCTAGGTCTATTTCCTGCTAGATGTGTGATTTCCGCTGCTATGAACTCTGTTGTGGGATCAAAGTGTTTTAGCCAAAAATTTGCCAAATGGGGAGTTTGTAGGTGTTTAATTGGTTGCATTGTATGGTAAAACACTAGCTGGATTCTAATGTCTTGATTGATGTCATGACATGCTGTGAAGGTGTTTGTGTGACTGCATTGTAGGTTAGAATATCTAGCTGTACTCTGATGTCTTGACTAATGTCATGACACACTTGAGTAGTTTACTGCAGGATTAGCTGTACTCTGATGTCTTGACTGATGTCATGACACACTTGAGTAGTTTACTGCAGGATTAGCTAATACAGGATTTATTGAATGTCAAATTGGATGTGGTGACATTCATCCCTGTCAGCAGATACTGAGGAATAGAACAGTTGGTGTTCTGTTAGAACTCAGTATTTATTTTCAGTCTGGTGATCAAGGAAATACCAGATCTGGCATAAGGCCTACTGTCTGAATGTCAAACTGGATGTTATGACATTCATCATTGACAGCATATACTGAACAATAGACAGAGTGGTGTTCTGCTACACTTCAGTATGTTTATCAGTCTGTTCTTCAAGAGGATAACAGAACTGACTTAAGGCTAAATGTGTAAATGTCAAATTGGATGCTTTGACATTTATTAATGTAAGCTGTTACTGTAGAATGGACAGATTGGTCCTGTACAGTTCAGCAAATTTGTACAGTCTGTTTCAGGAAAAACAGACTTAGCATATGGACCTTGATGTCAAGCTGAATGTTGTGACATTCATTCCTGATAGCATATGCTAAATTGTAGGTTGTTTAGTTTTTCTGTTTCAGCTTTTTCTCAGGCTATTCTTCAGGGATTCAACAGTTGAGAGAAAATCCAGTAAATCAACAACCAAGCTACATTTAATGAACCTAACAAATAGCCTATTTGTTAGTAACCTAGATATGGAATTTAGGGGAACTCGCGGGTCATTAAATTCAGGAGAATACAAGTACAAGGCCCAAGTACTGCAATATAAAAGGAAGTCATTCCTTCATTCAGAACTGGGGATTTTGAGGCGTGAAGATTTAGTGTGTCCATCATACTTCACTGCTGTATTTTTGTGAGTCTTGTATTAGACATATCTTGTAAGCCATGCTATTATCACATAGATGATTGCATTGGTATAGGTTGTTCATTGAGTTGTAAGTGTTGTGTCACTCTAAGCTTTTAAGCGTGAGTGTTGTGTATCTTGATTAAAGCTGTTAAGCACAATCAAGAGTTGTTTGAAGTGTGTCTTCAAAATTGTCTTTAATATTGATTAAAGGTAGTAATCACTGAGGTGATTGAGGGGGAGTGAGTAGGAACTCTGATCTTCGTGTAAGATTGAAATTGCATTGGGTAGGTATTAAGTGATAGGGTTAAACAGTTGGTTTAAGGTCTGAATTAATACTACTAATAGTGGATTTCCTCCCTGGCTTGGTAGCCCCTAGACGTAGGTCATGTTGGACCGAACTGGGTAAACAATTACTCGTGTTATTTACTGCACTTACTGTTTTCTGCATAATCCTTGTCTGCGCAGAATTGGATGTCATAACAACCCGTGTGACATCGAAAGTCTGTTAACTAGAATTTCATTAGCTTTCATATTAGGCGCGCAGTCTTCAAAAGACACCATGCCACTCTTCATAAGCTTCTGCACCTCATACTTCAGCGGATAACAGTTCTCAATATCGTGTCCAAGTGCACCCTGGTGAAAAGCACAGTGAAGTTCGGGTTTATACCACCAAGGAAGTGGTTCTGGGATTTGCGGTGGGTTCCTCGGTTGAATCAAATTTTTGAGGACTAAAGATGGGTACAGTTCTGCATATGACATAGGAATCGGGTCAAAAGAGACCTTCTTCCTTTCAAAATTCTGTTGCTGGTGATGATTGTTGGTATTGTTGTTGTAGGTGTTCGTTCTTTGTTACGGTTGTTGTTGTTGTCGTTGATGTTGATATTGATGTTGTTGTTGTTGTTGTTGAATTGGTGTTGTTTGCTGATTTGAAAATACTGGAATGACACAAGATACTTGATGATGATGATGTTGACGTGGTGGCAGATTTCTTCTTGCTTGAGGCCTCCTCTACCTCCCACTAGAAATTGTGTTTGTTTCATTATCCTTCCTTTTGCTGAAACTACTGTCATACTTCTTGCTGGTTGATGCCTCCTCTTTTGACAATCGTCCTTCACGGACCCCCTCTTCAAGTCTCATCTCCATGTTTACCATTTCAGTAAAATCACCTGGGACACTGGCAATCATGCGTTCTTAGTAAAATGAACTCAGGGTTTTCAGAAAGATTTTCGTCATCTCTTTCCCCTCCAAAGGAGGAGTGATCTGGGCAGCCAACTCCCTCTAACGCTGGGCATACTACTTGAATGTCTCCTTATCTTTCTGAGACATGAACCTCAGTTGGTCCCTATCCGGCGCCATATCCACGTTGTACTTGTACTGCTTCACGAAAGCCTCTCCTAGATCATTAATAGTGCGGATGCTTGAACTATCTAACCCCATATACCAACAGAGTCCAGCACCTGTCAGGCTATCCTGGAAATAGTGAATCAGCAATTGATCATTATATGTTTGGGTTGACATCTTGTGGGCATACATCACAAGATGACTGAGTGGACAAGAATTCCCCTTGTATTTCTCAAAGTCAGGCACTTTGAATTTCACTAGGATCTTCACATTGGGTACCAAGCACAATTCAGCGGCACTTTTCCAAAATAAATCTTTGCCTCTTAGCGTTTTCAATTCCTTGCGCAGCTCAAGAAATTGATCCTTCATTTCGTCCATCTTCTCATAAACATCCGGGCTCTCAAATGGCTCGGAATGATAGATGGTGTCCTCTACGCGAGGCAAAGTGTGCACAACTGGAGGTGGCACAGACATGACCAGGCTAGATGCCGACATGGAAGCAAAAGTAGGAGCGAAACCTTCTGGCACAAAGTACGAAGGCATTCCCCACGGGAATCAAGCAGGAAAGTTCGGAGCAAAGTGGCCGGTGGTAGCAGGCACAATAGAGGTAACCACTTCAGAAATAATAGTCCTCGCGGGAGGAGTGAAGGAGAAGGGCGATCCAAAATGCAGCGGAATTTAAAATTTCTCCTTTAATGATCCTTACGAATGGGCATGATCAGTGATAGAATCGTTACCTCTTGTGGCGATTGTAACCTTTGCGGCAGATCTACGGAGCGATCACGAACGTTGAACGATGACAACACCTCTACTCAGTCCACACGAACGGATTCCTTCAATCTCAGTGCTAGCTGCTACGAATGAAGGCTTTGAGTGAGAGAGAGAGAGAGAGAAACGAAATTGGAACTTCCCTCATGCTTCTACATAAGGGTTCTATTTATAGAACCACTTGTGTGGGCTGCAAGCTAAAAAGCCCACTCAAGTGTATATGGCCCATATCTTATTATATGCCAAAATCACTTAAGCTCGTGGTACCTTACCATATTTCGTATTCTACTGAAGTACACCGTACCTTACGATGTTCTACAATTCACTTAAGAGCACCGTACATTACGGTATTCCTTAGTTAATCTATCTCTCATCAATCCGTCCTTTGTGTGTGACCCTGTAGGTCTTCGCGGCATTGACAATTATATTAAATCACGTATTTAACATCATAAACTGTGAGCGGTATCTAGCAACACATCACTACTACCCAAGACACTAAAATGTCATGTGATCTGACAAATTCTTCTGTGATAATAATTATGTGTATAATTACCTTTTTGCCCTTATGTCTATATTGAACACAAGGCATAGACCGTGTCATCCTTGTCCAGTTCAATATTGAGCCCATAGACATTTATCCTGTTACGCAGGATGGGAAAATTCCATCTAGGTCACTCATGTCCCTTAGCATGCTTCGTGGAGTACCCATCAACTATCTTTATGGTCATCCAATTATGGACAATATTTGATCAGCAATAAGGCACTCGACTCTACATCTAGGGTCCATAGTGGTTTCAGGTCGAAGGGTGGTATACACCATTATCACCATGAGAATAACTTATGACACTTTGCATAACATTCTATATAGTATTCTCATAGCGGGTCAATCCAGTATAAATATTACTCCTAATATTCATACCAATGTTTAAGACTTGAAAACTCCTTATCCATGATCCATGAGATGTGATCATCAATCTATATACATAATAGTCTTAATGCTTTAATGTTATCCCACTTCACAATAAAGCTCGACTACGGATACTTTAAGAATAGTGTCCTTATGTTTAATGTGATCTCATGATTAAGTCACACTTGATACATTAAACGGACTATGTATTTTAGGGACTTTATTAAACAAACATAATAAAGAAAGAGCCTTTTATTATTAATAAACAATTCGATACAAGTACCAAAAGTATTGGCCTCTAGGGCTTACACCAACAATCTCCCACTAGCACTAGAGCATTTCAGGCATACCCCTAATGCCCATAGATCTAGTATGGCCATCATGCTTCTGTTGCGCAAGAGGCTTTGCCAGTGGGTCAGCGATATTGTCAAGTGTAGGTACTCTGCATATTTTCACATCTCCTCTATCTATTATCTCTCGAATGAGGTGATAACGCCTAAGTATGTGTTTGGATCGTTGGTGAGATCTAGGCTCCTTAGCCTGTGCGATAGCACCATTGTTATCACAATAGAGACCAATGGGATCCACAATGCTTGGAACTATGCCAAGTTCACTAATGAACTTTTTAATCCAAACAGCTTCCTTTGTTGCACTTGAGGCAGCAATATACTCGGCCTCAGTTGTAGAATTAGCAACTGTATCTTGCTTTGAACTTTTCCAGCTCACAGTGCCACCGTTTAAGCAAAACACATAACTAGATTGCGATCTAAAGTCATCCTTATCTGTCTGGAAGCTAGCATCGGTGTATCCAATTACAGCCACTCTTCCTGACCTCCATATATCAAGAATGAGTCCTTAGTCCTTCTCATATACTTAAGGATATTCTTGACAGCTACCCAATGAGCATCACCAGGATCAGATTGGTACCTACTCGTTGCACTTAAAGCATACGAGACATCTGGTCGAGTACATAACATGGCATACATGATACATCCTATTGCAGATGCAAATGGAATCTTATTCATGTGATCCCTTTCTTCTTTATTAGAAGGGGATTGTGTTTTTCATAGACACAGGCCATGTTGCATATGTATGAATCCTTTCTTGGAATCATGCATATTAAAGCGTCTCAGCACTTTGTCTATGTACGTACTCTGACTTAGGCCAAGCAGTTTTTGTGATCTATGTCTATAGATTCTGATTCCTAATATATAGGCTGCTTCACCTAGGTCCTTCATAGAAAAGCATTTCCCCAACCAAGACTTTACTTGTTGCAGGGTAGGGACATCGTTTCCAATGAGTAATATGTCATCTACATATAATACCAGGAAAACGATCATGCTCCCACTAACCTTTTTGTAGACACAAGGCTCATCTTTGTTCTTGATGAATCCATATTGTTTTACCGTTGCATCAAAACGAAGATTCCATCTTCTGGAAGCTTGCTTCAATCCATAGATTGATATTTATAACTTACATATCTTTTGGGCTTCTTCTGGTATGTCAAATCCTTCAGGCTGTGTCATGTACACATCCTCAAGAAGATTCCCATTAAGGAAAGCAGTTTTGACATCCATCTTCCATATTTCATAATCATGATATGCAGCGATAGCAAGTAAAATCCGAACAGATTTAAACATTGCAACTGGTGAAAAGGTTTCATCATAGTCAACCCCATGAATTTGTTTATATCCTTTTGCAACCAGTCTTGCCTTATAGGTATGTACCTTACCATCCATGGCAGTCTTCTTTTTGAAGACCCACTTGCATCCTATAGGGTTAACTCCTACAGGAGGCTCTACCAAGGTCCAAACTTGGTTTGTGTACATGGAATCCATTTCAGATTTCATGGCTTCTAGCCACTTCTCAGACTCGGGACCAGTTATGGCCTCTTGGTAGGTCATAGGCTCATCTTGATCCCTGAGTAATACATCATCTTGATCAGTTATGAGATATCCATATCTCTCAGGTATGTGATGTATCCTGCTTGACCTACGCTGGTCTTGTTCTAGTTGAGCAGGTTGTTGTTCCATAACTACTTGTGTTTCCTGCTCTAATTCCTCCATAGGTGTGTCGATGCTTTGTGATTCTTGAATTTCTTTAAGCTCTACTTTCCTTCCACTGTGTCCTTTGGAAATAAAATCCTTTTCTAGGAAAACTCCAGTTCGAGCGACAAACACTTTGCCCTCAGAAGGATTGTAGAAGTAATACCCTCTTGTTTCTTTAGGATACCCCACAAATAAGCATTTGTCAGATTTGGGCTCAAGCTTAGTTGAAATTTGTCGTTTCACATAAACTTCGCAACCCCAAATCTTCATGTAAGACATATGTGGTTTCTTACCACTCCATATCTCATATGGTGTCTTCTCAACCTTTTTGGATGGAGCACGGTTAAGTGTGTAAGTTGCTGTCAATAGTGCATGTCCCCAAAAGGAGTTTGGAAGATCGGCGTGACTCATCATGGATCGGACCATGTCTAACAGGGTTCGATTTCTTCTCTCAGATACACCATTCCATTGGGGTGTTCCAGGAGGAGTAAGTTGGGATAGGATCCCACACTCTTTCAGATGGTCATCAAACTCTAGGCTTAAATACTCACCACCTCGATCTGATCGAAGAGTTTTAATATTCTTACCTAGTTGGTTTTGTACTTCATTCTTGAATTCCTTGAACTTTTCAAAGGACTCTGATTTGTGTTTCATTAAATACACATACCCATATCTACTGAAATCATCAGTAAATATGATGAAGTATTGAAAACCTCCTCTGGCTGGTATGTTCAGTGGTCCACATACATCAGTATGTATGAGGGCCAAAAGATCATTAGCTCTTTCACCTTTTCCTGTGAATGGAGACTTTGTCATATTTCTAATTAAACAAGATCTGCATGTCTCATATGATTCATAATCAAAAGAGTCCAAGAGTCCATCTTTATGGAGTTTGGAAATGCGTTTCTCATTTATGTGGCCTAATCGAGAATGTCAAAGGTAAGTTGGATTTAACTCATTAGGTTTCATCCTTTTAGTATTAATGTTATAAATAGGCATTTCAAGATCAAGGACATATAGTCCATTGTTCATTTGTGCAGTAGCATAGAATATATCATTCAAATAAATTGAGCAACAATTGTTCTTTATTATAAATGAAAAACCAAACTTGTCCAAACAAGAAACGGAAATAATATTCCTGCTAATTACAGGTACCTAATAACAGTTCTCTAACTGAATTATTAAACCACTAGGTAAAGTTAATACATAAGTTCCTACGGCTAAAGCAGCAACCTTTGCTCCATTGCCAACTCGTAGGTCAACTTCACCTTTTGTCAAATCTCTACTCCTTTTTAGTCCCTGCATATTGGTACAAATGTGAGAACCGCATTTAGTATCTAATACCCATGATGCAGAAGTAGATAAATTAATTTCAATAACAAAAATACCTGAAGTTGAAGTCTCTACTCCATTCTTCTTATCTTCTAGGTACTTTGGGTAGTTTCTCTTCCAGTGTCCGGTCTTACCGCAATGGAAGCAGGTGCCTTCTTTTGCTATGCCTCCACTAGGCTTCAAAGCAGCAACAGTGGGTTTGGGTTTGGCAACCTCCTTGCCTTTCCCTTTATCACCCTGCTTAGTGGGCCTTTTGTTCTGTCTCTTTCCATTTCCGATCATCAGAATGGACTTCCCTTTTGACTTCAGATTCTGCTCAGCAGTTCTTAACATGGCTAGCAGTTCAGGAAGAGATTTGTCCATATCATTCATATTGAAATTTAGGACAAATTGACTGAATCTATCTGGAAACGATTGCAAGATCAAATCAGTCGCAAGTTCCTTTCCGAGGGGAAAACCCAACCTCTCAAGGTTTTCCACATACCCAATCATCTTGAGCACATGGGGACCTACAGGGGCTCCCTCAGCTAATTTTCCTTGAAAAAGGGATTTTGAAACTTCAAACCTTTCATGCCTTGCTTGTTCTTGATAGAGCATCTTCAGGTGTTCGATCATATCGAACGCTGCCATGTTCTCATGTTGCTTTTGCAACTCTGAGTTCATGGTAGCTAGCATGAGACGAGCAGTTTCATTGGCATCATCGACATGCTTCTTATAAGCATCTCTTTCTGCCTTAGGTGCAGAACTAGGAGGTTCCTCTTCAGGAACAGGTTTCTCTAAGACATACAACTTTCTATCATGTTTGAGGATAATCCTCAGATTTCGGTGTCAATCTAGAAAATTTGTCTCATACAATTTTTCCTTGTCAAGGATTAATCACAAAATGTTGTTAGAGGTGTTTGTTGTCATGGTAATCTACATGAAAATAATGAAAATATAAGTATCAATAACATATTTAATTAGGCCTTTAATTAAATATGCTCCCACTATTTTACTCAAAACAAATGACCCTCACTATTTGATTCGGAAAATCCTGTTGGAAGATTTTCTAGTGGGTCGAGATCCATATTTCACTTTGTTTTAAGTCCGCGTAGGCGGATTACACAAAACTAGTTTATTTAGGTAGGAACTCCTTCCAATTGTATCTAATACAACTCTCAAATAATTTAGTTGGGTGAATAACTCCTTATTCCAATCCATCACATGGATCATTTCCGACTCTTGCTTCTAAACATATATAATCTTATTATAATTTGTTTAGTTAAGTTTGACCCATTGTTTTAACAATTGGATATTACAATTATCCCATCGCACCTTACTAATATAGAACATGCACCTCGCGTAGGCGAAACCTACATTATCCGATACTAGTCTTGATGAGTGCTAAAACTTGGAAAGCATAAACTTAACATTTAATTTGAGGGAATTTGCAATTATTCTGATCTCACCGGCTTATTTATCATATAAATCGTCTCTCACATGCATCAACATACATTCACATGCATCAACATACATACATAATGAAACAGTTATGACCCCTAGCGCAATTGTTCTCCCAAGCCAATGAGAGAACCTAAGCTAACCTAATAACGATCTAAGCTTCTCCAAGCAAGATCTTTAAGGTTGTCCTCCTTTGATATTGAATTCTTCTCTTTCTTCATAACATTACATTACATAAAATAAACTCGTTTTACATACGAGGGAGTGAGATGAGAAAAAAAGTTACATTAAGAGATTAAAAGAGAGGCACGACACGCAGGTCATATTTTAAAACTCAAAACAAAATAAAGGAAAACTAAGGCCATAACCGATCACCACAAGACAATAATAATAAACACATTAATATTATTAATTTTAATTCTTTTAATTTCGACGACCAATCACACTATGCAGAGTTAGTCGGGGGCCCGCTGCCCGGTCAGTGGGAACGGTGGTTCCGCTGCCCGGTCAGCGGACGGTGGTTTTTCGCATCAACACTTGATACTTTAAAGCACAACTCTTGTGTAGTCACAGACCTAATCACATAACTCTTTGACAACACAACCATTGTGCCATCGTTAACCCTAATGCACCAATTTCAGACCGTTAAACACATCTTAATTGTTGATTCAGTATGATTGATCAACACGTCATTGCTTCACCATACTAATGTCGGATCAAGAAGAAAACGACCATTGATCTCTCAAAGGAAAATAACCATTAAGTGTTTGAATGAATAAAACAGAAACAGTATATCATATATACCGTATTTTGCATCAGGATTACTTATATCATATATATAACTTGATCGATCTCAATTTAATTACTCGTTTATTCTTTGATTCATTCTGTCTTTTAATCGTATTAATACAGAAAATATAGAAAATAAATAGCTATCAGATGCATGGTTTCGTAAGTGGCTCTGATACCACTGAAGGAGAAGGGCGATCCAAAATGCAGCGGAATTTAAAATTTCTCCTTTAATGATCCTTACGAATGGGCATGATCAGTGATAGAATCGTTACCTCTTGTGGAGATTGTAACCTTTGCGGTAGATCTACGGAGCGATCACGAACGTTGAACGATGACAACGCCTCTACTCAGTCCACACGAACGGATTCCTTCAATCTCAGTGCTAGCTGCTACGAATGAAGGCTTTGAGTGTGAGAGATAGAGAGAAACGAAATTGTAACTGCCCTCATGCTTCTACATAAGGGTTCTATTTATAGAACCACTTGTGTGGGCTGCAAGCTAAAAAGCCTACTCAAGTGTATATGCCCATATCTTATAATATGCCAAAATCACTTAAGCGCGTGGTACCTTTCCATATTTCATATTCTACTTAAGTACACCGTACCTTACGATGTTCTACAATTCACTTAAGGGCACCGTACATTACGGTATCCCTTAGTTACTCTATCTCTCATCAATCCATCTATTGTGTGTGACACTGTAGGTTTTCACGGCATTGGCATCTATATTAAATCATGTTGTCATACCCCAAAATTTGCCCGTTAATATTACAAGGCATTTTTAAGGCACTCCAACTTATTTTTCAAAGCATTGATCTCAAAAGAACAAAGGCCCAGCACACAGATCGCCAAATCCAGAAAATGGCCCAAACTGGCTTGCTCGCTAGGCGAGCAAATCCTTCGCCTAGCGAACCCCTCGCTATACCGCTCGCCTAGCGAAGCTTGCGGATATCAGAAAATTCTGGGCTTCATTCTGAGCCCATTAGGTCACAAAAAGAGCATTATAAATAGCAGAGCTTCATTCAGAAAAACGAAAAACGAAGAGGAAACGAAGACGGGAGATAGAGAGAAGGCACAGCAAACCCTGGAGGCTAACCCAGAGAATTCAGAGCAACCCTAAAGGAAACCCTGAAGGAAACTCATCTGCATCAAGGTTACCTCCGCCCAACTCAATCCGACTTGCCAATTCAAGGTTGCAATTTAATTGCAAACAGGTTTGCATTACTATTACCGCTTTATGTTCTTAATTTTTATGTGATATTATAATTGAATTCATAAACATATTTGAGGTTTTGCATATGAATTTAAGTGTGCCTGAATATCTTGAATGCTGGACCATGTAATTTCTGTATTGGATGTCATAGGGCGTGCAGCAGGCTGAGGTCATACTGTCTTGAAATTCAAAACCCGCAGCCGCTCGCTAGCACATCGCTAAGCGAGCAAGTAGCGAGTATTCGCTAGGCCTTCGCTAGGCGAGGCAGAGGCGAACGTGACAGTCGCTAATATTTTGGTTGTTCTGTTCTATGCTTATCTGATCTGTTCTATGTTAATCATGCGTTATTTTGCCTGACCTTCTTACTGCTGTGTCTTTTTGCGGTGTAATCCTCGATTGCACCCTGATTTGGTATCCTGACCTGTGTGCTGAATGTTGTAAAGGTTCACATATTCCCAGGAACAAGTAGTTTGCTAAGTATTCCACTTTATTTGTGGGATACCCTTGTGGAGATTCATCCTAAATTATCTAATTGATTTTAATGTGGAGATTCATCCTAACTACCTAATTAATTTTAATGTGGAGATTCATCCTAATTATTTAATCGATTTTAATGTGGACCTAATTACCTAATTGATTACGGCTATCTAATTAATTGTAAAACTTTGCCTTTGAATATGTGATCTTGGACCTCTCTTTGTTACCCTACGGTATTACGGTATTACGGTATTACGGTCATGTCCCGTGAATGTGGGGATACACTTAGCAAAGACCCTTCGAATAAATCATCATGTCCCGATAAATCATAGTCCCTCGGATGTTGCCTTCGAATATATGATTTTGTCCCTCGATGACCCTTCGGTGTAGCCTACGGTTAAATGATGATCGTCCCTTCGAATGCTAAGGTATCCTTACAAATGTTGCCTTCAATGACCAATCGATGACCCTACGATGACCCTTTTACATCCAAAGGATAAAACTACTTACTTCTCAATAGTAAGGACAGTTTTACCCTCATAAGGATAGGAAAAGCCCATAAAGACCTTGGGTAGGTATAACTCTTAATTGCTGACTCACAACCTAAAACATTTTTCATACCTCACACTTTGCAACTACTAGAAAATCACCACTTGGTATACATTCGTACTAGAATCATTGCCAAGTTATATTTTTCTAAATCGCTTTCAAAATTAAATGAGATAAATACTTTGTATACATTCGTACAAGAATCATTACAAAGTTAAACTCTCTTTTCAAAACATTTGCTAAGCAGTTCACAAACACTTTTTCAGACAAGAAAAATAACATAAGTGATCCAGCAATTAAGAGCCCATGGATAACCATGGATACAAAGGGTGCTAACACCTTCCCTTTGTATAATGTACCTCCCGAACCCAAAATCTAATTAAGGTCTTTCCTGTTCTTTTCCACCTTTCCTTATGGGATAAAAGAAAAGTCGGTGGCGACTCTTGCTAACCGCGACATTTGCTTTCCAAAGCAAAAACACAAAAAAGTCAGTTCACCGTATGACAGAACTGGCGACTCTGCTGGGGATTTTACAAAGAGAGGTCACCTTGAAAAATCATTTATGTTTTCAAATTGTTCCTTCTTTTAAGGGAATTTTTGAGTGAAAGATCCTACACCCGGATCCAGTGTACCTTAGGTAAGTAGCAATAGATCATCGCGACTATCCGGCGTATACTGGAATGGTTAAAATGATGGCTACGGTTAATGTGACACTTTGGATGTCCTGATGTTCCTCATGTTTACTTGAGGAAAAATTTGGCATTCGCGTGGTGTCATCAAAGCATTAACCAGACCTTTAGAACCCTAATTGACTCATCCTAGCCATTAGAAAGTAGTGAGATAACTGGCTTCGGTTCCGACTGGGGTTGGTTGATACTCGATACTACACTCTTTGAGATTGGACTTTAAGGAAATTTTGGTCAACCGCTTGGTGTTGCACTGAAGTGGACTTAAGGGAAGGTCAATGATTTGAGATCCTTCTAGAACCCGGTTACTATTCTAGGACAGGTTGAACCAACCAAACTTCAGTGGGGAGGGTACTTACCTATGGAACTCATGCAAGCCTTAAAACCTAGGAATGATTGTTGTGTGACTTGCTTGTGCTTGCTATTTACATAACATCATAACATCATGGCATTATACTAACCATTTCAAGGACTTAGGGATTTAGCTTTGCTCTGTTAAACAGGTTATGGCTTCCAGGAAGACCATCCGGATCAATCTTGTAACGATCTCTCCTCAACTCAAGGATTTAGTGTCAGAACTTCCCGATCATGTTCAGTTCATCAAGAAACATGGTTCTCTCCTCAATTTGGTTACCACTGGTTTCAGAGAAGATATGATGAGAGTTCTATTTCAGTTCTTCGATCCTAAACATCATTGCTTCACCTTCCCAGATTATCAGTTGGTACCCACATTAGAAGAATTCCCCAAGTTGCTTGGGATACCTATTCTTGATCAAACACCTGAAGAAGTTGCCATGGCTTTACACTTGACAAAATCCGACATTGAAACTAATTGGGTAACAAGAAGTGGAGTTAAGGGTTTACTTGCCAAATTTCTGATAAATAAGGCCCGAGAATTCCTAAAAGTTATGGATGTCCATGCTTTCGAGGATGTCCTAGCATTGCTAATCTATGGTTTGGTGTTATTCCCTAATCCAGACCAATTCATAGACATGAATGCTATTAAGATATTCCTCACTCATAACCCTGTGCCTACCTTGCTTGGAGACATCTTGCATTCCCTTCACACTCGTACTATGAAAAGGCAAGGGACTCTCATGTGATGCGTACCTTTGTTGTCTAGGTGGTTTATTTCGCACCTTCCTCAATCAGTCTTGAAGAATGATCAGAATTTGAAATGGTCTCAAAGGATAATGTCGCTCTCCCATTCAGACATCCGTTGGTGTCCTCATCTCAAAGAAAATGTTATCATCATTGACCATTGTGGAGAATTCTCTAACGTACCACTCCTAGGGATAAGAGGAGGTATTACTTATAACCCAGCTTTAGCCCTACGTCAGTTTGGGTATGCTCGAAGAGATAGCCCACATGAAGTGATTATTCAAGGCACTGTGTTTGACTATGACAACGATTCTCAAAGTCTCTGTCAAAGGTTTGTACGAGCTTGGGGCATGGTGAAAAGAAGTACTTTAGGACAGAAAAACTCCATTCCTATGGAACCTTATCTCAGATGGGTACGCGCAAGAGCTCGTGAACTTGTCATGCCATATCTTGCAGTCAGGCCATTGATTGTTGAACCAGGAGTTGAAGGAGGTGCTTCTCAGATCATTCCTTATCCAGATATGCCTACCGATGTTGAGGAATTGAAGAGATCCTGGACCCAGTTGAGAGAGGAAAGGGATACTTTCGAAGCTCAGTTCAATGCAGAAAAGAAGAAAGTACTAGAGCTCACCAGCCAGCTTAATGAGGAACGAAGACTCAATGCATATCTTCGCCCAAAAAGAAGCCGCCCCTGGGAGACTTAAGCTTTCGTTGTATTTTTATTATTTTTTGTAATGAACATCGATTAAAGAAGTTATTAATAAAAGTTCCTCTCTTTTTTGTGGTTTACGCAAAGTTAAATTCCAAAAGTCCTTGAAAACATTTCATACATTGCATAGCATAACATAACATTGCATAACAGGTACTCTAAAGGACCATATTCTCACGGTCTTCCCCTTAAACAGAAAAATGGCTCTCGAACAAACTGTCAAAGATCTCCAGGCTCAAAATGCTCAATTCCAGGAGATGATCTTGAGCTTATCCAAGGGACAGGAGGAGCTGAAGGCTCTGTTGCTCGAGAAGAAGAAGGACAAGAAGGTGGTGAGTTACATTAACCCGGGAAGAAGGCTTAAAGGGCAGGCTCCCGGAGTCAAGTTCGGAATTCCGAAAGATAAAGAAGATGAGACAAAAAATGATTCAAAAGAGGAGAATGCTGATCCCTTCAACCCTGAGGACGACGATGAAGATTATGAAAATGAACAGTACTCTCCAAAAGATGATAAGTATAAACTGCTGGAAGAACCCATGCTAGCTATGGAGGGCCAGAAGACGCCCGGTCTGGATTTCGAAAGCTTAGGTCTGGTCTCTGATGTGGTCATTCCCCGCAAATTCAAGGTCCCTGTTTTCACTAAGTATGATGGTGCGTCTTGTCCTCAGATGCATCTGAGAGCTTACGTGAGAAAGATTCAGCCACATACCACTGATAGGAAGCTATGGATCCATTTCTTCCAAGAGAGTCTGTCTGGCACACAGTTAGAGTGGTATTATCAGCTCGAGAGCTCTAACACCCGCACCTGGACTGATTTGGCGACAGCATTCTACAAGCATTTCCAGTATAATTCCGAATTAGCGCCTACTCGGCTACAGTTGCAGAATATGACTATGGGCTCTAAAGAAAGCTTCAAAGAATACGCTCAAAAATGGAGAGATTTGGCTGGCAGAGTCAAACCCCCTATGACTGATCGCGAATTAGTAGACATGTTCATGGGTACCCTGACTGGCCCATTCTACAGCCATCTATTGGACAGTTCTTCATCGGGTTTCACTGAACTTATATTGACAGGTGAACGGGTGGAGAGCGGCATTCGAAGTGGAAAGATACAGGCGGCTACCTCTGCAAGCAGCAAAAAGTCCTATCAGGGGAAGAATGAATCAAATGCGGTGTACGGTCAAAGGAGTCATAACAAGAAAAATAGTGACCATGCCGTTGGAGCAGTTACGATTGCAGCCCCGCCATCTCAAAACTCCCAGCATAGACAGGACAGGCCGAGAAGGCAGTTTACCAAGATCAATATGACTTTAGCACAAGCACTGCAAAGTATGCTAAAGGCAAATTTAATCACCCTTAGAGGTCCTCCTGCAAATGTCAACACTACTTCTCCTCGTTATAATCCCAATGCCAGGTGTGCATATCACTCCGATAGCCCCGGGCATGATACAAACGATTGTTGGTTGTTGAAGAATAAAATTCAGGATATGATCGACGCTGGGGAAATTGAATTTGAGCCTCCGGAGACTCCTAATGTCGTCACTGCACCTATGCCTAATCATGACCAGGCTGTTAATGCTGTCGATGACAAATCCCACATCACTACTGTAGCAGACTTAACATCTTCTCTCCTGATCATCAAGAAGAAGTTATTGCAAGCTGGTTTATTTCCAGGTTGTGCGGAAAATTGCGATCTCTGTATACTCCGACCCAATGATTGCTTGAAATTGAGGAATGGTATTCAACGGCTGATAGATGATCGTACAATTCTCTTCGAAAGGATTCTTAAGGTGGAAAACACTGTTGAAGAAATATCTGTGATTGCAAGGTCCAAAGTTCCAGTGAAGATTACCGCTCCTAGAGTACCTGTGAAGATTACTGTTGAACCCAAGGTAGCTCCCCTAATCATTACTGCGCCTGGCCCAGTACCGTATTCCTCAAGCAAAGCCATTCCGTGGAATTATGGAGGTGATGTTTACATCCATGGCGTAAAGCAAGTTGGTAATTTTGCTAATCCTAATGACATTGTTGGGACTAGTGAAGTTACTCGAAGCGGAATGATCTTCTCTCCAGAAACCTCACCTCCCGCCCCTGAAACTCGAGGAAAGGAACCAGCAGTCAACCCTTCTCAGTCAGAGACATCGGTCGAAGTTACTACTGAAGTTGCTGCCAAACAAGAAATGGAAGAAATGTTGAAAATCATCCGCAAGAGTGATTTTGATGTGGTAGAACAGTTGGGGCATACCCCGTCTAAAATCTCGATGTTATCCTTGTTGTTATCTTCTAAATCTCATGCCCATGCCTTGATAAAATTCTTGAAGACTGCTCATGTACCTCAGGAGACATCTGTCGATCAGTTTGAAAATTATGTTGCTCACCTGGCTATCGACAATGGCCTAGGCTTTTCTGATGCTGACCTGACACCAGCAGGAAAGAATCACAATAAAGCTCTGTATATCTCCATTGAGTGTAAAGGGATCACTTTGTCTCGTGTATTGATCGATAATGGCTCCTCGTTGAACGTGCTGCCGAAAGCTGTGCTCGATAAACTTGACTGTAAAGGCATTGAACTGAAACCTAGTGATGCTGTGGTACGTGCTTATGATGGTGCGAAGAGTGTCGTCCATGGTGAAGTGGTTCTCCCTATCAAGATAGGACCTCAGGTTTTCAACACTATCTTTCACGTAATGAACATTCGTCCTGCCTATTCCTGCTTGCTGGGGCGCCCTTGGATTCATGGGGCAAGTGCTGTAGCTTCGTCTCTCCACCAAAAGTTGAGGTATCCAATAGAGGGTAAGATTGTCACTGTGTATGGAGAAGAAGAGTATATGGTCAGTAGTGTGCATACCTTCAGATACATCGAGATGGATGGTGAATTCTTTGAGACTCCCTCTCAGTCATTTGAAGTGGTTCCTCCGACCAGTCCTGTCCTTAAGCCAACTCCCCGTGTGCCCAAGGTTCTTCGTGCTCCTCCTACTATGATTTCTCTGAAAGATGCTCAAGCCGTGGTTGAAGATGGTGGTCGTACTGGCTGAGGTCAACTGATCGATGTACCGTACAAGTCTGATAAATCTGGCCTGGGATTTAACTCTGAAAAGACAGTCCAAGACCAGATTAATGCTGTAGAGGATGCTGACAGCGATTGCGACCTGGATAGCTGGATCTACCCAACAATTGGTGACGGACTCAATAATTGGAAGGCTGAAGACACTATCCCGATTTCCTTTAGTCAGGAGTAATTGTTATTGTCTATTTTAGTGTTGCAATTTTTTTTTAATGTTACAATTGAACTTCTTAAAGCATTGTGTCTATGCCCGGGGCACAATAGCTAATTTGTTAAGGGTTCGTCATTTCATAAGCATATTCATATTCAATAAATCAATGGACCTTTTTGCATTCAAATATTACGCTCTTTATCTTTCCTGTCATCTTTTAAACAAGCTATGCTCTCTTACACACACTCACGTAATAAATTGCAGATCCATACCCACTCTGGATCCTGTTGATAATAGTTCTACTACTGTCCATTATGACTTTGAAAATCCGATCTACCAAGCCGAGGATGGAAGTGAGGAAGATTGTGAAGTCCCTGGTGAACTTGCCAGACTGTTACTGGAAGAAGAAAAGACCATACAGCCGCATGAGGAATCAATTGAAATTGTAAATCTGGGTACTGAAGTAGACAGGAAAGAAGTCAAAATAGGAGCAGGCTTGGAAAACAGTGTCAGAGAAAGATTGATTCGGATGTTACATGACTACGTAGAGATTTTTGCTTGGTCTTATGAAGACATGCCCGGATTGGATACTGATATAGTAGTGCATCGTTTGCCAATGAAGGAAGATTGTCGTCCTGTTAAGCAAAAGGTTCGCCGCATGCGTCCTGATATGTCTGAGAAAATCAAAGCCGAAGTTATGAAACAATTCAATGCCGGTTTTCTAGCCGTTACTTCTTATCCTCAATGGGTTGCTAATGTGGTACCAGTTCCGAAGAAGGATGGTAAGGTGCGAATGTGCGTAGATTACAGAGATTTGAATAAAGCGAGTCCCAAAGATGACTTTCCACTCCCGCACATTGATGTTCTGGTAGACAACACCGCTCAACACAAAGTATTCTCCTTCATGGATGGATTCTCGGGTTATAACCAGATTAAGATGGCACCTGAAGACATGGAGAAAACTACGTTTGTGACGCAATGGGGCACTTTCTGTTACAAAGTAATGCCATTCGGTTTGAAGAATGCAGGAGCAACATACCAGCGTGCTATGGTAGTTTTGTTCCATGATATGATCCATCATGAGATAGAAGTATATGTGGATGACATGATAGCCAGATCTCATACTGAAGAAGAACATCTCGATCATTTATACAAATTGTTTGAGAGGTTGAAGAAATACAAGTTATGATTGAACCCGAACAAATGCACTTTTGGAGTAAGATCCGGTAAACTCTTGGGCTTTATTGTCAGTGATAAAGGAATTGAGGTTGACCCGGCTAAGGTGAGAGCTATTCAAGAAATGCCAGTTCCCCGTACAGATAAAGAAGTCAGAGGTTTCTTGGGACGTTTGAATTACATTGCCCGGTTTATCTCCCATTTGACTGCTACCTGCAAACCCATCTTCAAGTTACTGAGAAAAAATCAAGAGATGATATGGAATGATGAATGTCAAGAAGCTTTCGACAAAATCAAGAAGTACCTCCAAGAACCTCCAATTCTGATGCCACCAGTTGAAGGAAGACCTCTAATCATGTATTTGACCGTGTTAGAAAATTCAATGGGGTGTGTGTTGGGGCAACATGACGAGTCTGGTCGAAAAGAGCATGCCATATACTACCTTAGCAAAAAGTTTACCGACTGTGAAACAAGATACTCACTGCTCGAGAAAACTTGCTGTGCTTTGGCCTGGGCTGCTCGCCGACTAAGACAGTATATGTTGAATCATACCACTTTATTGATTTCTAAGATGAATCCTATCAAATATATATTTGAGAAACCTGCCCTCTCCGGAAGAATAGCAAGGTGGCAGATGATTTTAACAGAGTATGATATCCAATACACAACTCAGAAAGCAATCAAAGGAAGCGTGCTAGCCGATCATTTGGCTCATCAAGCGGTGGACGATTACCAATCTATGAATTTTGAGTTCCCAGATGAGGATGTCATGCTTTTTACTGATTACAGAGAACCTGGACCGGATGAAGGACCCGAACTGGGATCCCGATGGACTATGGTTTTTGATGGATCTTCTAATGCATTGGGCAATGGTGTTGGTGTTGTAATCATTTCCCCCAAGGGTTGCCATACGCCTTTCACTGCTAGACTATGTTTTGATTGTACCAATAATATGGCTGAGTATGAAGCATGTATTTTGGGACTCAGAGCTGCTATAGACCTAAGAATCAAGTTTTTAAGCGTATACGGAGACTCAGCCTTAGTAATCAGTCAGATCAAAGGAGAATGGGACACTAAACATCTGAATCTCATCCCTTATCGAGAGCAGGTGATGACGTTAATCCCATACTTTGAAGGGATTACATTTGAACATATTCCACGGGAAGAGAATTAGTTGGCAGACGCATTAGCTACCATGTCATTTATGTTCAGAGTCAGATGGGACAGTGAAGCTCCCAAGATCACCATCGAACGATTAGATGAACCAGCATATTGTTATGAACTAAATACTGAGGGAGTAGAGGAGAAACCTTGGTTCCACGAAGTGAAAAGATATTTAGAAACTCAGGAATACCCTGAAGGGGCATCCATCAATGACAGAAAATTTCTGAGGAAGTTCTCCGCTAAATTCTTTTTGAGTAATGGAGTATTATACAAACGTAATCATGATTCAACTTTGCTTCGCTGTGTGGACAAAAAGGAAGCAGAAAAGATTATAGAAGACATGCATGATGGTATTTTTGGGACTCATTCTAGTGGACATACGATGGCCAAGAAGATTCTGAGATCAGGGTATTATTGGTCCACCATGGAAGCTGATTGCCACCATCACTCCAGAACTTGTCACAAGTGCCAGATCTATGCGGATAAAGTACATGTGCCTCCTGCTCCTTTAAACGTGTTGACAGCTCCTTGGCCCTTTGCAATGTGGGGCATTGATATGATTGGGGAGATTAAACCTACTGCTTCTAATGGACATCGTTCCATTCTTGTTGCTATTGATTACTTTACGAAGTGGGTAGAGGCGGCCTCATTTGCTTCTGTTACCAAGAATGTGGTGGCACGGTTCATCAAGAATAGTCTTATTTGTCGATATGGCATCCCTGAAAGAATTATCACTGACAATGGTACTAATTTGAACAACAAGATGATTACTGAACTCTGCACGCAGTTCAAAATAAAACACCATAACTCCTCTCCGTACCGGCCAAAGATGAACGGCGCCGTGGAGGATGCTAATAAAAATATCAAGAAGATCATACAAAAAATTACAGTAACATACAAAGACTGGCATGAGATGTTACCATTTGCTCTTCATGGTTATCGCACTTCAGTACGCACTTCGACAGGGGCAACCCCCTTCTCTTTAGTCTACGGAATGGAAGCCGTTTTACTAGTGGAAGTTCAGATTCCCTCTCTAAGAATCTTGAAAGAGGCGGGCTTAGATGAAGATGAATGGATTCAGACTCGACTCGATTAGATAAATTTGATTGATGAGAAGAGACTGGCGGCTGTTTGTCATGGGCAGATATATCAGAAGCGCATGACCCAGGCATTTAACAAAAGAGTCAAGAGACAGGTGTATCAAATTGGCGACTTGGTGATCAAGCGTATCATTCTACCACAAGGTGATCCCAGAGGCAAATGGACTCCCACATACGAAGGGCCATTTATAGTTAAGAAGGTATTCTCTGGTGGAGCCATGATGCTTGCTACAATGGATGACGAAGATTTCCCGCATCCTGTGAACGCGGACATAGTTAAAAAATACTACGCATAAAAGAGACCCGCTAGGTCGACGTGCCTAGGAAAAAGTAAGGGCATCCCGGCGAACCAAAAGGGTTCGGGCAAAAATTAGGGATAAACATATAAAAATGTACACCCGGCAAGTCGAAAACCTGAAAAGGCGGCTTGGGCAAAAAAGGGTATCCTGGTGGACTGAAAACCTGAAAAGGCAGTCCAGGCAAAAATTAGGGATTAAAGCGTATGAATATGTCCCGTTCTCTGTCAGCTTCACCCAAGTTCAAGGGACTGAACAAACCAATCACTTTTATCCGACAGTAGGTGATGAGATGCTTGAAGACATAATGACAGTAGTGGAATTAGAATCAATAGGACTTTTTCTGCATAACTTTCTCTTTATTTTCCTGACAATTTCCTCTTACTAGGATTTCTGTCTCCTTGTACTCAAATTGCCTGTTTATAGGCCCTCTTTCGAAATCAATACAATTTTATTTCCAAAAAGATGCTTTTGTTTACTTTCTCTGTTTTGTCTGCATAAACGTCCATTGATTTAATTTGAATTAATATATGCATTTGAACATGATTGATATTTACCAAAAATACATGCATAAAATAACAATAGCAATTACTAAAAGACTTCAGGATTGAGGAGAAGGTCTAATCATGCGTTCCAAGGGATCCGGTTGCTAATTCTATTCCCCCAAAAAAAAAAAAACCAGCTATTTCCCTGAAGAGGTCGGCATCACTAAACGGACTGGTCATCTCTTCTATCCCCAGCCAGGCTTGTTGAATGTTTTTACCATCAGACAGAAATCAAGTATCCTCAGCTAAGAAAGGGTCATCAATACAAACATCTCCAACCAGAATATGGGGATTTATTTTCCCCTGGCAAAACATTTCAGACACATAATTCATTCATGCATCATTCCGCATCTTATACATTACATAGCATGCACATGCATACCATGTTCGCAAGCATAAAACATCTCATGCATCATGACGTTGCATGAAACTAACTTTATTTTTCAGGTTAATTATCCTCCTGATCACATCCAAGATTCAGACACATTTTTCAGATAGAATCCAGATGAATATACATTCTGACAAACATTCTGACGTCCTCCTAATGGTGGCATCTCTAAGCCCACCCCACATATTCATTGCAAATACAACAACAAATATCATCAGATACAGCCTAACGTACGGCTCATTCTGCGACTCCAATACGGTCTAACGTACGACCCATTTGGATTTTCAAATCCTCATATACGATCTAACGTACGATCCATTCTGACTTTCAGCAACTCCAATACGGTCTAACGTACGACCCATTTGGATTTTCAAATCCTCATATACGATCTAACGTACGATCCATTCTGACTTTCAGCAACTCCAATACGGTCTAACGTACGACCCATTTGGATTTTCAAATCCTCAGATGCTGCCTAGCGTACGGTACATTCCGGGGTGTAGTCTAGCGTAAGACTACTTTCTTATTCAGATACAGCCTAACGTACGGCTCATTCTGCGACTCCAATACGGTCTGACGTACGACCCATTTGGATTTTCAAATCCTCAGATACGATCTAGCGTACGATCCATTCTGATCCTTCATCCCCAGCAGTGTATGATCCATTCTGATCTTCCATCACCAAACTTCCTGGATGGCATCTTTAAGCCCATCTCCATCAGGAATAACTTCTGATTAACAAATGCAAATTTTTGGGGCATTCTAATGTTCAATAATCTTCCACCTCCAGACCATGAATGGTGTACATACCATTCTAACTCTCTCGGTTCAAGAATATTGAACAGGGGCAGCTGTCATACCCCAAAATTTGCCCGTTAATATTACAAGGCATTTTTAAGGCCCTCCAACTTATTTTTCAAAGCATTGATCTCAAAAGAACAAAGGCCCAGCACACAGATGGCCAAATCCAGAAAATGGCCCAAACTGGCTTGCTCGCTAGGCGAGCAAATCCTTCGCCTAGCGAACCCCTCGCTATACCGCTCGCCTAGCGAAGCTTGCGGATATCAGAAAATTCTGGGCTTCATTCTGAGCCCATTAGGTCACAAAAAGAGCATTATAAATAGCAGAGCTTCATTCAGAAAAAGGAAAAACGAAGAGGAAACGAAGACGGGAGATAGAGAGAAGGCACAGCAAACCCTGGAGGCTAACCCAGAGAATTCAGAGCAACCCTAAAGGAAACCCTGAAGGAAACTCATCTGCATCAAGGTTACCTCCGCCCAACTCAATCCGACTTGCCAATTCAAGGTTGCAATTCAATTGCAAACAGGTTTGCATTACTATTACCGCTTTATGTTCTTAATTTTTATGTGATATTATAATTGAATTCATAAACATATTTGAGGTTTTGCATATGAATTTAAGTGTGCCTGAATATCTTGAATGCTGGACCATGTAATTTCTGTATTGGATGTCATAGGGCGTGCAGCAGGCTGAGGTCATACTGTCTTGAAATTCAAAACCCGCAGCCGCTCGCTAGCACATCGTTAAGCGAGCAAGTAGCGAGTATTCGCTAGGCCTTCGCTAGGCGAGGCAGAGGCGAATGTGACAGTCGCTAATATTTTGGTTGTTCTGTTCTATGCTTATCTGATCTGTTCTATGTTAATCATGCGTTATTTTGCCTGACCTTCTTACTGCTGTGTCTTTTTGCGGTGTAATCCTCGATTGCACCCTGATTTGGTATCCTGACCTGTGTGCTGAATGTTGTAAAGGTTCACATATTCCCAGGAACAAGTAGCTTGCTAGGTATTCCACTTTATTTGTGGGATACCCTTGTGGAGATTCATCCTAAATTATCTAATTGATTTTAATGTGGAGATTCATCCTAACTACCTAATTGATTTTAATGTGGAGATTCATCCTAATTATTTAATCGATTTTAATGTGGACCTAATTACCTAATTGATTACGGCTATCTAATTAATTGTAAAACTTTGCCTTTGAATATGTGATCTTGGACCTCTCTTTGTTACCCTACGGTATTACGGTATTACGGTCATGTCCCGTGAATATGGGGATACACTTAGCAAAGACCCTTCGAATAAATCATCATGTCCCGATAAATCATAGTCCCTCAGATGTTGCCTTCGAATATATGATTTTGTCCCTCGATGACCCTTCGGTGTAGCCTACAGTTAAATGATGATCGTCCCTTCGAATGCTAAGGTATCCTTACAAATGTTGCCTTCAATGACCAATCGATGACCCTACGATGACCCTTTTACATCCAAAGGATAAAACTACTTACTTCTCAATAGTAAGGACAGTTTTACCCTCATAAGGATAGGAAAAGCCCATAAAGACCTTGGGTAGGTATAACTCTTAATTGCTGACTCACAACCTAAAACATTTTTCATACCTCACACTTTGCAACTACTAGAAAATCACCACTTGGTATACATTCGTACTAGAATCATTGCCAAGTTATATTTTTCTAAATCGCTTTCAAAATTAAATAAGATAAATACTTTGTATACATTCGTACAAGAATCATTACAAAGTTAAATTCTCTTTTCAAAACATTTGCTAAGCAGTTCACAAACACTTTTTCAGACAAGAAAAATAACATAAGTGATCCAGCAATTAAGAGCCCATGGATAACCATGGATACAAAGGGTGCTAACACCTTCCCTTTGTATAATGTACCTCCCGAACCCAAAATCTAATTAAGGTCTTTCCTGTTCTTTTCCACCTTTCCTTATGGGATAAAAGAAAAGTCGGTGGCGACTCTTGCTAACCGCGACATTTGCTTTCCAAAGCAAAAACACAAAAAAGTCAGTTCACCGTATGACACATGTATTTAACTTAATAAACAGTGACCGGTATCTAGCAACACATCACTGCTATCCAAGACACGAAAATGTCATGTGATCTGACAAATCCTTCTGTGATAATAATTATGTGTACAATTACCCTTTTGCCATTATGTCTATATTGAACACAAGGCATAGACCGTGTCATCCTTGTCCAATTCAATATTGGGCCCATAGACATTTATCCTGTTGCGCAGGATGGGCAAATTCCATCTAGGTCACTCATGTCCCTTAGCATGCTTCGTGGAGTACCCATCAACTGTCTTTATGGTCATCCAATTACGGATAATGTTTGATCAGCAATAAAGCACTCGACTCTACATCTAGGGTCCATAGTGGTTCAGGTCGAAGGGTGGTATACACCATTATCACCATGAGAATAACTTATGACACTTTGCATAACATTCTATATAGTATTCTCATAGCGGGTCAATCCAGTATAAATATTACTCTTAATATTCATACCTATGTTTAAGACTTGAAAACTCCTTATCCATGATCCATGAGATGTGATCATCAGTCTATATACATAATAGTCTTAATGCTTTAATGTTATCCCACTTCACAATAAAGCTCGACTACGGATACTTTAAGAATAGTGTCCTTATGTTTAATGTGATATCATGACTAAGTCACACTTGATACATTAAACGGACTATCTATTCTAGGGACTTTACTAAACAAACATAATAAAGAAAATTCCTTTTATTATTAATAAACAATTAGATACAAGTACCAAAAGTATTGGCCTCTAGGGCTTACACCAACAAGGAGTTGCATGCGTTGGAGAAGCTTGACTTTGGGCAGCAAGAACTGACTCCATCATGGCAGTCAGCCGGGCAGTCTCCTCTTTCAAATCACGGTTCTCTTGCTCAAGGTGCTCCATGATTCTTGGATGATTAGCTCTAGTGTTGTACCGGTGAGTTAGCTTGGGTAAAGCACAGAAGAGCACCAATCAGACACCTTGCAAAAACCTGCTTATGTAAATGATGCATGAAATGCAATGCTTGATTAATTTTATTTTCAAGGAACTTACTATATATATATATATATATATATATATATATATATATATATATATATATATATATATATATATATATATATATATATATATATATATATATATATATATATATATATATATATATATATATATATATATATTAAATGGCAATTGCAACAATTTGATATGACCAAAAATCTCTTTTTATTTATAAAAATTGGAAGGATTATACTGAGTACAATTTCAGAAACCAAAATAAAAAGATACAAGAGAAAAGGAGACTAGTCATCATAAGGATCCCTAACAACAATGTCAAAAGATTTGGCTGAAGGCGCGCACTTCCTTCGAATGCGACGAATCTCGGTCTCAAAAGAAGCCTTCATCTGAGTCTTCTCGAGGACAAGCTGGTCAACAATCTTCTTCTAAGAAATAGAAGGTTGAGGCATGCTAGAAGACGAAACCTATGGCTCTCTCTGTCTCTTCGTCACTGGGTCCTCAAGTAGCTCAATTAGTGCATCTTTTTCCTTAGACTCCAACTGCAACTCTTCACGCTTCTTGCTCAAAGCCTAGAAATGCTCTTCCCACATATCCCTCTCTTGCTTCATCTTGATGAGTGCGTCTTCCAACTCCTCTATATCTTGGTTAGGGAAAGTTAATGGCTCAACCATAACCATAGACATAGGTCTCTCACAAGGATAAGGCATCTTCAACTCCATAGCTCTCCTCTTCACCCAAAGAGTGTAAGCTTCCAAAGCTACACAATTGTGCGGACCAAGCTCGGATCTTCCTTTCCTATGCACATTATGCCAAGCATTCACAATCTTCTGCTTCAAATGTTAGGGATCTTTACCCTCTTGATAGAAAATACCTTCTAACAACATGTTATTAGGTTTGTCTCTCAAGGGGAACCCAAGTTGACGACGAGCCAAAGCAGGCTTGTAGTTAATTCCTTCTTGTGTACGAATGAGAGGTACATTAGAGAATTCACCACAACTATCAATAATCTCCAAACTGCTTAAGGACAGATTATACCGAACTATATCATCATTAGTGAGAGACATAAGTCTCTGAGACAACCTTAGACATTGTTTGTTCTCCACAAAAGTAGGCGTCTGAGGCAAGTGCAAAATAAACCACTTGTACAGAAGAGGAATGCAACAGACAATCGTTCCACCACCCTTAGAATTCCTTAAATGCAAAGAGAAATACATATCACCCAACATAGTAGGCATAGGATTCCCAATCAAGAAAAGTTTGATGGCGTTAACATCAACAAAACCATCAATGTTAGGGAACAAAGCTAATCCATAGATGAGCAACACAAAGATAGCTTCAAAAGCATCCATACTACCAACTTGAGCAAAAGTGGTAGCTTCCTTGATGAGGAAAATAGATGGCAATCCAAATAACCCTCCTTTCTTCACCCAATGAGCCTCTATCTCAGACTTCTTCAAGTGAAGAGTTTCAACAATAATACTAGATCGGGGAATCTCCTCCAATCCACTAAAAGGAACTCTACTAGAAACAGGTATCCCCAAAAGATGAGAATACTCCTCCAAGGTAGGCACAAGCTGAAAATATGGGAAAGTGAAACAATGGTAGAGAGGATCATAGAACTGCACCAACACACTCAAGAGTCCTTCAACTACATCAGCAGACAAGATGGATAGAAGATTTCCATGACGTTGTTTGAAGTCCAAGGGATCTAATACAAAAGATTCTAGCTTCCTTAACTCTTTCAAGTCGGGACATTTGAAACTGTATTTCTTAGTGTTCCTTCTTCCACAATCCATGGTCTGAAAATATTTGCAAATGATACCTTAGTTCCTTAAAATTTCGTGTGATGAGTGTTATGATACGCATGAATGCAACAATCACAAATAAGGGATCGCACACAAGGCAAACAAAGGTCAAGGGATGAATCAAGTCATTGTCAAGATCAATCATCCATTTTGGTGGATTATGGTTTACACCTTATCAACACCCAAGTTCCATTGATATTTACAAGACTTGATTGGATCAACCAAGAATCAAGGGTTTGTTGCAAGTCACGAACATGGAGTCTGGGTAAGAACCATCCCAAAGGAGTGAATTAAGGATAAAAACCTGTAGACCATGTTCTAAAAAGTTTCCAGAGTCTTAATCCCATCTATCGGATATTACAGGTTGAGATGACTGACTCATCGACCCATAATATTCTCAAGAGAAACTCGTCTGAGTGTCGTATCGCGTAACAACTATTATCAAGTATACACCTGAACAGTTTTTGCACTACGTCCTAAATAGGCCAAGATGGGTTAGGTGTTCTAAGGTCCTTAGCTTCTTAGACCCAATTAGAAATAGTAATGCCTAACCATAAATACTTGTGTGACATTCCCAAATCCAAAGAAGTCTCCACTGAGCAGATGGATTTCAAGCCAACTTGTTAAGGACTACTCCATACAAGTCGAACATGACTATACCATACTCCTATCTTAATTGCACTCAAGTTCGGGTTAGAACTTATCTCACCACTCAGAGATCACCAAGTACAACAAGAAAATTATATCACACATACTTATATACAAACATCACATATATATACAAATATATTCACACAAAAAGTAGGCTAAACCCACTGGAGACTACTCCCCAACAGAGTCGCCACTTAATTTCTGTAGCGGGAAATTCATGATCATCAAGCTATTGACAAGCTAAAGATCAATTAACAAGAGTCGCCATCAAGCTTTTATTGTTTCCAAGGGAAAAGGGAAAAGTACGAACAAAACCCAAATAGTAAGAATTTTTCAAATAAAAACTAATAAAAATCAGAGATCACAGGTAAGGGGGTTGGTTACACAGAGGGAAGGTGTTAGCACCCAAAGTGTCCTAGGTACTCCTACGGAGTCCTTTTTGTGTGCATGTGTATTTTGTATAAAGTGATGTTTACAAACAAATAGAATGAGGGGATGAGAAAAGAATTCATTAATTATATTTTTGTGTTTGACAAGACCTTCGGGCTTGTGCCTACGTACCAACATAAAAATGAGGGATCAAAAACTCGTAGTTCGTGCTACAAATTTTAAAGTGAGTATGTTGGTTTTAACAAAAATTAAGCTTTAAAGGCACAAAGGTCTAAAATGGTTTGAATGGGTTAGTTCTTTTTGGCTTTTTGAAAGTTTAAGTCAAGTATGATTAAGTTTATTTACAAGTTTGGTTTAAGAAAAGAAGTTTGAAAATGCGATGGCATAAGGCCAAAGTTTCTATCTCAAAGTGGTCAAAGTTTAGAACAAAAGGAGTTCACACAAAGAAGGTTTTAAAATTGGAGGGAGATATTTTAAAATTAAAGAAATGGGGAGAAGATAAAGAGACTACCCTATGCACAAAATTTAAAAGTTAAAAGTTGAAAAGATCTAACTAAATGGGTAGCAATCCAATAGACAAGCTTGTCAATAGAAACCCAGAATTCCCTTGGACTTTTATTCAAGCAACACACAAATGCATAATTATATCAATCTTGAAGAGAAAAGGCATCAAATAAAGATGGCCTCATCCAAGCTTATCCACTCCATGATCTTCTTCAAAATAGTCATTGCAACAGATGAATTCCACAAGTCATAGGTTCAACATAACAGCTTAACAATGATCAATGTTCTAGATGATCTGGAAAGATCTTGACTGATGTATCAGATGAATTTCAAATTGCAAGCACTTGGTTCTTCAACAAATTGGCATTGGCCAAGTCCATTAGCAAAGGAATGTTACCTAAGTTCTAAGTCCAATTGGGCAAGATCAAACCAACAGTCCACTCAAAAGTCTTTTAAGGTTTTTGTTATTGTTATGTACATTAAGGGTCAAAGACCATCCAAACAAACAAGGTATCTACAAACACAATATATCACACAATATGGTCCAAATGGCAAATGATATAAAGTACTAAAAGTAAATTGCATTAAAAGTAAAGACTTGAAATTGAAAGTTAAGGGTTAGTAAGTTAGAAGTTAGTTTTGTTTTTTGCTTTTGATATCAAGACATTCTTTGGAGAACACTCAACCCACTTGCCACAAGCATGGATCCTTGAACCAAAACATCTTCCAAAGGAAGGAAAGAAGGCCAAGTTTCCACACAATACCATGGAAGAGGGGAGACTTACAATCTCACTAACTAGAATGTTTATGCCTTTTATGTCACAAATTTAGCGCTATGTGTAGCGGGGTATTCGTTACCATAAGAGATATTGACTAAATCCAAGGTAAATCATACGAGTCGAGTCGCCACCACACTTCTATTTATCTAAAGGAATGGTTAGAAAGCGAAAAAAAAACCTAATAGTTTTAACAAAAACTAGTAAAAGAAACAGAGATCCGGGTAAGGGGGTTGGTTATGCAATGGGAAGGTGTTAGGCACCCAAAACATCCTAGGTATTCCTAGGGAGCCCTTTTCATACTTGTGAAGGTTGTTGTTTTGTAAGAATTTGTTTGTGCAAACATGATTGAAGAGATGAGAAGAGAATGTACAAGTTATTTACATTTGTGTTTGGATGGATAAACCCATTGCCTACGTACCATCTTATAAAAAGATTAGGATCAAAACCTCGTAGTTCGGGGTAAAAATCTCAAAATGAGTTGGTGAATTGATTGGCCCAAAAGCCTTAAGGTCTTTTGCTATCAAAGCTAGAAAACTCAACCAAACCACAAATCCACCATGTGAGGATAGCTTCAACATGCTAGTGAGGGGTTAACCCTATAATAAGCATGGAAGACTCATTGTCCATCACTAAGGATATAGGTGAGTATTATATCTACCACAAGGATAACTCAAACCTAATAGCTAAAGGTTATGAAAAATTTTGATTAAGGAAGTGGCCATTGGAACCACAAAAACACATTTAAATGGGTTATATTTACCAATTAGAAGTATATACAAAAGTGGTCAAAGTTGACTTAAAGATTCAATTCAAAATAAGTGTTATGAAAAAAAAAGTTTGAAAATCAAAAGCATAAGGCTTAGGTTTCTAATGTTTGAAAACAATAGTTAAATGTTTGCACAAAAAGTTTTGGCTTGGGTCAGAGTGGAGAGAAGAAGAAGAATGGCTAAGTCCTAAGCAAAACAAAAAGAGAAGGGATAAAGGGACAAAACCACAATGGAGTTCCTCTCTTGAGATTATATTGATGATCCAAGTAGCTCCCATCCTTTGGAATAAGCAACCACAAAGTATAAGCAATCAAACAAGTCTAACAAGAGATCCTCAATGTATCTTGTGTCTTCCACTTGGATGAACATGGCAATGGTCCTCCAATTAAGCTCAAATGGGAACTCCTAAGCACAAAAGCACACACATCAAAAGTTCCATGAAGTAAAACAAGAATGGACAAGAGAGAGTTTAGGGATTTGGTCCTTCTAATCCATCTTCAACATTAAGATCTTTCACTCCAATTTTGCATAAGGAAGGTCCTAGAAACTAAGTCCAATTCTCCATTTCTTTGCATAGGGAAAGTCCTAGAAACTAAGTCCTTTTCTTTGCATTTTGGTCCACCACAATCAAAACAAAACACAAGCACAATAATATATACACAATTATGTGCTCAAGTGAGCAAAAGGCAAATGGCATTAACATAAACATGTGCTCAAGTGAGCAAAGAGAAAAGCAAATAAATAATATGTGCAAGAATAGTAAATTGCATTAAAGTAAATTGCATAAAGTAAATTGTTAATTGTCAATAGTTAGTGTTAGTAATTAGTGTGCCATAAGGCAAATTTAGCGCTATGTTAAGCAATCGTAATTGGACTTATGTAGAAGTCACAACTATCTGAGGCCGGTCAATAATAATGTAGGCAACAAACACAAGTTAGGAGTCTTGATTAGTGAACCAAGTCCCAACAACTTGCCATGCCAAAAAGGAGAAGAGAATTGATCTTGTATTGGTTTAAGCCTTTTGCATGATTTAAAAGACAACCTATCCTTAATGCAAAGCCATTCACTTGATCAATTGATCAAGATGAATTAGATTTGAATCAAAGAAGGTTAAATCTCTCTAATCAATGCTAACTTATCAACCTTCAACTCATTGATCAAAAAGAAAAAGAAGAAGAAGAAGGAGATGGATAAGAGAAAAGGAAATGACAAAATGGTAAAAAGAAATATAAATGCATAAAATGGAACATCATATACCAATCCTCATATGTTGAACAATAACATTGAAAGTCAAGGTCAAACAATCAAAAACAGAAGTGAGATGAAGATTGGAAGTCAAGAAAAGAATAAAATATTTTTGGCATTTTTTAATATTAAAAATAAACTTGAATTAAAATAAATGGAAAGGTCAAACTTTAAAATCACTTCAAATCAACCTTGAAAGGTCCAAGTGATTTATCCTAAGCTCAACAAGGTCAAACAAGGTTTGACAAAAAATTTCAGCATTTTTAAAAGTCAGAAACTATTTTTAATCAATTAAAAATGAATAAAAATAACCTAATTGAACTAAAATCTCAAATAAATCTCAAATCAATTCAAAAATTGATGAGAATATTTTTCATAGATCCATCATCATTCAAATAGGTTAGGAAAATATTTTTGTATTTTTTGAATATCAAAAACTATTTAAAATGAATTAAAAATAACCAGAAAAGAGAAAATTCACAAAAAATATCAAATGACAAAATAAAAAATATTAAAAATCAGAAATAGAAACTAGAATTTATTTGGGAAATAATGCAATTGGTCCCATAATTTTTGGATTAAAAATGAAGAAGATATTGATTTTTGAAAATAAAAGGAATTAAAGAAATTAAATCAGAAATTCAAAAAAAGGAAAAAACCACAAGCGTCTGATCAAGCCTCATTAATTGACGTGGTTGATCAGACGGATGTGAGATGCACGCGCATGAAAGGCATGAGTCAACAGCGAAGCATCCAGCATTATTGAAAGTCATAAGATCCAAAGGACACGATTCAATCTGGAAACAAGATCAAACGGTCCAGATTTAAACTAGACATGATGAAGCCACCGGAGCCACCGTCTTCTCCGGTGAGCTTCTAGATTTCGGCCAAAATGCAGAACTTCAAAAGGCAACCAAAACGTGCGATCTAAACATCAATAGAAAGCTAAGATGATGTACATCATCTCTATACCATCCATTTTCCTTCTAGATCTCTATGATTTGAGAAATCAGAAGTTGAAAAATTTGGTGTTCATCATGAACTCAATGCGTTTCAAAAATTAAAAGCATAAACATGATGCCTCTATTGAGAGGACTCCAACCAACACAAAATCACAGCCAATAGGTCAAAGGATTAGGAGAATCGAAGAAAATACCAGTTGGAGTTCAAGTTTGAGTTCTGGTGATTTGAGCTTGAAACCTTGCTTGCTTTATCAAAACAGAAGTTCAATGAAGTGTATAATGAAGGTCTAGAAGCATTAGATCTATGAATACAACCAGATGAAGTTGAATTCGAGATCTGAAATTTTTTGAGAAAAATACAATTGCTTCTTTAGTGATGATTTGGGAATGAATTCTGCAGCATTTCAGGTTGAATTGGGTGTCCAAAATGGAGGGAATGAAGTCTTTATTTATAGAGGAATTGGCAAGGAAAGTGTGAGAGGATCCGTGTACATGAATTTGGATACCACTTGCATGGGCTTGCATGATCATGCACAAGGCCCAAAAGCAATGCCAAATGCAAGCTGAGTTCAAATGCCAAGGGTTTGGACGTGTAATTTGCTCTGAATTGGCTTGTGCAACAAGATTTCAACATGAATTCCACAATTGAACCTAATCATTCACCTCTTCGAAAATACCATTTAGAAAATCCAAGCATAGGCATATGGGTAATGGTTGGAAAGGTCTTTGTATGAGGAACAAATGTTATGTTGGTAAAAAGTCCATTTGGAATGTGGAAATTTATGAAATTTGAGTTTAAAGTGTGATGTGCAAAACATGTCAAGGTAAGGTTTCTAAAATTGGCCAACTTTCAAGCCCTTCTATTTTGATGATGCAAGCTTCAAATGAAAATACCTCCAACATCAAAGTTGTAGATCTCTTCAAAACAATCAAAATGGACTTAAAGTTTACATTATTTGGATTTTTGATGAACACCTTATGGGCACTTGAAGTTGGACTTTTTTGACTTTTAATGCCTTTGACACAAAGGGACCTATAATGTCTTGCATTATCACATGTATTTCCTTTGAGATTTTGAAATTTTGTTCAACATAACATTTGAAGTATACCTCTTAATCTTTCCAATTAATTTTATCCCACCTCAAAATCATAAAAAATGAATGAGTTATGTCCTTGGGAAGTTAACCCAAAATTAGGGTTTCAGTCAAAATGACCTATAATGTATTGGAATGGAAGATGGTTTTCCAAGATTCAAATCAAACTTTGATGAACACGAAAGTTGTTCATTTTGTCCTTAAGAACATTTTTTCTTTTGGAACCATCTCCATTTGACCAACATATAAAAAGTTAGGTCTGAGTGTATTTCAAAATAGTCAGATGAATTGACTGATCAACTTCTCAAATCCATGACTCATACCTTGATGAATTGATGATTGAGGATACTCAAATAAGTTCAAATATGCATGAAATGAAGAATTAAAGAACTTCCCTTGATTGTATTTGACCATGGGCTGAGGTTGCTTCATGAGCAAGGCATTGTGATGCACAGATGGATTAGGGTTTCTTTGAAGAACAAGGCCTCAAACCCTTTGACTTGCTCTGATCAAAATAATGAATTGAGATGCTAGGAAGGCACATTTGATGGATTAGAACCTTGGGAACCATTACCATGCTTGCTTTCATTTTCTCTTGGCCATATCATTGCACAAAGGACCTCCTAGAAGCTTTTGGCCTTGGGATTGCTCAAGCTACAAACAAAAGATGTTAGTGACATATTGTTGTGCTTTTGGTTAGTATGTAAAATGAGAAAAGCAATGATATACAATTCAAGCATGTTTGGTGATCTCAAACCACTCACAAGGAGTCCCACCCAAAGGCAAGGGACCAAGATGCTCAATGATCCTTGAGGTTATGCAATGCAATGTTATGATGCTATGAGGGATCTTAGGGACAAAGTTGGGGTCTTACAGATGCCCCTATTTAAGGTCATTCTAGCCGGAGAAGAGAAGGTTAAAATCTTCGTCTCAACGAGGTAGAATGGGCTTAAATAATAACAAAGAGACGAATTTTGGTCCCTAAGAGACCTCATGATGCAAATGTATATATGCAAAATGGTAACATTTTATGGGGGTATGTGTCCACAAAGGAGTAAAGAAAATCAGGAGACACCAACAATCCACATTCAATGGGACAAAATCTTGGGGACTCTTATGGGGATAAGAAAGAAATGCGTGAGCAGGGCACGACTCAAAGTTTAGGGAGCAGAATTCTAGAGGGGATAAACCAATGGAAATACTCGAGCTGCTCGAAGACGCCCGTATTAGGGAATATGCCAATACAGCGAAGCTATCCACAACGGATACTTCGGATAAAATCCGGACGAGGACGATCCACTAAGGGACTTCGCTGGGGAAGTCTAAAAAGACTATCCTGGGGAAACAGCGAGATGACGTGTTACCGGTTACTGGGTAACAAGCTCAATGAGACATGTGATCTGAACACCGACATAAGGGTTAGAGATACAACATGCTCGGGAAGAAATGAACATCTAAGACCGGGATAAGGGTGAGAGATATCAAAACTCCGAATCATCTGAGGAAGACCTAAAAGGTATATTTCAACTCAGGGAAATCTGACTCCACAGGGGACAAAAGTCATAATAGGGAGCAGAAAGGGAGGAACACCAAGGATACCGGTTACTGGGCATATAATAGGAGACCAACCAAGGCGTGAATTGGGGAATATTTCCAAGACACTCATCATCCAAAATAGGGCTAAAAGAAAACTCGATTATAAGATGGACACTCGACTCCGCAAAGGGGAAACGAATCTTACTCAACTGGGGAAGAACAAAAGGCTTCGACCGAAAAGTGCATGAGATATACTATCTATTACCGTCAGAACATAGATAATATACTCGCATGGAAGATTATCCACAACTGGTTACTGGGTTAATAAAGGATAAATCAACCGAAAAGAAAAAGGCATCGGGATACCGAAACGAGGTATATAATGATGACCAATTCAGGAGAGAAACAATCGTTACCAACAACAACAGGGTAGACGAAAGATGATTCGCCGGGGATAAATTGCATAAACAGGGCAATCATCCAGGCAAAAGAGGGAATATCAACATCGAATATTGGATGAAGATAACCATCAAGGAGGGGATTACACCTACCGGATACTGGGTAGGAAACCACGGAAAAGTAACCGTCATCGATTATGATGAACCAAAGGTTAACTCTGCAAAGGGGAGAAAATAGGGTTTACAACTACCGGTATCAGGGTAGAAAACCACAGACTCCGCCGAGGATAAGTTGAAAGATTACTAATTACTGAGCAATTATTCATTTATACCGCGGGGAAATAAGAGAAACGGCTTCAAGGGGCCAAATTAGGAACAAACCAAAAAGGCAAACTGAATCAAGACTCGTCCTAATGAGGATATAACTCAATAGGGAAGCCCATCCCAATATATGTGTTGGGGGGAAACAGAAACAATCATCATCCACGAGGACATAGCTCGGTGGGGAATATGGAAGAAAGGATAGACGCTTTCTGCCTATGGAGCTGACTCTATATGGAGAGGGATCAGACACACACATCTGCTTGGGGAGATCTATATCACCAAATAGCAGGAGACAACAAACAAACAATATATGGCAAAGAATGCAACATGAATATCTGAATGTTATGATTATGCATGTATATGCGTGGTTTATATATGATAAATGCTGACAAACAGTCATGTCTAACACAAACGGGTCTAGGAATCAACCACCCGGTACTACATCTCAGGAGAGAAAGCCAGGATCACCGGAGAGTATCCAGTCTGTCGGGGATCAGAGACAACAATATCTCTGCAGGGGATGAATCAACAGTCTCGGTTGGGGAAAAGAGTTTAATGCACAAGTAGCATCTGCCTCACAAGCCACTCTACTGGGGAATCTGTCCGAGGGACAAAGGGATTTTGGGGACCAACCACCAAAAATCGAATCTTCCAGAAAGGACACATCTGCTGAGGAGGAAAGAAACAACTGCTTTGCTGATGGGAAGAAAGGTAAATAACCTCAACAAGCACTCCACTTGGTGGGATAAACCACAACAATGTTCTGGAGGAAGAGGATTACAGTCATGCCGGGGATATGAACAAATGTCTTTCCTTGTTGGAGATCATGCCACCCTTGGGAGAGCACTGAGGATCTCTTAAGTATCCTTTTGTCTTTGTGAATGTTCACTTTGTTTTAAAATAATTTATGAAGAAAATTTATTTGTTTAAAACAATGATATTTTCTCAACTAAAACATGCAAAACATTTGTTGGATAGAAACGAATAAGAGTGCAAATAATTGGATAAAGGCTCAAATTTATTTGATGGAATGATAGTCTGCAAATGGAAAGACTTCATAGATCTTTACAAGTTTGAAATTGGTGATATATATTGGAAAAGGGCTACATTGAACATAATGACCGTTTCTCCACCAATTCTGAATTCGATGTATTCGAAGCTTTGGTTGATGACGAATGAACGAGAATCTCTGACGGATAATAATTGTAGAACAAAGTCTTGTCAGGATGCAGTTACTTGCCAAAATCCCTAATTTTTGCCTAGATTGCCCCAGGATGAGGTACTCAACCTAGCGGGATATAAATATTCATCATTTTTTCATGTCTCTAACTTTTGCCTAGACCGCCCTTTCGGGTTTTCAATCCACCGAGACGCTCATTTTTGCCTAAGCCGCCCTTCCGGGTTTTCAACTTAGCCAGCTATTCTGTTTTTATTTTTAGGCGAAGTATTTCTTGACTGCATCTGAGTTTACAGGACGAGTGAAATCCTTCCTATCCATAGTTGTAAGTATCAAAGCACCGCCTGAAAAGGCTCTCTTAACAACATATGGACCTTAATAGTTCGGAGTCCACTTTCCCTTGGAATCGGGTGCGAAAGACAAGACTTTCTTGAGTACAAGGTCACCTTCTCGGAACACACGAGACTTGACCTTCTTATCAAAAGCTTTCTTCATTCTCTGCTGGTATAATTGACCATGACACATGGCAGTCAATCTTTTCTTCAATCAGATTCAACTGGTCATAACGACTTTGAACCCACTCAGCATCAGTCAACTAGGCCTCCATCAAGACTCTCATTGATGGGATCTCTACCTCTACTGGGAGCACAACCTCCATGCCATAAATAAGAGAGAAAGGGGTTGCCCCTGTTGAAGTACGGACAGATGTACGATATCCATGCAAAGTGAATGGCAGCATCTCATGCCAATCTTTGTACGTAACAACCATCTTCTGGATAATTTTCTTGATATTCTTGTTAGCAGCTTCAACAGCCCCATTCTTCTTTCGTCTGTAAGGAGAAGAATTGTGATGCCTATCTTGAACTCACTACACAATTCTTTCATCATCCTATTGTTCAAGTTAGATCCATTATCAGTAATGATCTTATCTGGCACTCCATAGCGGCATATGAGTTGATTCTTGATAAACTTTATGACCACCTGCTTGGTCACATTTGCGTATGATGCCGCTTCAACCCACTTGGTGAAGTAATCGATTACCACGAGAATAAATATGTGTCCATTGGACGCTTTTGGTTCTATCATGCCAATCATGTCAATTCCCCACATGGAGAAAGGCCATGGTGATGAAATCACATTCAGAAGTGTCGGGGGAATATGAATCTTATCCGCGTAAATCTGACACTTATGGCATTTCTTCACATATTTGCAGTAGTCAGACTCCATTATCAGCCAATAGTAGCCTGCTCTCAACATCTTTCTAGCCATGGCATGTCCATTGGAATGAGTACCAAATGAACCCTCATGAACTTCAGTCATTAACAGGTCTGCTTCGTGTCTATCCACGCATCTGAGCAGAACCATGTCAAAATTTCTCTTACAAAGCACATCGCAATTGAGGTAGAAACTGCCTGACAATCTCCTCAAAGTCTTCCTATCTTTCGCAGATGCCCCAGGCGGGTAAACCTGGTTCTGAAGGAAACACTTGATGTCATAATACCATGGCTTATCATCTTTCACTTCTTCTACTACAAATACATGAGCTGGTTTGTCCAAGCGCATCACAGTGATATTGGGAACTTCATTCCAATATTTAACCACAATCATTGAAGCTAGCGTAGCAAGAGCATCTGCCATCCGATTCACATCTCGAGGAATATGATGGAAGTCAACCTCAGTAAAGAACGTTGAAATCCTCCTCGCATAATCTCTGTATGGAATAAGACCAGGATGATTCGTCTCCCATTCACCCTTAATCTGATTAACAACAAGGGCCGAATCACCATAAACATCAAGATGCTTGATCCTGAGATCAATGCATTCCTCCAATCCCATAATACAGGTCTCATACTCAACCATATTATTCGTGCATTTAGCCTTGATGTAAAAGGAATATGTGTGCCCTGAGGAGTAATGATTACTGCCCCAATACCATTTCCGTACTGATTTACAGCGCCATCAAACACCATACTCCATCGGGAACCAGGCTCTGGCCCTTCATCGAGTGTAGGCTCATCACAATCTTTTATTTTCAAATACAGAATCTCCTCATCGGGAAAGTCATACTGAACTGACTGATAATCTTCGATCGGCTGGTGTGCCAAGTGGTCAGCCAAGATACTACCTTTGATAGCTTTTTGAGCTCGATACTCAATATCATACCCAAATAACAACATCTGCCAACGGGCAATCCTTCCTGTTAAAGCAGGCTTCTCGAAGATATACTTGATTGGATCCATTCTGGATATCAACCAAGTCGTATGATTTATCATATACTGGCGTAAGCGCTTAGCTGCCCAAGCCAGAGCGCAGCATGTCTTCTCAAGCATTGAGTATCGAGACTCATAATCAGTGAACTTCTTACTTAGGTAGTAGATAGCATATTCTTTCTTCCCTGATTCATCTTGCTGACCAAGGACGCAACCCATTGAATCTTCAAGAACAGTCAGGTACATGATCAAGGGTCTTCCTTCCACAGGCGGAGACAGGATCGGAGGCTCAGCAGATATTCTTTAATACTGTCAAAGGCTTTTTGGCAATCCCCTGTCCAATCATGAGACTGATCTTTCCGAAGAAGCTTGAATATCGGCGCACATGTGGCAGTCATGTGGGATATGAATCTGGAAATGTAATTCAAGCGGCCAAGAAAACCTCGAACTTGCTTCTCAGTTTTGGACGCAGGCATCTCTTGTATTGCTTTGACCTTTGCAGGATCAACCTCAATACCTCTTTCACTGACGATAAAGCCCAATAACTTGCCAGAACGGACTCCAAATGTACACTTGTTGGGATTCAGACGAAGCTTATACTTCCTCAAACGCTGGAAAAGCTTCAACAGGTGCTCTACATGTTCAACTTCCGTTCTTGACTTAGCAATCATATAATCAACATATACCTCAATCTCCTTGTGCATCATATCATGGAACAAGGTAGTCATAGCTCGTTGATACGTGGCTCCGGCGTTCTTCAAACCGAAGGGCATCACTCGATAACAGAATGTTCCCCAAGGTGTGATGAATGTTGTCTTCTCCATATCCTCGGGTGCCATTTTAATCTGATTATATCCGGAATATCCGTCCATAAATGAAAAGACATTGAATTTAGTTGTATTATCTACCAACATATCAATATGTGGTAGAGGAAAATCATCTTTTGGACTAGCTTTATTCAAGTCTCTATAGTCCACACACATTCGGACTTTTCCATCTTTCTTAGGCACGGGAACAATATTGACCACCCATTGAGGATATGTAGAAGTCACCAGAAACCCCGCATCAATTTGCTTCTGAACTTCCTCTTTGATCTTTACTGCCATATCAGGATGAGTTCTTCTGAGCTTCTGCTTCACAGGCACGCACTCAGGTTTTAGAGGCAGGAAATGTTGCACAATATCAGTATCTAGACCAGGCATGTCTTCATATGACCAGGCGAAGACATCGACGTATTCTCGTAGCAATTCAATCAACCCCTTCTTAACATATTCTTCCAGGAGTGCCCCAATCTTTACCTCTCGCATACAATCTTCAGACCCCAAGTTGACTGTTTCCAGATTCTCAAGATGTGGCTGAATGATCTTCTCTTCATGCTCAAGTAAACAGGTGATCTCATCAGGAATCTCTTCAACATCATCTTCATCTACCTCAAATACAGGGAATTCAAAATTGGGAGATGGCGTTGGGTCATTATGTTTTATGGGTTTGATCAACCTGCATAATGATTTTGGATATGAAAAGCTTTAGAATTCGAACAAGGCAAATCATTATGCAGATGAAAAGATTGATTTTATTCTTTTTTAGGGTTTTATGTGATCACCGATTTCATGCAAAAAGCGAAAAGGGAAAATAATTTGGAAAAATAAACATTTAACATGAATTTATTGAATGAAAATATCATTGTATTTATGTTGACAACAATGTCATCACTCCTCCTTTTGGCATGGGAGAAGGGTTTTTTAACAAAGTGATCATTACGTTGACTTGTGGATAACTGTAGGAATATTACAGCGACCTAATTGTTGCAGATTCCTCCAGGGATAATGAAATTGTCTGAATCCTCTGCATCCTCTTCCAAGACAGCAACAGCTTCTTCATTCTGACCAGTGTGGATAAAACCTCCACTCTTGAATAGTCCTTTCTCGTTGAAAAGCCAATGCCAGCCCGGGACTTATTGTCTTCTAACTCAATCATTTTTCCCAAACCAGCAGTTGCACCACACTCAATGGCCAACTTCGCATCTCTATAGGAAGTAAATGAAGGAGTTCTATTCTCAATAGGCTCAGCGATAGATAAAGCTTGGAAAGGAGTTCCAACTTCATCCTCAGCATCTATATACGAGAAGGAAGACAAGTGGCTAACCAGGAGAGCCTTTTCTCCCCCTACCACCACTAGTTTCTTATTCTTCACAAATTTCAGTTTCTGGTGTAGGGTGGATGTCACGGCGCCAGCCTCGTGAATCCATGGTCTGCCTAAGAGACAGTTGTACGATGGGTGGATGTCCATGACCTGGAAGGTGATCTGGAAATCACTTGGTCCAATTTTGATTGGGAGATCAACTTCCCCAATCACAGTCTTTCGAGACCCATCGAAAGCTTTCACAACAACTCCACTTTGCCTCATGGGAGGCCCTTGATATGCTAGTTTCGAGAGAGTGGACTTTGGCAATACATTCAGGGATGACCCAGTGTCCACCAGCACATTGGACATGGCGTCGTCTTTGCAATTCATAGATATGTGTAATGCCAAGTTTTGGTCTCTTCCCTCCTCAGGGAGATCAGAATCACAGAAACTCAAATTGTTACAAGCGGTAATGTTTGCAACAATGCTATCGAATTGTTCTATTGTGACATCATGATCTACATATGCCACATCCAAAACTTTCTGCAGAGCCTCTCTATGTGGTTCTGAATTCAGAAGTAATGATAATACGGATATTTTGGATGGCGTTTGTAGAAGCTGGTCTACAACGTTGTACGCGCTCTTCTTGATGAGCCTCAGCATCTCATCACAGTCTTCTTTCACATTGTCGCTAGGGCCAACAGAAGTAGGAGTTTTCAGTACAGAGGAGGGTTTAACAGCAAGTGCCGGATTCAGAGAATTCCCCGCGTTCCCAATCGGGCGTTCAACAAAATCAGCATTAGCTTGAGACTTTGGTGGTTCTGAAAACACACGACCGCTGCGGGTCAAACCACTTACATCAGCGATGTTCACAACAGAGGAGGATGGCAAAGTCACCTCTTTCCCATCTTCTACAGCAACATCGTTGTAACGAAAGGGAATAGCCTTTTCAGAAGAATACGATACTGGACTGGCAGGCTTAATGATAAGAACAGGGGAAACCTTCTGCTTGCTACCATCATACTTGATGGTAACATGTTCGGGCATCCAGAATATTGGGGAAATCACGTTGACCTCAGGTTCATCTTCATCAAAATTCCTATTCTGAAGGATTTCAATGACCCATTCGTCCAGCATTTCCTGAAGATCCTTGCGCACCTGGCGACAACCCAATCGGTTAACAGGGCAGATTCGACATCTATCAGGGTCGTGCTCATAGTGACTGTACTCGCATAGAAAACGATGCAATTCGACCAGAGACTGTCGGATATGACTGACATATTTGACCTTGTATTTGCCAGGGCAGCCCTAGACCATGTTAATAGATTTCCCATGCTCGGGCAATGGGCTCTTCTTCACATTAGGACCTACGTCCTTAAAACACAGAATGCCACACCTCACAAGTTCTTGAACCTTGGTCTTCAAAGGATGCAATTCTCCACGTCGTGGTCGGGAGCACCAGAATAGTATACACAATGCAATTCGGGCTTATACCACCACTGAGGGTTAGCAGGTACAGCCGGTGGGTTTCTCGGAGTAATCAACTTCCTCTCTATCAAAGAGGGATATAATTCTGCGTACGTCATCGGAATAGGATCAAAAGTGACCCTTTTCCTCTCGTAACTTGTGCTGGCTTGATTACTATTTCGAGGCTGGTAGGCCTGCTGTTGCGGACGGTGCTGTTGCTGCTGATATTGCTGAGGTGGTTGCTGATTGTTGCTATGTTGGTGGTACTGTTGATTGTCTCTGAAAACAGGTGCTATATGAGCCACCTGGTGCTGGTTACTGGCGGGACGCACAATCTTCCTCCTCACAGAGGGTCTTCTTGGTTTCACATGGGAGGTCACAGCATGTGCCTCACCATCTTTCTTCTTTACAAACGCCCCATAACGTTTGGCAGAAAAGCCTTCTTCTCTAGTCAGACGTCCTTCTCTAACCCCTTCTTCTAGACGCATCCCCATATTCACCATCTCGGTGAAGTCAGAAGGAGCGCTAGCAATCATCCGCTCATAATAGAATGAACTCAAAGTCTTCAGAAAGATCTTGGTCATTTCCTTCTCTTCTAGCGGAGGCACGATCTGTGCTGCCACCTCTCGCCACCTCTGGGCGTACTCTTTGAATGTTTCCTTGTCCTTTTGGGACATGGCCCTCAATTGATCCCTATCGGGAGCCATATCCACATTATATTTGTATTGCTTGACGAAGGCCTTGCCAAGGTCGTTGAAGGATCGGATGTTCGCACTGTCTAACCCCATGTACCAACGCAGGGCAGCACCGAACAAACTGTCCTGAAAGTAGTGGATGAGTAACTGATCGTTTTCAGTCTGAGTAGACATCTTCCTGGCATACATGACCAGGTGGCTGAGAGGACAAGTATTTCCTTTGTACTTTTCAAAGTCAGGGACCTTGAATTTCACAGGAATCTTCACATTGGGAACCAAACACAGTTCGGCAGCAGACTTGCCGAAGAGATCCTTTCCTCTAAGAGTCTTCAATTCCTTGCGAAGCTCAAGAAATTGATCATTCATAGCGTCCATCTTCTCATAGACATTTGGGCCCTCAGACGACTCAAAATGATAGATGGTGTCGTCTACCCTAGGCATGGTATGCACGACAGGAGGAGGAACAGCAAGGACCGGGCTAGATGCCGGCATAGAAGCAAAAGTGGGAGCAGGACCCTCTGGCATGAAATTAGGAGGCATCCCCCACGGAAACCCGGTTGGCATGGCTGTAAAAGCAAAATGTGCACTGACTGCAGGCACAGTTGAAGAGACGATCTCAGAGATGACTGTCCTCTAGGGAGGAGTTGAAGGTGTCGGAGAAGACTGGCTCTGGGCAGCCAGGAATGATTCCATCAAAGCACTCAGTCTGGCCACTTCCTCTTTGAGTTCACGATTCTCTTGCTCTAGTTGATCCATTAGTCTTGAAGAGTTGGCTCTGGTGTAGTACCGGTGAGTTAACTTGTCTTCAAAATAAATGAAGAGCACAGAGTTAGACCACAGGACAAGAGGCCGGAAACCAAAACCTGCTTATACACATGATGCATACAATGCTTGTGCATATGATTTGTTTTTATATTTCAAAGGAACTTTAGGGTTTTACTTGCAAATTTTTGAATCATTTAACATTTATTGCATATAGAAATATCTCATAAAATAATATCAGGAAAAAGAAGTACAGCATTGTCAATCATGTACAAGAGGAAAGGAAAATAATCATCCTATGGAGCCCTAGAAACAATAATCTAATGCTCGGGACACAGGAAGATAAGATGCACGAAGCCTTTTCACCTCTCTCTCGTAGGCTGCCTCCATATCCGTTTTTTCCTTGGCGAGTCGGTCGTACTTCCTCTTCAAAAATTTGGAAGACTGAGGAAGTAGAGAAGTCCATGCATCATTAGGATCATCAATAACTTGATGCTCATGGAACTGAATCAAAGCATCCTTCTCCTTAATCTGCTGAAGCAACTCTTCACGTTCACGGATCCAAGCACGTGAACGGTCTTCGTCTCTCAACTCATCTACTCCTTGATTAGGGAGGGTTGAAGGCCCAACCACAATCATATGTGCAGGTCTCGGATACTCGTAAGGCATGAGATACTCATACGCTCTCTTCCTTACCCAAGCAGTGTAAGGCTCCAGAGCGATGCAATTCTTAGGACCCAACTCCTTCCTTCCTTTCTTATGAATCTTGCGCCAAGCGCGGACCATCCTAGCTTTCAAGCCTTGGGGATCTTTACCCTCCTAAAAGAACACAACCTCTAGCAAAATGTTATTGGGTTTATCCTTTAGGGGGAACCCAAGCTGACGACGTGCCAAAACAGGGTTGTAGTTAATCCCACCACATGTACCAAGAAGAGGCACATTGGATAATTCACCACAAGAGTCGATAATCTGCACACCATCATACACACGGTTGTACCAAAAGATATCGTCATTAGTGAGAGACATAAGTCTCGTGGACCACCGTAGACATCCCTTGTTCTCCTTGAAATCGATCGTCTGAGGTAAGTGAGAAATAAACCACTTATACAACAGAGGCAAACAGCACACATTGGCGCCACCACCCTTTGCATTCCTCATATGCAAAGAGAAATAGGTATCACCCAACAGAGTCAAAACGGGATTAAGAGTAGAAAAGATCCTAATAGCGCTCACATCCACAAACTTGTCGATGTTGGGGAACAATACTAACCCATAGATGAGAAGTACAAATATGGCTTCAAAGGCATCCTCACTCATGGCCTTCCCATAGATGGTAGCTTGAGCAATGAGGAACTCAGAAGGGAGACCTTGAATTCCACCTTTGGTAGTCATATGAGCACCAACCAGAGATTCATCTATGTGCAACATGTCTGCTATCTCTTGAGAAGTAGGAACACTCTCCAAGCCACTGAACGGCAACTGATCCAGGATATGTATACCCACAAGATAAGCATACTCCTCAAGGGTAGGCAAAAGCTGAAAATCCGGAAACGTGAAGCAACGGTACAAGGGATCATAAAACTGCACCAATACACTCATCAATCCTTCATCCACCTGAGTAGTCAAAAGAGGGAGAATCTTCCCAAAACGAGCTTTGAAACCCAAGGGATCTAGTACATAGGATGTCAGATTCCTTAACTCTTTCAAATCTGGTTACCTGAAGCTGTACTTCTTTGTATTTCTTCTTTGTTTTTCCATGTCTGAAAATTTTGCAAATAAACCCCTTAAGTTCCTTGAAAAATTTCTTTTTATTTTGATGATATGAATGCAAATGGGTGCATGAATGCATGAATGCAACAATCACACTCAAGGATCAAGCAAAGCACACCAAACAAAGGTCATGGGATGGATCCTATTATCCTTAATATCAATCATCCATTTTGGTGGATTATGGTTTACACCTTATCAACACCCAAGTTCCATTGATATTAAGGATGCATGAACGGATCAACCATGAATCAAGGGTTTGTTGCAAGTCACGAGCATGGAGTCTCGGTTAAGAACCACCCAAAGGGAGTCTACTAGGGTTTAAACCTGCCAAACACGTTCTACAAGAGGTTCCCATAGTCATTGTCCCATCTTTCGGATATTATCGGAGAAACGACTACTCGTATTCCAAAAATATTCTCAAGAGAGACTCTTATGAGTGTAGTATCGCATAACAATCGTATCAAATCTTACACTTGAACGATTTTCGCACTACATCCTAAAAATAGGCCAAGATAGGCTTGGTAAACTAAGGTCCTTGGCTTCTAAGGTCTATATTGGAAAGAGTAATGTCTAACTACAACTTACTTGTGTGACATTATTGATCCCAATATGACCTCCACCAAGTGAATGGACTTGCAAGTCGACTTGCGAAGGAATAACTCCATACAAGTCAACAAGACTACGCCATTCTCCTATCCTAAGTGCACTCGAGTCCGGGTATAGAACTCATCTCACAAAGATCACCAAGCATACAAGGAATTAATATCAAGCAAATCAATCATTACATACAATACAGTAATCCCAAATTGCTCAAAAATATGTCACAAAACAATACAATACAACAAGCATGAAAAGTTGGCAAAACCCACTAGGCAAATGTCCTCAGCAGAGTTGCCACTTTTTTGTATCGGGGTATTCGTTACCATTATAGATATTGACTAAATCCAAGGTAAATCATACGAGTCGAGTCGCCACCGCACTGCTATTTATCCAAAGGAATGGTTAGAAAGCGAACAAAAACCTAATACTTTTAACAAAAACTAGCAAAAGAAACAAAGATCCGGGTAAGGGGGTTGGTTATGCAATGGGAATGTGTTAGGCACCCAAAACATCCTAGGTACTCCTAGGGAGCCCTTTTCATACTTGTGAAGGTTGTTGTTTTGTAAAAAATTATTTGTGCAAACATGATTGAAGAGATGAGAAGAGAATGTACAAGTTATTTACATTTGTGTTTGGATGGATAAACCCATTGCCTACGTACCATCTTATAAAAAGATTAGGATCAAAACCTCGTAGTTCGGGGTAAAAATCTCAAAATGAGTTGGTGAATTGATTGGCCCAAAAGCCTTAAGGTCTTTTGCTATCAAAGGGAGAAAACTCAACCAAACCACAAATCCACCATGTGAGGATAGCTTCAACATGCTAGTGAGGGGTTAACCCTATAATAAGCATGGAAGACTCATTGTCCATCACTAAGGATATAGGTGAGTATTATATCTACCACAAGGATAACTCAAACCTAATAGCTAAAGGTTATGAAAATTTTTTATTAAGGAAGTGGCCATTGGAACCACAAAAACACATTTAAATGGGTTATATTTACCAATTAGAAGTATATATAAAAGTGGTCAAAGTTGACTTAAAGATTCAATTCAAAATAAGTGTTATGAAAAAAAACATTTGAAAATCAAAAGCATAAGGCTTAGGTTTCTAATGTTTGAAAACAATAGTTAAATGTTTGCACAAAAAGTTTTGGCTTGGGTTAGAATGGAGAGAAGAAGAAGAATGGCTAAGTCCTAAGCAAATTAAATAGAGAAGGGATAAAGGGACAAAACCACAATGGAGTTCCTCTCTTGAGATCATATTGATGATCCAAGTAGCTCCCATCCTTTGGAATAAGCAACCACAAAGTATAAGCAATCAAACAAGACTCACAAGAGATCCTCAATGTATCTTGTGTCTTCCACTTGGATGAACATGGCAATGGTCCTCCAATTAAGCTCAAATGGGAACTCCTAAGCACAAAAGCACACACATCAAAAGTTCCATGAAGTAAAACAAGAATGGACAAGAGAGAGTTTAGGGATTTGGTCCTTCTAATCCATCTTCAACATTAAGATCTTTCACTCCAATTTTGCATAAGGAAGGTCCTAGAAACTAAGTCCAATTCTCCATTTCTTTGCATAGGGAAAGTCCTAGAAACTAAGTCCTTTTCTTTGCATTTTGGTCCACCACAATCAAAACAAAACACAAGTGAGCAAGTGAGCAAAAGGCAAATGGCATTAACATAAACATGTGCTCAAGTGAGCAAAGAGTAAAGCAAATAAATAATATGTGCAAGAATAGTAAATTGCATTAAAGTAAATTGCATAAAGTAAATTGTTAATTGTCAATAGTTAGTGTTAGTAATTAGTGTGCCATAAGGCAAATTTAGCGCTATGTTAAGCAATCGTAATTGGACTTATGTAGAAGTCACAACTATCTGAGGCCGGTCAATAATAATGTAGGCAACAAACACAAGTTAGGAGTCTTGATTAGTGAACCAAGTCCCAACAACTTGCCATGCCAAAAAGGAGAAGAGAATTGATCTTGTATTGGTTTAAGCCTTTTGCATGATTTAAAAGACAACCTATCCTTAATGCAAAGCCATTCACTTGATCAATTGATCAAGATGAATTAGATTTGAATCAAGGAAGGTTAAATCTCTCTAATCAATGCTAACTTATCAACCTTCAACTCATTGATAAAAAAGAAAAAGAAGAAGAAGAAGGAGATGGATAAGAGAAAAGGAAATGACAAAATGGTAAAAGAAATATAAATGCATAAAATGGAACATCATATACCAATCCTCATATGTTGACCAATAACATTTAAAGTCAAGGTCAAACAATCAAAAACAGAAGTGAGATGAAGATTGGAAGTCAAGAAAAGAATAAAATATTTTTGGCATTTTTTAATATTAAAAATAAAGTTGAATTAAAATAAATGGAAAGGTAAAACTTCAAAATCACTTCAAATCAACCTTGAAAGGTCCAAGTGATTTATCCTAAGCTCAACAAGGTCAAACAAGGTTTGACAAAAAATTTCAGCATTTTTAAAAGTCAGAAACTATTTTTAATCAATTAAAAATGAATAAAAATAACCTAATTGAACTAAAATCTCAAATAAATCTCAAATAAATTCAAAAATTGATGAGAATATTTTTCATAGATCCATCATCAGTCAAATAGGTTAGGAAAATATTTTTGTATTTTTTGAATATCAAAAACTATTTAAAATGAATTAAAAATAACCAGAAAAGAGAAAATTCACAAAAAATATCAAATGACAAAATAAAAAATATTAAAAATCAGAAATAGAAACTAGAATTTATTTGGGAAATAATGCAATTGGTCCCATAATTTTTGGATTAAAAATGAAGAAGATATTGATTTTTGAAAATAAAAGGAATTAAAGAAATTAAATCAGAAATCAAAAAAAGGAAAAAACCACAAGCGTCTGATCAAGCCTCATTAATTGACGTGGCTGATCAGACGGATGTGAGATACGCGTGCATGAAAGGCATGAGTCAACAGCGAAGCATCCAGCATTATTGAAAGTCATAAGATCCAAAGGACACGATTCAATCTGGAAACAAGATTAAACGGTCCAGATTTAAACTGGACATGATGAAGCCACCGGAGCCACCGTCTTCTCCGGTGAGCTTCCAGATTCCGGCCAAAATGCAGAACTTCAAAAGGCAACCAAAACGTGCGATCTAAACATCAATAGAAAGCTAAGATGATGTACATCATCTCTATACCATCCATTTTCCTTCTAGATCTCTATGATTTGAGAAATCAGAAGTTGAAAAATTTGGTGTTCATCATGAACTCAATGCATTTCAAAAATTAAAAGCATAAACATGATGCCTCTATTGAGAGGACTCCAACCAACACAAAATCACAGCCAATAGGTCAAAGGATTAGGAGAATCGAAGAAAATACCAGTTGGAGTTCAAGTTTGAGTTCTGGTGATTTGAGCTTGAAACCTTGCTTGCTTTATCAAAACAGAAGTTCAATGAAGTGTATAATGAAGGTCTAGAAGCATTAGATCTATGAATACAACCAGATGAAGTTGAATTCGAGATCTGAAATTTTTTGAGAAAAATGCAATTGCTTCTTTAGTGATGGTTTGGGAATGAATTCTGCAGCATTTCAGGTTGAATTGGGTGTCCAAAATGGAGGGAATGAAGTCTTTATTTATAGAGGAATTGGCAAGGAAAGTGTGAGAGGATCCGTGTACATGAATTTGGATACCACTTGCATGGGCTTGCATGATCATGCACAAGGCCCAAAAGCAATGCCAAATGCAAGCTAAGTTCAAATGCCAAGGGTTTGGACGTGTAATTTGCTCTGAATTGGCTTGTGCAACAAGATTTCAACATGAATTCCACAATTGAACCTAATCATTCACCTCTTCGAAAATACCATTTAGAAAATCCAAGCATAGGCATATGGGTAATGGTTGGAAAGGTCTTTGTATGAGGAACAAATGTTATGTTGGTCAAAAGTCCATTTGGAATGTGGAAATTTATGAAATTTGAGTTTAAAGTGTGATGTGCAAAACATGTCAAGGCAAGGTTTCTAAAATTGGCCAACTTTCAAGCCCTTCTATTTTGATGATGCAAGCTTCAAATGAAAAAACCTCCAATATAAAAGTTGTATATCTCTTCAAGAAAATCAAAATGGACTTAAATTTGGCATCATTTGGATTTTGGATGAAGAAGTTATGGGCACTTGAAGTTGGACTTTTTTACTTTTAATGCCTTTGACACAAAAGGACCTATAATGTCTTGCATTATCACATGTATTTCTTTTGAGATTTTGAAATTTTGTTTAGCATAACATTTGAAGTAGACCTCTTAAGCTTTCCAATGCGTTTTATCCCACCTCAAAATCATAAAAAATGAATGAGTTATGTCCTTGGGAAATTGACCCAAAATTAGGGTTTCAGTCAAAATGACCTATAATGTATTGGAATGGCAGATGGTTTTCCAAGCTTCAAATCAAACTTTTATGAACATGAAAGTTGTTCATATTGTCCTTAAGAACATTTTTTCTTTTGGAACCATCTCCATTTCACCAACATATAAAACGTTAGGTCTTAGTGTATTTCAAAATAGTCAGATGAATTAACTGATCAACTTCTCAAATCCATGACATATACCTTGATGAATTGATGATTGAGGATAATCAAATAAGTTCAAATATGCATGAAATGAAGAATTAAAGAACTTCCCTTGATTGTATTTGACCATGGGCTGAGGTTGCTTCATGAGCAAGGCATTATGGTGCACAGATGGATTAGGGTTTCTTTGAAGAACAAGGCCTCAAACCCTTTGACTTGCTCTGATCAAAATGATGAGTTGAGATGCTAGGAAGGAACATTTGATGGATTAGAACCTTGGGAACCATTACCATGCTTGCTTTCATCTTCTCTTGGCCATATCATTGCACAAAGGACCTCCTAGAAGCTTTTGGCCTTGTGATTGCTCAAACTACAAACAAAAGATGTTAGTGACATATTTTTGTGCTTTTGGTTAGTACATAAAATGAGAAAAGCAATGATATACAATTCAAGCATGTTTGGTGATCTCAAACCACTCACAAGGAGTCCCACCCAAAGGCAAGGGACCAAGATGCTCAATGATCCTTGAGGTTATGCAATGCAATGTTATGATGCTATGAGGGATCTTAGGGACAAAATTGGGGTCTTACACTATGTTAAGCAATCGTAATTGGACTTGTGTAGAAGTCACAACTATTTGAGCTCGGGCAATAGAATTTTGGTGTTAATGCATGTTGGAGACATAATATTATTAACTATGCTCATTAAACATACCACACACAAAAATATGCAAAAGGTGTGGCCTAATCTCATCCTACTCATGTTAATCTTTCAATCAACTAGCATTAGGATTTTGAGATGTCATTGGCAAAATGGAAATGAATGAATGAAGAAGAGGAATTAGATGAAGAGGGAAGGGGATGAATGAGATCACAAATTGGTCAAAGGAGGACTTTTACCAAATTAATATCATTCATTCATTTTGGGAGATGAAATGTACATTCCATCGATCCCCTAAATCCAATGATATTAACTTGACAAAGTCAAATCAACCTTGACCAAGGTCCAACAACAAACAATTAAACTCAATTAAGTCAATACAAATGGTCAACACAATTAAAATGGCATTTATTCAATTAAAAGTAATAAAATAGTGCATTAAATTCAAATATGTTTTGTCCAAATCCTAAAATCTCATCAAAACACCAAATAAATAGCCATGAGATTTATCATAGGTCAAACAAGGTCAAAGGACCTTGGATAAAATATTTCACAATTTTTGGACACTTCAAAATATTTTTAAACAATTAAAAACAAATACAAAATCAATTAATTCATGAAAAATATTAATAATGATCCAAAAAATAATTTTAATTCAGAATATGAAAGAGAAAAATATTTGAAATTTTTTGGTGAAAGTACCATATTTTTTGGATCAATATTGAATTTAATATGAATTATTGAATAAATGTAATTAAAATAAAATTCAAAAAATGCTAAATTACGTGGACCATCAGATCTCCCTCATTAATTGAGGTGGTAAATCTGATGATCCAAAACGCGCATTCCACCAATGTCCTAGTCAACCGCGCGACAAATGAAGTAATCAACATCAACGCTCCAGATTATAACGTGGGACTTGGATCAAGTGGTTCAGAGGTGAGACACCTCATCTCCGGAGCCAGAGCTCCGGTCATCTTCCCCGGTGAGCTCCACCGGACTGGTCAAGATGAACCATCACCAAAATAACAAACAGGGACATGATCTTAAAGAAAAAACATCACTGAGTTCGAATATCACCTCCAATTCTTCCAATTCCAAATATACTAAGAGATATGTGGAATTGAAAAATGAGGTTCACGATCTGAGTTGCTTTAATTTGGCCTCAAAGCAACTCAATCTTCTTGCCTACATTGGTAGGACTTCAGACAACTCAAGAATCAATGGAATTGAGCAACAATTTAAGAGAATCAAAGAGTTTAAAATTTCTGCAAATTACCTTTAATGGAGGTCTGAACTTGCTAGAACTTGCTAGATCTTGATCTGAATTATGCTTGGCTTCACTTCAATTGCTTGCAGGAGAGGAATGGAAAGGTTTAGAAGCAATGGACTCCTGGAGAATTGAATTCCAAAACAGTGGAGATTCAAGCTCAAATTCAAAAGAATTTTTCAGGGTTATCCTATGAGAGTGAAGGGTTTTCAATGGAGATTCAAACCTGGCGCAATGTGTCTATTAATTCTGAGCAAATGCAGCTGTATTTATAGCCAAATCCATGTGATATTTGCAAACTCTTTTCAACCTTCCAAATTTGGCAAATGATGATAGCATGGTACATGGGCGCGCATAGGCCCATGAAATGATATCTTGAAGTCCAAAATGAATGATCATATGTGTTGGAGCAAGCTTGAAATGCAAGGGAATTGTACATTGTTGTTTGAAGTTGGATCCATGCCAAATGATATCAGCTTGTTTAAGCCACGTGCAGCCTATGCATTTCAAGTCCAAAATGAATGAATTTGACCTCTTTGGAAATGTGAGATCGAGAGAAACAAGTTTGATGTTGAACACTTTTTCATTTGGAGCTTGGAACTTGGAGAATTTTGAGGTGGAAATTTGGAAAAATTTGACATATCAAAAATTTTCTAAGTGTCAAGCCATATGTCTCAATATTCCACCTTGCTTAACTTTTTATGGGAGCTTCAAATGAGAAACGTGTCTTCATAAAAGTTGTAGCTCTCTCAAAGACCTTAAAAATGGTCACCAATTTCAGGTCATTTGGGTTTTAAATGATTGAGTTATACATTTTTGAAGTTTGGAAAAATCACTTGATCAATGGTATAGGTCAAAAGTGACCTATAATGTAGCCCCATATCACATGCTCAAAAAAGTTGAACTAGCTCCCACTCCAAACATAAAGGTTGAAGTAGACACACTCAATTTGATTGTGAAACTTGGAAATCTTTCATCTCATAAAAATTGAGCAAGTTATGGCCTTGGGAAGTTGACTTTCAACTTAGGGTTTAGACAAAATGACCTATAATGTTTCAACATAGAAAATGATTTTCCAAGAAAAACTAACTTTAGGTCCCAACACGAAAGTTGTTTATAATGTCATTTACAGTAAGGTTTATCTTGGAATAATTTTCATATGATGAAAATTGTAGGAGATAGGGTCTAGGGAGACCCAATTTTGATCAAATGAATTCATCTGGCCAACCACCATCAACCAACTTGCTAACTTCCAATTCTCTTGACTTTCTTGGCTCATGGTAGATCATATATGCATAATATGATGAAATTTGAAGTGTCCCTTGAGAACTTTGATCAATTAGTGAGATAGCTTGTTGGAGAAGTTACTCAAGATACCTAGTTAGACTAGGGTCATAGTTTCCAAGGCAAATCACCCTCAAACTCTTGAAGCAAACTTGATCAATATAACATGTAGAGAATATTAGGACTCATATATGATGTTCATAACCATTCTTGAATCAATTCTTGGTTGTGCTCTTTGTTCATGAGGGTCTCAAACCCTAGATATGACCAATGAATTAATGAGATCATGCCCTACCTATAAAAAGAGTTAGATAGATGCAAAGACATATTTTTGGTATTTTGGTTAGTGAAATGATAAAATACAAGTATGATATAATCACAAAGTGATTGGTGATCTCTCCCAAAACAAACCCAATGAAGGAAGGGGTAAGGAGGATACCAAGGCATGATCCCAATGCTAATGCTTATGATAGAATGCATGAGGGATCTTAGGGTCAAAATTGGGGTCTTACAGTTACCCAATCTTCATTTGGCCCTTGATGATTAATGAAATCTTGGTTATATTTAGGCAACCATTGAAAGGCTCCTTTAGGAACAAAAACTCTCCAAAATTTTCACTTTGCAATAGTGTGACCCTATTTGTAACAATAATGACAATACAAGTTATAAGAAGATGAGTTTTTTCTATAAGGTCTCTTTTCAAAAAAAAAAAACTATATATTCTATAAGGATTACTAGAAGGCATATCATATTTAGAAGTATCAATAGAAAAAGTAACCTTAGGTTTCAAACCCTTATCCAACTTGGCTTTAAGAGTTTTTGACTCTTTTTTTTTTCAAATGTGACAAGTTTCATAACCAAACCATGAAGGTTTGAAATCCTCACTCTTATATTTTAGAATATCTTTCATAGATTGCCTTAGAACTTCCATATTCTTTTCATTTTCCAAAATTTTAGTTTTTAAATGAGAAAATATCCTTTTATTTAAACCTAGACTTTTGAAAGCATCTAGGGATTGTCTTTGTAGATTTTCAAGAGATTCTTGTAATTGAGAATAAGATAAGTCCTGAGTAGTATCAAGTTTAGAGTCACTTACAACCTTTTTGTTCTTTTTTCAATTTGCCATGAGGAAGATCCGGTCTGATTCCACACTTGAAGTAAAGCATTCATCACTTGAGAAATCACTTGCGCTTTCCCTAGCAACATATGCTCTTCTAGACTTGCTGGATCTCTTGTGATGGATTTTGTATTTATCTTTCTTAATCTTGGGAAATTCTGGTCTATAGTGACAAAATTCTCCATAATTATAGAAAGAACTTCTAAGTTTAATTTTCTTGTTCTCATCCTCCCTTAAGGTTTTTTCTACCTTTCTAAACTTGGTTAAGTTCTTGTTGGAGTGCTTGACTCAGTTCTTCCTTATGTACCTTTGGTATCTTTTGACAAACAATCTCATGTCCTCATCATCGGAGTTCTTGTCATCCTTTATTTCACAATCACTTTGCTCGATATATGATGGCTTTAAGCTTGAAGTCTTTAGAGAAATATACTTTTTTGTGTTTTTCTAAGCAAGAGAGTACTTGCTCATGTTCTTCCAATTTTCCAAACAAATTAGTGAGATCAAGTACTTTAAGGTCACTCGCCTCTTTTATTGCAGTGACCTTGGGTTGCCATTCCCTATTAAGACATCTCAAAACCTTATTAGTAGCAATATCATTGTAAACAATCTTACCTAGAGCATTCAACCGGTTAATAAGATATGTGAACCTCTTTTGCATTTCGGCAATGGTTTCACCGTGCTTCATATGAAAGAGTTCAAATTCTTGATTCAATGTGTTGATCCTAGCTTGTTTGACCTCGTTATTTCCCTCATGGGTAACTTGTAACGCGTCCCTCATAACCTTGGTGGTTTCACAATGGGAAACACGATAAAATTCATCAACACCGAGTGCGGTTATGAGAATGTTTTGTACTTTCCGATCGTAAGACTACAATTTCTTATCATTATTATTCCATTGATTTTCTGGTTTTTGTATGACAATGCCTTCACCATTTGTCATAGTGATTTCATAAGGACCATTAATGATGACGTCTCATACACCCTTATCAACCGGGTCAATATGGATACACCTACAAGATTTCCAATAGCCATAATATTCTCCAATGAAAATTAGTGCTCTGTTGTACGCCCCTTTAGGTTCAGTAGCCATTATCTAATAAGAAAATCTTAAGCACGAAATTAACTAGAGCTCGTGATACCACTTGTTAGATGACAGGCCTAGATATAGATGGGGGTGAATAGATCCCGAGTTTAAAACTTGACAAAAATAGTTTGAAAATTTTATGGCGCGGAAGCAAGTTACAAATATCCCGGATCTAAAATCGTCGAACCGAACCCGCTATCAAAAATATCGGATATGCGTATTAAAGGCAATTGTATGATAATGATTCACAAATCGATCTACAACAACTAATCACAACTAGTTGAATACAAAGTAATGCGGATAAGTCTATCTCCAATGATAATACACACGAAAATACAAGTGAGGCAATTTTTCGTAGACTTAGTGTGCGATCAATAATGTTTGGAATTCTATGTGGTTTTGGTGTTCTATAAATGCAATCACAACCAAGTGGTTTGTGATCTACACAAGAACATCTATTTCAAAATGTGTTCAAAATTATGATCCAAACAATATTAATCAAGCGATTCTTGTGTAGATCACAAACCACTTGGTTGTGATTGCATTTATAGAACACCAAAACCACATAGAATTCCAAACATTATTGATCGCACACTAAGTCTACGAAAAATTGCCTCACTTGTATTTTCGTGTGTATTATCATTGGAGATAGACTTATCCGCATTACTTTGTATTCAACTAGTTGTGATTAGTTGTTGTAGATCGATTTGTGAATCATTATCATACAATTGCCTTTAATACGCATATCCGATATTTTTGATAGCGGGTTCGGTTCGACGATTTTAGATCCGGGATATTTGTAACTTGCTTCCGCGCCATAAAATTTTCAAACTATTTTTGTCAAGTTTTAAACTCGGGATCTATTCACCCCCATCTATATCTAGGCCTGTCATCTAACAAGTGGTATCACGAGCTCTAGTTATATTATATATATATATATATATATATATATATATATATATATATATATATATATATATTATATATATATATATATATATATATATATATATATATATATATATATATATATATATATATATATATATATATATTGTAGCGGGGTATTCGTTACCATTAGAGATATTGACTAAATCTAAGGTAAACCATACAAGTCGAGTCGCCACCGCACTTCTATTTATCCAAAGGAATGGTTAGAAAGCGAACAAAAACCTAAAAGTTTTATCGAATCAAAAACTAGTAAAAATGTCAGAGATCTGGGTAAGGGGGTTGGTTATGCAATGGGAAGGTTTTAAGCACCCAAAACATCCTAGGTACTCATAGGAGCCCTTTTCATACTTGTTGTAAGGTTGGTATTTTGTGAAAATTTATTTGTGCAAACATGATTGAAGAGATGAGAAGAGAATATACAAGTTATTTACAAATTGTGTTTGGATGGATAAACCCATTGCCTACGTACCATCTTAAAAAAGATTAGGATCAAAACCTCGTAGTTCGGGGTAAAAATCTCAAAATGAATTGGTGAATTGATTGGTCCAAAAGCCTTAAGGTCTTTTGTTATCCAAGGGAGAAAACTCAACCTAAAACCACAAATCCACCATGTGAGGATAGCTTCAACATGCTAGTGAGGGGTTAACCCTATAATAAGCATGGAAGACTCATTGTCCATCACTAAGGATATAGGTGAGTATTACATCTACCTCAAGGATAACTCAAACCTAATAGCTAAAGGCTATGAAAAAGTTTTGATTAAGAGAGTGGCCATTGAAACCACAAAAAGGTATTTGAATGAGTGGTATTTACCAATGAAAAGTATTTACAAAATATGGTCAAAGTTGATTTAAAAGTTCAATTCAAAATAAGTGTTATGAAAAGAAAGTTTGAAAATCAAAAGCATAAGGCTTAGGTTTCTAATGTTTGAAAACAAGTGTTAAATGTTTTTAAAAAAGTTTTGGCTTAGGTTAGAGTGGAGGGAAGAAGAAGAATGGCTAAAGTCCTAAACATACAAGAGATAAGGGATAAGAAACAAGACCACAAATGGAGTTCCTCTCTTGAGATCATATTGATGATCCAAGTAGCTCCCATCCTTTGGAATATGCAAGCAAAATAATAGTAAGCTCAAGCAATCAACACAATCAAACAAGCTTCTTAGGAGATCCTCAATGTGTCTTGTATCTTTCACTTTGGAGGAACATGGCAATTGTTCTTCAATTTGAGCTCTCATAGAATTCCCTAGCACAAAAGCACACACATCAAAAGTTCCATGAAGTAAATCAAGAATGGACAAGAGTGAGTTTAGAGGTTTGGGTCCTTCTAGTCCATCTTCAACATTAAGGTCCTTTTACTCCAATTTTCATAGGGGAAGGTCCTAGAAACTAAGTCCATTTGTCCATTTCTTTGCATTTGGTCCACAACAATCAAAATAAAACACAAGCACAATAGTATATACACAATTATATGCTCAAGTGAGCAAAAGGCAAATTGCATTAACATAAACATGTGCTCAAATTAGCAAAGGGGAAAAGCAAATGAATAATATGTACAAGAATAGTAAATTGCATGAATGTAAAGAGCAAGAAGTAAATGTTAATAGTTAGTGGTTAGTGTTAATAGTTAGTGTGCCATAAGGCAAATTTAGCGCTATGTTAAGCAATCGTAATTGGACTTATGTAGAAGTCACAACTATCTGAGGCCGGTCAATAATAATGTAGGCAACAACACAAGTTAGAGGTCTTGATTAGTGAATCAAACTCCAACAACTTGCCATGCCAAAAAGAAGATGAGAAATGATCTTGTATTGGTTTAAGTCCTTTGCATGATTTAGAAAGCAATCTATCCTTAATGCAAAGCCATTCACTTGATCATTTGATCAAGATGAATTAGATTTGAATCAAGGAAGATTAAACCTCCCTAACCAATGCTAACCATCAACCTTTAACTCATTAATCAAAAAAAGAAAAGAAGAAGAAGAAGAAGATGAAGAATTAGAAATGAAGAATTAAAGTGCATTAAATGAAATGGAATGTACCAATCAACAAATGTTGACCAAAGATAGGGAAGATCAAGGTCAAATAATAGAAAACAGAAGCAAGATGAAGATTGGAAGTCAAGAAATAAACAAAATATTTTTGGCATTTTTAATATTTAAAATAAAACTTGAATTAAAATATCAAAGGAAGGTTAAACTTCAAACTCACTTCAAATCAACTTTTAAAAGTCCAAGTGAATTATCCCAAGTTCAACAAGGTCAAACAAAGTTTGACAAAAAATTTCAGCATTTTTAGAAGTCAGAAACTATTTTTAATCAATTAAAAATGCATAAAAATAACCTAATTGAACTAAAATCTCAAATAAATCTCAAATCAATTAATAAATTGATGAGAATATTTTTCATAGATCTATCATCATTCAAAGAGGTTGAGAAAATATTTTTTGTATTTTTTGAATGTCAAAGACTATTTAAAATGAATTAAAAATAATCAGAAAAGAGAAAATTATTAAAAAATGAAATAGAAATTAAAATCAGAATTAAAAAAGATGGAAAAGCTTGAGCCCTTGGATCTGAGCTCATTAGTTGAGCTGGCAGATCCAAGCATCCACAAGCGCGTGCCCGACGTGTTCCAAAGTCAATGCAACCACACGCTCTTTAATAAAAAGTCATAACAAAGAGAGGCCTAGATCTAATCTGGAAATGAACATGGTGGACGGCCACGATTGGATCTGGAGACCAGACGGTGGTCAGCGCCACCGTCTTCTCCAGCTAGCTCCGGTGAGAGCTCAAAAATTGCAGAAGAGCAAATGTGCACCAAAATGCACGATCTAGGTATCAAAATAAAGGTGAAGTGATGTACATCACTCCTATGCCACTCAATTACACTCTAGATCCCTATTGAGAGAGAAATCAGAGATGGAACTTTGGTGGTGTTCAACTGAACTTGTTTGATTTAAAAAATTAAGAACACAATAATGATGCCTCTTTGCAGAGGACTTCAGACAACACACAATCATGGCAAATGGAGCAATATATGAGGTGTTTCGAAGCAAAATGCAGTTGAGCAAAACCTTTGGATTGTGAGAATTGAGTCATTATCTTTGAGTTCTTTTGCAAACAGAAGCTTCTATGGATCAAGGTGAAGAGGTCTAGGAATTTTAGATCTGAAGAAAATAGTCGAGGAAACTGAATTCTAGATCTGAAATTTTTAGAGAAAATTGAGATTTGTTTCTTTGGTATGGGTGTGGATTCAATTCAGCAGAGGTTTAGGCACCATTAGGTTGAAGAATGAGAGCTCACATGCCATGTATTTATAGCCAAAGCCATCTGAAAGTGCATGAACAAAGTGTGCATGGGAGAAGAGGGCCTCCATGCATGGGCCTGTACAGGCGCATGGAGGGCCCAATTCTGATTGGAATTGATTGCTATACATCACCAAATAAGAAATGGACGTGCAGATTGAATGTTAATGGTTCATGCAATGTGTTTGAAATGAATTTCCAAAAATGCACCTAATTCTTCATGTCTTCGAAAATGATGCTTCCAAACTCCAAATGCAACCTTATGAGTAATGATTAGAAAGCTTGTTGCATAAGGAACAAATGCTATATTGATCAAAACTCCAATTGGGCCTTGGAAATTAATAAAATTTGAGCTTGAAGTGTAGGGTGCAAAACATGCATATGTGAAGTTTCCAAATTTGGCCAATGTTCAAGCCCCTCTGTCTCAATGATTCAAGCTCCAAATGATAAAATCTTCAGCATGAAAATTGTAGATATTTCCAAGACAATCAATTTGGACTTAAATTTTGCATCATTTGTATTTTTTATGAAGAAGTTATGGACAGTTGAAGTTGGACTTTTTCATATTTCAATGCATTTGATCCAAAGTGACCTATAATGTTTTCCATTATCATATGTATTTCTTTTGATATTTTTCAATTTTTCTCAACATAACATTTGAATTAGACACATTAAGCTTTCCAATTCATTAAGTCTCATCTCAAAATCATGAAAAATTAATGAGTTATGTTCTTGGGAAGTTGACCCAAAGTTAGGGTTTCAGTCAAAATGACCTATAATGTCTTAGAATGGATGATGACCTTCCAAGATTCAAATCAATTTTTGATGAACATGAAAGTTGTTCATATTGTTCTTAAGAACAGTTTTCCTCTTGGGGTCATCTCCATTTGACCAACACATAAAACGTTAGGTCTCAGTGCATTTCAAAATAGTCAGATGAATTGACTGATCAACTTCTCAAGTCCACACCTCATATCTTGATGAATTGATGATTGAGGACACTCAAATAAGTTCAAATATGCATGAAATGATGAATTAAAGAACTTCCCTTGATTTTATTTGACCATGGGTTGAGGTTGCTTCATGAGCAAGGCACAGTTGATAGATAGATGAGCTAGGGTTTCCTTGGAAAACAAACCTCAAACCTCTTGATTTGCTTTGATCAAAATGATGAATTGAGATACTTGGGAGGCATATTTTATGGATGAGAGCTTTGGGAACCATTACCATGCTTGCTTTCATCTTCTCTTGACCATATCATTGCACATAGGATCTCTTTAGAAGCTTTAGATCTTGTGACTGCTCAAGCTACAAACAAGAGATGTTAGTGACATATTTTTGTGCTTTTGAGTTAGTAAATGAAATGAGAAAAGAAATAATATACAATTCAAGCATGCTTGATGACCTCAAACCACTCACAAGAGGTCCCAACCCAAAGGCAAAGGGAACCAAGATGCTCATGATCCTTGAGGCTATGCAAATGCAATGTTATGATGCCATGAGGAATCTTAGGGTCAAAATTGGGGTCATATATATATATATATATATATATATATATATATATATATATATATATATATATATATATATATATATATATATATATATATATATATATATAGAGAGAGAGAGAGAGAGAGAGAGAGAGAGAGAGAGAGATAGAGAGAGAGAGAGAGAGGGAGAGAAAGAGAAAGATCTAAACTTTGAATAGGGTAATCTTGGATCCCTGGCTTAACATTAAGCCATGCGTTCCTGAAAATTCATGGGATACCCTTTAGGATTCTTTTCACATCCTAAGGGTTTTCCATAGAAATACAGTATGTTCCTAGTTCCATTTCGGTAGTTTTGAGCCCCATAGGGTCGCACCAGATGTTTGATAGCCCAACATGTAAATAATTTTTGTGAATAGGTTTATTGGACAAAATTTTCCCTAGAACAACGTTTTTGTTATCTTTGAATTCTCATTTTACATCTTCATCATCCGAAACATAAAAAATATGTATCTTCTTCTTCACTTTTGCCATTAATAGGATTATACTTTTTCCTTTATTCTTGGACTTGCAAGTTCCTAATCTAGTACTGCATACCGCGTCACACTCCCCCAAACAGAAGATTATTAGGGATCTTGATGTTAAGAGGGTGGGGAGTATGGATAAATATGGGAATGATCTCTAGACTGGAGTGTGATCTTTTTATGATATCCAAGTTTTTTTATTCTTCCATGAAGAAGAGACCCAAAGACAATAAAAAATCATAATATTGATCCGAAAAAAGAAAATCCAGCGAAAGAAAACAAACTGGAAAATAACTTAAGCACCACCACCACGCCACCAGAGGCAGAGCGAGGAAAGCCGAACAAAAAACCCATAAAAATAGGTGACACACCACCACCACCCCAAACTAGAATCAAAGCCTCTGCAGGGAAACCCTTTGATGATGACAGTACTTTATAATCCTTTCCTGTCAACCCTTTGATGATGTCACTCCATAGTGAGGTTTGTTTCTGTCTACCCTTTGACGATGACAAATCTTTTTCCACCAACCTTTTGATGATGTCACTCCATACTGAAGCTTCTTTTTGTCAACCCGATGCCAAATTATTTCCCATCAACCCTTTGATGATGTCACTCCATAGTGAAGCTTGTTCCTATGAACCCTTTGACTATGAAAAATTCTTTCCCATAAATCCTTTGATGACGAGTTCACTATCTCCCATCAACCCATTAATGATGATATTCCCAACAGTCTCTTCGAAAACAAAAATAAAACCCTACAAAAATCCAATTACCCAATTGCATTCACACATGCATCGCATGCATCCTTCATAAATAGCTTTTCTGCCAAATAGGAAGATTCATCAAACACCATCATATCAATCATTAGCATACCAATGCAAAACATTCCTACAAAAAGCTTCATCAACGGGAGTAAAATTCTTCGCATTCCTACGAGCACATCTAAAAATCCCCAGCAATTGCATCTTGCATACATCTCATGCATCATTCCAAGCATGGTACTTCCACCTAAAGTGAAATGTCATATAAAAATCAAACATAACATAATTCAGGATCCAGGGTCAATTATATGTATCTCGTTCATTCCTCATTCAAGTCGGTGGTGTTCTTACCCCGGATGTGCTCGTGGAATTATTTTTCCAGCAAGTCATTCTTCAACTTTATAGTTGATAATGATATTCCCCGACGTCTTCTCTTTGTTGCTCCCCAAACATAGGTTATCCTAAAAAGTCCCTTATGAGCTTTTCCTCTGTAAAACTTTGCCAATACATATCCTCCAAAGTGAGTCTTTTCTGAACTACTTCCTCCAACAGATGAGCGTTTGAGATGTTTCTGCGTTGATTCGGATAATCTCGTCTTGAGATACTTCTCTAGTATCCTCGAAGAGTCTTAGATACGATTGAGGTATCATTCCCTTGTTGGAATGTCTTGATTATATCATATAAGATGTTGTTTCATTGATTCAGAGAATCTCATTAGCTTTGTTAAAGATACTGCTCTAAGTATCCTCAGAGAATATTTAGATATGATTTGGGTATCATTCCATTGATGGAATATCTTGATCATATCATAAAACATTTATTAGCTTTGTTGCTCCCTAAGCATAGGTTACCCTGAAAAGTCCCTTATGAGACTTATCCTACAAAACTTTGCCAATAAATATCCTCCAAAGGGAGTCTTTTCAGAACTACTTCCCCCAATAGATGAGCATTTAAGATGCTCTTCGTTGATTTGGAGAATCTCGTCTTGAGATACTGCTCTAATATCCTCGAAGAGACTTGGATACAATTGAGGTATCATTCCCTTGTTGGAATATCTTGATTATATCATATAAGATGTTGCTTCGTTGATTCAGAGAGTCTCATTAGCTTTGTTAAATATACTTCTCTAAGTATCCTCAAAGAATCTTTAGATAAGATTGAGGTATCGTTCCATTGGTGGAATATCTCGATTATAGCATATACGGTACTGCTTCGTTGATCCTCAAGGAGTCTTATAAACTTTTATTTTATTTGATCTGGCACCCTCGAATAATCTTAGATATAATAGGATTTTGTTCCATTGTCGGAATATCTCGATTATATCGTCTAAGATTCTATTTTGACGATTCTCTGAGAGTCTAGATTGTTTCATTTACCTTCTGATTACTATCTCACTACATATCTCACTATATTTCTCACTGTATTTTCTTTCTGCATTTCATCCCTGCATCTCGAAGGATAAAATCCGGGGTCTTTTCGTATTTAATTATCTTCCACCACGAACGGAGATCGTTGTCATTCACATCTTCTGGTTTAACGTAATTAAATATGGACAGTTGTCATACCCCAATTTTGTCTGAGCATTTTAAATTCATCTGATACATGTCCATTTGTCCAGTTTTGCATTTTTAGCCATATGAATTTTTACATCAAATAAGGTCACCATAATTATGCATATATAGTAAAAAAGTCAACATAAAGTCAATATTTTACATGTTGAAGAAATTGACTAAAATTGCATTTTTTTCATTATGCATTTTGAAAAATAAATTCATGATCATTTGATTTATCAATATTGATTTGAATTTTATTAATCATTTTCGTGCATTATAAAAAAAATCAATGTTTCTAGAAAGTCCAAAATATCTTTTTTTTATTACATAATTATTCCATGCATATATTACATCATTATTTCATGCATATATTACATCATTATTCACTATTTAAATAAATAAGTTTCTAGAAGACACTCACACTCTTTGCATAATTCACAAACTACCCTTTTTATAGCCTATAAATAAAATCATTCTCATTCATAAATCTCATCACCAATCATTCACAAAAACTAAGGCAAAACTCTCTTCATTTTCTTTCAAGTCATTTCTTTCTTTTTATTGAATATGTAGGCTCTTATTCTTGTTCTTTATTTAATTCTATTACATTTTTATTCCTGCTTGATTTACTTAGTACCTTAATCATCACAATTTTGCATGGAAATTCAATTATTTTTAAATCAAGAGTTGAAAAGTGTTCTTGAACCTCCATAAGAAAAAGTGATTTGTTATTGTTTAAATAACTCTTATGCTTATTCTTTATTTAATTATATTATATTTTTACTTTTGCTTTATTTATTTAGTACCTTAATAATCACCATTTTTTTATAGACAACACTTTCAAGTGTTGTCTATTTTTGCATTATTTTAGGGATAGACAACAATTATTTTTAATGTTTAAGCAGTGGTTTAAGTGAACTTTAGACAACACTTTTTATTATAAGTGTTGTCGTAAATCCTCTTTAGGCAACACTTTTTGATAAAAGGGTTGGCATAAGGCATCATTAGCCAACGCTTTTAGCACTTTTGATAAAAGGGTTGGCGTAAGGTATCATTATCCAGTGCTTTTGATAAAAACGCTGGCTTAAGTGCATTTTAAGCAACACTTTCTTATAAAAGCGCCGATGTAAGTCCTCTTTAGGTAGCGCTAGTGTAAGGAATCGTTAGGCAGCGCTTTCTCCAAAAAGCGCTGGCATAAGTCTCTTTAGACAACGCTTTTTTATATTTTCTAATAAAAGTGATGGCGTAAAACATCATTAGGCAATGCTTTCTAATAAAAGCACTGGTGTAAGTTATTGTTAGACATCGCTTTCTATAAAGGGGATTGAGCAATAAATACATATAATATTTTTTTAACCTCAAATTTGTGTTTAAATTTTCATAATCATAGATTAATAATGTATTGTGATCAATAAGATTCACGTTGAACCAAAATATACTAAGAACCATTTTTAAAGTAATTTAAATTTGCATAAACTTCATAATATCTCTTATAGAAATTAAAAAGTACATAGATGCAAAAAGAAATTAGATATACCTTTTTAAAATTACATTAACTCCATGATACACATAAAAGTATATGTACATGCTTGTCCATATTATGTCTTCTTCCAAATCTTTCGTTTGTATGTACCATAAATGATCTCTAATCAGCATATGTCATATACATCAACTAACAATCACCCTATATCATAAGCACCAAATAAATTTTAAGTAAGAATCAACCTATGTCATAAGTATCTAAAAGAAAAAAAGTAACAACTTAATTAGTTAACTAACTTTCATTGTCTGTTTGAATCATGATAGAAGATGTGTCACATATTTTGGGTGATAAAGAAATTTTAAGACTAATAAGTGTCATTTTTATCATAACAAATTAAAAAATTTATTAAGAGCATAAAAAACAACAAAATCTAATGGTAAATACTATATTCATTTTTCAAAATATGTCAATAAGGACATAGCAAGATAAAGAAACACAATATGATAAAGAAACACCAAAATTTAACAATATAAAACTTACCTTTACATAAATAAATAAAATCAGATAATTCTTAGCCCAAACATTTATTCATTTTTCAATCCTCGTTAATTTCATTTAATTTATCTTCCGAATAAATAAAATATTTGAAATCATCAAAGTACTACATACTATAACATAATATAATTTAGTTATAATTAATTAAATAAAAAACTATTAAATATTAAAATAATAACCAAATTATAAATCCATACTATTTTTAGAATCTCAATTTGATTCAAAATCTACACAAATAGAAAAAGAATAAGAAATATATATATCAGGGAAGTTTAACTTGGTTTATACGTCTATAATTAGTTTAACTTGGTCACATGCACTAATCTACATTAGCTTATATAGCCTATAATGACGGATAAAAAAATATTTCAACATAAGAATTTTAAAGTTACAGGGCTGAATATAAAGGTTTTGTTTTATTTATTTTTTAGACAGGAAAGGATCACAATGATGAATATAATGAACATGATGATGTTTTATTATACAATAGCAAGCTGTGATTTTGGTGGGGTAAATATAAGATATGATGAACCTACTATATTTTAGTGAGGTCAAGGGCTTAATCTCCTACTAAAAAATTAAGGACCATTAAAAAACACCTAAACATGTAAAATTCTCATTTATAATATCAACCAATTAGTTAAGTAAAATATAAATAATCAAATAACACCATCAAAGACCTATTAATGTATAATAATGTCTACCAATAAATAAACTTAATGTTAGCATACATTCACACATTTTAGATATTTTCTTGCCTTTGGTACAATTTTACCCTGTCCAAAAGAAGCTCAATGCTTTAACCACTTCAATTTCTCACTACAACTTTTCTTTCCAACATCAACCTCTCACTATTGTTCTTCCATCATTACGACTACTTTCACCTTTCAACATTCATCAATCAAAACTGGACAAAAATTACAACAATCCAAAGCAAAAAAATGTTGGAAAGTTAGAACATGTTCCACAATAACCCTTTAAAAAAAATTAAAAAATTAAAATCATATCAAGTTTTTCTTACCAAAAAGAGATTAAACACTACAAAAAAGAATTCCACAATTGAAATAGTTGTTGATGATGACCTACTTCAATAAACCCAAATTTAAAGTCTCATTGAACAATATAATAAATAATTTGGAAGGGAATCTAAAAGACTCGGAACTCAACTCGAAAACTAAAAGCAGAACCATATCTTAAAATCAATTTAGATTGCTCATATATTAATGGTTGTAGAAGCTTGCAAAGCTTAAAAGTTACTGATTGCAGAAGCTTGCAAAGGATAAATGTTGTCTTAATCAAAAAAATTCCTAATAATAAAAGAAATTTACAAACTCTAAGGAATAAAGAAAAGAAACATAAAACCCCAAAAGTGTTTTCAAAAGCACTGTCTAATGTTGATATCTTAACCTTTGCTTATTTTCAAAAGTGTTGTCATGTGCATTTCTGTCTTTTTTAAAAGCGCTTTTTAGAAATAAGTGTCGGTAAAGGAGGTGCTCCCTAAACTCATTTTTATTGTAGTGATACTTTTTTATAAATAAATTAACATTTATGATGATATCCAACACTTTTTGCAACTTCTATAAAATTTTATGTTATTGACAATTTCATATCAAATTCTTCTTATGAAGAAAAAAAGAAGCTGAGTTGATGCTTCTGTCTAATCACATAGCTTTTACATAGCTGTCTAATCACATAGCTTTCTAGTTCGAGTACCCTTGTACTCGTTATTTTCTATTTTAATTATAAAAGAAGATAATTGGAGATAGTTTAAAAGGACTTAATTAAAACAGATAAAAATTTGGGTAAGAATAATTATTTAAAACAGTATTTGAATTAAAATAACATTGATTTTAAAATTGGTAGAGTATTTCACAAACATTCACTATGTTAAATTTGAACTTTAAAAACATTTTACATGATTGGTTTTAAAACTGGAGATAGTCTAAAAGCACTCTAAAAAAATAAGGAAGAAAAATGAGAGCGTGTTGTGTTTATTATTCAAAGCGCTGTTAAAAATTATGAATTTCATGCTAAAATCAAAATTGGTGCCGGGAAACACATCTAAATATGCATGGCACTATGGTACACATCAACTCATGAACTCAGTTATCTAAATTAATCCAACTCATATTTTAACTCAATCCAATCATGTATGGGTTCAACCCAAACTAATTTATTTAAATTTATTGGTATTCAGTTTGGATATCGAGTTTGAAATTTTAAATCCGCGAATCTGCGAATCCAACCATTGACATGTTATGTTATTTATAAATAATTTTTACTATGTATAAATATTTTTAATATAATTATAATTTTTATATTATAAAAACTTAAACTTAAATCAAATTTGAGAGGAAAGAAAGATCTATCTTATCATTAAAATTATATTCTACCCAATTTGTATTTGATTCAGATTGTGAAACAAATTTTAGATATTAAATAATACATTTTATTCAAACTGAATAATTAAACTTTATGATTTTTTAATGCTTATGTAAAATAAAGGCTAAACTGATTTTTTATTTATAATTTAAAAATTATATTTAGTGGATGATCAGCTAACCCAAACCAAGTCAATCCATTGATAAACGAGTTGATTCGATTCAGATTTAATCCTAAAAATACGGTTGAATACTCAACCTAATCTAAAGATTATTGATTGGATTGAATATTAGATTTGATCAAATTAGATTCAAGTCAACCTACAAACACCTATATGTGGCTCTCTCTTGTACCACATGATTGAATTCCACTACCACATACTCACATAAGTTTTCCTTATATCTTACAATTATTGAAGGGGTTGATTTTAGCGGTTTTAAAACTTTCATGTAAAACTATCTTGTAAATGAAATAAGAGAAGAAAAAAGATATTAATTATGATGCATAGTATAATTTTTATACTGTCAATTCACAACCAGCATCCATTAATATTATTTTATAAATAATTAAAATAAAAGTCATATTTTTCAAATCCAACACCTATAATTAATTGATTATGTAAAAGATTTTTATACTACTAATGTATTTCAATTAAATTCAAAAAATAAAAAGTAATGTATGATAATGTAAAATAATTTTACATTATTATCAATTAAAAATTCAAAAATCTATATCAATAAATATAAATATGATTTGACATAATACGATTGATTAATTGATAGCTTACTTTCGGTGCATATATTATGACAACAAATTATTTTATGATTGATAAGGCATATATTAGCTTCTCTTGTTTCCTTTATAACGTAAATATTATCAAGTTTGTTTATGGAAAACAAAATCACAAATTAACATTAAAGTGCTTAACAAAATAACATTTGTGTTAAACAATAATTAAATTATGACATACTAATATTTTTAATTAATATTTAAAAATGTTCATTTAAAATATTAAAGGTAAGAATAAGAGATATTAATTTTTTTTGTTCATTTTATAAGAATTTCTTAAATTTTCAACTGTATTATTTTCTTATCAACGTATTTATATTTATCTTATATTTTAGGAAAATACTAACGAGAATTTTAGGTGAAATCTTTAAGAGTTTGAATGAAAAGTTTTTTTAAGAATACATGTATTGAAAGTGTCGAAAATTGAAATAACTGAATATTCTAATTTTTTTAATTTTAAATCCTTAAAGAGTATCCTAAAGACATTTGTTAGCATAACATTTTCTTTATAAAAATATGTTGTGTGCATTATTTTTTTTCCCAACATACCACTTTACAATTTAAGAGTATAACGAGACAACAAACAAAACAATATGCATGATATGTACAAAATTTTAACCGCAAAAATAACAAAACAACTAGAATGGTCATAAAAAAAACAATTGAAAGAAAAGTGGTAACTCATAAAACTCCACAAATGAGAGTAAAAACTAAAGCATCAGCAGAAAATAATCTTTAAGAGAAATACAAAGAACACTTCATATCCCATGAAGAAGGTCAAAGACTTTTGAAGCATTATTGATTAAAAAGAAAAAAGGATTTTAAAGACAAGCCGAAAAAACACTAGTGTATGACGCCGATTTAGCAAATTACATTTTCTAAAAAAGAAAAATGTTTTTCTTCCACATTCTTCATATGAGATAATATGTATCAGAGAAAACAACGTAATTTTAAAAGTTTTAAATAGTGAACACAATAGTGAACACAACCGAAAGTGAAATCATAAAAAGGTGTTATTTAATCATATAATTATCACCTATACCAAAATAATCAATTCGAAAAGGGATCCTTAAGAATGACAAAACTCCTTTCTTACTTGTAACTCTTGCCTTAAAAGTATCCCTTAAATTTTTTAAATAGACTAAGTTTTAAATTTATAAAATTTCAAATATTGATAAAAATAACATTGACCAAAATCATTTGATATAATTTTTAATATAGTCGAATGTAAGATTTTAAATCACATCATGTTTATCGCAATTACTATTACGAACCATAATTTAAAACTATGGTTCTAAGAATATCATAGGAGATGACATGTCATCTAAAGTGACTAAATATTTAGTGGCTTCAATGTTACATTTTTTCTTCTAACACCCCATTATAGCAGACATTTTCACTGTTTATATCATTTGAGTTAGAACTAAACTTTGTCGGCAAATATTTTTTCACAAACTGCAAGGTTAATTGGCTATATCTTTGTAACATTAAATGAACATGGCCACAAATTTGGGTCCTATAAATAAACCAAAAAAACATTAAATGCATATATTTTGTTAAATTCGAAAAAAACAAATTCAATTAAGTTGGTCGTTTTCATTGTCATTGCTGACACTTATAACATCCGTAGTACTTTTGAGTTGAGTTGTCAAAATATTGAGAAACAATTAAGATGATCAATTCAACCTCACTTATTTCAAAATAAATGTTAAGGATTCCCTCTTTTCCTTTTTATATGTTATTTTTAAATTTTTTTATATATATCGAGATAATTAATCAATATTATTAATTTTCAAACAATAATTTTATTTTTATCTATAATATCCTTAATTATTTATTATATTCATTTTACTTTTTCTTTCTTTATTAAGAGTGTTCAAAATTGAATCAACTCAATAGAAAATCACAAACCAAACCAAACCAAACCAAACATAAATCGTAAAAAAACCATATTTGATTAAGATGTCTTTGAGTCATTTTTTAACAAAACCGCGCGGTTTGATTTGGTTTGCGAATTGTATTTTTCAAACCAAACTAAACAAAAACAAACCGTATTATGTTACAACCTAAACTTCACTTATCTCACATCCAACCCAAAATTCAAACCTATTATGTCTTAACCTTACAAATATTATCTTACTCACACTTATGAATTTAGTTTTAACCTTCTCAAATCTGTCATGATAGTATCACTCATTCTTTTCATCTTCTTTACCATGTACATTTTATCTCTTCTACTCTAATCTCTCTTCTCTTATGTTCTTTATTTTTCATTTTCTCATTTCTTGTTATTGTTTTCTCTTCCAATTATATTTTTATCGCATCTTTCATCTTTAATATCACATCTCTTATGTTCTTTCTTTTTCATCTTCTCTATTCTCTCATCTCCTCCATTTTTTCTTTTTTTATTATAATATTTTTAATGTTTTTTATGCTAATATTTTATATTTTTTATTTCACTTTTATCTAATTTTATTTTTGTATATTGAAAGAGAAGTTTTTGTTTAAATATGGTGAATTTTGTTGTTATTTGGTAAAGTATGAATGACTAAACATGTTGTTCTCTATTATGGATCAATAAACTTTTTGTAAAAAACCGAACAAAACCAAACCGAATTGATTTAGATTGATTTTGTTAGGTTTTATTTCTAAAAGTCAATTGAACCAAACCGAACCACATGTTTTTTCTCTTGAGGGTCAGATGATTTTTAGCGTCAAAATCATCAAAACCGCACCGTGAACATCCCTACTCTCTGTAATAATTACTTCGGGATAATTTTGACAAAAGCGCAATTAATATTACGTTGAACTTTGCAAGTGACAATTAAAAATGAATAAAAAATTATAAAAAAAAATGATACTTAAAAAGAAACGGAGGGGAATATCTTGAAGTGCTCTTTAACAAAGATAAGAATTTTAAAAATACATATAATGCATTGAAAAGTAATATCATTAATTTTTAATTTTTTTATTCGTTAAAGAATATCCAAAACACTCGGTAGTATGACCATTAAAATAAATATCATTTTAATAGTTGTATCTAATTTAAGAATTATATTATTTTATAAAAAAATGTATAATAAATTTACAAAATTAACTTTATTTATTTCCTTCCATTATAGATAAAAAGTGAAATAATATTTAAAGTATATCTTTAAAAACATATTTTGAGTTTCATACACTACTTTTTAATAATAAAATCATAAAATAAGCTATAAAGACTTCATAAAGAGGATACGAGTCACATCCAAAAACAGATAGAAGAAAAAAAAACTAAAATCAATAAGACAATTAAACAACACCTTTAAACTTGTCCGACATTTGACAAACCACCACGAGAAATTTCTGAACTAAACTATCTAAGAAACTAGGGAGAGAGCAACAAGCCACGGCAACTAATAATACATTCTATAATGGAGTTTTCACCACAATCGTAAACCAGACCGTTGAGAAATCTTTAAAATCATAGATCCTTCTTTTTTCTTTTTAAAATTAAAAATAATTTACATTTTACATCACTTAAAATTCTCAGTCATGAAAAAAATATGTTATGAACATGGAGCAAATTACTTATTTATTTTATATTAAAACAGGGAATTCCTTTTTTTTTTTATTTTTAAATTAAAAATAAGCCATTTTTTCACACGGTTGAATTTTCCAAATATAGTGAAATGTTAAGTTTTTTTATTTATTTTTAAATTATTAAAAAATTGGCACTTTGCTCAAATTAAAATATAGAAATTAGATTTTATGCCAGTTGATGGTGAAATGGTTCACTCATAAAAACATCAAACTGAATGAAGGCTAGAAACAAATCCTAAAATCTAATGAGCCGATAGAAAAGGTTACGACATCAAAAGTGGATGAGATACCAAGAAATGATTCAAGTTATGTGGAGAAAAACCTATTTGTAGATGAGGTTATATAAAAAAAATAGTAGACGACACTAAAGGACCAATTGGAGTACATATGTAGGTAGGTTACTTTATTACATTTAAGTTGGAAAGCTTTGAAAGAGGACTATCATAAGACATAAGATCAACGCATATGATAAGAGATATAGTCAGGAACAAAACAAAGCTACTGATATTGGAATCTTCATTGTAAATGTTATTCATAACAGGTGCATATTGGAGACTTTTTGGAAAAATAATAACCAAGACTTTATTGAAGTTATCCCTAAATCAAGAAAAGGAATTCACAAATAACTAGATAATTTGGTTGTGTGTAATACATGCTTTAAAGATGACTCTCATAAGTCTTGATTATTTAATTTTTTTATCAATGATACCCAATCTAATTTCAGAAAACCCAAAGTCTAATGATACCCAATCTCCCAAATTTCAGAAACAAAGTAATTTAACATGCTAGGAATCGTTCTAAACATACATGCAAACCTAAAAACTCAATCTCCCAAATTCAACCCTAATGATTCATTCTTCAGAATTTACAATATTGAAAGCAAAAAAGAATGGAGACAAAACAAACCTGATTGAAGAGGTTGATTGATTTTGAAATGCAACGGCTAGGGTTTGTACAATGATGATTCTCAAAGAGATTGTGCGAGATGGAAGTGAAAAGTGTGCAAGTGAGAGTGAGTTCGATCCTTATATTCAGACTTAAAACAAAATAAAGAGTTTTGGGCCCAAATGAGTGGCCCTATGAAATAGAATAAAAGTTCTGTCACGTTGCGTTCGCTACTGTCATCGCCTAGCGAGCAGCTAGCGAATCAGCTCGCTATTGTCTTCGCCTAGTGAGCAGCTAGCGAGCATGACAGGATTTTGTTTTTTCAAAACAGCATGCACAGCACATTTCAGCAAGGTTCCATCAATTTGAACACCAATACCACACAACACAAAGTTGTAAATACTTACAATGTTGGGGTGTCTCCCAACAAGCGCTTGTTTAACGTCAGATAAGCTCGACGGTTCGAGATGCTCACAGAGGAGCATCCAAGCAGATTGCACATCTCTCGCGATCCACAAGACCGCCAAGATAAATCTTCAAACGTTGGCCGTTAACAATCCAACTATCTTTCTTCTCCAAGTCCTCAATGACAACAACTCCATACTCTTTGACTTCTTTGACACGATATGGCCTGGACCATTTAGATTTCAATTTTCCGGGGAATAGCCTCAACCTAGAATTGAACAAAATGACCAACTGTCTGGGCACAAATTCCTTCTTCCTAAGTTTTTTGTCATGATACTCTTTCACCTTTTCTTTGTACAACCAACTCGAGTGATATGCGGCATTGCGCATTTCTTCCAACTCAAGCGATTGCACTTTTCTTTTTTCACCGGCCAAATCCTTATCAAAGTTCAATAATTTCAGAGCCCACAAAGCTTTGTGCTCCAATTCGACCGGCAAATGACAAGTTTTACCAAATACCAATTGATAAGGAGTTAGCCCAATTGGAGCTTTAAAAGCGGTACGGTATGCCCATAAAGCTTCATCCAACTTTTGCGACCACTCTTTTTTAGAATTTGACACGGTTTTTTCAAGAATTCTCTTAATCTCACGATTAGAGACTTCGGCTTGACCGTTTGCTTGTGGGTGATACGGAGTCGCCACTCTATGTGATACACCGTAATGTTTCAAAACATTTTCTAACGGTGCATTACAAAAGTGCGACCCTCCGTCACTAATCAACACACGAGGGGTTCCAAAACGGGAAAAGATGTTTTTCTTCAAAAAAATTATTACCGTTTTAGCATCCGCCCGAGGTGAGGCAATCACCTCAACCCACTTAGAAACGTAGTCAACCGCCACAAGCATATATTCATTACCATATGAGGGTGGGAATGGTCCAACAAAATCGATACACCAACAATCGAATACTTCAACCTCTTGGATGTTTTGGAGAGGCATCCCGTCTCTCTTACCAATCCCACCACTTCTTTGGCAACTATCACAACTTTACGCATGGGCATTTGCGTCTTTGAAAATAGTAGGCCAATAAAATCCTGACTGAAGGACTTTAGTGGCCGTTCTTATCCCATTGTAGTGTCCTCCGTAAGGCGAGTTGTGACAATGCCAAAGAATGCTTTGCGCTTCATCGCTAGTAACACACCTCCTCAAAAGGTTATCACCACCCAATTTAAACAAGTATGGGTCATCCCATACGTAGTACTTAGCATCCGAGAGAAATTTCCTTTTTTGGTTCAAAGTTAGGTCGGGAGGCACCAAATCACTAGCCTTATGGTTCGCAAAGTCCGCAAACCACGGCCTAACTTGAACTTTGAAAAGTTTTTCATCAGGAAACTCTTCCTGGATTTCCTTCTCGGAAGCGGTAACCTCCACATTAACTAAGCGAGATAAATGACCCGCCACCAAATTTTCCGATCCTTTCTTGTCTTTGATTTCAACATCAAATTCTTGCAACAAGAGGATCCAACGGATGAGCCTTTGCTTCGAGTCCGGTTTGGTGAGCAAATATTTAATCGCCGAGTGGTCGGTATACACTATGACCTTGGACCCAATAATATAGGACCTAAACTTTTCAAGCGCATACACTATCGCAAGTAATTCTTTTTCGGTGGTGGCATAATTAACTTGAGCCTCATTAAGAACTTTACTTGCGTAGTGTATCGCATGAAATTTTTTCTCTTTTCTTTGGCCTAATACCGCTCTAATTGCATAGTCGCTCGCATCACACATGAGCTCAAAATTTAAATTCCAATTTGGAGCGACTATAATTGGAGCGGTAACCTATTTTTCCTTTAAAACTTCAAAAGCATGTAAACACTCATCAGTTAAAAGAAATACCTGATCCTTAGCCAGCAAGTTACTCAAAGGCCTAGCTACCTTTGAGAAGTCTTTGGTAAAGCGCCGATAGAAACCGGCGTGCCCCAGAAAGCTTCGAAATCCCTTCAAATTCACCGGAGGAGGCAACTTTTCAATCACTTCAACTTTAGCACGATCAACTTCAAGCCCTCTTGAAGAGACTTTATGGCCAAGCACTATACCCTCGGTCACCATGAAGTGACACTTCTCCCAATTAAGAACAAGATTTGTCTTCGCACATCTTTCAAGAACCGTTTCCGAGTTGTCCAAGCATAGACCAAAAGAACCACCAAATACGGAGAAATCGTCCATAGAGACTTCCATTATTTTCTCGATAAGGTCGACAAAAATAGCTTGCACACATCTTTGGAAAGTCGTCGGTGCATTGCACAACCCAAAAGGCATTTTACGGTATGCGAAAATTCCAAAAGGGCATGTGAAAGCCGTCTTTTCATGATCGATCAGGTCAACCGCAATTTGGTTATACCCGGAATAGCCATCTAAGAAACAATAATATTGTTGCCCAGAAAGTCTTTCTAGCATTTGATCCATGAACGGGAGTGGAAAGTGATCTTTTCGAGTTGCGGTATTCAACCGCCTATAATCAATGCACATACGCCACCCCGTTTCCACTTTTGTCGGGATCAACTCATCCTTTTCATTTCAAATCACGGTAATGCCACCTTTCTTTGGAACCACATGTACAGGACTAACCCATGGGCTATCCGAAATCGGGTAAATCATTCCCGCATCCAACAACTTAACAACCTCCTTTCTAACAACTTCCTTCATAGTAGGATTTAAGCGGCGTTGCGGTTGAGCTACCGGCTTAAAGTCCTCTTCCATTAAGATCTTGTGCATGCAATAGGAAGGACTAATTCCTTTGAGATCAGAAAGAGTCCAACCTATGGCTTCTTGATTCTTTTTCAAAACATTGATCAAACGGGCTTCTTCATTCTTTGACAAAAGATTGCTTATGATAATCGGCTTTGCTTCGGTCTCGTCGAGGAATGCATACTTCAAATTAGAAGGTAACATTTTCAATTCAATCGGCGATTTTTCTTCATTAACCTCCTTCTTCAATACTTCCTCCTCAACTTCCCACGGATGTAAATCTTTTAGACTATCAAGTTCCCTTAGGCATTCATCAAGAGCTTGCTCTTCTTCAACTGTGAAAACTTCAAAGGAGTCATCAAGAGCTAACTCCATAGGAGATATCTCATGAATATGTTTAGAAACTTCAAAAGTTGCCTCTTCGATCACATCAATGCGAAAGCTATCACGACTATCCTTTGAATGCTTCATGTCTTCGAATAGATCAAAAGTAACTTCTTCATTTTGGACCCTTACTTTCATCAAACCGTCGTCAACGTCAATCATCATGCGTGCGGTTTTCATGAACGATCGACCAAGAATAAGAGGAGCATCATCATCCTCTTCCATATCAATCATAATGAAATCAACCGGGAAGAAGAATTTGTCAACTTTAACCAAAACATCTTGAGCTAACCCATGAGGATGGGTAGTCGACTTATCGGCCAATTGCAAAGTCATCCGGATGGCCTTCATTTCAATGTTGCCAAGCCTCTTCACAATAGACAATGGTATTAGATTAATGCTTGACCCCAAATCAATTAGCCCTTTTCCGACATAGACATCACCAATTTTAACCGGCAAAGTAACTTGTCCCGGGTCAATCTCTTTTTTTGGAAGCGTCCGTTGAATGATTGCACTACAACTAGCATATAGGACAATTGTCTCCGGTTCCGTGTACCTCCGCTTTTTAGTAAGTATGTCTTTCATGAATTTCGCATACTTAGGCATTTTCTCCAATGCTTCGGCAAACGGAATGTTCACTTGAAGTTGTTTGATATATCCATGAACCGGGCGTAATGCCGTTCATTATCCCTCTTAGATGGAGCATGTGGATACGGAAGGTTTTGGATTGGAGTAGCGCCCACCACCTCCTTTCCTTTAGAAACTCTAGAATTCCTCTCTCTTTTCTTTTTTACTCCCTCCACCTTCACTTCATCACTCTTATTTTTTCAACTTCCACACTTTCTTTATTTTCTACTTCACCATTTTTTTCATTCTTTTCAACTTCTTCCTCACTCCAATCCCCAACTTCACCATCAATGCTATCCTCTATTTTTTTCTCATCTATTTTCTCATCCCCTCTTTTTTTTACTCTCATCTCTTTTGTTACTCTCACTAATCAACTCCCTTCCACTTCTCGTCGTTATCGCTTTACAATGCTCTTTTGGATTCGTTTGCGTGTTCGCCGAAAAAGATGGTCCGGCTTGTTGTTCCGCTAGTTATTTAGCAATTTGACCGACTTGAGTTTCAAGATTTTTGATTGCCGCATCGTTACTCTTTTGATTAGCCATGGACAATTTCATAAATTGTGTCAATGTCTCTTCTAACTTTGAAGTCACGACCGGCGGTTGTTGAGGTTGGTAAGGATTTTGAAGGCTAGAAGTACCACCCCCATAACCTTGGTTATGGTGATAGTTAGCCCTTGGTTGGAACCCTTGATTCCCTTGAAAGTGTTGTTGTTGATTTTGAGGATATTGTTGATACGGTTGTTGTTGTTGTTGTTGCCTCGGTTGGTAGTCTCGTTGGTTCGCCATGTAATTCACCTCTTCGAACCCGGGAGGTGGACAAAACCCGGTGTCATGATCACCCTTGCAAAGCTCACAATAAGCTATTTGTTTATCTTTTGAAGGCTCTCTCAACTCTTTTATTTTTTGAGTTAAGAGTTCAACTTGTTGTGAAATGAGTTTATTTTGGGCAAGAATAGCATTGTTTGTCCCAAGTTCAAGCACTCCCGGTTTCTTCAAAGTGTTACCTCTACTTTGACTTTGGAAGTCATTTAGAGCCATACGGTTAATGATATCAGTAGCTTCGTCGGCGCTTTTAGACAACAAAAAACCACCCGAGGTAGCATCCAATAAAGTCTTGCAATTAGGTTGAAGGCCATTCTTGAAAATATGGATTTGCGTCAATTCGTCAAAACCATGCCCTTTGCACTTTCGAAGCATGGATTTAAATCTCTCCCATGCCTCATTCAATGATTCGTTGGCTCCTTGCGGAAACACGGAGATAGCCGTTTTGGATTCCATGAACCGGTTGTGGGAGAAAAATCTTTCAATGAACTTCTCTTCCAACACGTTCCAATCCGTCATGACTGCAGGTGTTTGATCCAAGTACCAATCTTTGGCTTTGCCGAGCAAAGCATGAGGAAATAGTCTTTTGAACAACGGTAGCTCTTGAGCTTGATCAACTTCGGCCGCCAATGCTATCTCGTAAAATTTGGTGAGAAAAGCAAAGGGGTCTTCATGGTCCATTCCGGTGAATGGACTTCCATATAGCAAGTTAAGAGTTCCCGTCTTCATCTCGGCTTGCCTTCCCGTGCGGTTGGAAAACTGAGTTGTATTCCTCGGATTGTTGACACATGGTGTGGAAATGGGCGGTGGTGGTGGTAGATCCATGATAGGTGTGAAAGGTGGTGGGTGTGTTGTAGAAGAACCTTCTCCTTGTTCTTGTCGTTGTCTAGCTTGTTGCCTCCTTCGTCTCGTTCTGCTATTCAGTCTCCTTGCGGTTCTTTCAATCTCGGGATCAAAAAGAAGTTGGTCCTCAGGAACCTGCCCTCGCATAAAACGAAAGTTGCACACTAAACCAAACAAATTAACAAGCACAAGTCAAAAATTCAGAGTTACAAATTTAGCAACTATTGCGATGCTCGCAATATCAATTCACAATCCCCGGCAACAGCGCCATTTTGTCGAAACAGGGTTAGAGTATCGGGTTTTGTTATCGTCTCCATAGGGATTATGTGATATTGCCGCCGTTCGACAGTTGTTAAGTTCTTAACTTATAGTAACAAGAGGGTTTTAGTTTTCGGTTACGGTAGCTTGCATAAAAAGTAAGAAATTGCGGTAAAAGTTTTGGTTTTACGATTTGAGAAAGATTGTCAAAGTTAGAGTTCGACGATCACTTTGCATGCATATGTTCGATCAAACAAAACTCATAAACTCCATTAGATGATAAACACATCCACAAAGTCCTCCCAATGTGTTTATTTCTAACACACATTGTGGTTTTTCCCATTTTGATCCATTGTTGATCTCTCACACAATCTATCAAAATGACAACTTTTAGGTTTAACTTTTTTAGTGAACAAACTCATTCATTATTATCTCTAGCTAAAGAACAAGGATGGATGAAAACCTAGGTCAAGAGTTGGAAAACACCTTTCAATCATAAACCAACACAAAGAGTTATCAATAAAATAAGGTTTTCACCATACATTCATCATCAAAGAGTTTACAAATGAAGATCAACCCATATACATACAAAGCTTATGATCATCTACATCTAACCTTGACAAAATGAAGGACTTAGCTACTCATTTTCATGGTATCTTGTACAACAAGTTTCGGTTGAAGGTTGATCAACATCCGAGTCGAAGAATCGAGATTGGATGGGAATCCACCTTCTTTTTGTAAAATATTGTCAAGAGAAGCAGAAGTATGAGAAAATGGATTTCTAGGGCACAAAAATCACCTCTAGCAAGAAAACAATTAAAAAGATGATGAAAAATATCTAAGTGTCCTTTCCAAAAAGTAGCCCATGCTACTTATAGTACTGGTATCTTATCTATCATGCTCGCTAGGCGAGCAGAATGGTTCGCCTAGCGAGCCCCACAATAAGCCACCAGAAGAGGCTGCGTCCAGAGGAGTCATCCCAGACAAGTTTGCACTGTTCGCTAGACGAACAATCCTTCGCTAGGCAAAGCCTTCGCTTCTCTCATTCGCTCCAGCGAGTCTTGATGATTTTGCTACTGGAATTGCTCGCTACCTGCTCGCTGGATGCTCGCTTAGCGAGCATTTAGCTACTTCCCTCGCCACAGCGAGTTCTGAAGGTTTTGCTACTGGAATTGCTCGATGCTTGCTCGCTGGATGCTCGCTTAGCGAGTGTTGATCTTTTATGGTTCTGTCCAAGTCTGGGAGTGTTCGCTGGTATCTCGCTGAGTGCTCGCCTAGCGAATACTTCGCTACCTTGCTCGCCTAGCGAGCTTGCTAATGTTTGCTTTCTTTCTTGGTTCCTTTGCCATCTTTCTTGTGCCTTAGTGTTCTACTCTTTCATGCCTAATTCCTGCACAATAACACACAAATTAAAGGTACCAAGATCATTTCACATAGTATTGCAATTCAACAAAAGCAAGGGCGGTTTCGAACACTTTTTCGACAAAAAGGAGTGAAAGATGCCCACATTTGATAACTCAAATAAGCAAACTTGGGCATCTAACAAATCTCCCCAACTAGATTCTTGCTTGCCCTCAAGGAATGTATGCCTCTTGAAGGACAAGAGGATTTGCTAAAAGAAAAAGATTTCTCCGAAATCGAATAAAATGGCTCAAACACAAGAGAATCAACCAGACACAAGTTCCCAATGGTTAGAATAACACAATATACAAGAACTAAAGCCTTCTAGCAATGCAAAACATGTATCAATCCACAACAATGTTATCCTGAATGAATCACCCTATCTCTCCTCTTCGAATAAGGTTTGAAGAAATTACGTGTTTACAACGGCGGGGACAATCTCACTCTCCAACAAACAATGCAAAATCCAAATCAATTCATACAATGTCTAACAATTATAAATGAAAATGCGGAAGCACGAAGATCACTAAGGTCTTTTTCGGTTGTAGCTTGGTTAGGTTTACAAACAAGGGTCATATCTAAGGCCATTGAAAACGAACTTGCCGACGCAAAAGAGACATTCACTGTACAAGCTATTCACACATCTCAACTTCGTTCCACTTGTTTCTCATTTGAAACCTTCACAACTCTTATTTCACAACTCAATTTTGTTTTTCACTATTTTTCTTCCAAGCAAGCATTCATTTTCATTTTCTTTTTCTTTTCACATCGTATTCACAAAACAGATGTTTCTCTTTTCTAAAATTTTTTTCAATGCTTGCTCGGTTATTCAAGAGTTATGGCACCTACCGATTCTCATTTTCGTTCTCCCCAACTTATCTTTTACTCACCCCAAGTGAATGCTCTTGACTTTTTACGGCAAAAGAATAATTATAAAAAGTTTTAGGGTTTCAAGAAAGAAGATTTTTGACATCTCGCCTTATTTCAAGCTGAGATTCAACTGTTTAAGCTCAAAGGGGTTCACGAATACTCTCTGGTCACGGGTAAGTTGTATTTGGAACTGGTTGTGCTCGAAAGAAAATAAGCGCCTTGATCATTTCTAATTGCTTCCACAAATTCACAATAATAAAAGACAAAGCATGAATCAAATGAATCAACACAGTTTATTAGAATCCAACATTTTAGTGTACAATGGAGGTTTCCTCACAACTTGTGGTTCTAAGTCCTAGGTGAATCATTCATTCAATTATGTTGCAAAAAGAACAATATTCAATTACGAAAAGAGTATAGTTCTTAATGCATTCTAAAATTATAACCGGAGGTAACCATGTACCTTAACATTATTCGCTTGTTTATTTTTATCATTGCCATCCAAGCTCGGATGCACCTTCATTGGATACTTCTTTGAGGAGCAACCAATCTATAAGGTTTGACCCTCAACGACCAAAAATTTATTAAACAAAAGAAAAATCAAACCAAAACATAAACATCAATCATCACTTCAAAATGTTAAAAATGTGCGTGGGGGACAAAACACCCCAAAAAGTACATAAACAAAACCAAAATACTACATATCTGAAAATACAATAAAATAAACATAATATGAAAAATAAAACTTAGTCCTCATAGGACTCAGAACTCTCTTCACTACCGGCCTTAGAACCGGAACCATCATCATCATCATCATCATCAGCGCCACCAGAAGCACCAGAAGCACCAGCACCCGCCCCCTCTCCGAAAACAGGCTTGTCCTCAGGCCAGCTAGCATGTTGCAGGAACTGCTCATGCGTCATCATAGGATGCTCTCCAGAAGGGTCACGTACCTGCAACTGTAATAACTGCATAGAGTCATGAATATCTATCATGGCGTGCTGAGTTGCCGCCATCCAATCCCAATTGCAGTTGCATATAGCCTGCTGGAAAGGATCAAACCCCTGAGCAAAAACACCAGGACCATCAGAAGCCCCGGTATCATCAGCAGCTGTACTACCTCGGAAGTTCTTCGGCTTACAGTACTTGGCCATATATCGATCATCGATTGTGGACGGAATCCTTACCTGACTGCGAGAGGGTAGTGTCGCAACCTGAAAAATGGAATGCGAAAAAAAACAACCGGCGAAGAAAGACAGGAGAGTCGCCACCGTGCGTTATTTATCCCAAAGGAAGGAAAGGAAACACTCGAAGTAAACTTGGAAAAAGGAAAGGACAAGACAGGGTCTCGCAACCAAATCTTGGGTTCGGGAGTCGATTATGCGAAGGGAAGGTATTAGCACCCCTACGCGTCCGTAGAACTCTACGGGATCCACTTTTGTAGTTCTTGTCTAAAGGGTGTGGGTTTATCTAATGTGTTATTTACTAAAAAACGGGGGTCAAAAGAAAATGACTCGCACGGATGTCGCATCCACTGCATACGTATCTCATATGAATATGAGAATCAGAGTCTTCGTAGCTCGGCTACCTAGGGGTTAAGGGTAATTGTGCTCGCTAAGACATCGCGTCTTATGCCTACGTATCTCTTCTGGAATGAGAATCAGAGCAAGCCGTAGTTCGGCTAACTACAGGGTTATGATTGGGTTTTGGACGAACGACGTTACTATGCAATCTACCGGATGCTCGACCTTTGGAGACTTACTCGCCTGTAGTAGAAGGAGTTAACGTGTTCTTAGGAGAAGAAAAATCAATGAGTTGGTAGGGTTAGGGATGCTCATGCAAAAAGGCAGTCCTTGACGAAGGAACCGCGCTACCTGTGGGGATACGAACACATACAAAACAAACATGTATAAAGTAAACGTGCCAACAAGGCAATCAGAATAAATCTCCCAAATGGTATCCCGCAAGCAAAGTGGAATATCCAGCGAGCTATCCCTGCAAAAGTCATGTGAGCCTTCACAAAAACTCAACAAAAGGGTTAGTGAAACACGATAAGGATTAGGAGAAAACATGTTATGACAAACGTAAGTCAGATTAGAGCAAAACAGAAAAGAGCAAATGCTACTGTCGCGATCGCTACTATCTCGCCTAGCGAAGGCTCGGCGAAGCGTCGCTGCGTGCTCGCCTAGCGAAGGTGCTAACGAGCGCCTGTGGGTTTTGGATTTTTCATGGATAACAGTATGGTTTCAGAAACCTCAAACCCTGTGGCATACACTTCAGAAATCATGTGATTAAACATTCAAGGCATAGGTTTCACCCATTCATGCATATGCGAAACCTAACGATATCCACACTTCCAAATTCAAACATAATATATCACACATTTAGAACATTCAAATTGAAGGTGTAAAATAATGGGAATAGGGCAAACCTGATTGGAGAGCTTGATTGAAATTGAGTTGCACCCGTGAGGTTTACAAAACAATCTTTAAGGTTTATGTGAGGCAGAGGTGATTCTGTGCAGTTGAGTTCCCCTCAGGGTTTGGAGGCTGCTCTGAGTTCTCTGTCAGGTAGTCTCTCCAGGTTTTGTCCAGGGTTTTGTTCCAAGGAAACCTCAGAGTGTTTTTGCTTCTCTTCCTTTTTCTGTCTGTTCTCCCTCTTTTATAACCTGATTTTCATGGCTTTGTGGGCTCAAATGAGAGATGTCCAAGTCCAAGATTTTTCTATTATATTTTATTTATTTATTTATTTATTTAAAAAAAATCGTTTTTTTTTCGTTTTCTGTTTTTTTATTTATTTATTTTTTTTCGTTTTTCGTTTTTTATTTTTAAATAAAGTTTCTTGGATCTGATTCTGATTGACATGATGAAATGCAATATGAAATGTTAAATGACCTAAAAATGAATGCATGAATGAAGAGGGCAAATTTTGGGGTGTTACAACTGCCCCTATTCGATCATCAGCTAACCCGAGCAGGATGAAAGCGAATAGCTTATCAGACAAACAGGGTGAGCTGTGATTGAATACCAAAGACAGACCGAAAATTTGCGCTCCGAGAACACCACAAAAATGCTGAAATACACCGTGCTGTTTATTTCTCTTCCGATCCTCTAGCTGTATATGAATCAGTCTTCTGACTTAATCTGGAGTTTCGATCCTCTGGCTGAATCTATACTCAATTTAGTCCTCTGGTTGGATGTTAATTTTGATCCTCGGGCTGGATACGGTTTCAATCTTCTGGCTAGATCTTCTTCGATCTTCTGGCTAGATCTTCTTTGATCTTCTGGCTAGATCTCCTTTGTTTCGATTCTCTGGCTGAATCTACTTCGATCTTCTGGCTAGATCTGAATTGTTTCGATTCTCTGGCTGAATCTATTTTTTTTATTCTCTGGCTGAATCTACTTTCGGTCTTCGAGCTAGATCTGAATTGTTTCGATTCTCTGGCTGAATCTATTTCCGGTCTTCGGGCTAGACCTGACTTCGATCTTCCGGCTAGATCTTCTTTGTTTCGATTCTCTGGCTGAATCTATTTTCTTTGATTCTCTGGCTGAATCTACTTCGATCTTCTGGCTAGATCTGAATTGTTTAGATTCTCTGGCTGAATCTATTTTCTTTGATTCTCTGGCTGAATCTATCTATTTTTCGGTCTTCGGGCTAGACCTGACTTGGATCTTCTGGCTAGATTTGGATTATTTTGATGATAAATTCCCATCATCAGGATCTCGCATCTGGGGCATGCGCTGGTTGACCCTCTTTCGAAATCTACAGTCTTCATGTTAGATATACAGCTTCGAGAATATCCCATTTTTGGGCTTCGTACATATTCTTCAGGCTAGAACATGTTATAACGACTCTTCGATTAGACTTTGTTTTTTTAATGCGATCCACGGGCTGGATCCACTTGTAGGTTGATTTTCTGTTTAGCTGTCAATCTATTCCTCCAGCTGGCTTGCTGGGGAAATAACGCTCGTAGTCGACTCTCGGGCTGAATCTTCGAAATGACCCTCAGGCTGGATCTCTGGAAAACGATTCTCAGGCTGAATCTTCAAAATGACCCTCAGGATGGATCTCTAGAAAACGATTCTCAGGCTGAATCTTCGAAATGACCCTCATGCTGGGTCACACACACACTTGATCCTCTGGCCGAATCTCATGACTTTGGTTGTAAAGTAATTTTTCAGTCTGCTTTGAAGAACCTGTTTATCAGCTTATGTGTATGTTTGATATGCATGCAAATGCAAATGCAAATGTTATGCATGGTGCAAAAGAAAAAAGAAATCTGCTTGGGGAAGCAACTCTGGCAGGGAGCGGATCGCTGTATCAATCCTTGAATGCTTTGTGGGGAACGATCCGTCTGCCGGGACCGGAGAGCCACCGAAAAAAAATCGGCCTTTTTTGAAAAGTTGACCTTGCTGGGGAAGTATCAACTATGAAAACTTTGCTTGGCGAGGCTCTGCGAGGAGAGTCTGTGAGGAAAGCACTTCCTGGGGAAATGTCGTAGGAATCGACCTTTGCTGGGGATATGAACTTGCTAATCGTCCTCAGGCTGGGGATTAAAACAAATCTGTTAAAAATAATCTGCTGGGGAATGGGATGAACACTGGGGACACCACCCTATTGTCTGTTGGGTATGCGACTACTCCGCTGTTGCTGGGAAGATACAGTCTGGCACTGTCGACTCCGCTGGGGATATACAGTCTGGATATTGTCAACTCTACTGGGGAACCTGCTCTGCAGAGGAGAGGCTTTGTCAACCGCTTGGGGGTGAGGATTCATGACTTGGCATCCGGTTCCTGTGACCTGTAACCAAAAAATACACGTATGCCCCGGGGAATTACTCGGTTTGAATTCACCGTCCGGGATTAAGCACATTCAAAGCAATTTTGGTTGTTTTCCTGCGCAAGTCATCTGCAAAAGCCACCATTACATTCAGATGCAATATGTTTCCTCAAGAATTCAGACATCTTTTACAAACAAACTGATAAATGAAAAGTAAATAGGCTTTTTAACTGAATTATTCGACTTTTGTTGGTTGAAAAATTTGTGCCAGGAATAGGCGAGTACATCAGGAAGCTGATCCTTAGAAAGAGGCGATCGCTATAAATTGAACAAAAGAAACTATCCTAATGGCAATGTGGATACGGGGTCTCACTGAGTTTCGACTCTGCTATGGCTCATATGTCCTCAAGACGCTCTGCTCATCTTGCCTTCTGAAGTGGATGATTCGTCGATCTTTTACCTTCGAAGATTGCCGGATTGAATGAAACGGTGATATAACACGAATGAACTCAGATCGCAATTATTCGCTTGTTCCCTAACTTTTGCGTGGACCGCCCTTTTGGGTTTTCAATCCACCGGGATACCCTTTTTTGCCTGAGTCGCCCTTTCGGGTTTTCGACTCACCGGGTGTATATATATATATTTTTTTATATCCCTAATTTTTGCCCGAACCTCTTCATTTTTTTTGGTTCGTCGGGATGCCCCTTTTTTGCCTGGACTATTCTTTTTACTGTCCAACGGGTCTATTTTATGCAAAGTATTTTTTAACTGCGTCTGAGTTGACAGGGGAAGGGAAGTCTTCTCCATCCATGGTTGTTAGCATCAGAGCTCCGCTATAGAAAACTCTTTTAACCACGTATGCACCCTCGTTGTTCGGTGTCCATTTGCCCATGTGACCTGTGTTGGGAGGAAGAATTCTTTTGAGTACCAATTCACCGACTCGATACCCCCGAGGGTGCACTTTCTGATCAAACGCTCTCTTCGTCCGTCTCTGATATAGCTGGCCATGGCATATAGCTGCTAGTCTCTTTTCCTCAACTAGGCTTAGCTGATTGTATCGAGAACGGACCCATTCTGCTTCGTCCGGCTTCATTGTTGGTGCAGGGAAAAGTTATTCTGGCACAAAATGGCATATGAACCCCCTCCGGTGTGATCAACACTGCACCAACTCCGCGACCATTGACGTTGACCGCCCCATCAAACATCATAATCCATTTGGATTCAGGGTCAGGCCCCTCCTCCGGGAGTGGTTCTTTGCAATCTTTCGATTTGAGAAACATGATGTTCTCATCAGGAAAGTCGAACCTCATAGGTTGGTAATCATCAATCGGTTACGCGGCAAGATAGTCTGACAAGACACTTCCTTTGATGGCTTTTTGTGAAGTGTATTGGATGTCATACTCTGTCAGCATCATTTGCCACCTAGCAACCCTGCTGGCTTTTCAAAAATATACTTGACTTGATCCATCTTTGATATCAATAGAGTCGTGTGAGTCAACATATACTGTCTTAGTCGGCGAGCAGCCCATGCCAAAGCGCGACAAGTTTTCTTGAGCAGTGAGTATCTTTGTTCACAGTTGGTAAACTTTTTGCTAAGGTAGTATATTGCATGCTCTTTTCGACCTGACTCGTCATGTTGACCGAGCACACAACCCATTGACCTTTCTAAAACAGTCAAGTACATGATCAATGGTCTTTTCCTCTCGGCCTGTAGGCTGGCCCCGATCTTGATCTCTTTCTTGTCGTCTTCGGTACCAATGTTGATGGTCTCAACCACCTCGTGATAAGGTGTGATAGCTCGGTCCTCCTGTTTCAACAACCGGGCTAACTCCTCAGGCAATTCACAATCTTCCTCAACCCCTTCTTCGGCTTGATAGATAGGATTGTCGAAGTCATACTTGGCCATAGCAGTGTCGTTAGCAGTGAGATCCGGGTGATCAGTTTTACAAGGTGTTTTTTGGAAAGAAAAAACGAAAAAGAAACATGAAAAAGAAACATTGCCGTTTTTGTAAAAGTAAAAATAATTGAAAGAAAGAGAACACAAAATTGTTTGCAAAAATTGTCCTTTATCGATGATGAAAATAATTGCGAAATGTAACTAAATGGATGGCCCTACAGATGAGTCATTACACCTTGGTCAAAGTGTAAGACTTTGTTATGCATGTGATTAAAGGAAAACAATAAAAATTACTCCTTCAGTAGAGTAAATCGGACGACTTTTTCAGATGACCAATTGTCGAGCTTTTCTCTTGGGACACACGGGCGAATCCAGCTATCTAAGTCACAGTCGTTGTCAGCCTTGTCTTCATCTGCAGCATTGACGGTGTGGGGAGAAACCAAACCCCTGCTGGAGAAAGTACCGGCTTCATTCTTCTGAGACCCCGGAGTATACCCCAATCCAAACTTGTCTTCTTTGATGATTGGCTCCACAAATTTTCCCCAGCCTTGGGTATTACCAGCTTTAACTACTTCAACAGCTTGCTTGTATGAAGAGATAGAAGTTCCGACCTTCTCAGACTCAGGTGAAAAGACAGCTTCGGGCACGACCTCACTAATGTTTATAGTTTCGAAGCCCTGACACAGCATCTCATGCATCTCGCCATCCATCTCCACATACTTAAATGTAGACAGGTGGCTAACAAAAGTATCCTCTTCACCACAGACAGTGACGATATGACCTTCTAGTCCATATTTGAGCTTCTGGTGGAGAGTAGAAGTAACAACATTGGCAGCATGAATCCAGGGTCGACCTAGTAGACATCTGTAGGCAGGCTGGATATCCATCACATAAAAGGTACTTTTGAAAACCTGCGGTCAATCTTAACTGGCAACTCAACTTCGCCACAGACAGCTGGCTTAGAGCCATCAAAAGCCCTCACAACTAAATTACTTGGCTTCAGGATGATGTCGTCACAATCCAACTTCGTTAAGGCCTTCTTTGGAAGAACATTCAGAGAAGAGCCTGTATCAACCAAAACATGGGAAAGCACCGTCCCTTTGCATTCCATTGTGATATGCAAGGTTTTGTTGTGATTCCTGCCCTCAGATGTTAGGTCATAATCAGTGAAACCTAGTGCATGGCTAGTGTGTACATTCGAAACTACCGACTCCAGCTCGTCAACAGTTATCTCTGGGGGAACATAAGCCATATTCAGTACTTTCAACAAGGCTGCTCTGTGTGCCTCATACCACATCAATAGTGAGAGAATGGAGATCTTTGAGGGTGTCTGATTTAGCTGGTCGACTACCTTGTAGTCACTTTTCTTGATAATCCTCATAAACTCATCCACTTCCTTCTCGAATGCGGTCTTAGGAGGAGCTTCCTCGGTAGTAACCTCTTCGGTGGATACCTATTTTACCTTAGTCTTGGCAGCTGCCTTAGCTTCAGCATTCGTGCGCAATGTTGATGGTGCAAATAGGCGTCCACTGCGAGTGAAGCCACCAATTCCTCCAACATTGTCTACATCGGAGCTACCAATGTCAATGTCTTCTTTGTTAACTTTCTGCCCCTGGCAGTATATAGCAGCCCCATAGTGCCACGGGATAACACTGTCTTTCTCATACGGAACAGGTCCTGGTACCGTGATGGTGACCGGACCAATCAAAGTCGGTTGAGGGTTGTCAGAGTAAATTGGTGCTGGACTTTCTGGGAAATATATTATTGTCGGAGCGGGTCTCTCGGGAACATAAATTTCTTCAGGAGTGAAATAAAATGTTACTGTCGACACATCATTCTTCACTGGACGAGTCTGATCGAACTGAAGACAACCTTCATCTATCAGTTGCTGAATACCCCTTCTCAAACTATCACATCCGTTCTCGGTGTCTTGACAATTTCTGCACTCTTCCCCACAGCCCGGGAAAATACGTCCTTTCAAGAGTCGGTCTTTGACCACCGATAGCGAAGTCTTCACTTTAGTCACATCAGAAACCAAATTCAAAGTTTCCCCACTATCAACAACATCAATCCTCTGCCCGTCGTGAGATGGCATCGGGTTTTGGATAACATTAGGCACGGGAGAAAAATTGATGGCCTGGGCATCTCTCAAATCTTGTACCTTTAGCTGGAGAGCCTTGCAATTATTTGTAGTATGGCCAGGTGCGTTGGAGTGAAAAGCACATCTGGCGTTGACATCATAACCTCTAGGCAGATTGTTGGGATCGACCGGTGGGGCAAGAGTTCTCAACATAACCAGATTCATGTCAATCAGCTTGGGAAGTAATACAGAGTAAGGCATTGGGATTGGCTCAATGACCCGGTCCGCCTGCCTTGGACGTTGTTGATAGGGTCTCTGCTGACCCGGATTACCTCCTTGTTGTTGATTGTTGTACCTGGATTGCTGTTGTAGATGATACTGCGGTTGAGGAACAGGTGTTGGAATAGTGACTGCGGCCACTTGATCTTGATAATAATTAGGGCGTCCTCTGCCCCTGCCTCTGCCGGCATATACAACGCTCGTCTCACCTTCTCTTCTTCGCTGACCGTTACCAGCAAACGGTTTCTTGGGAACTGATGAGTTGGAAGCACTGTTGTCTTGAATTTGGCCCATCTTTAACAGAATCTCGATCCTTTCTCCAGCAATCATTATCTCTGCAAAGCTGATTGAAGGGCAAGCAGCCAATCTCTCGATATAATTGCCTTGAAGAGTGTTCATGAACATGTCCGCCATCTCCCTTTCAAACATAGGGGGTTGGACGGATGCAGCAATCTGTCTCCAACGCTAGGCATATTCTCTAAAGGTTTCCTTGGCAGTCTGAGACATTCCTTGCAACAAGGTCCGATTTGGAGCCATGTCCAAGTTGTATTGATATTGCTTGACAAAAGCCTCTGCCAAGTCTTTCCAGCTCTTGATGGTAGTACGAGACAAATGATAATACCATTCACGAGAAGCTCCAGTTAAACTGTCTTCAAAATAGTACATCCACAGCTTTTCATCTTCAGTGTGAGCTCCCAACCTTCCCAGATAAGATTGGAGATGAGTGCGTGGGCAAGAAGCCCCGTTGTATTTCTCAAAAGTAGGGGGTTTGAACTTGTGAGGGATCCTTACTCCCTGAACCAGACCAAGATTGGTGACATTAAAACCTAAGGAATTTTGAGACTCCAAAGATTTGAGCTTCTCAGCAAGTTCATCCATACGGCGAGTGGTCTCGAGGGCCTCGTCGTGCAAAGAAAATTGATCATACTGACAATCTTCAATAACGGGGCGCCCGTTAATCCGAATCCCTTGATTCACATTGTACCTTCCGCCAATACCATTCCCAACATTTCCCGTGTTGCCAACATTACCCGGGTTTCCATCAACATTTGCGTTACCCGCGTTTCCAGTGTTCACAGGGTTATCAGCGTTCCCAGGGTTACCAGGGTTCCCCTCAGCACTTGGTGTAGCACCTCAAATTTGCACCTCCCATTTTGTACATACATTTTCATATTAGGTCATTAACATAACATAGTCCACTGCATAGCATTGCATTGTCCTTTGCCCAAGTGTAAGTCATCAGACAAGATTAGGTCAAGATGATCAGGAGAATCAGTCAAGCAAGCAAGCAAGTGAATTTCTCAAGGAAGCAAGGCCCTATGGTTGGTTCATTGAGGTCATATGGTTTAGGGATCATTTTGAAGTGGTTTGGCCAGGGATTGGATGATCAAAGCTCAACAGTCAAGTTGAATTTCATCTGAAACCCTAGAAAGTCAACTGTGGTCAACTGTGCCTAAAATCATGGATTTGAAGGTGAGAGATGGTTTGAAAGGCTTCATTAATGTCCATAAAAGTCTCATTTGACATTTAAAAGATCAACATTGGAGAATTTGAGGTCAGATGAAAAGTTTCGAAAAATAGTAAGTGACCTGTAATTTCAAACTGCCAAAAATGGAAAGGTCTTCTCCTCAAATTTACATCATCATACAAGCTTCAAATGGAATTTTTTCCAACATGAAAGTTGAAGATCTTGCTCTCACCTTTCCAAAAAGTCCAAGAACATCCATTTCTCATTTGTGGTTGGCAAGTTATGATCAAATCATTGTCAAGAAAAGTTGAACTTCAAGGAGGCATAACTTTTGATCCATTTGGCCTATTCATGTGATTCTTTTTTGAGCAAACTCCATTTGACATATACTATCATAATCCATCATTACATTTCATCAAAAATCATCACATCAAAAGTCCATTTTTCAAGTGACTTGAATTTGAAAAAGAGAGGGAAAAAAGTCATTTTCAAAACTAAGCTTTTTTCATGCATTCCAAGCTTGGCAATTGGTCTTATATCACATTTGGAGTGTGTTTGGACAGGTTTTCGTGCACTGTAGCAAGGCAATGCATACATGAGTGGTGAATGGCAAATTTAGCATAACACCTCATTTTCACTAATCACTTTGGTTTTGGTTAAGCTTGATTAACAAAAGTGATTAACAGCTCATATATATTCTTAATCATAACAGAAAATCACATTAGCATTCATTTCAAACAAATCTAGAATCCAAAATCCCAAGCGGGTCCTCTTTCATTCACCGTTTGCTGGTAATGCTTGTGGTTTCCCCTTTTGATTGGTCATCTTTGCATACCTAGTCCTGGTATCCCGATGCCTTTCTTGTCGGTCGATTTATCCATTTAACAACCTGCAAACCGGTTATGGATAATCTTCCATGCGAGTATGTTATCTATGTTCTGACGGCTATAGATAATATATCTCATGCACTATTGGGTCGAAGTTTTGTCCTCCCCAGTCGAGTAAGATTCGTATTCCTTGTGGAATCGAATGTCCATCCTTTAACAAGTTTGCCTTCGCTCTCTTCAGGATGATGTCGGTCGATTTATCTATTTAACAACCTGCAAACCGGTTATGGATAATTTTCCATGCGAGTGTATTATCTACGTTTTGACGGCTATAGATGATATATCTCATGCACTCTTGGGTCGAAGTTTTGTCCTCCCAGTAGAGTAAGATTCGTATTCCTTTGTTCGGAATCGAATGTCCATCCTTTAACAAGTTTGCCTTTGCTCTCTTCAGGATGATGTCGGTTGGTTTATCCATTTAACAACCTCAACCCGGTTATGGATAATATTCCATGCGAGTATGTTATCTACGTTCTGACGGCTATAGATAATATATCTCATGCACTCTTGGGTCGAAGTTTTGTCCTCCCCAGTCGAGTAAGATTCGTATTCCTTGTGGAATCGAATATCCATCCTTTAACAAGTTTGCCTTTGCTCTCTTCAGGATGATGTCGGTCGATTTATCCATTTAACAACCTGCAACCCGGTTATGGATAATCTTCCATGCGAGTGTATTATCTACGTTTTGACGGCTATAGATGATATATCTCATGCACTCTTGGGTCGAAGTTTTGTCCTCCTCAGTAGAGTAAGATTCGCATTCCTTGTGGAATCAAATGTCCATCCTTTAACAAGATTGCTTTTCTAGCCCTCTTCAGGATGATGAGTGTTTTGGAACATAAACCAATTCACGCTTTGGTCGGTCACTTGTTTCATGCCTACAACCCGGTATCCTTGGTGTTCCTTCCTATCTGCTCCCTGTTGTGACCTTGATCCCCAGTGAGCTACCTCTCCGTTGGTTTCGATAAACGTCGAGTTTTTCCTAGTTATCCGTTGATATCTAGATGTATTCCCCACAGGTCGTCCGTCGATCGTCTTGGTTTACCTCTCCGTTGGTTTCGATAAACGTCGAGTTTTTCCTAGTCGTCCGATGACGTCTAGTTGTACCCTTCCCCATGCAGAGTTACCTCTCTGTTGGTTTCGATAAACGTCGAGTTTTTCTAATTCGTCCGTTGACGTCTAATTGTCTATCCTATTCCCCAGTCATTCATTAATGTCTGGTTGATTCCCAGCCAGAATCCCCAGTAGAGTCGTCGGTGGATGTCCTATTTGGTTTCCGGTTGTTGTATCCCTTCCTTAGTGAAGTTTTCTCCTTCTCCGTTGGTGTCGATAAACGTCGAGCTTCTCCCGTTCGTACGTTGACGTCTGGTTGAGTTTTCTCCTTCTCCGTTGGTGTCGATAAACGTCGAGCTTCTCCCGTTCGTCCGTTGACGTCTGGTCGAGTTTCTCCTCTCCGTTGGTGTCGATAAACGTCGAGTTTTTCCTATGCGTCCGTTGACGTATAGTTGCTTGTTCCCCGCAAATCATTTGGTAATGCCTGATGATTCCCCGCAGATTGACCTCTCTGTTGGTTTCGATAAACGTCAATTTTTTCCTAGTTATCCGTTGATAACTAGTTGTATCTCCTTCCCAGTTCATCCGTCGTCCGTTGATGTCTGGTTACCTCTCCGTTGGTTTTGGTAAACGTCGAGTTTTTCCTGGTCGTCCCCAGTAGAGTTACCTCTCCGTTGGTTTTGATAAACGTCGAGTTTTTCCCAATATGTCTGCTGACATGTGGTTGTATCTCTTCCAGTCATTCATTAATGTCTGGATACCTCTCCGTTGGTCTTGGTAAACATCGAGTTTTTTCTAGTTGGCCGTTGGCATCTAGTTGTGATTCCCATTCCCTTTCATCGTGTTGTGATGTCTGGATGTGACAGTACCTTTGAAAAAAAAACCAGAAAAATCAAAATCCTCAGTAATAAGTATCAGATCCCATTGGAAGCATCCGTTGGTGCATTTTCCTTTCTTGGATCCCCTCAGAGTGCAAATTTTCCGGTTCTTTGGTATTCAATCCCTGTTTACCCTGAAAGTCTGACAGCCGTTGCTCTCATCCGTTCGGGTTCCCAGTTGATTGAATAGGGGCAGCTGTAGCACCTCAAATTCGCACCTCCCATTTTGTACATACATTTTCATATTAGGTCATTAACATAACATAGTCCACTGCATAGCATTGCATTGTCCTTTGCCCAAGTGCAAGTCATCAGACAAGATTAGGTCAAGATGATCAGGAGAATCAGTCAAGCAAGCAAGCAAGTGAATTTCTCAAGGAAGCAAATCCCTATGGTTGGTTCATTGAGGTCATATGGTTTAGGGATCATTTTGAAGTGGTTTGGCCAGGGATTGGATGATCAAAGCTCAACAGTCAAGCTGAATTTCATCTGAAACCCTAGAAAGTCAATTGTGGTCAACTGTGCCTGAAATCATGGATTTGAAGGTGAGAGATGGTTTGAAAGGCTTCATTAATGTCCATACAAGTCTCATTTGACATTTCAAAGATCAACATTGGAGAATTTGAGGTCAGATGAAAAGTTTCCAAAATAGTAAGTGACCTGTAATTTCAAACTGCCAAAAATGGAAAGGTCTTCTCCTCAAATTTACATCATCATACAAGCTTCAAATGGAATTTTGTCCAACATGCAATATGAAGATCTTGCTCTCACCTTTCCAAAAAGTCCAAGAACATCCATTTCTCATTTGTGGTTGGCAAGTTATGATCAAATCATTGTCAAGAAAAGTTGAACTTCAAGGAGGCATAACTTTTGATCCATTTGACATATACTATCATAATCCATCATTACATTTCATCAAAAATCATCACATTAAAAGTCCATTGTTTATGACTAACTTTGAATTTTTTTTGTAGGTTTTGGAACTTGAGTTTGTGCCATGTGGCTTGCACCTTTGTGCATTGACTGTTGTTTGACTGTATAGTTAACTGTTGACCATTGTCTGTTTGCTTATTGTTTGAGCTGAGTACTGATTATATTGGATTGATTTCAGGTACCTTAGTTGCTATAGTTCCTTTGTGAACTTGATTGTGCTTTGCTTGCTAGCTTGAGCATTGAGGTATAATGATCTCTTCTCCATGTAGTCTGGAAGACCTGGCCTGTTACTTGGCCAGGCACCTGTCTGAAGTCCTCCTTAAGAGGCAATGTTTGTGCTTGTTTATTTTTGTCCCCAAGCAGGAAAAGACCTTTGTTAAGGCAATTGGCAGACACAAGAGATGTGCAATCCATCTCCTGCTATTCAGTTGAGTCATCCCTCTGCTCACACAACTGGTGTTGAGGCATTGTGGATAGTAACCCAAGATCCTTGTACAGTTGAGTCAGTGTCATAAGTGTAGAAGGGTTCCCACTTTCTGAACCCACACTTCATTGTCTGAAGCTCTCCCAGGCCAGGGATAGGAGCTGTGAAGTCTCATCTTCACTCACCTTTCATCAGCTTCACCCTAACTCTCAATGTTAGGGTTAAGAGCTAACATCACCCTGATACAGTTGGCTTGCTCTTGCAGCCTAACCTTTGTTTGAGCCCCACTTGGTGTGTATATAGTGTGTGCTATCTGTGATTGTTTGCTTTTTCCTGTGCTTAGGTTTAGCTTGCTCCATGTGCAAGTTAGCTAGAAACCTTGACTTAGGGATGATTTTGCATGATAACATCTAGGCTCGAGTTAGTCTCCCTAGTTGTGTCTCCCTCTGTTATCTGGTTAGGCTAGTCCTGTGTCCCTGCGTAGGGGAACTACGTCGCCCTGATCCTCATACCAGATGAGGTACGTAGGCAGGAGATGAGCTGATCTCTCCGGGCGCCCTTTTGTTTTGTCTTTGTGTGTGTCAGGAGATGGATGTAAGCCCGGCGATTGGCATTCCGTATCCTCTTGTTGTGTGCTTGGAGTCCGGTATAAGTCCATCAAGTGGCATCTGGTTTCCAGTGTGGGTGTGTTTTGGGTTCGGAATCTGATATAAGTCCAGCGATTGGCATTCGGATTCCATGTTTGCCTGTTTCTGTGTGGAGTTTGACGTAAGTCCAGCGATTGACAGTTGATTTCCCGTGTTGTTTTATCTTGCGTGCGTGAGCCGAGCTACGGATGCTCTGATTCTTCTTCGTCCGAGAAGATACGTATGCATAGGATGCGATATCCTAGCGAGCATGTGTTTTTCCCAGTCCAAACTACGTCGACTCTGATGTCTATGCCTGATAGACTACGTAGGCCCAGGATGCGATATCCTGCCGAGTCAGTTTCTTTTGTTTTCCTGTGTCTCTTTCAGCCAGTGTGTGTTTGTTTTGAGCAGTGTTTAGCAACCATTTTCCTTCCTTTTGTGCGTGGATCCCGTCGAGTACGACGGATGCGTAGGGGTGCTAATACCTTCCCTTCGCGTAACCGGCTCCCGATCCCATTCTCTTTGGTCGCGAGACCATGTCTTTCCCAGGTTTACTTCGAGCGTTTCCTTTCCCTCTTTTGGGATAAATAACGCACGGTGGCGGCTCTGTTGTTCTTGTTTCCCGCCGATTTTTTCGCGTAATGCGACAGCTGGCGACTCTGCTGGGGATATAGAGAAGTTGACCTCTTGCTGGTCCATCTTCCCTAAGCGAGTCAGTCCTAGCGCTCTCTAGGTTAGGGTTTTGGTTGCTAGTTGTTGTTATTTATTGCATTCATGATTATTATGTGTATATATGTGCATATCTGTTTGCATGCATCATACTGTCATTGAGCTGTCTTCTGTGCAGGTGGTTCCTCTGTTTGGGGTGGGTGTTCTGAGTGGGGCTAAAACCCAGGCCCGAGTATACACCTAGGATTAGTGTAGTCTCGCGTTCCTCACTTGCTGTATCAGCATGTTGTTGCAACGTGTCACCACAGCCGGACGAGGTTCATTTGAGGGAGTCCTTCCGTTTGGAGTTATTCCACTCAGGTTGGATGATCTCATCTGAGCTGTTGACTTCGGTGACCGTTCTTTCCCGGATCTTTGATTGAGACGATCTTAAGAGAGCTACAACGGCACATCCGAAAGGGCAAACCCGTTGAGTATCTTTGCCCGATTGTCGAGATCATTGTCCGCCTTAGGATGACCTGATTAGAATTTACCTGTGAGGGGAGGGTTGATTCTTACAGATGCATGTTCTGATGGTGACTCTGTTGGTGACTATTGGTTGATCAGAGTCCTATTTATAAGTCGGATTTATGGGTCTATTTCTGGACGCCGGAGGTTTGACCCTGGTAATGATCAGAGGGTTCCGTTTATTTCGGATCCCTGGGCTGAATTTGAGGGAATTTGCTCAGATGTGGTTCAGTTGACTTTGGGTTCAGATTGACTTTGGGTTTCAGATGGAGTTGTGATACCAGAGTTCAAGCCGAAGCTTTGACCCTGTGCCTTGAGACGTACAGCCTGACCAGTCATGTTCGCATCATTTGCATCATAGCATGTTTATTTTTCAAAAAAATAATAATGCATGAAAAAACCGAAAAAAAGTTAACGCATATCATGACAAAATAATTCATGATCATTCATGACAAAATAATACCCGTATACGCATATCCTTTATCAGGATCATTCATGACAAAATAATACCCGTATTATGCATATCATGCACATAGCATCCTTGCATCACAGACATGTTTGGAGAGATTTCTCACTTTGGTTCCTGACCGAGACAGGATTGCTGACCGTCGACCGCATCGTTACTCAGCCAGACTCATTCATCAGAAGATTATGGATCAGGTTCAGACGGAGTTGGCTGAGATGAGGGCGAATATGGCCCAGTTTATGATGATGATGCAAGGGGTTGCGCAAGGTCAGGAAGAGCTTAGAGCCCTAGTTCAGAGACAGGAGACTGTGATTCAGACGTCCAACCGTGCTTCACCTGCTGGTATCCCTGCTCATGAGAATGTCAATGTTGCTGCTCCCGCTAACGACTATGCCGTCGGGGATGAGTTGAGAGGAATAAGAATTAATGGACAACCTCTTGCCGCAGAGACTGTCAATGCCAGAGCTACCCGGGCTCCGGTTCGTCATCTAGCTCCTATTGTCGACAGACAAGAGGACATGTTCACGCTGCTGAGTGAAGATAATGATATGGTCAGAGTTGAGGATAGGGATCGGAAAGTGGATGCCCTTGCTGAGAAAATCCGTGCCATGGAGTGTCAGAACTCTCTGGGGTTCGACGTAACTGATATGGGACTGGTTGATGGTTTGAGAATCCCGTACAAATTCAAAGCGCCGTCCTTTGACAAATACAACGGTACTTCTTGCCCTCGCACCCATGTGCAGGCGTACTACAGAAAGATCTCAGCATACACTGATGATGAGAAGATGTGGATGTACTTTTTCCAAGACAGTTTGTTTGGAGCATCTTTGGACTGGTACATGGATCTGAAGAAAGAATCAGTCAGAAGCTGGAAAGATCTGGGTGAAGCCTTTCTGAGGCAATACAAGCATAACATGGACATGGCGCCGAGCCGAACCCAACTGCAGAGCTTGTGTCAGAAGACTGGGGAAAGCTTCAAGGAGTACGCCCAGAGATGGCGTGAGCTAGCCGCATGAGTGCAACCTCCGATGTTGGAGAGAGAGCTGACTGACATGTTCATCGGGACCTTGCAGGGTGTGTTCATGGAGCGCCTGGGGAGTTACCCGTTCAGCAGCTTTTCTGACGTTGTTGTCTGTGGGGAAAGGACTGAGAGTCTCATCAAAGCAGGAAAGATACAAGATCCTGGCTCTTCAAACTCTTCCGGTTCTAAGAAGCCATACTCTGGGGCACCCAAAAGGGGAGAGAGTGAAACAAATGCTGTGTACCGTCGGAGGAATGTGAACAGAGGACAGTATCGTCAGGCTGCTGCTGTGACTATTCCAGCAACTCAAACTCAACAACAGCAGAGAAGGCCAACTCAGCAATATCAGCATCAACAACATCGTCCTCAACAGCAGGCTTACCAACCTCCCAATGATAATCAAGTTAGTACGAGTAATGAGAGGAAGAAGATCATTTTTGACCCGATTCCTATGTCGTACGCGGAGTTGTATCCCTCTTTGATAGAGCGGAACTTGATTACTCCTAGAGATTCGCCGGCTATACCCGTCAACCCTCGGTGGTGGTATCGGCCTGAGCAGCATTGTGTGTATCATTCGGGTGCTCCCGGTCATGATGTGGATAGTTGCTTTCAGTTGAAGATGAAGGTGCAGGACCTTATCAGATCTGGGATTCTGAACTTTGAGGACTTAGGTCCCCGTGTTAACCAAGCTTGAGGATAACAAGTCCTGGGCTGGCGTTGACTTGTCTTCTGAGATCTTCAACGAAGAGGTTTGTTCGAAAGCAGAAGCTGTTGATGCAAAGGATTCTGACATTTGTCATCCCTGGTGGGATCTATCACAATTGGGTCACTGTGGGCGTTCCTACAGTTGTTCATAAGTCAGAGTAATAATCACTTTGTTTAAAAACCCTTCTCCCGTGCCAAAAGGAGAAGTGATGACATTGTTGGCAACATTTTGTGCAATGATATTTTCATTCAAATAAATTCATGTTAAAACATTTGTTTGTCCATTTGTTTTCTCTTTTCGCTTTTTGCATGAAATTGGTGATCACAAAAAAACCCTAAAAACAAGAATAAAAGCAATCTTTTCATCTGCATAACGATTGTCTTGTTTGATTTCCAAAAAGCTTTTCATATCAAAATCATTATGCAGGTTGTTTCTTAGACCCATTGAACATAATGATCTGACGTCATATCCCAATTTTGAATTCCCTGTATTTGAAGCGGAAGAAAATGATGTTGAAGGGATTCCTGACGAGATTTCTCGACTTCTTGAGCAAGAAAAGAAGATCGCTCAGCTGCATCTCGAGAATCAGCAGAATAGCCAACTGGGGCATTATAAAAAAAAAAAAAGAGAAAGAAAGAGGAGGGTGCAAAATCAAAAGAAATCAAAAGAAATCCAAATCAAAAGAAAGAAAAAAGAAAGAAAGAAACAAAAGGAAAAGCACCCTCAAAGTCCCAAGTTGACTGATGCTGAATAGATTCAGAGTCGCTACGACCAAATGAATCTGATCGAAAAGAAGAGATTAACTGCCATATGTCATGGTCAGTTACATCAGCAGAGAGTGAAGAAAGCATTCGATAAGAAGGTCAAGCCTCGTGTGTTCCGAGAAGATGACCTAGTGTTCAAGAAAGTCTTGTCTTTCGTGCCCGATTCCAGGGGCGAGTGAACCCCAAGCTATGAATGTCCATATGTTGTCAAGAGAGCCTTTTCAGGCAGTGCTTTGACACTCACAACAAGGGATGGAGAAGTTCACTCGTCCTGTGAATTCCCGATGCTGTCAAGAAATGCTCTGCCTAAAACAAAAAAAAAACAAAATAGCTCGCTAAGTTGAACACCCCAAAGGGTGACTTAGGCAAAAAGGAGCGTCTCGGTGGATTGAAAACCCGAAAGGGCGATTCTGGCAAAAGTTAGAGACATTGAAAAAAAAGAGAATTTGCATCCCGCTAGATTGAGCACCTCACATTGGGGCAATCTAGGCAAAAATTAGGGATTTGGCAAGTAACTGCATCTTGACAAGACTGGGCTCTACATCTGTCATCCGTCAGGGATTCTCGATTCGTCGTCGACTGAAGCTCCGAATACATCGAAAATTCGGAATGGTAGAGGAAAGGTCATTATGTTCAATGTAGCCCTCTCCAATATATATCACCGGTTTCAAACTTGTACAGATCTATGGAGTCTCGCCCTTTGCAGACTACCATTCCATCACATCGATTTGAGCTTTTATCCAATTATTTGCACTCTTATTTGTTTCAACTCAACAAATGTTTTGCATGTTTTAATTGACAAAGTATCATTGTTTTCAAAATAAACAAATTTTTCAAAAAAATTGTTCTTAAACAAAATGAACATTCACAATGATGGAAGGATACTTAGGAGATCCGCAGTGCTCTCCCAAGGGTGGTATGATCACCAACAGGTAAGACATTTGTTCGTATCTCGAGCGTAACGGTATCTTTTTCCTGTAGAATCTCTTATGGTTTCTCTTCAGCAAGGTTGCTCAGTGCAGTGTTGGTTGAAGTTGTTCATCTTCACGTCCCCGGCATTGCAACATTCTTCCTCCAAGTCCCTGTTAGCCCTATTGTGGGGCATCTCCAGTAGAGGGCTGTTTGAACCCTATTGTGGGGCATCCCCAACAAGGTTGCTGTTGAAATACTTTTGTGGGGCAGTCCCCCAAGCAGAGTGTTTACTGAAGACTTCAACTTTCGTCTCTCCAGCAGAGAAGTCTTCTCTTCTCCACGACATGGGTGCTTTTCTGTGAAGATTCGGTATTTGGAGGATTGACATCCCAGTACTCCGTCATTTTCTCGGATAGATCCTCAGCAGAGTTGTTGACATGGTGAAATTGATCAATGCCTATCTATCTTCACCAGAGATCTGGTTGATTCTTGATATCTCTGTTCTCCAGCATGAGTGAGAAGTCGGTGCTCTCCCTGCAGAGTTTTCCTCAAGCAGATTTCTTCAAGCGGAGTCTCCCCACAGAGTTGGAGTATCTGATCTTTGGGCTCCCCAGCAGCGTTTTTCATCATTTGTATTTGGCATATAGTAATTATTGCATCCTCAAAATTGCGTAGCATTTCCATTCAATATGGAGCATTACGCCATAGAAAAATTCAAACATATGCATTCATGTGTTACCCACCAGACCGTATCCCCGACAGAGGCGGATCGTTGTTCAACATCTGTACGGCACATTTGCTACAGTTGCTCTTGGCAACATTTAGGATTGATACCCCAGAGAGGTTTATTTCCTCATCCGTTGGTGAAAGGAAAACCAGATCTCCCTAGTAGATCCTCCCCTAGCAGATGTGGGTGTGTCCGATCTCTCCATATAGAGTTGACCCCTTAAGCAGAAAAGTGTCTGTCATTTCCTTCTACACTCCCCACTGAGTTATATTCTCGTGGATGACGGTTGTTTCCGTTCCCTCCCCACCCGCAATGGGATGGGTTTTCCCTATTGAGTTCTTTCCTCATTAGGATGAGTCTTGATTTAGTTTACCTTTTTGGATCGATCCTAAATTGGCTTCCTTGTGGCTGTCTCTTGTGCTTCCCTGTGGTATAAATGAATAGTTGCTCACTAACCGACACTCATCCATTTTATCATTAGCGGAATTTTGTGGCCTCTGCCTACAAACCAGCAGTTGTAAGTCCTACCTTGGCGGTCTTCTACCTACTACCCGGTAGTTGTAAATCCTTTTTTCTCACTCTGTCCCTCAGCGGAATTTGTGGCCTCTACCTACAAACCGGTAGCTTTAAGTCCTATCTTTGTGGTCTTCTACCTACTAACCGGTAGATGTGAATCCTCTTTCCTCCCCTTGGTGGAGTCAACCCCTGTGCTCATCCTAGCGATGACTGTTACTTTTCTGTGGTTTTCTGCCTACTAACCGGTAGATGTAATCCCCTCTTTGTGGTTATCCTTATCCAGTTTCGGTATTGATATTCCTTTCACCTTTCGGATATTTGCTTTGATTAAGCAACTTTATCCCCAGCGGGTCCTCTTTCATTCACCGTTTGTTGGTAATGCTTGTGGTTTCCCCTTTTGATTGGTCATCTTTGCATACCTAGTCCTGGTATCCCGATGCCTTTCTTGTCGGTCGATTTATCCATTTAACAACCTGCAAACCGGTTATGGATAATCTTCCATGCGAGTATGTTATCTATGTTCTGACGGCTATAGATAACATATCTCATGCACTCTTGGATCGAAGTTTTGTCCTCCCCAGTCGAGTAAGATTCGTATTCCTTGTGGAATCGAATGTCCATCCTTTAACAAGTTTGCCTTCGCTCTCTTCAGGATGATGTCGGTCGATTTATCTATTTAACAACCTGCAAACCGGTTATGGATAATCTTCCATGCGAGTGTATTATCTACGTTTTGACGGCTATAGATGATATATCTCATGCACTCTTGGGTCGAAGTTTTGTCCTCCCCAGTCGAGTAAGATTCGTATTCCTTGTGGAATCGAATATCCATCCTTTAACAAGTTTGCCTTTGCTCTCTTCAGGATGATGTCGGTCGATTTATCCATTTAACAACCTGCAACCCGGTTATGGATAATCTTCCATGCGAGTGTATTATCTACGTTTTGACGGCTATAGATGATATATCTCATGCACTCTTGGGTCGAAGTTTTGTCCTCCTCAGTAGAGTAAGATTCACATTCCTTATGGAATCGAATGTCCATCCTTTAACAAGATTGCTTTTCTAGCCCTCTTCAGGATGATGAGTGTTTTGGAACATAAACCAATTCACGCTTTGGTCGGTCACTTGTTTCATGCCTACAACCCGGTATCCTTGGTGTTCCTTCCTATCTGCTCCCTGTTGTGACCTTGATCCCCAGTGAGCTACCTCTCCGTTGGTTTCGATAAACGTCGAGTTTTTCCTAGTTATCCGTTGATATCTAGATGTATTCCCCACAGGTCGTCCGTCGATCGTCTTGGTTTACCTCTCCGTTGGTTTCGATAAACGTCGAGTTTTTCCTAGTCGTCCGATGATGTCTAGTTGTACCCTTCCCCATGCAGAGTTACCTCTCTGTTGGTTTCGATAAACGTCGAGTTTTTCTAATTCGTCCGTTGACGTCTGATTGTCTATCCTATTCCCCAGTCATTCATTAATGTCTGGTTGATTCCCAGCCAGAATCCCCAGTAGAGTCGTCGGTGGATGTCCTATTTGGTTTCCGGTTGTTGTATCCCTTCCTTAGTGAAGTTTTCTCCTTCTCCGTTGGTGTCGATAAACGTCGAGCTTCTCCCGTTCGTACGTTGACGCCTGGTTGAGTTTTCTCCTTCTCCGTTGGTGTCGATAAACGTCGAGCTTCTCCCGTTCGTCCGTTGACGTCTAGTCGAGTTTTCTCCTCTCCGTTGGTGTCGATAAACGTCGAGTTTTTCCTATGTGTCCGTTGACGTATAGTTGCTTGTTCCCCGCAAATCATTTGGTAATGCCTGATGATTCCCCGCAGATTCACCTCTCCGTTGATTTCGATAAACGTCAATTTTTTCCTAGTTATCCGTTGATAACTAGTTGTATCTCCTTCCCAGTTCATCCGTCGTCCGTTGATGTCTGGTTACCTCTCCGTTGGTTTTGGTAAACGTCGAGTTTTTCCTGGTCGTCCCCAGTAGAGTTACCTCTCCGTTGGTTTTGATAAACGTCGAGTTTTTCCCAATATGTCTGCTGACATGTGGTTGTATCTCTTCCAGTCATTCATTAATGTCTGGATACCTCTCCGTTGGTCTTGGTAAACGTCGGGTTTTTTCTAGTTGGCCGTTGGCATCTAGTTGTGATTCCCATTCCCTTTCATCGTGTTGTGATGTTTGGATGTGACAGTACCTTTGAAAAAAAAACCAGAAAAATCAAAATCCTCAGTAATAAGTATCAGATCCCATTGGAAGCATCCGTTGGTGCATTTTCCTTTCTTGGATCCCCTCAGAGTGCAAATTTTCCGGTTCTTTGGTATTCAATCCCTGTTTACCCTGAAAGTCTGACAGTCGTTGCTCTCATCCGTTCGGGTTCCCAGTTGATTGAATAGGGGCAGCTGTAGCACCTCAAATTTGCACCTCCCATTTTGTACATACATTTTCATATTAGGTCATTAACATAACATAGTCCACTGCATAGCATTGCATTGTCCTTTGCCCAAGTGCAAGTCATCAGACAAGATTAGGTCAAGATGATCAGGAGAATCAGTCAAGCAAGCAAGCAAGTGAATTTCTCAAGGAAGCAAATCCCTATGGTTGGTTCATTGAGGTCATATGGTTTAGGGATCATTTTGAAGTGGTTTGGCCAGGGATTGGATGATCAAAGCTCAACAGTCAAGCTGAATTTCATCTGAAACCCTAGAAAGTCAATTGTGGTCAACTGTGCCTGAAATCATGGATTTGAAGGTGAGAGATGGTTTGAAAGGCTTCATTAATGTCCATACAAGTCTCATTTGACATTTCAAAGATCAACATTGGAGAATTTGAGGTCAGATGAAAAGTTTCCAAAATAGTAAGTGACCTGTAATTTCAAACTGCCAAAAATGGAAAGGTCTTCTCCTCAAATTTACATCATCATACAAGCTTCAAATGGAATTTTGTCCAACATGCAATATGAAGATCTTGCTCTCACCTTTCCAAAAAGTCCAAGAACATCCATTTCTCATTTGTGGTTGGCAAGTTATGATCAAATCATTGTCAAGAAAAGTTGAACTTCAAGGAGGCATAACTTTTGATCCATTTGGCCAATTCATGTGATTCTTTTTTGAGCAAACTCCATTTGACATATACTATCATAATCCATCATTACATTTCATCAAAAATCATCACATTAAAAGTCCATTTTTCAAGTGACTTGAATTTGAAAAAGGGAGGGAAAAAAGTCATTTTCAAAACTAAGCATTTTTCATGCATTCCAAGCTTGGCAATTGGTCTTATATCACATTTGGAGTGTGTTTGGACAGGTTTTCGTGCACTGTAGCAAGGCAATGCATACATGAGTGGTGAATGGCAAATTTAGCATAACACCTCATTTTCACTAATCACTTTGGTTTTGGTTAAGCTTGATTAACAAAAGTGATTAACAGCTCATATATATTCTTAATCATAACAGAAAATCACATTAGCATTCATTTCAAACAAATCTAGAATCCAAAATCCCAAATTCTCTCAACTTTTCATTTCACTTTTTCTGCAAATTTTCCAAAGAAACTTATGCTGTTCTTCAAGGATCCATCATTCACAAGCATTGTTGGAGCTTCTGTAAGCAAGAACTCATCCATTTCATGCAGAATCAAGAACTGCACAATTGAGCATCATCAATGGCAGCTGGAATTTAGAGCAAGATCGAGCATAATTGAGCTTCGAGGTTTCTTCCATTCATCAACATAATCAACATAGAGCTTCTGTTTCGTGCTTACAAGCCTTGAAACTCAAGATTCCAGTTCTGCGATTCTTCAAAGGTTGGAATTCGAAACTTTCAATTCATGAAATTAGGCTATGGCTTAGGTAGATCGTCTATTGTAGAGCATGCTGCACTTTGTAGATTTGAATTTCATCAAGTATTGATCGAGATATTGTGAATTGAAGTTTGATGCTCAAATTTTCTTTTGATCGATTTGGATTTGTTAGTGAGAATTAGAGGAAATCATGTTAGGATTGTTGTTGTGCTTGAGAAGATGAATCGATTAGTGTATTCACTTTCAATTTCTGTGAGATTTGTTCATCACCTGGATTTTGGACGAAGAACATGATGAATATGTTCAAGAACCATTGCTAGATCGCGTTTGATCCACATATCCGTGTTTCTGCATGTTTTTTTCTGTTTGTGAGCCATGAGCCAATCATATCGTGCCACTGCATAAAATGAAACGCAGCGTTTCACCATTGCTGCTCCTTATTTACATGTTTGCCATTATTTTCCATTTAATCCATTAATTCATTTTCATTTCAAATTTTAATTTCATTTTCATCTTCAATCTTAGAAAAATCATAAGTCATTCAATACTTGTCCAAATAATGTGGGATTTTTTGTGAAATGTTCCTCATGATCTCTAGTTTTTTATGGTGATTTTTCCAGAAATTATGCACGTGTGGATTTCTGTTTTGCCTAGGGTTTGTTCATGTGTATCCAATTTGTACCTTCCATGCCATTTTGCTTGTAAAATAATGATGCTTAATCCAATGAGGCTGAAATTTTTTGTGCTCAATCTAGACACCTTTAGGAGCATTTTGATATGTGGTTTGTGATTTTTGAGTTTCTGGATTGTGAGATATGACTTTTTGAGTAGAGGTGTGACAATTTGTGTCACACCATTTCTTGTGCAACTTCATGATTTTTGTTACCATGCCATATGAGCTTGAATTGAGCTGGATTTTTGCATGAGGATACTTATGAATGTTGAGAATGCTTGTGAATTTTCCTGGAATGTTTGAATGCATTTCCAATTTGATTGAGATTTTCTCCCCTGTTTGACCAATTGTTGACTTCTTGTGAGTCATGATTTCATTTGATTTGTGAAATTCTTGTGGTTTATTGGATGGACTTGAAATTTGGCATGTGTATTATAGACATCTTGAAGTTTGTCATGGCTTTAATTTCATTCATTTATCATCCTTGGTCTCTGTTTTATGATTGCTTGAAGTGGATACATGTTTTGATGCTTTGTATGAGCTTGTTTGAACTTATGTTGACTTTATGAATTTAATTGCCTTGCTTCCCTTGGTCCAAATGACTTGAAATTTGGTGTGTAGGTCATGTTATGAATGCTGTTTGACCATGAATGTTTTGGTGATTTATTGAAATGTTTGTGAGTTGATTTGAGTTGAATCATTCTGTTTGGTTGTATGAGGTCCCAAATTGCATGTTTTGTACTCTTTGCTTCATGAAATGATAATGGTTGATGATATGAATGTGAAACCACTTGGATTTGCTTCCTAATTGATTGATCTTGGTTTTTGATAAGTTTCATGTTTTGTTTTGGCTTATTGATCTCATTTTGACCCTAGTCTTGTACTAGTGGTTTGTGCTCTCACATTTGAGCTTTGTTTCAGGTTTAAAGCACAATTTGCTTATGCTTGATGATGTGCCCTCAATTGGAGTTGGCTTGTTGCTTGTTTATGACTAACTTTGAATTTGTTTTGTAGGTTTTGGAACTTGAGTTTGTGCCATGTGGCTTGCACCTTTGTGCATTGACTGTTGTTTGACTGTATAGTTAACTGTTGACCATTGTCTGTTTGCTTATTGTTTGAGCTGAGTACTGATTATATTGGATTGATTTCAGGTACCTTAGTTGCTATAGTTACTTTGTGAACTTGATTGTGCTTTGCTTGCTAGCTTGAGCATTGAGGTATAATGATCTCTTCTCCATGTAGTCTGGAAGACCTGGCCTGTTACTTGGCCAGGCACCTGTCTGAAGTCCTCCTTAAGAGGCAATGTTTGTGCTTGTTTATTTTTGTCCCCAAGCAGGAAAAAACCTTTGTTAAGGCAATTGGCAGACACAAGAGATGTGCAATCCATCTCCTGCTATTCAGTTGAGTCATCCCTCTGCTCACACAACTGGTGTTGAGGCATTGTGGATAGTAACCCAAGATCCTTGTACAGTTGTACAGTTGAGTCAGTGTCATAAGTGTAGAAGGGTTCCCACTTTCTGAACCCACACTTCATTGTCTGAAGCTCTCCCAGGCCAGGGATAGGAGCTGTGAAGTCTCATCTTCACTCACCTTTCATCAGCTTCACCCTAACTCTCAATGTTAGGGTTAAGAGCTAACATCACCCTGATACAGTTGGCTTGCTCTTGCAGCCTAACCTTTGTTTGAGCCCCACTTGGTGTGTATATAGTGTGTGCTATCTGTGATTGTTTGCTTTTGCCTGTGCTTAGGTTTAGCTTGCTCCCTGTGCAAGTTAGCTAGAAACCTTGACTTAGGGATGATTTTGCATGATAACATCTAGGCTCGAGTTAGTCTCCCTAGTTGTGTCTCCCTCTGTTATCTGGTTAGGCTAGTCCTGTGTCCCTGCGTAGGGGAACTACGTCGCCCTGATCCTCATACCAGATGAGGTACGTAGGCAGGAGATGAGCTGATCTCTCCGGGCGCCCTTTTGTTTTGTCTTTGTGTGTGTCAGGAGATGGATGTAAGCCCAGCGATTGGCATTCCGTATCCTCTTGTTGTGTGCTTGGAGTCCGGTATAAGTCCATCAAGTGGCATCTGGTTTCCAGTGTGGGTGTGTTTTGGGTTCGGAATCTGATATAAGTCCAGCGATTGGCATTCGGATTCCATGTTTGCCTGTTTCTGTGTGGAGTTTGACGTAAGTCCAGCGATTGACAGTTGATTTCCCGTGTTGTTTTATCTTGCGTGCGTGAGCCGAGCTACGGATGCTCTGATTCTTCTTCGTCCGAGAAGATACGTATGCATAGGATGCGATATCCTAGCGAGCATGTGTTTTTCCCAGTCCGAACTACGTCGACTCTGATGTCTATGCCTGATAGACTACGTAGGCCCAGGATGCGATATCCTGCCGAGTCAGTTTCTTTTGTTTTCCTGTGTCTCTTTCAGCCAGTGTGTGTTTGTTTTGAGCAGTGTTTAGCAACCATTTTCCTTCCTTTTGTGCGTGGATCCCGTCGAGTACGACGGATGCGTAGGGGTGCTAATACCTTCCCTTCGCGTAACCGACTCCCGATCCCATTCTCTTTGGTCGCGAGACCATGTCTTTCCCAGGTTTACTTCGAGCGTTTCCTTTCCCTCTTTTGGGATAAATAACGCACGGTGGCGGCTCTGTTGTTCTTGTTTCCCGCCGATTTTTCGCGTAATGCGACACTTAGTATTTCCACCTCTGGATCGGGCCTCGGTTGCTCAACCAATTCCTTCAGCTTCCCCTGGCCTTCTACCATACCAGTCATCAATGTCATGAACTGATCCATCCTTTCACGCATATCAGCCAGTTCTTTTTGTATCTGGTCCATTGCTAGTCGTGGACGGTTTTCCTTTGTCGGGTACCTGTGAACTCGCTTGGGACCAATAACTGACTGCAACAGGGAACAAACATTAGACATTACGGTGACACCTGCAAAACAAACAAGGGTTAGTATGTATGGTATGCGATGCACTGCTTATTCGATTTTAAGGCCCCCCTTAAAAAGGGAATACCCCGCAAATGAATAAGCATGAGATGTTGGATGCAAATATGCAGATGATGTTATGCAATGCAATGGCATTTCAATCAGAATTGCTGGATCCGCTTGAACATCTGTCAGGTTGCACTGCCTGGAGAGAAATTAAGAGGATCAAGCAAAGCACACCAAACAAAGGTCATGGGATGGATCATGTTATCCTTAATATCAACCATCCATTTTTGGTGGATTATGGTTTACACCTTATCAACACCCAAGTTTCATTGATATTAAGAATACCTGAACGGATCAACCATGAATCAAGGGTTTGTTGCAAGTCACGAGCATGGAGTTTAGGTTAAGAACCACCCAAAGGGAGTGTACTAAGGTTTAAACCTGCCAAACATGTTCTACAAAAGGTTCCCATAATCATAATCCCATCTTTCGGATATTATCGGAGGAACGACTACTCGTATTCCAAAAATATTCTCAAGAGAGACTCTTATGAGTGTAGTATCACGTAACAATCGTATCAAATCTTACACTTGAACGACTTTCGCACTACGTCCTACGAATAGGCCAAGATGGGTTTGGTAAACTAAGATCCTTGGCTTCTAAGGTCTATATTGGAAAAAGTAATGTCTAACCACAACTTACTTGTGTGACATTATTGATCCCAACATGACCTCCACCAAGTGAATGGGCTTGCAAGTCAACTTGCTAAGGAATAACTCCACACAAGTCAACAAGACTATGTCATTCTCCTATCCTAAGTGCACTCGAGTTCGGGTATAGAACTCATCTCACAAACAGAACCAGCAGATACGGCAGCCATATGTACACAATGCAATAAAGCAGGTAAATGGTGAAAGATAAATAACTGTACAAAAGAATAAAGCAAAAAGGCAATCAGAATAAATCTCCCAAATGGTTTCCCGCAAGCAAAGTGGAATATCCAGCGAGCTATCCCTGCAAAAGTCATGTGAGCCTTCACAAAAACTCAACAAAAGGGTTAGTGAAACACGATAAGGATTATGAGAAAACATGCTATGACAAACGTAAGTCAGATTAGAGCAAAACAGAAAAGAGCAAATGCTACTGTCGCGATCGCTACTGTCTCGCCTAGCGAAGGCTCGGCGAAGCGTCGCTGCGTGCTCGCCTAGCGAAGGTGTTAACGAGCGCCTGCGGGTTTTGGATTTTTCATGGATAACAGTATGGTTTTAGAAACCTTAAACCCTGTGGCATACACTTCAGAAATCATGTGATTAAACATTCAAGGCATAGGTTTCACCCATTCATGCATATGCGAAACCTAACGATATCCATACTTCCAAATTCAAACATAATACATCACACATTTAGAACATTCAAATTGAAGGTGTAAAATAATGGGAATAGGGCAAACCTAATTGGAGAGCTTGATTGAAATTGAGTTGCACCCGTGAGGTTTACAAAACAATCTTTAGGGTTTATGTGAGGCAGAGGTGATTCTGTGCAGTTGAGTTTCCCTCAGGGTTTGGAGGCTGCTCTGAGTTCTCTGTCAGGTAGTCTCTCTAGGTTTTGTCCAGGGTTTTGTTCCAAGGAAACCTCAGAGTGTTTTTGCTTCTCTTCCTTTTTCTGTCTGTTCTCCCTCTTTTATAACTTGATTTTCATGGCTTTGTGGGCTCAAATGAGAGATGTCAAAGTCCAAGATTTTTCTATTATATTTTATTTATTTATTTATTTAAATTTTTTTTTTCGTTTTTTTTTTCGTTTTTTGTTTTTTTTTCGTTTTTCATTTTTTTTTAAATAAAGTTTCTTGGATCTGATTCTGATTGACATGATTAAATGCAATATGAAATGTTAAATGACCTAAAAATGTATGCATGAATGAGGAGGGCAAATTTTGGGGTGTTACAAGTAGCTTCACCCTCGACTGTTGGCACAAAGCCATGATGAGACAAGGGAAAACAAGGGGGCAGTTAACTCGTGCCCCCGACTTCAGCCCGCTCTCAACCACAGACTTCATCTCAATTGCAATGATTCGCGCCACATCGATCTGTATATTAGTAAGAATACAGTGGACCAAGTGTGCCTCTGGGATCGGCACGGTCGACCTGTGTGACTTGGGCTTAATGTTAGTCAAAACCAGCATCAAGATCAGCTGAGCCAAGGGAATCATATCCTCCCGATGGTACCTCACAGGAACCCCAGATGGGTTCACCTCAACTAACTTTCCCTCAAACAACAGGGCCGCAGAAATAGAATCAGTGTCCCTGTGGAGCCTCAGATCTCGGTGGTATGCATCCCTCTCATTAGCTCCCAGATGGAGCGGTTCACCCAACACTCGGTTAATAGCATCCCTATCGAAAGCAACCTAACGTCCTGACACTCTTGTAGTCCAAGTGAAAGGCTCGTCGTCATTCGGCAGTGCGTTCGCATAGAACTTGCGCACTATCTCAATATCATAGCTTTCGAGTGGAGCAATCAACCTGTCCCATTTCTTGCTATGTATCAACCCAGCAAATGTCCGATAATCGCCTTTGGGGTTGATCATAAACCTCTTCTCTGGCAAGATTTTTCTTTTTTCCAACGCCACATAACATGCGGCTTGCTTTGCCCCGATGAATTTGTCGGTGTCAAATTGAACTGGCACAGTGCGGGAAGTGCTCCCGACCTTTCTCCTTTTCGAAGCACTTGCCTGGATGCCATCTGTAAAATCATAGAAAAGATACAGCACACAACCACAAAACAGATTAGAGAGCAAAACAGAAAAACCAAATACTGTCATGGTCGCTACTGCTTCGCTTAACGAGGACCCGGCGAAGCTTCGCTACTGGTTCGCTTAGCGAAGTGGCAGCGAATGCTCGCCACAGATTCGCCTAGCGAGATGCTAGCGAATGTTACGGGATTCTGAGTTCTCCACTGTTAACAATCCAATTTCAGAAAACCCAAAGTCTAATAATACCCAATCTCCCAAATTTCAGAAACAAAGTAATTTAACATGCTAGGAATCGTTCTAAACATACATGCAAACCTAAAAACCCAATCTCCCAAATTCAACCCTAATGATTCATTCTTCAGAATTTACAATATTGAAAGCAAAAAAGAATGGAGACAGAACAAACCTGATTTAAGAGGTTGATTGATTTTGAAATGCAACGGGTAGGGTTTGTACAATGATGATTCTCACAGAGATTGTGCGAGATGGAAGTGAAAAGTGTGCAAGTGAGAGTGAGTTCGATCCTTATATTCAGACTTAAAACAAAATAAAGAGTTTTGGGCCCAAATGAGTGGCCCTGTGAAATAGAATAAAAGTTCTGTCACGCTGCGTTCGCTACTGTCATCGCCTAGCGAGCAACTAGCGAATCAGCTCGCTACTGTCTTCGCCTAGCGAGCAGCTAGCGAGCATGACAGGATTTTGTTTTTTCAAAACAGCATGCACAACACATTTCAGCAAGGTTCCATCAATTTGAACACCAATACCACACAACGCAAAGCTATAAATACTTACAATGTTGGGGTGCCTCCCAACAAGCGCTTGTTTAACGTCGGATAAGCTCGACGGTTCGAGATGCTCACAGAGGAGCATCCAAGCAGATTGCACATCTCTCGCGATCCACAAGACCGCCAAGATAAATCTTCAAACTTGGCCGTTAACAATCCAACTATCTTTCTTCTCCAAGTCCTCAATGACAACAACTCCATACTCTTTGACTTCTTTAACACAATATGGCCCGGACCATTTAGATTTCAATTTTCCGGGGAATAGCCTCAACCTAGAATTGAACAAAAGGACCAACTGTCCGGGCACAAATTCCTTCTTCCTAAGCTTTTTGTCATGATACTCTTTCACCTTTTCTTTGTACAACCAACTCGAGTGATATGCGGCATTACGCATTTCTTCCAACTCAAGCAATTGCACTTTTCTTTTTTCACCGGCCAAATCCTTATCAAAGTTCAATAATTTCAGACCCCACAAAGCTTTGTGCTCCAATTCGACCGGCAAATGGCAAGTTTTACCAAATACCAATTCAAAAGGAGTTAGCCCAATTGGAGCTTTAAAAGCGGTACGGTATGCCCATAAAGCTTCATCCAACTTTTGCGACCACTCTTTTTTAGAATTTGACACGGTTTTTTCAAGAATTCTCTTAATCTCACGATTAGAGACTTCGGCTTGACCGTTTGCTTGTGGGTGATACGGAGTCGCCACTCTATGTAATACAACGTAATGTTTCAAAACGTTTTCTAACGGTGCATTACAAAAGTGTGACCCTCCGTCACTAATCAACACACGGGGGGTTCCAAAACGGAAAAAGATGTTTTTCTTCAAAAAATTTATTACCATTTTAGCATCCGCCCGAGGTGAGGCAATCGCCTCAACCCACTTAGAAACGTAGTCAACCGCCACAAGCATATATTCATTACCATATGAGGATGGGAATGGTCCAACAAAATCGATACCCCAACAATCGAATACTTCAACCTCTTGGATGTTTTGGAGAGGCATCTCGTCTCTCTTACCAATCCCACCACTTCTTTGGCAACTATCACAACTTTGCGCATGGGCATTTGCGTCTTTGAAAATAGTAGGCCAATAAAATCCTGACTGAAGGACTTTAGTGGCCGTTCTTACCCCATTGTAGTGTCCTCCGTAAGGCGAGTTGTGACAATGCCAAAGAATGCTTTGTGCTTCATCGCTAGTAACACACCTCCTCAAAAGGTTATCACCACCCAATTTAAACAAGTATGGGTCATCCCATACGTAGTACTTAGCATCCGAGAGAAATTTCCTTTTTTGGTTCAAAGTTAGGTCGGGAGGCACCAAATCACTAGCCTTATGGTTCGCAAAGTCCGCAAACCACGACCTAACTTGAACTTTGAAAAGTTTTTCATCAGGAAACTCTTCCCGGATTTCCTTCTCGGAAGCGGTAACCTCCACATTAACTAAGCGAGATAAATGACCCGCCACCAAATTTTCCGATCCTTTCTTGTCTTTGATTTCAAAATCAAATTCTTGCAACAAGAGGATCCAACGGATGAGCCTTTGCTTCGAGTCCGGTTTGGTGAGCAAATATTTAATCGCCGAGTGGTCGGTATACACTATGACCTTGGACCCAATAATATAGGACCTAAACTTTTCAAGCGCATACACTATCGCAAGTAATTCTTTTTCGGTGGTGGCATAATTAACTTGAGCCTCATTAAGAACTTTACTTGCGTAGTGTATCGCATGAAATTTTTTCTCTTTTCTTTGGCCTAATACCGCTCTAATTGCATAGTCGCTCGCATCACACATGAGCTCAAAATTTAAATTCCAATTTGGAGCGACTATAATTGGAGCGGTAACCTATTTTTCCTTTAAAACTTCAAAAGCATGTAAACACTCATCAGTTAAAAGAAATACCTGATCCTTAGCCAGCAAGTTACTCAAAGGCCTAGCTACCTTCGAGAAGTCTTTGGTAAAGTGCCGATAGAAACCGGCGTGCCCCAGAAAGCTTCGAATTCCCTTCAAATTCACCGGAGGAGGCAACTTTTCAATCACTTCAACTTTAGCACGATCAACTTCAAGCCCTCTTGAAGAGACTTTATGGCCAAGCACTATACCCTCGGTCACCATGAAGTGACACTTCTCCCAATTAAGAACAAGATTTGTCTTCGCACATCTTTCAAGAACCGTTTCCGAGTTGTCCAAGCATAGACCAAAAGAACCACCAAATACGGAGAAATCGTCCATAGAGACTTCCATTATTTTCCCGATAAGGTCGACAAAAATAGCTTGCACACATCTTTGGAAAGTCGTCGGTGCATTGCACAACCCAAAAGGCATTTTACGGTATGCGAAAATTCCAAAAGGGCATGTGAAAGCCGTCTTTTCATGATCGGTCAGGTCAACCGCAATTTGGTTATACCCGGAATAGCCATCTAAGAAACAATAATATTGTTGCCCAGAAAGTCTTTCTAGCATTTGATCCATGAACGGGAGTGGAAAGTGATCTTTTCGAGTTGCGGTATTCAACCGCCTATAATCAATGCACATACGCCACCCCGTTTCCACTTTTGTCGGGATCAACTCATCTTTTTCATTTCAAATCACGGTAATGCCACCTTTCTTTGGAACCACATGTACAGGACTAACCCATGGGCTATCCGAAATCGGGTAAATCATTCCCGCATCCAACAACTTAACAACCTCCTTTCTAACAACTTCCTTCATAGTAGGATTTAAGCGGCGTTGCGGTTGAGCTACCGGCTTAAAGTCCTCTTCCATTAAGATCTTGTGCATGCAATAGGAAGGACTAATTCCTTTGAGATCAGAAAGAGTCCAACCTATGGCTTCTTGATTCTTTTTCAAAACATTGATCAAACGGGCTTCTTCATTCTTTGACAAAAGATTGCTTATGATAATCGGCTTTGCTTCGGTCTCGTCGAGGAATGCATACTTCAAATTAGAAGGTAACATTTTCAATTCAATCTGCGATTTTTCTTCATTAACCTCCTTCTTCAATACTTCCTCCTCAACTTCCCACGGATGTAACTCTTTTAGACTATCAAGTTCCCTTAGGCATTCATCAAGAGCTTGCTCTTCTTCAACTGTGAAAACTTCAAAGGAGTCATCAAGAGCTAACTCCATAGGAGACATCTCATGAATATGTTTAGAAACTTCAAAAGTTGCCTCTTCGATCACATCAATGCGAAAGCTATCACGACTATCTTTTGAATGCTTCATGGCTTCGAATAGATCAAAAGTAACTTCTTCATTTTGGACCCTTACTTTCATCAAACCGACGTCAACGTCAATCATCATGCGTGCGGTTTTCATGAACGGTCGGCCAAGAATAAGCGGAGCATCATCATCCTCTTCCATATCAATCACAATGAAATCAACCGGGAAGAAGAATTTGTCAACTTTAACCAAAACATCTTGAGCTAACCCATGAGGATGGGTAATCGACTTATCGGCCAATTGCAAAGTCATCCGGATGGCCTTCATTTCAATGTTGCCAAGCCTCTTCACAATAGACAATGGTATTATATTAATGCTTGACCCTAAATCTATTAGCCCTTTTCCGACATAGACATCACCAATTTTAACCGGCAAAGTAACTCGTCCCGGGTCAACCTCTTTTTTTGGAAGCGTCCGTTGAATGATTGCACTAAAACTAGCATCTAGGATAATTGTCTCCGGTTCCGAGTACCTCCGCTATTTAGTAAGTATGTCTTTCATGAATTTCTCATACTTAGGCATTTTCTCCAATGCTTCGGCAAACGGAATGTTCACTTGAAGTTGTTTGAATATATCCATGAACCGGGCGTAATGCCGTTCATTACCCCTCTTAGATGGAGCATGTGGATACGGAAGGTTTTGGATTGGACTAGCGCCCACTACCTCCTTTCCTTTAGAAACTCTAGAATTCCTCTCTCTTTTATTTTTTACTCCCTCCACCTTCACTTCATCACTCTTATTTTTTTCAACTTCCACACTTTCTTTATTTTCTACTTCGCCATTTTTTTCATTCTTTTCAACTTCTTCCTCACTCCACTCCCCAACTTCACCATCAATGTTATGCTCTATTTTTTTCTCATCTATTTTCTCATCCTCTTTTTTTTTACTCTCATCTCTTTTGTTACCCTCACTAATCAACTCCCTTCCACTTCTCGTCGTTATCGCTTTACAATGCTCTTTTGGATTCGTTTGCGTGTTCGTCGAAAAAAATGGTCCGGGTTGTTGTTCCGCTAGTTGTTTAGCAAGTTGACCGACTTGAGTTTCGAGATTTTTGATTGCCGCATCGTTACTCTTTTGATTAGCCATAGACAATTGCATAAATTGTGTCAATGTCTCTTCTAACTTTGAAGTCACGACCGGCGGTTGTTGAGGTTGGTAAGGATTTTGACGGCTAGAAGTACCACCCTCATAACCTTGGTTATGGTGATAGTTAGCCCTTGGTTGGAACCCTTGATTCCCTTGAAAGTGTCGTTGTTGATTTTGAGGATGTTGTTGATACGGTTGTTGTTGTTGTTGCCTCGGTTGGTAGTCTCGTTGATTCGCCGTGTAATTCACCTCTTCGAACCCGGGAGGTGGACAAAACCCGGTGTCATGATCACCCTTGCAAAGCTCACAATAAGCTATTTGTTTAGCTTTTGAAGGCTCTCTCAACTCTTTTATTTGTTGAGTTAAGAGTTCAACTTGTTGTGAAATGAGTTTATTTTGGGCAAGAATAACATCGTTTGTCCCAAGTTCAAGCACTCCCAGTTTCTTCAAAGTGTTGCCTCTACTTTGACTTTGGAGGTCATTTAGAGCCATACGATTAATGATATCAGTAGCTTCGTCGACGCTTTTAGACAACAAAGAACCACCCGAGGTAGCATCCAATAAAGTCTTGCAATTAGGTTGAAGGCCATTCTTGAAAATATGGATTTGCGTCAATTCGTCAAAACCATGCCCTTTGCACTTTCGAATCATGGATTTAAATCTCTCCCATGCCTCATTCAATGATTCGTTGGCTCCTTGCGAAAACACGGAGATAGCCGTTTTGGATTCCATGAACCGGTTGTGGGAGAAAAATCTTTCAATGAACTTCTCTTCCAACACATTCCAATCCGTCATGACTGCAGGTGTTTGATCCAAGTACCAATCTTTGGCTTTGCCGAGCAAAGCATGAGGAAATAGTCTTTTGAACAACGATAGCTCTTGAGCTTGATCAACTTCGGCCGCCAATGCTATCTCGTAAAATTTGGTGAGAAAAGCAAAGGGGTCTTCATGGTCCATTCCGGTGAATGGACTTCCATATAGCAAGTTAAGAGTTCCCGTCTTCATCTCGGCTTGCCTTCCCGTGTGGTTGGCAAACTGAGCTGTATTCCTCGGACTGTTGACACATGGTGTGGAAATGGGCGGTGGTGATGGTGGATCCATGATAGGTGTGAAAGGTGGTGGGTGTGTTGTAGAAGAACCTTCTCCTTGTTCTTGTCGTTGTCTAGCATGTTGCCTCCTTCGTCTCGTTCTGCTATTCAATCTCCTTGCGGTTCTTTCAATCTCGGGATCAAAAAGAAGTTGGTCCTCAGGAACCTGCCCTCGCATAAAACGAAAGCTGCACACTAAACCAAACAAATTAACAAGCACAAGTCAAAAATTCAGAGTTACAAATTTAGCAACTATTGCGATGCTCGCAATATCAATTCACAATCCCCGGCAACGACGCCATTTTGTCGAAACAGGGTTAGAGTATCGGGTTTTGTTATCGTCTCCATAGGGATTATGTGATATTGCCGCCGTTCGACAGTTGTTAAGTTCTTAACTTATAGTAACAAGGGGGTTTTAGTTTTCGGTTACGGTAGCTTGCATAAAAAGTAAGAAATTATGGTAAAAGTTTTGGTTTTACGATTTGAGAAAGATTGTCAAAGTTAGAGTACGACGATCACTTTGCATGCATATGTTCGATCAAACAAAACTCATAAACTCCATTAGATGATAAACACATCCACAAAGTCCTCCTATTGTGTTTATTTCTAACACACATTGTGGTTTTTCTCATTTTGATCCATTGTTGATCTCTCACATAATCTATCAAAATGATAACTTTTAGGTTTAACTTTTTTAGTGAACAAACTCATTCATTACTATCTCTATCTAAAGAACAAGGATGGATGAAAACCTAGGTCAAGAGTTGGAAAACACCTTTCAATCATAAACCAACACAAAGAGTTATCAATAAAACAAGGTTTTCACCATACATTCATCATCAAAGAGTTTACAAATGAAGATCAACCCATATACATACAAAGCTTATGATCATCTACATCTAACCTTGATAAAATGAAGGAATTAGCTACTCATTTTCATGGTAGCTTGTACAACAAGTTTCGGTTGAAGGTTGATCTACATCCGAGTCAAAGAATGGAGATTGGATGGGAATCCACCTTCTTTTTGTAAAATATTGTGAAGAGAAGAAGAAGTATGAGAAAATGGGTTTCTAGGGCACAAAAATCACCTCTAGCAAGAAAACAAGTAAAAAGATGATGAAAAATATCTAAGTGTCCTTTCTAAAAAGTAGCCCTTGCTACTTATAGTACTGGTATCTGTAACTATTGTGATGCTCGCAATATAAATTCACAATCCCCGGCAATGGCGCCATTTTGTTGGAATAGGCTTGGTATGTCGGGTTTTTGTTATCGTCTCCACAGGGATTGTGAGATATAGCCGCCGTTCGACAGTTGTTTTAATTCTTAACTCGTAGTAACAAGGGGGGTTTTGGTTTTAGTCACGGTATCTTGCATAAAAGTGTAAGAAAATGCGGTAAAGGTTTCTGGTTTTTCAATTTGAGAAAGATTATCAAAGTTAGGGTTCGACGATCACTTTGCATGCATATGTTCGATCCACAAAACTTATAAACTCCTTTAGATGATAAAATATTTCACAAAGTCCTCCCAATGTGTTTATCTCTAACACAAATTGTGGGTTTTCCCATTTTGATCCATTGTTTATCTCTAACACAATCTATCAAAATGACAACTTTTTGGTTCAACTTTATGGTGAACAAAATCATTCATTACTATCTCTAGCTAACAAACAAGATTGGATGAAAACCTAGGTAAAGAGTTAGTAAACATCTCTCGATCATAAACCAACACAAAGAGTTATCGATAAGACAAAGTTTTCACCATATATTCATCATTAAAGAGTTTACAAATGAAGATCATCCCATACACACACAAAGCTTATGATCATCTACATCTAACCTTGACAAAATGAAGGACTTAGCTACTCATTTTCATAGTAGCTTGTACAACAAGTCTCGGTTGAAGGTTGATCAACATCCAAGTCGAAGGATCGAGATTGGATGGGAATCCACCTTCTTTTTGTAGAATATTGTTAAGAGATGAAGAAAAATGAAGAAAAAGTGTTTCTAGGTTACAAAATTTCTCTAGAACAATGCTGAAAATATCTAAGTAAAAAGTATCTCTTCCAAAAAGTAGCCCCTGCTACTAATAGTACTGTTGTCTGAGTTGTCATGCTCGCTAGGTGAGCAGAATGGTTCGCCTAGCGAGCCCCAAAATAGGCCACCAGAAGTGCCTGCGCCCAGAAAATATCTAAGTCCAGATTTCACATGTTCGCTAGGCGAAGAAACCTTCGCTATGCGAAGCCCACACTTTCACCTTCGCTCCAGCGAGTTTGGATGGTTTTGCTACTGGAATTGCTCGCTGGGAGATCGCTAGTGGCTCGCCTAGCAAGTAAGTGCTAGCTGTGGATTTGTCCAAATCTGGGAGTGTTCGCTACCTCCTTCGCTAGGTGCTCGCCGGGTGCTCGCCTAACGAGCACTTCGCCACAGCACTCGCCTAGCGAGCATACTAATGAATGCATTCTTTTCTTGGTCCCTTTGCCAACTTTCTTGTGCCTTCATTTTCTATTATTTCATGCCTAATTCCTGCACAATAACGCACAAATTAAAGGTACCAAGATCGTTTAACATTGTATTGCAATTCATCTGAAACAAAGGCGGTTTTGAACACTTTAGCAACAAAAAGGAGTGAAAGATGCCCACATTTGATAGCTCAAATAAGCACTTTTGGGCATCTAACAGATACCCATGTAAAGGTAACACTCAAATAGAAAGGGTGAGAATTCAAATCATTATGAAGAAGTATTAATCAAGCACAATGATTAAATCAACACTTAAAGGAATTCATCACACTTCATATAACCATGTAAATAATATTAACCAACATTTATTTCACATGTTTCAAGCACACATAAAAACTCAAGGAGTATAATATTCAAATCCAATATTATATTCTCAAATATACACATAACTACAATTATCACATAATCACATATTCAGTCAAGTTATGTATCCAAACATCATCAAATTCGATTACCATATCTCAGACACACATCACAATCACATCAATGCAAACACTCAATTATCACATAACTCTAATGTGACTCAATGCAAGACATGTGACTCTATGCATGTGGTACCAATGTGAACCCAACGTTTCACCGCTTTCCGATTCAATATCTAGAATCCAAGCCCCCATGTCTATTTCCAATTAAGGATCAACGTCTGCTATGCCTATTTCCAATTAAGGGTCAACGTCTATTTACCACGCCTATTTCCAATTAAGGATCAACGTCTGCTACGCCTATTTCCAATTAAGGATCAACGTCTATTTACCATGCCTATTTCCAATTAAGGATCAACGTCTGCTACGCCTATTTCCAATTAAGGATCAACGTCTAATACCATGTGAACCCACAGTTTCACTGCTTCCACCATGAAGCCGACCATGCCATGAATGAATGTACAAATACCAACACATATGCAATTAAGATCATCTCTATCATCTTAATATTCAACATATTGCCATAATTCAACTCTATGAATTATCCACCAATGGTACATATACACATTCATAACAATATATCATTCACAATCCACCAATGGTACATATACACATTCATAACAATATATCATTCACAATCCAACAATGGTGCATATACACATTCATAACAATCTATCATTCACAATCCACCAATGGTACATCTACACATTCATAACAATCTATCATTCACAATCCAACAATGGTACATATACACATTCATAACAATATATCATTCACAATCCACCAATGGTACATCTACACATTCACAACAATATATTATTCACAATCCAACAATAGTACATATACACATTTAAAATCTCAATTTTTCACTTTTCAAACAGTGTTAACCGGTTAACGCATATGGTTAATCGGTTAACATAAAACATAATCAATTTCCTGGCAATTTTCAACAGTGTTAACCGGTTAACGCATTCGGTTAACCGGTTAACGCAAGACAGAATACAATTTCTAACGTAATTTCAACAGTGTTAACCGGTTAACGCCTTTGGTTAACCGGTTAACGCAAAACAGAATGCTATTCCTGCGTTAACACAAAACAGGATGCAGAATTTCCTACGTTTTTCATCGTTGGAGGACTTCCGGACCTCCGATTTCGATTCCGTAAAAAGCCACACGTTCAGAAAATTATAACTCACACAATACTCTCAACATATAACGTTAATTTGCAGTTTTAGCACAATCAATCACCACAATTCAAGAATAATCATCAAAACCTAATTATTTCAAACAACCATACAAAATTAGGGATTTTAACCTAAGCATACATCTACCCATTGACCCAATCATACTAACCCATAATAATAAGGATTCCCCCCTTACCTCTTCGATTTTCTGGAAACCCTAGCTCCTCCTTATTTTTCCTCTTCTCTTTCTCTATTGTCTTCAATGATCAAATGAACCCTAATTCTCACTCTCCTCACCTCTTACTATTTATATTAGTATTCTATTTGGGCTTAAAGAGTGATACCTCTAATTTAATTAATAGGCCCAATAAGACCTAATATTTAAATATCTCTAATTAGTTCAATTAAATTAAACTAACACAATATACCCACCAAGTTAATTAATTCAATTATTCAATTATATCTCATATCAACTAAATAATTAATTAACACACCAAATTAATTAATATAATCAATTATTATCCTATCTAACAACCAATTAATTAATCAACACTCCAAATAAATAAAATAAAATATAGTAATAATAATATAATAATTAAATACTAAAATTGGGTTGTTACATCATGCTTTTTGGATTATTTTGAAATTAAAGGGAAGATCTCTATTTATAGGTCAAGGAATGGTTCAATTTTTTAAACAATCCATTAGAAAATTAATGAGCTAATTAATTATACAAATCAATTAGGAACATACAACAATTGATTATTGATGCCCAAATTGGAAGATTTTAATAGAGTCGTTACAATTTATTAAGACACTTTCATAATCGACTATAGAATGGATTCACCCTTACCTAATTGATTAGACATTTTTTAATCGATTAGACAATTCAAAAATTTGTCCTAATCGATTTGGAAGTTCCCAATTTTATCTGGCCAAGTTCCAAAACTTTTTTGATGATATTATTTGAAAGTGAGAGGGTGCAAAAGTAGTTTTAGGTGTGTGTGTGTATGTGTGATTTAGCTATATTAATTATGATTTTTTTTTTACAAAACACTTATCACACAACTATATATGATCAGGCAAGGTTTCACAATTTCTCTCTTTCACACTCTGAAGCTTAAAGTCCTTTTGCCGGATATACCAATCATATAGGTACTTCACTTGAATCTTCTTTTGAATGAGACTTGAGATATCTTCAAGTCAGATGCCATAATTAGAGCATATCACCAGTGATCGTAAAACTCTAATTCTTTAGCTTGACTCGGAGGAATAACTTGGTCAACCATCTTGAGCATATTTGACTCCTAGATTTAGTAATTGCTTGTGTTCATGCGTTGTTGTTATTAAAATCACTTTAATAGTTATTGCAACTTCATGTGTTATTGTCATCAAAACTATGAAATTATCACGGACAAGCATATCTTGATTATCTATGAGTTTTGATCATTTCCTAATTATACATGGAAGCAGATAGTTCTACACCATGTTACCATGAATCAGGCGAGTCATCTAGAAAATGAGCGACATAATTAAGAAATAAGTGCCCCTCCTTATAAATAGGAGACTAGGGAGTCTATGGCATATCCTTAGTGTTATGGTGCCCCCTCTGGGGGAATTTACATTATTACCAATACATAACCCTCAAGCATGATGTCTTTATAATGGTAGAAGTGATTTATTTGTTCCCTTACTTGCAACAGTTTAGGCAAGAATGTAACTTGAGTCTCTCATGCGAGACTTTAACTTGAGTCCCTCAATAGAGACGCTTAGATGAGTCCCTAAAGTGAGACTCTTAACAGAGTCACTCAGGTGAGAATTTACGTGAAGTTTTTTAGGCAAGACTTATAGTTGAGTCCCTTGAGAAAGACTTTAAGTTGAGTCTCTCAGGAGAGACTCTATGTTTATTCTCCCAAGTGAGACTCTTAGTTGAGTCTTCAAGACATGAATTTATGTTGAGTCCCTTAGGTGAGAATCTTAGTTGAGTCCCTCCGGAAAGACTTTAAGCTAAGTCCCTTAGGTGAGACTTTATTTTCAGATCTAGAGGCAAGACTCTTACTTGTTGGCTTGCACCCTACGAGATATTTTCATACATAAGTTTAGTATTTATATTTCCTCTAGGGGGGACAAGAATATTTAAGGGAAGTCCATCATTTAGATTCCTTATATGGGCGGGGCATTAAGTCCTAGGCCTTTGGCCGACACGAAACAATTTTCCCTAAGACTCCTTGGGCACTCTGAATGTTGGAGGAGTCTTTAGTAGTCGTGGCTGGCCCTTGAGAATGGTTTCATAGGTGTCGGCTGACATGTACTGCGTTGGTTTCTCAAAAGAGTAATTGGGAACGTGAGAATTAAATGTAGTCCCACCATTGAAATATTTCACCATTTTTCTCTTGATGTGTGACCTGAAAAGGTGTGGATTGGTGTGAGATAGCATAATGTGAACTCGAGTGCACTTAAATTTGAGTGAGTCCCTAAGATGAAATTTGACCATGCACATGCTTCTTACTTTCAATTTGATATGTTCGATTGCCTTTGCATATATAAGGATAAAAATAGATAGTGGTGAATTGTTTTTGCTATCGTGTAGTCTGAGTTTCCTTTGTCTCTTTGAATATTACCCTTTTCTCTAAGAGCATATTCTTCAAGAGTAAATATTGTTACATATTCAAACTTTTAACGCTTTAAAGCTTCAACTCTTTGGTCTTATCCATGCTTTATTGTTTTTGACCTTACATTTCTAGGTACCTTTCCTCTCTTCAGCTTTTGATTCCAGTATTTTACTATATTTTTGCTACTATGAACGATTACCCAACTACTATGAAAGTTGTTGGGTTTTAATTGAATGGTTGCTTATGATTGTATTCAGTTCACTATCCAACCATGTGCTTAATCCACAAACTAAAGTTACACAATTTTTTAAACATATTTATGTGTCAACTTTATGAGTAGACGACATCCTTAAATATGACCAAAATATTTTTGTTATTCTCTATAAGTTGTAGAAAGTATTTCCACCAATTTTTTTTTGATTCTACGAAACATCTTTCATTGGAATTTTGAATATGAAGATATCCTTGGTGGGCTTGTTTAATATAGATGGATTTATCCATTTGAAATATCCAAGGGTGATTCAAAGCGATCAATCAAAAATAAGGGAAGAGATGTGGATCAATATGTGCACATTACTTGCATAGCGAAACATCACATTTTTGCTCCCAATATTTCAATCAAATGATGTTGACTTTAACGAATAAAGTCAAATTACCTTCTCAGTATTCAATCATCACGACAATCTTTCTAGAAAAAGAATTGCAATTTGCTAATGTTCATGTGTTGATTAACTTTGTTGAATTTAAACCATATATTAAGTACATATTTATTTTTGAACGCCTTAGATTTAATAGTTGTTACCTTCTAGCTTATATTGTATTTCGATATATCACATTTAATACCTACTATTTTTAAAGCATGGGTGAAAAAATATTGACTACTTACACACATGCCTATTTTTCAACATGGATCAAGCAACATTTATCATGCATTGTTGCATAAAATCTCGGAATAATCCATTTGAGAAGCTTGTCTGAAATCCCTCATTAACGTTCAAATTAATGGCACAAATACTTTGGGAGAAGATATAAAACTCACATTCAAACATGGACAAAAGGGAAGGAAATCATAAATAATGGTGTATTCGTAAAAGGAGTTACATAAGGTGGCAAAGATAATTTCTAGTGTATTATTACACATGTTTAAGAGTTGGTATACAATTAGATGGACTCAAAAATAAATTTGTCTTTTTTTATTTTGAATGGTATGATCCATCTTCTAGAGGGACAGAAAATAGATAAAAAAAATATAAAAATATTAAAGTTAAAATGGATAAAAGGTACAAGAGTATGACCCTTTTATAATTGAAAATAGTGTTATGAAAGTTTATTACGTACCTTATCCTTCATTTTAACCACGTAAAAACAATCATATCGAAACTGATGATCTAATGAAAGATGATGCATCCCAAGATTATGAGATTTCACCAATAAATGAGGGGATTAAGATCGAAGAAATTATAAGTTGGTGTAATATTATAGACATGGCTCAATAATTTGATGTAACTATCTTATTGTCAACTAATCTTATGGGTGAAGAGCATGAAAATTTAGAGTCTGAAGACAATATTATATCAGATGAAGACAATGATGATTACGAATATCCATAGTTTGAATAAGAAGCTTTTGTAACATTATATAATGTATTATTTAATGTATTTCTATAAATACATTACTTAATATATTAAATAAGAAACATTTGTTCTATTTTACTCTTTGTACTTATAATAGTATTGATATATTTATTATTTTATTTTTTCTCTCAAAATAGACAAAAAAATGTCACCCCGACTTGAGGAAAAAGGTAAGGGTAAGAAGATCTGCCACATGAAGATCAATACACACGAGGTTCAAGAATCACTTATGTTTATTTATTTTCCATATTCGAGTCATGTGTATAAAATGTATTTATAAATGAAAATATAAATTAAAGCATATACTTATTTATGGATAAACGGTGTCATATAACATGATTTATTCTCATTAGCCAAATTATTTTAAATGTACATGTTGATAATGTTTGTTGCATTACCTTGAAATTGAATGTTCAATGGATCTAAGAAACAATACTTTTTCAATTTCCTTTCAACACATATCTCATGTAGGACCCTAATTAATAGTTAATGCAAATGTCATAATTTTATTTTAATATATGAGAATAACGAATATAAATTGAAATCACCATAAACAATATACTTACGAGTACCACAAATGTAGTACATGTATGTCCATCGAATCATCTTCCCAAAAAATTCAACAAGACAGCTCTTATGAAGTATAAAAGATTGTTGTGGCTCATGTTTTAATTCAAACACTGAGACTTTTGCGATCTCATGTGTCATCCTTGATAGTCTCTGAGTGTTTTCTAGTTGAGGTGGCGTGGTCTCAAAATTGTGATGCGGGACAGAAAAAACTATCTTTCGAGCTTATACCACTCATAACAACTTCTCAACTACTTTCTCATATATGTCCAACTGATATTGAATCGGGTGGTTGAGTACACCCATTGATTTCAATTTCTATATCATAAAAACAACTGAAATACAACACAAAAATTAAAATACACAAATAATAACAACAACATACAACACAAATATTTTAAATTATATGTATACCTCTACCATATTGTGGGGTACACTTCTCTCGGTCAACCACACCTAACCTCTCTCTCTCTCTCTCTCTCTCTCTCTCTCCTCCTGTATCTTCAGCAACATCCTCTCTCGCTCCTCCTACAATATCCTCTCCCACTCTTCTTGAGTCCACTTCTCCCGCTTTTGTCCTAATACCTCCCTTATCTTTTTAGCAACTATCTCTTCAATTTCTCTCTTATGGTTCGCTTCGTTAATTGGTTGCGATGGCCCAAAATATGACTTCAAGTCTAGGCCTTCTCCAAGACCACAGACGCGTCCAACATGCTTCTCGATTCCAATCTCTTCTACCAAGATATCATGACGATCTCGTGAAACAAAGATACCAATTTTGGCTTGTTCAAACAGTACTTCCTACAACACATATAAAAGTTTATCTTTACCAAATTGAATCAACTCTAATAAGTAGTGTTGAAAAAACTATATCCTTACAATCTTTCCAGCCACTTCGCGTGTAGCCTCTTATGTGAACGAGTCATATGGTCTTTGACATTCCCTCTTCCATTACTTATGGCGTGATGGTGATGATGTACTGCATTCAAGGCTTCTAGAAGTATCTCCCAACTCAAGTTTCCTTTGTTTTCTTTGTTTAGTAATCATTTTGTGTTCAAGTTTATCACATCCTCTACAAGACAATCCATGTGGATAAATATTTATAGCACTATTTTCCTTACCTTTTTTGATCTTATCCAAGAATTTAGGGGTGGTGCGAGACTTTATAAAACCCTCATAAACTTTCTTATCAATATATGAATACTTCATATATGGGGACACTTCATTATCTTTGGGATGTTAATATAATCATATGTGAGACATGTCTTAAAGTCCCTCCAATGCTCACCAGCATATGCAAACTATTTATTTTTCAGCATTGTATCCTCTAGAACAGTAAACACTTCCTACATTTACATAATAGAGTTAATACTAGTATTAAACAAAAAAAAACAAATGGTCATATACACTTGTAAAAAATCATAAAATTCATAATAAATATCGTAATATCAGTCCATATGCTATCTTTCAAATCACTGTCAATATTGTGTCAATTATCTATCAAAATACTCACTTTGGTCTACCTTGTAATGCCAAGTAACCCTTAAAATCATCATCATTTTAACCATAAGTCTTACCGATTCTCAAATCAAAATCAATCGAGGAGCGAACACCATTTTCTTGAGCTTTTGTAACCTTGGTACACATCATGACACCTCTAACTTTTCTTTTACTTTTTTTATTAACAGAGGTTGCAACAGATGTTGTATGAGAGGTACTTGTCCAATCATCCATGTCTGTGTGAATTAAGAAAAATAGCAACATCACACAATATTTCATCCTAAATGATTCAAAACATAGAAACATACTAGATATATGGTATATAGAGATCATAGAATAATACTAACTAGAAACATACATATAAATATAATAAAGACATATGTACATTTAAGTGGTATTACCATTTCTATGAACATTTATAAAATTAATACTATGATGCGAAATAACATTTCTATGAATATTTCTAAAACTAACATCATTTCTATGAACTTTCAGTGGTGAATATGTACCTCAAATGTGACTACGAAACTTCAACGAGATTTTGTAAGAGATGATGTTGAAATAGTTGACGTTGAAAAGATATAATGTTTGGGTTGATGTTGGAAGAGTTTTGATTAAAATCGCCTAATATGTAGGGCTGGAAATGAACCAAACCAACTCGAAAATAGTTCGAGACTCGATTCGATAATTAATTCGTTGGACTTGGTTCATGAACCAAATGAGTCGAACTTGAGCTCAAAACTAAGTTCGTAAAATAAATGAGCTGAACTTGAGCTATGTATAGTTCGACTCGTTAGATTCATGAGTCGACTCGGTTATATATATATATATATATATATATATATATATATATATATATATATATATATATATATAATATATATATATATATATATATATATATATATATATATATATATAATATTTTAAATCATATATCTCAATAGTATTATTTAAAAAAATAATGTATAGATTTTAACCTTTTAACTTATCAAATTAAATATTTTAAAAAATACTTGTGACATTAATTTATACAAAGTAAAATACTTCTAACTCAAAAAAAAACATAATGCACCGTGACTTTTAATTTTAAAGTGCCATTTTAAACTACTTCTAAATTTGTTTTTTAAACTACCACTTTAAAAATAACGTTTTTTAAATATTGTACCATTTATATGATTTAATTTGTATCCTTTTATTATATTGTACTAATAGTTTTTGTTGTACTATTTCATTATATTTGAAATAGTTTTTGAGACAAACTTAAACTCAAAAAGAATAGTTTTTGAATTAGACTTTTAAATTTATCTCTTGAAAGCTTTATTTTGTTTTAATATTTTCCCTTTAAAAAGAATAATTTAAAATGTCAAATATAATAAAAAAATTTAAACTTTAAAAAATGACTTTTTAGTCCGTGAAGTAAACAAACTGAACCTAACGAGTTGAACTGAGTTGTTCAAGAACTTAAAATGAGTCGAGTTCGAGCTTAAAAAAAAGTTCGTGTCGAACTCGAGTCGAGTTTCGAGCTAAACCAATTCTTATCGATTCGAGTCGAGCTGACGACGGGTTCGACTCGCCTCGACTCATTTCCAACCCTACTAATATGTGACAACCTTATGGGTTAAGGGTTGTAAGAGGTTTTAGGGTTGTTGTGATGTTAGAGCTAACTCGCGAAAGGAGACGAGAAGCTCTATATTTGGTATTTTGCATAAATGAATTCCCCTATTCTCAACCTTAGGTGTGAGATATTTATAGAAATCCCTAGGTCTAGATCCCAAACTCTTAGGAAGTATAAACAATTTCTAAGAGCCTGAGAATTATGGATAGTCAACTCCCCTATTATTCAGTAGAATGTAACCTTCTTCTTTTGACTTTCTCTTCGCATCGTTGTGAAATGGGACATATCACTCTGACGTTCCATGGAGTCGAATAAGTCATCCAGAAATAAGCGACATGATCAAGAAATAGGTGTCCATCCTAATAAATAGGCGGCTATGGAGTCTCTCGCTCATCCTGAGAGTTCTGGCACCCCCGAACCTTTACACTTATATTGATACACTATTTAAAGAAGACATATTTGAAAATTTGACCAAACTCTTTTAAGTGTTCAATAAAATAAAATAAAATAAGAATGGAAAAGTACTGTATACTCTATTTTGGACCTTATATAAATATTACGAATATGTATTTGGAATGAAGCTCCACGAGATAGCAAGTATTTCCTAGAAGTATTATGATTTCAAAAGTGTCACTTTCCATTATCTACCATGCCAACTACCTAATAAAAGCTCCGTGTTGGTTTCTACTTCCTTCCGTTATATATAGACTACACTTTCATACTATTTTTCTCATCCTTCACTACCAAATATCACATTTCAATTGATCTTGAATTGAGTACAATGGATTCCAAATCATCATTCCTCATCCTTGGCCTAATGGCCATGGTTCTTCTTATTTCCTTAGAGGTGGCAGCTAGGGACTTAACTGAGACTTCCACTAATACCAAAGAGGGTGAGTTATCTATACATTATTTTTCTTAATTTTCGCTTTAAATGTGTAATTTTTTTCATGAGCATTTTAAGGATTTTTTTTATACTTAACTCTTCTATTGATTATATATATCTTTTACTAATTGATTTTTTTTTAAATATTAGAAAAAACGACAACAATTAATTTTAAATAAATTAATTTTATAAAATTGACTTGAGTAAAAAGTAAAGTGAGGTATGTATGAGTTTATAAAGTAAAATTAATTTAATATATATATATATATTTCATAATATTGTATTTGCAGAAGTTGTTGAAAAGTCAAATGAAATAACTGATGCCAAATATGGTGGTTATGGAGGCTACGGTCGTGGCGGTGGTTACCATAATGGTGGTGGTGGTTACAATAATGGCGGCGGTTATCATAATGGTGGAGGGGGTTACAATAACGGTGGCGGATACCATAACGGTGGTGGCGGTTACAACAACGGTGGTGGTTACCATAATGGCGGAGGTGGTTACAACAATGGTGGAGGTTACCATAATGGCGGAGGTGGTTATAACAACGGTGGAGGTTACCATAATGGTGGTGGCGGTTACAATGGTGGTGGCGGTTACCATAATGGTGGTGGTGGTTACCATGGTGGAGGTGGACATGGTGGTTACAACAATGGTAACTGATTAGATCAATGTTCTGATTAATAAAATTTCATGAATAAATAATGGTAAGTGTTGAACAAAAGAGGTATAGAGAGACTGCAATCTTTTGTGTTTATGTATTAATCTATCTTCCCACAATTCTACAAATCACTATGTATATGTAATGATGAGTTTGATTTCGGACAAAAATGTTTTGTCATTTGTAATATATCAAATATCATCCTTGTTAGTACTTTGCATCCTTTTAAAAATTTATGTCTATAATATCTTTTTAATAATAAAAAGGCATGTATTGATCATAAACATAATCAAGAAGATGAACTTCACCCTTTAGAGTACATCTTCTCTAACAAGGACACATGTAACTAGCCCCATCTAAAAATAACCAGTTTCAATTGGGTTCGATCAAATTCAGTATTTAATTGATATAAGACACATTGATTTGAATAAGATAAAATAATTATCTCTTAAGCCGATTTAGATAAATATATTATTTTTAGGGAATTGAATTGGGTAGTAGGTTGTTCAAATAATTTTTCTACTTTATTAAATGATTAAATATTAAGTCATTATAATTTTCATTAAATTATTGTAACATTTTTAACTTCTTGCAAAAGTTAGATTCATTTTTTTTATAAAACTCCTTTATCACTTCAATTCTCTTGCATTCATTTTATTGCATAAAAAACAAAAATAGTTATGCATCTTCTTCAATATTGTTTGTATCTTTTTTTTTTCTATTAAAACTCACATCTTATCGTACCTATCACATAATGGTGCTAGAAAATTAGACAAATTTTGGATCAAATTTCAAACAAAATTTAAATTTTTTAAATGAAATTTAAAACAAAATTCAAACAATTTTTGGATTTGTATAGTTTTCAAATGAAACATTAAATTCACACAGATGAGTTAATTATTCTTCTAGTAATTTTTATTTTTTATTAATATTAAAAATAGTTATTTTATTATTTTAATTATTTTCATAAATAAAAATTAAATATTTATTTAACTACTATTCAACATATCTTCTACAATATAGAATATCCTTCGCAAAATATAAATCCTGTGCAACAGGTCCAAAACAAAAGCTACAGAGGAAATATAGAAAAAAAAGTGTTTAAGCAAATTATCAATAATAATCTATAAGTTTTATATATATATATATATATATATATATATATATATATATATATATATATATATATATATATATATATATATATATATATATATATATATATATATATATTATAGAAAGAAAACTCATGTTTATGCTCAAATCCTAATTCGGTATGCGTATTTATTTATATATTTTTTCTGTTTGATTTAAATGAAGCGAAAAAGAGTGGAGAAATTTTAATGAAAGGAAGGGAAGGAGAAAGAATTTTTTTAATTCTATATATGTTTCCTTCTTAGGAGAAGAGTGAGGGGAAGTGAAACATTTTAATTAAAAATATTTTTGATTTACAATGGGAGAGAAGAAATTTTATTAATAATTTCTATTTATGTCCTTATGATCTTGTATAAGTTATATGATATTCAAAAAGCAAAAAATTCATAGACTATTTTTGGTAATAACATATACATAAATAATTAAACTTAAAATTTATATTTTTGAGTGATTATAAAAAATTATAAATTGCAATATAATATAAAAAATAATTGACTATATTTTATATGCAATACAAATCTCCAACACATATTATACCATGTGTTGATAACAATTTTAAAGTCGTGATGAATCATCTACTAAAAAATACATAAAATAATTTAATACTAGATATTATATATATATATATATATATATATATATATATATATATAATATATATATATATAATATATATATATATATATATATATAATATAATATAATATATATATAATATAATATCTAACGGATATGATTAATTGACAGTGTAAAATCCTTTTATAATGTCCGTATATATCAATTAATATATAATTATATTATATATATATATATTATATATATTATATAATATATATTATATATATATATATATATTATATATATCTATATATATAATATATATATATATATATATATATTATAATATATATATAAAGGGGATATAAGTTTTTGGAGTGACCTATTTTTGTTCTAAAATTACCCTTTATCTTTTTTATAAATAACTTGAGTGATTAGTATCTTTTGTTGGTTACCGATTGATAAACTAACTTCCATCTCCCACAAAATAATATATAATATCTATAACTTCCATCATTTGTTGAAGGATGACACAAGTTAAAAATCCTCTTCTATTTTTCTTTTTTAATTTCATCTTTTTCTCAATCAACATACTATTTTTTTTGATGAACTTTTTTCATTCTATTATATTTCTATCTTACTTTTTGATTTTCTATTGTAACTTTCTAATATGTAGTTTTTTTACTTCCAATATAATTTATTTTAATAACCTCTCACCACATTTTTAATTTTGACAATAGTTTCTTTTAGTAACGATAATGACAGTTTTTTTCATAACTTAAACACCTCATTGTTGCAAGATATGATCGTATATAGTTGCTCTTAAAAAAAGATTTTTTTTAAAACTTCACATAAAATATTTAAAATAATTGAAAAACACAAACATCAAGATAAATTTATTTTGCTTTTCTCCATTATCATAAAAATATAAGTTTATATTGGATATGATTTTATTTTCCTAATTACACTTTAAATTGGTTTATTTATTCATTCTACTTACAAAATTGGTACCTCACTGTTGTGTAATAGATAATACATTAAATTTTTATAACCATGATTTATGCTTTAACAAAATTATAATTGAAACCATCATTATTTTATTTTCTTATTCGTATTAATTTATAATTTTATATGGAAGTAATGATAAGCAATTGTCTATAAATTATATATATAATATATATATATATAATATATATGATATATATATATATATATAATATATAATATATATATATATTATATATGTCTCTCTTCTTTATTATCTCTGTTTTCTTTCATTTGTTGCAAATCTGATTCGATATATATTATATATATATATATATATATATATATATATATATATATATATATATATATATATTATATATATATATAAATAAAAGTATAGATGATATCGAACCAGATTTGCAACAAATAAAGAAAACAGAGATAATAAAGAAGATATATATATATGTCTCTCTTCTTTATTATCTCTTTTTTCTTTCATTTGTTGCAAATCTGGTTCGATATCATCTATACTTATATATATATATATATATATATATATATATGGGATACAATGTTCCGTCTTTTTTAAGGTTGATTTTTCAAATTTAAGTCCTAATTTACTAAAACATATTAAAAGTGAATATATATCATCTTAATTTTATTTTTATGAAATGTGTCCAAGTAATATTTTTTTTAACATGATGTCATACCCCAAAAATTACCCATCATTTTTACTAAAAAAAAAAAAAAAAAAAAAAAAAAAACGAAAAAAAAAAAAAAAAATAAAAAATAAAAAAAGAAAAAGAAATTTTTTTTTTAATTAATTAAATAATTAAAATAAATAAATAAATAAAATATAACAAATTATTTTGGACTTGGGTCTCCCTCATTCCAAGCCCATTACCCACGAAATTAGTCTATAAATACTGAAGTTTCAGTAGGGGGAGTGACACTTGGAGGGACTTGGAGTTTACACTGGGAGATTCACTGGAGAAAGAAGGAAGAGAAGCAAAACACTCTGAGGTTTCCTTGGAACAAAACCTTGAGGAAAAAGAAAGAGAGAGAACAGAGAAGGACGAATAGAAACTTTGGCATAGGAACCCTGCCTACCCGGAGAATTCAGAGTAAAGAAACCCTGAAGGCAGCTCATCTGCACCGAAGCCATCGCCGTCCAATTCCCGCTGCCTAACTTATTCCGATACTACAAGTGGTCAATCCCTTCAACCTTGAATTGGCAAACAGGTTTGCGTATCTCTATTGTTTATACTTTCAATTGGCCATATCTACATATATAATGTATCATGATTAAATGTTGATATATAATTTGCTTTCGTATGGGAATCTAAATACGCCTGAATACCCTGAATGTTTGACCATGTTATTCCTGTGATAAAATGCCATAAAATTCAAAGTTCCTAACATGGGGCTGTTTTCAAATTCAAAATCCGTGGCCTTCGCTAGGCGAGGCAGAGGCGAACGAGACAGTACCTGATTCTTCTAGTCTGTTTTTTTTATGTTTTTATCATAGCCATGCATTATTCATCCTATCCTATTTATTGTTGTGATATTTCTCCGGTGTAATCTTCGATTGCACCCTGATTTGGTGTTCTGACATGTTTCTTTTTTTTTTTGAGTTTCGTAAAGGTTCGCATATCCCAGGAAAAGGTTATTGGCTAGGTATTCCACTTTAGTTGTGGGATACCCTTGTGAAGTTTCACCCTAAATTAATTTTAATGTATTAATTTCTAATGTATTAATTTTTTTTAATATATTATTTTTAATAATTTTAATGTGGAGTTTCATCCTAATTATATAATTAATTGTAAAACTTTGCCTTTGAATAAGTGATCTTGGACCTCTCTTTGTTGCCTTACGATTACGATATTACGGTCATGTCCCGCGAACGTGAGGATACCCTTAGCAAAGACCCTTCGGTTAAATCATCATAAAATAAATTATAGTCCCTCGGATGTTGCCTTCGAATATACAACTTTGTCCCTCGATGACCCTCCGATGTTGCCTACGGTTAAAAGATGATAGTCCCTTCGAATGCTAAGGTATCCTCGTAACTGTTGCCTTCAATGACCAATCGATGACCCTACGATGACCCTTTTACATCCAAAGGATAAAACTACTTATTTCTCAATAATAAGGACAGTTTTACCCTCATAAGGATAGGAAATGCCCGTAAAGACCTTGGGTCGGTATAACTCTTAATTGCTGGCTCACAACTTAAAACATTTTTTTCGCACCTCACACCTTTCAAAATGCCTTTAGAAAATCACCACTTGGTATACATTCATACTAGAATCATTACCGAGTTATATTTTTCTAAACAATTTTCAAAACTAAAACGGGATAACCACTTTGTATACATTCATACAAGAATCATTACAAAGTTAAATTCTCTTTTCAAAACAATTTTTCTAAACAATTCACAAACACTTTTTTTTTAGACAAAAATAATATAAGTGATCGAGCAATTAAGAGCCCATGGATAACCATGGATACAAAGGGTGCTAACACCTTCCCTTTGTATAATGTACCTCCCGAACCCAAAATCTAAATTAAGGTTTTTCCTGTTCTTTTCCACCTTTCCTTATTGGATAAAAGAAAAGTCGGTGGCGACTCTTGCTAACCGCGACATTGCGATTAAAACCACAAAAAAGTCCAGTTCACCGTATGACAGAACTGGCGACTCTGCTGGGGACCCTAAATATTTAAAAAGAGAGGTTACCTTAAAAACAAGATCACTTATTCAATTTGTCTGATTTATTTTTAAGGGATTGCTTGGGTATGTTATGCTTGAGTGAAAGATCCTACACCCGGATCTAGTGTACCTTAGGTAAGTAGCAAGAGATCATCGCGACTGTCCGGCGTATACTGGAATGGTCAAAATGATGGCTACGGTTAATGTGGCACTTTGGATGTCCTGATGTTCCTCACGTTAGTTGAGGAAATATTTGGAATTCGCGTGGTGTCATAAAAGCATTAACCAGACCTTTAGAACCCTAATTGACTCATCCTGGCCATTAGAAAGTAGTGAGATAACTGGCTTCAGTTCCGACTGGAGTTGGTTGAGACTCGATACTACACTCTTTGAGATTGGACTTTAGGGAAGCTTCGGTCAACCACTTGGTGTTGCACTGAAGTGGACTTAAGGAAAGGTCAATGATTTGAGATCCTTCTAGAACCCGGTTACTATTCTAAGACAGGTTGAACCAACCAAACTTCAGTGGGGAGGGTATTTACCTATGGAACTCACGCAAGCCTTAAAACCTAGGAATGATTGTTGTGTGACTTGCTTGTGCTTGTTATTTATCTAACAACATGACATCATAACAACATAACATCATAACATCATGGCATTGTACTAACCATTTCAAGGATTTAGGGATTTAACTCTGCTAAAAGAAAAACAGAAAAAACAAAAACAAAAGCAAAAACAAAAGAGAAAAGAAAAAAAAAGCTCTTTTTGTTAGTTTATGCAAAGTTAAATCCCGAAAGTCCTTGAAAACATTTCATACATTGCATTGCATCGCATAACAGGTATTCTAAAGGATCAGTGTTCTCACGATTTTCCAATCAAACAGATTCCAGCAGATTCAAACAGATTGAACAATGGCTCTCGAACAAACTGTCAAAGATCTCCAGGCCCAGAATGCTCAATTCCAGGAAATGATGCTGAGCTTATCTAAGGGGCAGGAGGAACTGAAAGCTCTTTTGATGGAGAAGAAGAAGGACCAGAAACCTGTGGGTTACATCAACCCGGGGAGAAGGCTTAAGGGACAGGTTACAGGAGTCAAGATTAGAATTCCGAAGGATTCAGAAGAAGAGACCGAGAATGATTCGGAAGATGAGAATCCTAATCTCGTCAATTCTGAGGACGACGATGAAGATTATGAACATGAACAGTACTCTCCGAAGGATGATAAGTACAAGTTGCTGGAAGAACGTATGCTAGCTATGGAGGGGCAGAAAGTGTCCGGTCTGGATTTCGAAAACTTGGGCCTGGTCTCTGATGTGGTCATTCCCCGCAAATTCAAGGTTCCCATTTTCACTAAGTATGATGGTGCCTCTTGTCCTCAGATGCATCTAAGGGCTTATGTGAGAAAGATTCAGCCGCACACTGCTGATAAGAAACTGTGGATCCATTTCTTCCAAGAGAGTCTGTCTGGCACACAGTTAGAGTGGTATTATCAGCTTGAGAGCTCTAACATCCGCACATGGACTGATTTAGCAACAGCTTTCTACAAGCACTACCAGTATAATTCTGAGTTAGCGCCTACTCGGCTACAGCTACAAAATATGACTATGGGCTCTAAAGAAAGTTTCAAAGAATATGCTCAAAAGTGGAGAGATTTGGCTGGCAGAGTCAAACCCCCTATGACTGATCGAGAGTTAGTGGACATGTTCATGGGTACACTGACTGGCCCATTCTACAGCCATCTACTGGGAAGTTCCTCGTCAGGTTTCACTGAACTTATCTTGACAGGTGAACGGGTTGAAAGCGGCATTCGAAGTGGAAAGATACAGGCAGCTACTTCTGCAAGCACCAAAAAGTCCTATCAGGGAAAGAATGAATCAAATGCTGTGTACAGTGAGAGGAAGCATAACAAGAAGAATCGTGACCATACTGTTGGGGCAGTTACAATTGCCGCACCGCCATCTCAGAACTTCCAACACAGACAAGACAGGTCGAGAAGACAGTTTACCAAGATCAATATGACTTTAACCCAAGCACTGCAGAGTATGTTAAAGGCCAATTTGATTACCCTCAGAGGCCCTCCTGCAAATCCCAACACTACTTCTCCTCGTTATAATCCCAACGCCAGGTGTGCCTATCACTCCGATAGCCCCGGGCATGATACGAATGATTGCTGGTTGTTGAAGAACAAGATTCAGGATATGATCGACGCTGGAGAAATTGAATTTGATCCTCCGGCGACCCCCAATGTCATCACAGCACCTATGCCTAATCATGACCAGAATGTTAATGTTGTGGACGGCAATTCTCACGTTACTGACGTTGCTGATTTAGCATCTCCTCTCCTGATCGTTAAGAAGAATTTATTGCAAGCTGGTTTATTTCCAGGTTGTGCTGAAGATTGCGATCTCTGTGTACTCCGACCCAATGATTGTTTGAAGTTGAAGAACGGCATTCAACGGCTGATGGATGATCGTACAATTCTATTTGAAAGGGTTCCTAAGGTGGACAACTCTATTGAAGAGGTATCTGTGATTGCTAGGTCCAAAGCTCCAGTGAAGATTACCGCTACTAGAGTGCCTGTGAAGATTACCGCTGAGCCCAAAGTGGCTCCCCTGATTATTACCGCACCTGGCCCCGTGCCATATTCCTCCAGCAAAGCTATTCCGTGGAACTATGGAGGCGACGTTTACATCCATGGCATAAAGCAAGTTGGTAGTTCTGCTAATCCTAATGATATTGTGGGGACTAGTAAAGTTACTCGAAGTGGAAGGATCTACTCCCCAGAAATCTCACCTCCCGCTCCCAAAATTCGAGGAAAAAGACCAGTCAATCCTCCTCAGTCAGAGACATCGGTCGAAGTTACTTCTGAAGATGTTGCCAAACAGGAAATGGAAGAGATGCTGAAAATCATCCGTAAGAGCGATTTTGATGTAGTGGAACAATTGGGGCATACTCCGTCTAAAATCTCAATGTTGTCCTTGTTATTATCCTCTGAATCCCATGCCAATGCATTGATGAAATTCTTGAAGACCGCTCATGTGCCTCAAGAAACATCCGTCGATCAATTCGAACATTATGTTGCTAATTTGACTGTTGACAATGGCCTAGGCTTTTCCGATGCTGACCTGACGCCAGCAGGAAAGAATCACAATAAAGCTCTGCATATCTCCATCGAGTGTGAGGGGATCACCCTGGCTCACGTGTTGATCGACAACGGCTCTTCCTTGAATGTGCTCCCGAAAGCTGTACTCGATAAATTTGACTACAAAGGCATTGAACTGAAACCTAGTGATGTTGTGGTGCGTGCTTACGATGGTGCGAAGAGTGTTGTCTATGGTGAAGTGGTTCTCCCTATCAAGATAGGACCTCAAGTCTTCAACACTACCTTTCACGTGATGGACATTCGTCCCGCCTACTCCTGCTTGTTGGGGCGCCCTTGGATCCATGGGGCAGGTGCGGTAGCTTCGTCGCTTCATCAAAAGCTGAAGTATCCAATAGCAGGCATGGTTGTCACTGTATGTGGAGAAGAAGAGTATATTGTCAGTAGTGTGCAAGCCTTCAAATACGTCGAGATGGATGGTGAATTCTTTGAGACTCCTTCTCAGTCATTTGAAGTGGTTCCTCCACCCAGTCCTGTCCTTAAGCCAACTCCCCTTGTGCCCAAGGTTGTTCGTGCTCCCCCTGTCATGATCTCTCTGAAAGATGCTCAAGCCGCGATTGAAAATGGTGATCGTGCTGGTTGGGGTCAACTGATCAATGTACCGTACAAGTCTGATAAAGCTGGCCTGGGGTTTAACTCTGGAAAGATAGTCAAAAATCAGATTAATGCTATGGAAGATGCTGATAGTGATTGCGACTTGGATAGCTGGATTTTCCCAACAATTGGTGACGGACTCAACAATTGGAAGACTGAAGACATTATCCCGATTTCCTTTAGTCAGGAGTAATTGTTATTGTTTATTCTAGAATTGCAAATTTTAATTTTCTTTTACAATCAAACTTCTTAAAGCATTGTGTCTATGCCCGAGGCACAATGGCTAATTTGTTAGGGGTTTGTCATTTTCATAAGCATATTCATATTCAATAGATCAATGGACTTTTTGCATTCAAATATTGCGCTCTTTATCTTTCCTGTCATTTTTCAAACAAGCTATGTTTCTTGCACACACTCACGTAACAATTTGCCGATCCATATCCACTCTGGATCCTGTTGGTAATGACTCTGCTACTGTTCATTATGACTTTGAAAATCCGATCTACCAAGCCGAGGATGGAAGCGAGGGAGATTGTGAAGTCCCTGGAGAACTTGCCCGACTACTGCGAGAAGAAAAGACTATACAGCCGCATGAGGAATCAATTGAAATTGTAAATCTGGGTACTGAAATAAACAAGAAAGAAGTCAGAGGTTTCTTGGGGCACTCGAATTACATTGCCCGATTCATTCCACACTTGACTGCTACCTGCAAACCCATCTTCAAATTACTGAGACAAAATCAAGAGATGGTATGGAATGATGAATGCCAAGAAGCTTATGACAAAATCAGGAAATATCGCCAAGAACCTCCAGTTCCGATGCCACCAGTTGAAGGAAGACCTTTAATTACGTATTTGACCGTGTTAGAAAATTCAATGAGGTGTGTTGGGGCAACATGACGAGTCTGGTCGAAAAGAGCATGCCATATACTGCCTTAGCAAAAGGTACTGACTGTGAAACAAGATACTCACAGCCCGAGAAAGCTTGCTGTGCTTTGGCCTGGGCTGCTCGCCGACTAAGACAGTATATGTTGAATCATACCACCTTATTGACTTCTAAGATGGATTCTATCAAATACCTATTTGAGAAACCTGCTGTCTCCTGAAAGAGTTATCACTGACAATGGTACTAATTTGAACAACAAGATGATTACTGAACTCTGCACGCAGTTCAAAATAAAACACCATAACTCTTCTCCGTACCGGCCAAAGATGAACGGCGCCGTGGGGACTGCTAACAATATCAAGAAGGTCATGCAAGAAATGACAGTAACATACAAAGACTGGCATGAGATGTTACCCTTTACTCTTTACGGTTATCGCACTTCAGTGCGCACTACGACAGGGGCAACTCCGTTCTCTTTAGTCTATGGAATGGAAGCCATCTTACTAGTGGAAGTTCAGATTCCCTCTCTAAGAATCATGAAAGAGGCGGGCTTAGATGAGACGAATGGATTCAGACTCGACTCGATCAGATAAATTGATGGATGAGAAGAGACTTGCGGCTGTTTGTCATGGACAGATATATCAGAAATGCATGACCCAGGCATTTAACAAAAGAGTTAAGAGACAGGTGTACCAACTTGGCGACTTGGTGATCAAGCGTATCATTCTACCACAAGGTGATCCCAGAGGCAAATGGACTCCCACATACGAAGGGCCATTTGTGGTTAAGAAGGTATTCTCTGGTGGAGCCATGATACTCGCTACTATGGATGGTGAAGACTTCCCACATCCCGTGAACGCGGACATAGTTAAAAAATACTACGCATAAAAGAGACCCGCTAGATCGATGTATCTAGGCAAAAGTAAGGGCATCCCGGCGAACCAAAAGGGTTCGGGCAAAAATTAGGGATATATAAAAAAAATGTACACCCGGCAAGTCGAAAACCTGAAAAGGCGGCTTGGGCAAAAAAGGGTATCCTGGTGGACTGAAAACCTGAAAAGGCGGTCCAGGCAAAAATTAGGGATTAAAGCGTATGACTATGTCCCGTTCTCAGTCAACTTTCATCCAAGTTCGAGGGACTGACCAAGCCAATCACTTCTATCCGACAGCAAGGGATGAGATGCTCGAAGACATAATGACAGTAGTAGGCTTAAAATCAATAGGACTTCTTCCACATAGCTTTCTCTTTGTTTTCGACAATTTCCTCTTACTAGGATTTCTGTCTCCTTGTACACAAATTGCCTGTTTATAGGCCTCCTTTCAAAATCAATACAACCCTCTTTCAAAAAAAAAGATGCTTTTGTTTTTACTTTTCTGTTTTGGTTGCGTAAATGTCCATTGATTTAATTTGAATTAATATGTGCATTTGAATATGACTGATGTTTACCAAAAATACATGCATAGAATAGCAATAGCAATTACTACCCGACTTCAGGATCAAGGAAAAGGTCTAATCATGCTTCCAATGAATCCGCTACCAATTCTCTTCCCCAGCAAGCCTTTTTTTCCTCAGAAAATGGCAGTATCCCCAGGCACAACCAGTTACTCCCCAACAGAGGTCGGCGTCACCAGACAGATTGATCATCTCATCCATCCCCAGCCAGGCTCTGTTGAATATTTCCACCATCAGACGGAATCAAGAACCCCCTGCCGAGAAAGGGTCATCGTTACAAATATCTCCAATCAGTAGATGGGGATTTATTTTCCCCAGTAGAGTCCCCAAGCAGAACTTCTCATACGCATAACTCATTCATTACATCCTTTCACAGCATACGCATGCATACAACATTCACATTTATTTTAGCATAACACGAAACATCTCATGCATCATGACATAGCATGAAGCTAACTTTTTCTTTGCAGGTTAATTATCCTCCTGATATAGTCAAAGTAGAAGGTTCATTCAGACAGACACCTTTATCAATCACATTCAAGATTCAGATACATATTTCAAATACAGTTCATGGGAACATTCATTCTGACAACACTTCGATATCCTCCTAACGATGGCATCTCTAAGCCCATCCCAGACATTTATTGCAAGTACAACATATACAGGTTATCAGATACAGCCTAACGTACGGTTCATTCTGATTCAGCCCAACATATGACTTCTTCAACAACTCCAATGCGGTCTAACGTACGACCCATTTGGACCTTCAAATCCTCAGATGCTGCCTAGCGTACGGTACATTCAGGGGTGTAGTCTAGCGTACGACTACTTTCTTTTTCAGATACAGCCTAACGGACGGCTCATTCTACAACTCGGATACGATCTAACGTACGATCCATTCTGAACTTCAACAACCCCAACGCGGTCTAACGTACGACCCGTTTGCATCTTACAACCCTCAGATGCTACCTAACGTACGGTAGATTTCTGAAGTGTAGTCTGGCGTACGACTACCGCTTTCATCATCAGATGCGGCCTAACAGACGACTCATTCTGCGACGGTCTAACGTACGACCCGTTCGGATGTCCATCCCCTCAGATGCTACCTAACATACGGTACATTTCTGAAGTGTAGTCTAACGTACGACTACCCCTTTCATCATCAGATCCTACCTAACATACGGTACATTTCTGAAGTGTAGTCTAACGTACGACTACCCCTTTCGTCGTCAGATTCAGCCTAACGTACGGCTCATTCTGCAACTCAGATACGATCTAGCGTATGGTCCATTCTGATCCTTTATCCCCAACAGCGTATGACACACTCCGACTCCCCAGCGAAGTCGGCAGCCTAATGGATGACTCATTATACGGTCTAACGTACGACCCAGTGTGGCACCCATGTCTTCAAATTGGCCTAATATACGGCGCGATCTGAAGCTTTCGTCATCAAACCTCCCGGATGGCATCTTTAAGCCCATCTCCATCAAGACCAACTGTCGATTCTCAAGTGCAAATTTTTGGGGCATTCTAGTGTTCAATAATCTTCCACCTCCAGACCACGAATGACATACACGCCATCCTAACTCTCTCGGTTCAAGAATATTGAACAGGGGCAGCTGTCATACCCCAAAAATTACCCATCATTTTTCCTAAAAAAAAAAAAAAAAAAAAAAAAAAAAAAAAAAAAAAAAAAAAAAAAAAAAAAAAAAAAAAAAAGAATTTTTTTTTAATTAATTAATTAATTAATTAATTAATTAATTAATAATTAAATAATTAAAATAAATAAATAAATAAAATATAACAAATTATTTTGGACTTGGGTCTCCCTCATTCCAAGCCCATTACCCACGAAATTAGTCTATAAATACTGAAGTTTCAGTAGGGGGAGTGACACTTGGAGGGACTTGGAGTTTACACTGGGAGATTCACTGGAGAAAGAAGGAAGAGAAGCAAAACACTCTGAGGTTTCCTTGGAACAAAACCTTGAGGAAAAAGAAAGAGAGAGAACAGAGAAGGACGGATAGAAACTTTGGCATAGGAACCCTGCCTACCCGGAGAATTCAGAGTAAAGAAACCTTGAAGGCAGCTCATCTGCACCGAAGCCATCGCCGTCCAATTCCCGCTGCCTAACTTATTCCGATACTACAAGTGGTCAATCCCTTCAACCTTGAATTGGCAAACAAGTTTGCGTATCTCTATTGTTTATACTTTCAATTGGCCATATCTACATATATAATGTATCATGATTAAATGTTGATATATAATTTGCTTTCGTATGGGAATCTAAATACGCCTGAATACCCTGAATGTTTGACCATGTTATTCCTGTGATAAAATGCCATAAAATTCAAAGTTCCTAACATGGGGCTGTTTTCAAATTCAAAATCCGTGGCCTTCGCTAGGCGAGGCAGAGGCGAACGAGACAGTACCTGATTCTTCTAGTCTGTTTTTTTTATGTTTTTATCATAGCCATGCATTATTCATCCTATCCTATTTATTGTTGTGATATTTCTCCGGTGTAATCTTCGATTGCACCCTGATTTGGTGTTCTGACATGTTTCTTTTTTTTTTTGAGTTTCGTAAAGGTTCGCATATCCCAGGAAAAGGTTATTGGCTAGGTATTCCACTTTAGTTGTGGGATACCCTTGTGAAGTTTCACCCTAAATTAATTTTTAATGTATTAATTTCTAATGTATTAATTTTTTTAATATATTATTTTTAATAATTTTAATGTGGAGTTTCATCCTAATTATATAATTAATTGTAAAACTTTGCCTTTGAATAAGTGATCTTGGACCTCTCTTTGTTGCCTTACGATTACGATATTACGGTCATGTTCCGCGAACGTGAGGATACCCTTAGCAAAGACCCTTCGGTTAAATCATCATAAAATAAATTATAGTCCCTCGGATGTTGCCTTCGAATATACAACTTTGTCCCTCGATGACCCTCCGATGTTGCCTACGGTTAAAAGATGATAGTCCCTTCGAATGCTAAGGTATCCTCGTAACTGTTGCCTTCAATGACCAATCGATGACCCTACGATGACCCTTTTACATCCAAAGGATAAAACTACTTATTTCTCAATAATAAGGACAGTTTTACCCTCATAAGGATAGGAAATGCCCGTAAAGACCTTGGGTCGGTATAACTCTTAATTGCTGGCTCACAACTTAAAACATTTTTTCGCACCTCACACCTTTCAAAATGCCTTTAGAAAATCACCACTTGGTATACATTCATACTAGAATCATTACCGAGTTATATTTTTCTAAACAATTTTCAAAACTAAAACGGGATAACCACTTTGTATACATTCATACAAGAATCATTACAAAGTTAAATTCTCTTTTCAAAACAATTTTTCTAAACAATTCACAAACACTTTTTTTTTAGACAAAAATAATATAAGTGATCGAGCAATTAAGAGCCCATGGATAACCATGGATACAAAGGGTGCTAACACCTTCCCTTTGTATAATGTACCTCCCGAACCCAAAATCTAAATTAAGGTTTTTCCTGTTCTTTTCCACCTTTCCTTATTGGATAAAAGAAAAGTCGGTGGCGACTCTTGCTAACCGCGACATTGCGATTAAAACCACAAAAAAGTCCAGTTCACCGTATGACACATGACATATGTGAAAAACATCATAAAAAATATACACATGTAAGCACAATAAAAAAAGTGGACAGACGGGCACAGGAGTAAAAACAAAAACTCGCTGTAGCTCAATAAGGAGACTTGAAAATTACCACGGACTCAAATTAGATTTTCTTGATCCCACATTGCTTAGCTGAGATATATTTTGAATGTATTCTTTGATGATACGACATTTCTTCATGTATTTGTAGTTTTTTAAATCTCAAGAACGCATTAATAAAATAGTGTATAAAGAATTGATTTGAATCTTTATAAGATAAAAAAGCTATATTACACTACTTACTATTAATTTTACTATCTTTTTCTTTAAAAAAACTCTAATTTGAGAGTCTTACATTTTTTATTTACTATGAAAAATAATTGCAATGAAAAAGAAAATATTTCGAATAAAGATTTCATGTTCGACATTCATTTTAAAGAACGTCATTGATTACACAATATCAATAGTACATGCTTCAATATAGTTTTGAATATCTTTGTCTACCATTTTCAAAGTGTAATAATATTATTTTTGATATGACGTACAATACAAACCTCATAAAAAGAAAAATAAACATTTATTTTTCTCTGTTGTGCGCATTAAAAAGAGCGGGCAGACGGGCACGGGAGTGCCCATCTGAACGCTAGTATAAGATAAAGGGAATACGAAATATAATAAAATAAATGGTTTTAAATTTGATATACAAAATATAATAGATTGACAAAATTAGAAAAAAATAAACCTTAGTAAACATAAAAAATAAAAAACTATAAAAAGAAAAATGGAAAGAAAGAAGTAATTTCAATTAAACTCTTTATCTATACCTATAGATAAATAGAATATACATTTTTAGTCTGGATCTTTTCTTTTATCAAATTTACCCTTACCTAATTATATCATTTCGAAACCACTTTAAATAAATGTATGAAACTCTTATTTCAATTCAAATTTTTTGACATTGTAACTTCCATGCCGTTTTCCTTTTTAATCATGGTCGTTTTATTTTTACATTATTCTTCTTTTTGAAATATCAAATCAAAAAACTACTTTCAGAAATGAAGAAGAAATTCACTTTTGGCCAACGTCTATGTATACAAATGAATTTTCAATATTAAATTGGTATGTTGTTGATCATTCTCCATTTTAGTTTTAATTTATTTTAAATTAACTGAGTTTGAAAGATTTCTTTGAAGTAGATACAATGTCATACTTTCGTTTTGCCATTTGTCTTGATTTTTATTTACAATTACTGCATTTTTCAGTTTCTGCACTTTTCTTTTACCTTTCATTTTCTCTATAAATGATTAAATTTAAGAATGAGTTTGGACCCCTGATCTAAGAGTAAACATCATAACCGCCAATTTTATGATTCCTAACAATTATCCACAAACAATCTCAAATTGTCTCTTAATTTATTCTAATTTTCAAAAGATGATTAATGAAACGTAGAATCTTAACCAACATTTTCAAATATATATATATATATATATATATATATATATATATATATATATATATATATATATATATATATATATATATATATATATATTACCCAAAACATAATTGCTTATATATTGATCCGTGTGCATACTGAACAAATGGACGCTAGTATTAAATAATAAAAATATGAAAAATAATTTGAAGGTGGAGAACAATTATAATAAATTGATGGAGACAACAGAAAAAAATCACACGAAAGAAAAACATTAATGAAAGCAAATGAATAATTTCCAAATATTAAAATAAAATTGAGGTAAATTTAGTCAACATAATAGTTTTTCAAATATTAAGGTTTATATTCCCTCTCCTCCTTTTCAAATTCCCCCAAATTGGAAGGACACAAAAAGTATATTTTAGAAGGATTTTGCTCCCCTCTCCTCCCCTCCCCTTCTCTTCCCTCCTAAATTTTGAACCAAATAGATTTAATTTGAAATATTATCTTCCTTTCATTTATCTCAAATCAAACACATTTAATTTAAAATATTATCTCCCCACCCTCCCCATTTAATTTAAAATATTATAAAAAAAAAATTTCAATAGATTTTATTTTTCGTTTTATATAATTTTCAAAAAAAGAATTTATTTAAACTTTATTATCTTTCTCTCACTACAACTATCAAAGTTTATTATAGTTTTCATAATTAGCTAACAAAACTTCAAGCCAATATCAAATTTTAAAGTATAATTTGAAAATTCAAATACTGATATTTGAGCCATTTTCTAGTGAATTGATGAATTTATCCATCATTCTTATTAATACCTAATACATAATAAAATGAAATTAAACTTATGCAATAAAAAAATTAATACTATGATTAAAATATTTTATATTTAGATAGTTTTTTTTGTTCATATTTACATCAACAACACATATTTCCATAAATATTTAAATAATTAATATATTTTAATATGTAATAGTATTTACAATAGTAATTAATGTACTATAGATTTTAAAATAAAGATCAAATAAACAACTATCAAAGGACATGGATCAAAAAACAGAATATTATGCAATAATAATTACTTAAGCTAATAAATTTTTTTAGACAATAATAACATATAAATTATAAACATAAAATTAAGATGATTGTAGAAACATGAATTTCTTATCTTTAGAATAATTTTTATTTTAAACAAACCAATTTTTGTTTGTTTACATATTATCATTTTCTTATTTGTGATAGAATATTTATCAAATATATGATTCATAAGTTATTGAAATAAAATCATAATTAATTTTAATAATATGAGCATTAGAGATTTTTATTAACTTTCATTCAGTAAAACATAAAACTAAAAAAATCATAATTAGGCATTGCTATGAAAACATTTTTAATCATATTATAAATTACACATATATTTCTCGTATTAAGATCAATGATATATATTTTTGCGATCATTGTTTTAATCATATAAATTTTGATAAAATACATACATATAGTATAATACTTGTTTAGCTAACGAAATAATGACACATATTTTTTTTCTCCGTATTTTGATTAGGCTTAAATGTAGTTTTATCCCCTCAAATGTAGTATATTACCTGTTTTGCTAACGAAAGAATGACACACTTTTTTCGTATCGCTGTTAATTTGAATTACCATGAATTGCATGTTTATTTTTAATACCATGTTCGACTAAATTGACTTTTCAGTCTGATATGTGAGGTCTGTCATTTCGACGAGACTCGATAATAATTTGGCGTAAACCTTTTTATAAATTATTTTTCTGGTTTTGATTTTATATACTGAAAAGTTTTATATGAGAGTGAAAGCATTAAGGTTTCGAGTCAATACACGAGAGTGTGAGGCTTGAACCGAATAGTAAAAATTGGACATTAATCCTAAACACAGCGAGAGCATTTTAAGATTAATTAGAAGTTATTGGTTTTCAAAAAGTATTTCTTGATTCAGATGGGTTAGCGAGAGCAAACATATGGTCTAGAAGTATAGCTAGAGTCAATAACACGAGAGTGTGAGATAAATGTTTTTAAGTTAATATTTTTCTACTGAAAAGTGATTTAATATATTAACACACACTAATAAATTATTGAGTCTCTAAGGTACACCGGGATCCATATTCCGGTCTCTTCTTTCGGATATATTTTATAAATTTTATTTTAATTTTAGTTTTAATTTCCTCTAAATCAATTTTTCATAAGCCTTAGATTTATATAACATTAATAGATAGCGATGAGTTTGATTATTGGTCATTGTGGATTCAATATCTTTTAAAACTATGCGATACAACTGTGTACTTGTATTTAGATAACCTGATAGACTAATTAAGTTGCGGTCAATAATGTATCCATGAGTCTCATGGACTTGATGATTATCCTTATATTTGGACTTTAAATTTTGATCAATCATGATAATTATCTTGCTCCTCCTCATGTTTTATCATCTTAGGTTGATCAATCTTTAATTTGATGAACTTGAGTATGTATTGTTCAAGATAACTTAACCATGAAATACAATACCTTTTCCAAAACCTCTCGGATAGAAAACATTAATAATAATCAACACACTTTTACCAATTAAAAGAAACACCAAAAGTTAACCTCTTTGGCAACACAATCCATCTTGCTTACCACAGAGTTAAAACAATAAGGAGATGTCACATGTATTACGTCTTGAGCCTCCGTAAATGAGATCCCATACTCTCTTCATAGAGTCAATACATTTATCTTGCAAGATTAATAAATAGTGTTAGGTACCCAGTATTCATTGGATCATTGATGATTAATGAAATCTTGGTTTCATTTAGGCAACCATTGAAAGGCTCATTTAGGAACAGAAACTCTCCAAAATTTGCACTTTGCAATGGTGTGATCCTTTTTGTAACAATAATGACAATACAAGTTATGAGAAGATGAGCTTTTTCTATTAGGAATCTTTTCAACAAAACTATACATTCTATAAGGATTACCAGAAGGCATATCATAATTAGAAGTATCAATAGAGAAAGTAACCTTAGATTTCAAAGCCTTATCCAACTTGGCTTTAAGAGTTTTTGACTCTTTTTTCCAAATGTAACAAGTTTCACAACCAAAACATGAAGATTTAAAATTATCACTTTTATCTTTTAGAATATCTTGCATAGATTGCCTTAGAGCTTCCATATTCTTTTCATTTTCCAAAATTTTAGTTTTTAAATGAGAAAATATCCTTTTATTTGAAGTTAGATTTTTGAAAGCATCTAGGGTTTGTCTTTGTAGATTTTCAAGAGATTCTTGTAATTGAGAATAAGATAAGTCCTGAGTAGTATCAAGCTTAGAGTGACTTACAACCTTTTTGTTCTTATTTCCATTTGCCATGTGGAACATCCAGGCCGATTACACACTTGAAGTAAAGCATTCATCACTTGTGGAATCACTTGCGCTTTCCCAAGCAACATATGCTCTTCTAGACTTGCTAGATCTCTTGTGATGACTTTTGTATTTATTTTTCTTAATCTTGGGAAATTCCGGTCTATAGTGACCAAATTCTCCATAATTATAGAAATAACTTTTAAGTTTAACTTTCTTGTCCTCATCTTCCCTTAAGGTTTTTTCTACCTTTCTAAACTTCGCTAAGTTCTTGTCGGAGTGCTTGATTCTGTTCTTCCTTATGTACCTTTGGTATCTTTTGACAAACAATCACATGTCCTCATCATCGGAGTTCTTTTCATCCCTTATTTCACAATCACTTCGCTCAATATATGAGGGATTTGAGCTTGAAGTCTTTAGAGAAATATACTTTTTCTCTTCAACCTTGTCTTTTCCTTTCTCCTTATTTACCATCTTCTCATGCTCTTTTTTGTGTTTTCCTAGGCAAGAGAGTTCTTTCTCATGTTATTCCAATTTTCCAAACAAAGTAGTGAGATCAAGTACTCTAAGATCACTCACTTTTTTTATTGTAGTGACCTTGGGTTGCCATGTAGGAGAATAGCGATCCATAACGCAGCAGAATTTAAAAATTTCTCCTTTAGTGATCCTTACGAATGGGCATGATCAGTGATAGAATCGTTACCTCTTGTGGCGATTGTAACCTTTGATGCAGATCTACGGAGCGATCACGAACGTTGAACAATGACAACGCCTCTACTCAGTCCACACGAACGGATTCCTTCAATGTCAGTGCTAGCTGCTACGAATGAAGGCTTTGAGTGAGTGTGTGTGTGTGTGAGAGAGAGAGAGAGAGAGAAACGAAATTGAAACTGCACAAATGCTTCTACACAAGGATTCTATTTATAGAACCACTTGTGTGGGCTGCAAGCTAAAAAGCTCACTCAAGTGTATGTGGCCCATATCTTATAATATGCCAAAATCACTTAAGCGCGTGGTACCTTACCATATTTCGTATTCTACATAAGTACACCGTACCTTACGATGTCCTACAATTCACTTAAGTGCACCGTACATTACAGTATTCCTTAGTTACTCTATCTCTCATCAATCCGTCCTTTTGTGTGTGACCCTGTAGGTTTTCGCGGCATTGGCAATTATATTAAACCACGTATTTAACATAATAAACAGTAAGGGGTATCTAGCAACACATCACTGCTACCCAAGACACAAAAATGTCATGTGATCTAACAAATCCTTTTGTGATAATACTTATGTGTACAATTATCCTTTTGCCCTTATGTCTATATTGAACACAAGGCATAGACCGTGTCATCCTTGTCCAGTTCAATATTGGGCCCATAGACATTTATCCTGTTACGCAGGATGGGCAAATTCCATCTAGGTCACTCATATCCCTTAGCATGCTTCGTGGAGTATCCATCAACTGTATTTATGGTCATCCAGTTACGGACAATGTTTGATCAACAATAAGACACTCGACTCTACATCTAGGGTCCATAGTGGTTTCAGGTCGAAGGGTGGTATACATCATTATCACTATGAGAATAACTTATTACACTTTGCATAACATTCTATATAGTATTCTCATAGCGGGTCAATCCAGTATAAATATTACTCTTAATATTCATACCTATGTTTAAGACTTGATAACTCCTTATCCATGATCCATGAGATGTGATCATCAGTCTATATACATAATAGTCTTAATGCTTTAATGTTATCCCACTTCACAATAAAGCTCGACTATGAATACTTTAAGAATAGTATCCTTATGTTTAATGTGATCTCATGATTAAGTCACACTTGATACATTAAACGGACTAGCTATTCTAGGGAAATTATTAAACAAACATAATAAAGAAAAATCCTTTTATTATTAATAAATAATTCGATACAAGTACCAAAAGTATTGGCCTTTAGGGCTTACACCAATAATCTCCCACTAGCACTAGAGCCAATCAGGAATACCCCTAATGCCCATAGATCTAGTATGGCCATCATGCTTCTGCTGCGCAAGAGGCTTTGTCAGTGGGTCAGGAATATTGTCAAGTGTAGGTACTCTGCATATTTTCACATCTCCTCTATCTATTATCTCTCGAATGAGGTAATAACGCCTAAGTATGTGTTTGGATCGTTGGTGAGATCTAGGCTCCTTAGCTTGTGCGATAGCACCATTGTTATCACAATAGAGACCAATGGGATCCACAATGCTAGGAACTATGCCAAGTTCACTAATGAACTTTTTGATCCAAACAGCTTCCTTTGCTGCACTTGAGGCAGCAATATACTCGACCTCGATTGTAGAATCAGCAACTGCATCTTTCTTTGAACTTTTCCAGCTCACAGCGCCACCGTTTAAGCAAAACGCATAACCAGATTGCGATCTAAAGTCATCCTAATTGTAGCGGGGTATTCGTTACCTTTAGATTTATTGACTAAATCAAAAGTAAATCATACAATTTGGTCGCCACCGCACTTCTATTTATCCAAAGGAAAGGTTAGAAAGCGAACAAAAATCGAGAAGTTTTATCAAATCAAAAACTAATAAAAATGTCAGAGATCTGGGTAAGGGGATTGGTTATGCAATGGGAAGGTTTTAAGCACCCAAAACATCCTAGGTACTCCTAGGGAGCCCTTTCCACTATTGTTGTAAGGTAGGTTGGTATTTGTGAAAAATATTTGTGCAAACATGATTGGGGAGATGAGAAGAGAATGTACAAATTATTTACAATTTTGTGTTTGAATGGATAAACCCATTGCCTACGTACCATCTTAAAAAAGATTAGGATCAAAACCTCGTAGTTCGGGGTAAAAATCTCAAAAGAAGTTGGTGAATTGATTGGTCAAAAGCCTTAAGGTATTTTGTTATCGAAGGGAGAAAACTCAACCTAAAACCACAAATCCACCATGTGAGGAGAGCTTCAACATGCTAGTGAGGGGTTAACCCTATAATAAGCATGGAAGTCTTATGGTCCATCACTAAGGATATAGGTGAGTATTATATCAACCTCTAGGATAACTCAAACCTAATAGCTAATGTTTATGAAAAGCTTTGGCAAAAATGGCCATTGAAACCACAAAAACAATTTAGTGAGTTGTATTTACCTAATGAAAAGTATTTACAAAGTATGGTCAAAGTTGACTTAGGATTCAATTCACAATAAGTGTTATGAAAAAGAATTTTGGAAAATCAAAAGCATAATGCTTAGGTTTCTAATTTTGAAAACAAATGTTAATGTTTGCACAAAAGTTTGGCTTGGGTTAGAGTGGAGGGATGAAGAAGAATGGCTAAGTCCTAAACATACAAAGATAAAGGAAGAGAAATAAAACCACAATGGAGTTCCCTTCTTGAGATCATAGTGATGATCCAAGTAGCTCTCATCCTTTAGAATAGCAATAAAATAGCAAATAACTCAAGCAATCAAGCACACAAATCAATCTCCTAGGAATCTTCCAATGGCTTTTGTATTTCTCACTTTGGATGCTCATGACAATGGTTCTTCTACTTGGCTCAAATTTGGGATCCCTAGCACAAGAACACACAAATCAAAAAGTTCCACAAAAAAAAAAACAAATAAAGAATGGACAAGAGGAAGTTTAGAATTTGGTCCTTTCAATGTTCATCTTCAAGCTTTAAGCATTCTAAAGGCATGAGGCCTAGTTGCTCTTTAACATTTTAAGCACTCTAAAGGCATGAGGCTTAGTTGCTCTTCAAACTCCATTAGCTTAGTTAAGGTCCTAAAATCTAAGTCCTTTGTCCATTTGCATTTGGTTCCACACAATCAAAACAAAACAAGCACAATAGTATATACACAATTATGTGCTCAAGTGAGTAAAAGGCAAATTGCATTAACATAAACATGAGCTCAAGTGAGCAAAGGGCAAAAGCAAATGAATTATATGTACAAGAATATTAAATTTGCATTAAAGTAAATTGCAAGAATTAAATGACTTGAATTAAAAGTTAATGGTCAATAGTTAGTGTTAGTGTGCCATAAGGCAATTTAGCGCTATGTTAAGCAATCGTAAGTGGACTAATGTAGTAGTCACACCTATCTGAGGCCGTTCAATAAAAATATAGGCAACAAACACAAGTTAGAGACCTTGACTAGTAAGTCAAGCTCCTACAACTTGCCATGCCAAAAGAAAAGAAGAATGATCTTCTATTGATTTAGGTTTTTTGCTTGACCAAGAAACAACCTATCCTTAATGCAAAGCCATTCACTTGATCTTTGATCAAGATGAATTAGATTTGAATCAAGGAAGGTTAAACCCCCTATATATCAAGGCTAACCACCAATCTTTAACTCATTGATAAAAAAGAAAAAGATGAAGAAGAAGTTGAATAAGAGTATACATGAATTGAAATTCAAATGAAATAAGCAAAGTACATTGACCAAAGATGAATGGGATCAAGGTCAAACCAAAGTAAATAGAGGCAAAATGAAACTTAGAAGTCAAGAAACAAATAAAATATTTTTGGTATTTTTGAAAATTAAAATAATACTTGAATTAAAATAAACAATTAAAGGTCAAACTTCAAATCCATTTCAAATCAACTTTGAAAAGTCCAAATGGATCATCCTAAGTTCAACAAGGTCAAACAAAGTTTGACAAAAAATTTCAGCATTTTTAGAAACCAGAAACTATTTTTAAACAATTAAAAATGAATAAAAAATAACCTAATTGAACTAAAATGTCAAATAAATCTCAAATCAATTAATAAATTGATGAGGATAGTTTTCATAGATTCATCATCATTCAAAGAGGTTAAAAAAATATTTTTGTATTTTTTGAATATTGGAAACTATTTAAAATGAATTAAAAATAACCAGAAAAGAGAAAATTCATAAAAAATATCAACTGACAAAATAAAAAATATTAAAAATCATTTTCAGAAACTAGAATTAAAAAGGGAAATAATGCAATTGGTCCCATATTTTTTGGAATTAAAATGATAGCGTTATATCCAATCTCATTAAATGACCTGGCACATCAAGTGGCTCTCAGGTGCGCGCTCACCAAAAGCATGAGACAACTGAGCAACACAATAAATTAATAAAAGTCATAAGAATGGAAAGCTGAGATTAGATCTGGAGATGTAATCCAACGGTTCATATCACATCTGGCAACGGGGACGGTGGTGTACACCACCGTCTTCTCCGGCGAGCTGGTGATTCCGGCCAGAGTTGCAGGTATGGAAAACTTAACCAAATGAAGCAATCCTCATATCATTGGAATGCTGGGGTGATGTACATCACCCCTATGCCATTGGTTTTCACTCTAGATCCTCATAGGAAGAGAAATCAGAGGTGGAAAATAATGGAGTTCAATATGAACTTGATGGATTTACACAATTAAAAGCACAATTCAAATGCCTCTTATGAGAGGACTTCAGAGGAGCCAATAACCACAAGAAAAGAGCTATAAACAATGAGTTTTGATTGAAAAAAGTTTGAGCATCAACCTTGGAAATGCAGATATGTGAAGCACAAACTCTCCCAATTCTTGATTGCAGTGTGTTCTTGAGATGGAGATGGAGCAAGGCTAAGGAATTTAAGTCCAATAATCAACCAATGAAGTTGAAAATTGGATCTGAAAAATGAAAGTGAAATTGCACAATTCCTTTAGAGTGAGGTTTGGATTGAGTTCTGCAGCATATAAGGCGCCTTGAGGTTGGAAAATGATGAAGGTATGCACCTGTATTTATAGCAAAGCAAGTTGCAAAGCATGGGAAATGCATGTGTGCATGAAGTGAGGGCCTCCATGCATGGGCCTGTACAGGCGCATGGAGGGCCCAAATCCACTTGATTTGGCATGCTGAAGTCATATTAAGCTGAAATGGACGTGCTGATATGACGGAATTGGATTGTGCATGAACATTTCACATGGTTTCTAAAAATGCACATGAATCTTCATCTCTTCGAAAATGCATCTTCCCAAACTGAAACATGGCCTTGTGGGTAATGGTTGGAAAGGTCTTGACATGAGGATCAATTGTTATCTTGAACAAAACTCCATTTGGAATTGGGAAATTAATGAAAATTGGTCATAAAGTTCAAGGTGCAAAACATGTGCATGTGAAATTTTCCAAAATGGACCAACTTCAAGCCCTTCTGTTTCAATGATGCAAGCTCCAAATGACAAAACCTTCAACATCAAAGTTATAGATCTTTTCAAGACAATCAATTTGGACGTAAATTTTGCATCATTTGGAATTTTGATGAGAAAAGTATGGGCACTTGAAGTTGGGTTTTTTCACATTTCAATGCCTTTGGTCCAAAGTGACCTATAATGGTTTGCATTATCACATGTATTTCTTTTAGGATTATGAAATTTTTTTCAACATAACAAATGAATTAGACATCTTAAAGTTTCCAATTCATTTGATCCAACCTCAAAATCATGAAAAATGAGAGAGTTAGGTCCTTGGGAAGTTGATGAACATGAAAGTTGTTGATATGGTTCTTAAGAACATTTTTTCTCTTGGGGTCATCTTCATTTGACAAACACATTAAAAGTTAGGTCTCAGTGGATTCCAAAATAGTCAGATGAATTGACTGATCAACTTCTCAAGTCCATACCTCAAACCTTGATGAATTGATGATTGAGGACACTCAAATAAGCTCAAATATGCATGAATTGATAAATGAAAGAACTTACCTTGATTGTATTTGATCATGGGTTGAGGCTGCTTCATGAGCAAGGCACAATTGATGCACAGATGAATTAGGGTTTCCTTGGGAAACAATCCTCAAGCCCTTTAGTTTATCTTGATCAAAATGACAAATTGAGATACTTGGGGAGGCATATATGATGATTGAGAGCCTTGTGAACCATTGTCATGCTTGCTTTCATCTTCATCTGGTCATATCAATGGGCATAGGGGCCGCCTAGGAGCCTCAGATCTTATGATTGCTCATGCTACAAAACAAAAGATGTTAGTGATATATTTTTATGCTTTTGGTTAGTAAACAAACTAAGAAAAGCAATAATATACAATTCAAGCATGCTTGGTGGTCTCAAACCAACTCACACAAGTCCCAACCCAAGGGTAAGGAGCCAAGATGCTATGATCCTTAAGGCAAATGCAATGTGCAATGATATGATGCCATGAGGGATCTTAGGGTTAAAATTAGGGTCTTACATATGCCCCTATTTAAGGTCATTCTAGCCGGAGATATGAAGGTTAAAATCTTCGTCTCGACGAGGTAGAATGGGCTTAAATAATAACAAAAAGACGAATTTTGGTCCCTAAGAGACCTCATAATGCAAATGTATATATGCAAAAATTAATGCTCTGTGGGGATATGTGTCCACAAAGGAAAAGAAATCAGGAGAAACTGAAAATCCATATGAGTAATACACTCATAAATGGGACAGAGACTCTAGGGACTCACTGGGGAGTAAAGGGGATAAAATGCGTGAGCAGGTCATGTCTTAAGATTTGCTGGAGACACGAAGGGACTCCATGAAAATAAATCAATGGAAAGACTCGAGCTGACGCAAAGATGTAGGTATTGGGGAATATGCCAATACAGCAAACTATCCACAAAGGATACTTCGGATAAAAATCCGGACTCAGGTGGGGAAAACCCACTAAGGGGCTCCGATGGGGAATGTCCAAAGAGGACTCAGCTGAGGAAACAACAAAATGAGGTATTATCGGTTACTAGGTAATAAGCTCAAGGAGACATGTGATCAAAACACCGGTATAAGGGTGAGAGAACAACACACTCAGGGATAATGAATATCTAAGACCGGTATAAGGGTGAGAGATATCAATCATCCAAAATATCTAAGGAAGACCTAAAAAGGTATATTTCAACTCAGGAAAATCTGACTCCACAAGGGACAAAAAGTCATAATAGGAAGCATAAGGAAGGAACACCAGGGATACCGGTTACTAGGCATATAATAGGTGACCAACCAAGGCGTGAATTGGGGAATATTTCCAAAACACTCATTATCCAAAAGGAGGGCTGAAGAAGCAAACTCGATTATAGGATGGACATTCGATTCCATAAGGAAATACGAATCTTACTCGACTGGGGAAGAAAAAGACTTCGACTGAAGAGCGCATGAGATATATTATCTATTACCGTCAGACCGTAGATAACATACTCGCATGGAAGATTATCCACAACCGATTACTGGGTTAGTAAAGGATAAATCGCCCGAAAAGAAAGGACATTGGGATACCAGCTACTGGGTATAAAATGATCACCAATCAAAGGGGAGAAATAATCATTACCAAACAAGGGTAAATGAAAGATGACTCGCTGGGGATAAATTGCTTTATCAGAGCAATTATTCAAGAGATATATCACCGGCTATTGGGAGATATACTCAAAACGAAGGAATATCAATACCGAATATTGGATAAAGATAACGAACAAAGAGGGGATTACATCTATCGGTTACTGGATAGAAAACCACGGAAGAGAGTAACCGTCATCGGTTAGGATGAACAAAAAAAAGGTTAACTCTGCAAGGGGATAAAAATGGGGTTTACAACTACTGGTTACTGGGTAGAAAACCACAGAAATAGGACTTACAACTACCGGTTACTGGGTAGAGGGCCACAATACTCCGCTGGGGAACATATGGATAATTACTGGTTACTGAGCAATCATTCATCTAAACTATGGGGAAGCGCAGGGGAAATAACAAGAGTAGTCAATCTAGGAACAAACTAGAGAGACTCAATGAAACAAGACTCAACCCAATGAGGATATAACTCAGGGGAGTAATTTCATCCCAACATATATTTTGGGAGGAAACTGCAACAAAAATCATCCACGAGGACATAACTCAGTGGGGAAATGGAAGAAAGGATAAACACTTTCTGCCTATGGGGCTGACTCTATATGGAGAGATCAGACACAAACATCTGCTTGGGGAAATATATATCACCAAATAGCAGGAGACAACAAACAAAGATATATGGCAAAGAATGCAACATGAATATCTGAATGTTATAATGGTGTATGTATATGCGTGGTTTATGTATGATGAATGCTGACAAACAGACATATCTAGCACAAACAGGTCCAGGAATCAATAGACAGACATCCGGTACTACATCTCAAAGAGAAAGCCAGGTCCACTAGAGAAAATCCAATCTGGTGGGGGCAACCAATACCAGGAAACACCAATCTCTGCAGGGGATAAAGACCAATGTTGAGAAAACGAGCAAAGTCGCTGCCAGGGATAAAGATCACTGCTAAGGGAATAAACAGGATCACCGGGAATCAGAGACCGCTGTTGGGAAAAGCAAGGGATCACAATCACTAGAGTTGGGGATCTTCCAACAGTACGCAGAGAACAGGATAAGATCAGAGAAGAAATCTATTGGGATCTCATCAGGAGGGGACGTAGAAAGTCTGTGGGGAACAACCACCAAACAGAAATACATTAAACAAATCACCTCTAGCCACGGAGGAATATCTCTGTTGCGGAGAAGGAGAACCATTCACTCCACCGGGGAAGGGATCAAAACATCTTCCTCAGAAGTTCCAACGCCAAGTCAGGATCAGATAGAGTCTCGGCTAGGGAGAACTACAGATAAGATTCCTTCGTAGAAGAAACTCTACTGGGGAACTACCGGGACAAGATAGAAAACTCTATGGGGAACAACCACCAAACAGAAATTTCAACACCACCACAATTCCTCTTAATGCTGGAGAGAAAGTCTCTGCTGAGGAAAGGGAAAACAATGCTCCACTGGGGATAAAAAACATTTTCATCACCCGCTCTGATAGGAGGAAAAAATCACCCGAGAAGGAGGAAGCAACAATAATCAGGTTTCGATCAGGTAACTCTCCTAGGGAGAAGGTCGTTGGTGATCAAAACGAGGATAACCTGAAGGTGACCAGCTGGAGATAACCTGCTGGCGACCAAACTGGGGAAATTTAAAAGGAACAACCCTGCTGAGGATGGATGGGAAGCATCCTGCTGGAGATCACTGTACGTGAATCTGCTGAGGATAAGCTACAAGCCAACTTGTTGAAAATTCCACACATACCGGGATTTCCGGCTCACTCTACGAGAGAATTCCAATCTGAATAAGGGAATACCAACTTCCTCGAAAAGATAGCATGTCAATTTACCAATCTATAAGGGATTTTAGGTCAATCCACACAAGGGATGACAACCATATAATTGATAACGCAAATGCAAAATCCCAACTCAACTAGGGAGCTAGAGGACCAAGGCCAAACTCCAAACACCAGACTCTCTCAAGGGATCTGGTGGAGTTGAGGGGGGTTAGGGATATACTCCTCTAAACAAATCAGGACCAAAGCTCCAGACTCTCTAGGGAATTGGTGATGCTTAATATTCTTTTGTGCTTGCGGAGGAGGCAACCTGAAAGATAATGAAGAGGATACAAGTATGCTAGGAATAATGAACAAATGTCTTACCCTTTTGGAGATCATACTATCCTTGGGAGAGCGTTGAAGATGTCCCAGTTATCCTTTTTAATCTTTGTGAATGTTCACTTTGTTTAAAAACTTTATAAAAACTTTATTTATTTTAAAACAATGATATTTATCAATTAAAACATGCAAACATTTGTTGAACAGAAACAAATAAGAGTGCAAAGAATTTGATAAAGGCTCAAATTTATTTGATGGAATGGTAGTCTGTAAATGACAAGACTCCATGGATTTTTAAAAATTTGAAATTGGTGATATATATTGGAAAAGGGCTACATTGAACATAATGACCATTTCTCCACCAACTCTGAATCCAATGTATTTGAAGCTTCAGTTGTCGATGACTGAGCGAGAATCTTTAACAGAAGACAACTGTAGAACAAAGTATTATCAGGATGCAGTTACTTGTCAAATCCCTAATTTTTGCCTAGATTGCCCCAGGGTGAGGTACTCAATCTAGCGGGATATATATATATATATATATATATATATATATATATATATATATATATATATATATATATATATATATATATATATATATATATATATATATATATAAATTTTTTATGTCTCTAACTTTTGCCTGGATCGCCCTTTCGGGTTTTCAATCCACCGAGACACTCATTTTTGCCTAAGTCGCCCTTTCGGGTTTTCAACTTAGCGAGCTATTCTGTTTTTATTTTAGGCGAAGTATTTCTTGACTGCATCTGAATTCACAGGACGAGTGAAATCCTCCCCATCCATAGTTGTAAGTATCAAAGCACCGCCTGAAAAGGCCCTCTTAACAACATATAGGACTTCATAGTTTGGAGTCCACTTGCCCATGGAATCGGACGCGAAAGGCAAAACTTTCTTGAGCACAAGGTCACCTTCTCGGAACACACGAGGCTTGACCTTCTTATCAAAGGCTTTCTTCATCCTTTGCTGATATAACTGACCATGGCACATGGCAATCAATCTCTTCTCTTCAATCAAATTTAGTTGGTCATAACGACTCTGAACCCATTCAGCCTCAGTCAACTTGGCTTCCATCAAGACTCTCATTGATGGGATCTCCACCTCTACTGGGAGTACAGCCTCCATGGCATAAACAAGGGAGAAAGGGGTTGCCCCTGTTGAAGTGCAGACAGATGTACGATAACCATGCAAAGCAAATGGCAGCATCTCATGCCAATCTTTATACGTAACAACCATTTTCTAGATAATCTTCTTAATGTTCTTATTAGCAGCTTCAACAACCCCATTCATCTTGGGTCTATAAGGAGAAGAATTATGATGTGCAATCTTGAACTCGCTACAAAGCTCTTTCATCATCTTATTGTTCAAGTTAGATCCATTATTAGTAATGATCTTATCTGGAACACCATAACGGCATATGAGTTGATTCTTGATGAACTTCACAACCACCTGCCTGGTCACATCTGCATATGATGCCGCTTCAACCCACTTGGTGAAGTAATCAATTGCTACGAGAATAAATCTGTGACCGTTGGACGCTTTCGGCTCTATCATGCCAATCATATCAATTCCCCACATAGAGAAAGGCCATGGTGATGAAATTACATTCAGAAGTGTCGGGGGAATATGAATCTTGTCCGCATAAATATGACACTTGTGGCATTTCTTCACATACTTGCAGCAGTCAAACTCCATTGTCAACCAATAGTAGCCTGCTCTCAATATCTTCTTAGCCATGGCATGTCCATTGGAATGAGTACCAAATGAACCCTCATGGACTTCAGTAATCAACAGGTCTGCTTCGTGTCTATCCACGCATCTGAGCAGAACCATGTCAAAATTCCTCTTATAAAGCACATCGCCATTGAGGTAGAAACTGCCTGATAATCTCCTTAGAGTCTTCTTATCTTTAACAGATGCCCTAGGCGGGTAAGTCTGACTTTGGAGAAAGAACTTGATATCAAAATACCATGGCTTATCATCTTTCACTTCTTCAACTGCAAACACGTGAGCTGGTCTATCCAAGCGCATCACAGTGATATTGGGGACTTAATTCCAGAATTTCACCACAATCATCGAAGCAAGTGTAGCAAGCGCATAGGCCATCCGATTATCATCTCGAGGAATATGATGGAAGTCGACCTCAGTAAAGAAAGTTGAAATCCTCCTCGCATAATCTCTATATGGGATGAGGCCAGGATGATTCGTCTCCTATTCACCCTTAATCTAATTAACAACAAGGGCCGAATCACCATAAACATCAAGATGTTTGATCCTAAGATCAATACATTCTTCTAAACCCATAATACATGCCTCATACTCTGCTATATTATTCGTGCATTTGAAGGTTAACCTTGCTGTAAAAGGAAAATGTGTGCCCTGAGGAGTAATAATCACTGCCCCAATACCATTTCCATATTGATTTACATCGCCATCAAACACCATACTCCATCGGGAACCAGGCTCTGGCCCTTCATCGAGCGTAGGCTCATCGCAATCTTTCATTTTCAAATACAGAATCTCCTCATCTGGGAAGTCGTACTGAAGTGACTGGTAATCCTCAATTGGTTGATGTGCCAAGTGGTCAGCCAAGATACTACCTTTAATATCCTTCTGAGCTCGATACTCGATATCATACTCAGACAACAGCATCTGCCAACGGGCAATCCTCCTAATTAAAGCAGGCTTCTCAAAGATATACTTAATTGGATCCATTTTGGATATCAACCAAGTCGTATGATTTAACATATACTGGCGTAAGCGCTTAGCAGCCCAAGCCAAAGCACATCATATCTTCTCAAGCATTGAGTATCGAGACTCACAATCAGTGAACTTCTTACTCAGATAGTATATAGCATATTCTTTCTTCCCTGATTCATCTTGCTGACCTAGGACACAACCCATAGAGTCTTCAAGAACAGTCAGATACATGATCAAGGGTCTCCCTTCCACAGGCGGAGATAGAATCGAAGGCTCGGACAGATACTCTTTAATACTGTCAAAGGCCTTCTGGCAATCCTCGGTCCAATCATGACGCTGATCTTTTCGGAGGAGCTTTAATATCGGCGCACATGTGGCAGTCATGTGGGATATAAATCTGGAAATATAATTCAAGCGGCCAAGAAAACCTCGGACTTGCTTCTCTTTTTTGGGCGCAAGCATCTCTTGTATTGCTTTGACCTTGGCAGGATCAACTTCAATACCTCTCTCGCTAACAATAAAGCCCAATAACTTGCCGGAACAGACTCCAAATGTACACTTGTTAGGATTCAGATGAAGCTTATACTTCCTCAAACGCTGAAAAAGCTTCAACAAGTGCTCAACATGTTCAACTTCCGTTCTTGACTTCGCAATCATATCATCAACATATACCTCGATCTCCTTGTGCATCATATCATGAAATAAGGTAGTCATAGTGCGTTGATACGTGGCTCCGACGTTCTTCAAACCTAAGGGCATCACTTGATAACAGAATGTTCCCCAAGGTGTGATGAATGTTGTCTTCTCCATATCCTCGGGTGCCATCTTGATCTGATTATAACCGGAAAATCCGTCCATAAATGAGAAGACATTGAATTTAGCTGTATTATCTACCGACATATCAATATGTGGTAAAGGAAAATCATCTTTCGGACTAGCTTTGTTCAAGTCTCTATAGTCCACACACATCCGAACTTTTCCATCTTTCTTAGGCACGGGCACAATATTGGCCACCCATTGAGGATATGTAGAAGTCACCAGAAACCCCGCATCAATTTGCTTCTGAACTTCTTCTTTGATCTTCACTGCCATATCATGATGAGTTCTTCTGAGCTTCTGCTTCACAGGCACGCACTCAGACTTCAAAGGAAGGAAATGTTGCACGATATCAGTATCCAGACCAGGCATGTCTTCATATGACCAGGCAAAGACGTCGACATATTCTCGCAGCAACTCAATCAACCCCTTCTTAACAGATTCTTCCAGGAGTGCCCCAATCTTCACTTCTCGAACACAATCTTCAGACCCTAAGTTGACTGTTTCTAGATTCTCAAGATGTGGCTGAATGATCTTCTCTTCGTGCTCAAGTAGACGGGTAATCTCATTAGGAATCTCTTCAACATCATCTTCTTCGGCCTCAAATACAGGGAACTCAAAGTTAGGAGATGATGTTGGATCATTATGTTCAATGGGTTTGATCAACCTGCATAATGATTTTGGATATAAAAGAGATTTTAGAATTCAAACAAAGCAAATCATTATGCAGATGAAAATACTGATTTTATTCTATTTTTAGGGTTTTATGTGATCACCAATTTCATGCAAAAAAGCAAAAAGTGAAAATAATTTGGAAAAACAAACATTTAACATGAATTTATTGAATGGATATTATTGTATTTATGGGCCAACAATGTCATCACTTCTTTTTTTGGCATGGGAGAAGGGTTTTTAAACAAAAATGAACATTACGTTGACTTATGGACAACTGTTGGAACATCAACAGCGACCCAATTATTGCAGACCCCTTCAGGGATGACAAAGTTGCCTGAATCTTCCTCTGCATCCTCTTCCACAATAGCAGCAGCTTCCTGGTCTTCAACAGTGTGGATAAAACCACCACTCTAAAACAGCCCATGCTTGTTGAAAGTGCCTGAAGAATACCCTATGTCAGCCCGGGATTTATTGTCTTCCAGCTTGATCATTTGTCCTAAACCAGTAGTTGCGCCATGCTCAATGGCCAACTTCGCATCATTGTAGGACACAAATGAAGAGGTTCCTTTCTTAGAAGGCTCAGCAATAGACAAGGCTTGGAACGGCGTCCCAACCTCGTCCTCAACATCAATGTAAGAAAAGGAAGACAAATGGCTAACCAAGATAGCCTTCTCTCCCCCTACTACCACCAACTTTTTGTTCTTAATGAACTTCAACTTTTGGTGTAGGGTGGATGTCACGGCGCCTGCCTCGTGAGTCCATGGTCTGCCCAACAAACAACTATATGATGGGTTGATATCCATGACCTGGAAAGTGATCTGGAAGTCACTTGGTCCAATCTTGACTGGGAGCTCAACCTCACCAATCACAGTTTTGCGGGATCCATCAAAAGCTTTCACGACCACTCCACTCTGCCTCATGGGAGGCCCCTGGTATGACAGTCTGGCGAGAGTGGATTTTGGCAACACATTCAACGATGATCCAGTGTCTACCAGCACATTAGACATGGAGATGTGAAGTGCCAAATTGTGGTTCCTTCCCTCCTCGGGGAGATCAGCATCACAGAAACTCAGATTGTTACAAGTAGTAATGTTTGCAACAATGTTATCAAATTGTTCTATTGTGACGTCATGGCCTACATACGCCACGTCCAACACCTTCTGCAGAGCTTCTCGGTGTGGCTCATAATTCATCAACAAAGATAGCACAAATATCTTTGAAGGCGTTTGTAGCAGCTGATCTACAACATTATACTCACTCCTTTTGATGAGCCTTAGCTGTAACACCTCAAAATTTGCCCTCCTCTCTTGGGACTAGCATAACATATTATGTATCATTTTTAGGTCATTAGGCATTGCATATTGCATATCATGTGGTTACATTGTGCAAGTCATACTCCCAAGTCTTGAATAGAAGATGAGGAAGTCAATGTGCAAGCTAGGGTTTCATTGGAATGGTCATTAATCATCTGAGGATGTGGAGGTCCAAATTAGGGTTTCATGATTCTCAAAGGATATTGGTCTTCATCTTGATTACAATGGTTCATCATCATCATCATGTTTTGGCATCATCAAGTGTTGAAGCATATTCTTTGAGATTAGGGTTTTGACCACTGGTCAACCCTAATCAATAGCATTGGGCCAATCAGGGCATGATCAGGAGATGGGGTCTATGATGTATGTGGAGATCATCCCATGGTTTTATTGAGATTATTGAGGCTAGGGTTTCATCATTGAGCCATTTCATCAGGAGATTGGAGCTCAGTTTGATCTATGCATTGCCAAATTCATCTATCAGTTGAAAAAGTCAACTGTGGTCAACTGTGCATGATTTAATGGATTTGGAGGTGGAAATGAGTTGGATACACTTCATTCATGTTGGAACAAGTGTTATTTGACATTTCAAAGCATAATAATGGAGAAAATCAAGTCAGGACAAAAATTGCCAAAAATAGAAAGTGACTTGTAACGGAAGTTTCCAAAAATGGAAAGTTTTTGACCACAAAATTACATGTCCAAGGAAGCTTCAAATGAAAATTTGTTCAACATTAAAGTTGTAGATCTTGGTCTCACCTTTCCAAAAAGTCCAAGAACTTGAAAATCCCATGTATGGTTGACAAGTTATGGTCCATTCAATTTCAAAAATGACCCATAATCAGAGGGGCATAACTTCCACATGGAGTGTCCAAATTGAGTGATCTTTTTATGTGCAAACTCCATTTGACATGTACTTTCATGGTGCATAATTGGAATTCATCAAAAATGGTCAATGCAAAAAGTCAAATTTCAAGTGTACAATTAAAAGATCCAGGGGCAAAATGGTCCAACTTGAGAAATAATGAGAATTTTGGAATGGGGATTTTTGCAACACCTCACAAATGCAATTTGAAAATGGTTGGAATGGTCATAACATGTCAAGGTCTCATATTTGGTCAAGTCACTTTTGAAATGCACTTGAAAAGTATACAATTTACCATGACATAGTGAAAATGCAAATTACACATCCAATGACCATGGGACAAGTTGCAACACATCACACATGTCATTTTGAGAGTGTGTGAGCTGTCAATGAGTTGTCACAGGGCTTGAGTGAAAAGACCATTTTGCCCTTGCTTAAGAAAAGTGGAATTTTGCTAATTACATGTCATTTTGCTAATTGGTGATTTAGAGCTTGATTAGTGGGAAGTACTTAATCCTAATCATAACAAACTCTTGATCACAATCACAAATCACAAGAAATTGCAACCAATTTTCCCTCCAAATTCTCAAGATTTCTCAAGAAGCTTCAAGAACAAAATTGAATCAATCTCCTTCAATTCTCCATCAAATCACGAATTTCTTTTTGATTCAATCTCCATTCATCCTCTTCTTCAACTGTTTTGGAAGATCAACATCAAAATCTACACGAATCGCCACTGTTCATATCTTGTGCATCCATGGCATTTTGCAAATTCTCTTACTAGAAGCAATTTCGAGAGAACCTAACAGCTCCAGTCAACATCCTAAAGCTCATACTCCATCTGTTTTGGACTTTTACGCGCAAAGAACACACGAACCAACGCTGTCACCTCAAGGTACATGAAATTCGAATCTCATGATTTGATGAAAGGTTATATGCGTTTTATAGAGTGTTCAACATAGATCGTTGTGATATGTTTAGTTTTTGGAATGGATGATTGTAGAGAGAGATATTTCGATTTGAAGTTGTGTTGTTAAACCTTTAATCGTTCGATCCGTGAGATATAGTGAGTGTTAGAGGAAATAGGTAGCATATTCGTCATGTACGTTGCAAGAGGAAGAGAACGGTTATTCATTTGTGCATTTTGGTGAAGAAATGATTGAAACCGTATTGGAAGGTGATGAACACGTTAATGCCGTGCGAAGAAGACGAGTTTCTGGAATTCTTTTCCTGTTGGATCCGTTTCACTGCCAGGCCAATTCAAAATTGTTGTTTCCCTCCGCTTTCAACCAATCACGCGCCTCCACCTCATTTAATTGAACGCCTGCGTTTTGGCCAGGCAGAAGATAATAACGAAAATGCCATTAATCCATCTAAATTAAATAAAACATTCTAAATAATTATTTAATAATTCATATAAATCTTAGAAAATTCATAAAAAAATATTGGCTAGTCCAAAAATAGTGAGGTTTTTTTTTGTTGGATCCTATTTTTCCCCTAGAATTTTATAGGCATGGTTTCACAAGTTTTGCATGGTGGAATATTGACTTGGCCTATGGATCTTTGACTTATGTCATTTTTGTGCATGTTTTGCCATTTTCATTGTGAAATACTCATACATTAAAAGAAATTCCTGAAATTTTTTGAGCTCATTCTGGACATGTTGATGGTGGTTTACATATAAAGTTTGTGATTTTTGGATACCTGAGGAGTGAGATATGATTTTTTGAACTTAGGTGTGACAATTTGTGTCACACCTAGCTAGGTCAACTTCATGAATATTTTTGCCTGGCCTATGATTGGTGGAATGGATTGAAATTTTGCATGGATGATTTTTGACATGTTGAGATATTAGGTGAATTTTTCTGGATTTTTCTATCGCATTTTCAATTTGATTGATATTTTTCTTCTCTGTATGTTCATTGTGCAAGTTTATAGGACACATGTTTGTATATCTTGTGTGAAATTCTCATATGGTTTTGGATGAATGTGAAATTTGGTATGCTGGTTGTAGACACATTGTAGGACATCCCTGTTTTGGTCCCATTCATTTCTTAATTGTTTTCATTGACTTATGAATTTTTGAAGTGAATGCATGTGTTGATGCCTTGAATTGACTTGAATAATTGTGTCTGGATTTCTTGATTTTCATTGACCTAGTTCCTTTTGTCCAATTGAGCTGAAAATTGACATGCTATACCTTGAATATGTCCTGTTTAGGTGTGAATTATTTGAGGATTTTTGGAATTATTTTGGTATGCTTTTGATGGAATTCATTCTGTTTGGACATTGGATGTTGCATTTGACCTAGTTTGTACCATATTGTGCATGAAATGAGATTGGTAAATGATATGAGTATGGGATCAATTGCATTTGCTTTCTATTTGCATTAATTTGGTTTTGGTTGAGAATCCCTTGCTGTTTAGAATTTTTTCTCCCTTTTGGACCCTAGGCTTGGCCTAGTGGTCTAGTTTCTCACATTTGGTTTGACTTTTCAGGATGAAATGCACAAAGCTTAAGGAGAATGATTCAAGTCAATAAAATTGAATTTGTTTGATGTGGAGAACTAACATAACTTTGTTTTGTAGGTTGTGAAGCTTGAGCTTGAGCTTGTAGCTTGCATTTATGTGCTTGTGTTGTTTGTATAGTCTGACTGATTAACATTTGCTGTTTATTGTTGTCTGTCTGAGTACTGATGATACTTGATTGATTTCAGGTACATTTAGTCGCTTACAGTTCTTTAAGAACTTGCTTGCTGCTGCTTGGTTTTTAAACCACTTGAGGTAGGACTTCTGTTCTTCATGTAGTCTGGGAGACCCGACCGGTTACTTGGCCGGGCAAAATGTCTGAAGTCCTCCTTAAGAGGCGATGTTTGTGATTGTTTAATATTGTGCCCAAGCAGGTGAAGTCCTTGATTAAGGCAATTGGTGGAAGCCAAGGGATATGCAATCTATCCCCTACTACTCTGTGAGTCGTCCCTCTGCTCACACGGCTGTGTGTTGATGCATTGGGGCACAAACCCAAGATCTCGTGCTGTTGCACAATCGAGTCAGAGTCTTTGAGCGTAGAAGGGTCCCTCCATTCTGGACCCACGCTCCTTTGTCTAAAAGCTCTCCCTGGTCAGGGATAAGAGCTGTGAGGTCTCATCCTCACTTCACCTTTTCATCTGCTTCACCTTAGTCTCGTAATGGCAAGGTTAAGAGCGAGCAATACCCATGTACAGATGACTTGCTTCGGCAGTCAAACCCATTGTTTGAGCCCACTTGACTGGTTATAGTGTGTGCTTTGTGAATATTTGTTTGCTTGTATGCTTGTATGCTTGCTTCCTGGATAGGAGTAGCTTGCAGTTGTGCAAGTAGGTAGAAACCTGAACGTAGGGTAATGATGCATGACAACACTAGGCTCGAGTCCAGCTCCCTGGTAGTGTGTCTTCCCTTGGTTTCTGGCTAGATTTTCTTTCCCTTTAGGGGGAACTACATCGCCCTGATCCTTGTTCCAGACGAGGTATGTAGGCAGGTGGTCGTGCGAGACCACTCCGGGCAACCTTTTTCTTTTTTGTGTGTTTACTGGTTATCTGATTGTGTGTTTGGTTCGGATGCCGACGTAAGTCCAGTGATTGGCGGTCGGGCTCCACGTTTGCCCTTTTGGGTGTGTTTTGGTTCGGATGCTGACGTAATTCCATCGAGTGGTTGTTGGGCTCCATGTTTGCCATCTGTTTGTGCGTTTTGTGTTGTTTGGCGTGCGTAAGCCGAACTACAGTGGCTCTGATTCTCGTTCCAGACGAGATATGTAGGCATAGGATGCGATGTCCTATCGAGCTCCCTTCTCTTAACCCCACCTGCGTTCCCTGTGTGTGTGTGTGATGTTTTAGCAACCTTTTCTTTATTTTAGAACGTGGATCCCGTCGAGTACGACGGACATGAGGGGTGCTAATACCTTCCCCTTGCGTAACCGACTCCCTTACCCTTTCTCTTTGGTCGCGAGACCATTTCCTTTCTAGGTTTCTCTGAGCGTTTCCTTTCCCTACCTTGGGATAAATAACGCGCAGTGGCGGCTCTGTGTTGTGTTTTGTTTTAGCCCGCCGGTTGATTTTTCGCTGATGCGACAGCTGGCGACTCTGCTGGGGACTAATGGATGTAGACCTATGCTGGTCCATCGTCCCTAAGCGAGTCTCTCCTAGCGTTCTAGGATTAGTTTAGGTTGCTTGTGTTGTATTATTTATTGCATTTATTATTCTAACCCTCTATATTTGCATAAATATTTGCATGCACCATACTATCATGTTGCCGTCCTCTGTGCAGGTGATTCCTCTGTGTTGGGGTGGGTGTTCTGAGTGGGGCTAAAACCCAGGCCCGAGTATACACCTAGGATTAGCGTGGTCTCGTGTCGCTCACATGTCGGTTGGGCATGATGTTGCGATATGACATACCACAAGCCGGACGAGGTTCATCTGAGAAGTGCTCTTCCAGTGGGGTTTTCCACTTTGGTTGGGTTATCTCTTTTGAGCCGTTGACTCTGGTGACCGATCATTTCCCGGATCTTTGGTTTAGACGGTCTTAAGGGAGCTACAATGGCACACCCGAAAGGGCAAACCCATTGAGTATCTTTGCCCGATTGTCGAGACTATTATCCGCCTTAGGATGACCTGATTAGGATTTACCTGTGAGGGGAGGGTGATTCTTACAGATGCATGTTCTGTTGGTGACTCAGATGGTGACTTTTTGTTCCGTGGATCAGAGTCATATTTAAGAGCCGGATTTATGGTCATTTATGTCAGAGACGCCGGAGTGCTGTCCGAGTTATTTATCAGTGGGGATCCGTTTATTTCAGGATTCCCCGGGCCGATTCAGAGGTTATGGGTATCTGCTCAGAGATGGTTTGGTGATGATGATGATGATGATGTGTCTGTCTTCCGTTTATTTCGGAACCCGTGGGTCAGATTTGTGGTTACACATTCCTCAGATGGTTATGATCAGTTCAGAAACCAGGCTTCAGTGCAGATGATCAGATGGCTTGGAGGATTGCAACGCATTGCATTCATTCATCAGCATCATTACATCTTGCATTTAATTGCATCTAACACATGTTTACCCATATGCAGGGACCCTTTTGATCGAGATCCTGGTTGAGAGACTTTCTGCCCAGATATGAGAAGACCCGGTTTGAAGGATGATGTTGCCTACAGTTTCTTCGACCCAGAGATCAGTGTGCTGAAGGAGATGATAGCTTTGATTGCTCCCGACCATGTGGGGTTGTTTCGTGAGACGTATGGGGGGATTCTGAAGATGGTTTTCAGACTCACTGACAGAGACAGGAGTGCCATTCATACTCTTCTCCAGTTTTATGATCCTGAGCTGAGGTGTTTTGTCTTCCCAGATTACTTACTCGGGCCGTTGATGGAGGATTATGAGGATATTTTGGGCCTTCAGATCAGAGATCAGGTTCCTTTCTATGCTAATAAGGAAGAGCCTGATATTGGAGGGATGGCCCGTGCTCTTTATTTGAGTCCGGAGATGGTGAAGGGTAATATGAAAGAGAAGGGGAAATTGCCTGGTTTTCACCTGAGTTTCCTGGAGGCTAAGGCTAAGGAGTATGCTGATTTGGGTAACTGGAAGGTTGTCTGTGCTTTGATCGCTGCGGGCATTTATGGTATCATTCTGTTTCCTAACCAGAAGAACTTTGTGGATATCAATGCCATCCGCTTGTTTGTTCGAGGAAATCCTATTCCCACCTTGATTGGAGATGTCTATTATTCGGTTCATAACCGGAATGAGAAGAGACGTGGGGGATTGATTCGATGTTGCGCCCAGTTGCTATACAAGTGGTTTATGGGATACTTGCCGTCTAAGGATGCTTTTGTTCTTCTGGGCCAGAATGTTAATTGGGCGACCAAGCTGATGGGTTTGAGGGCCAAGGACATAGATTGGACTCACAGTAGTGGGGTTGGACAGGATTTCATCTACAGTTGCAGGGGTTTTCCCAATGTACCGCTTATAGGAGTTCAGGGTTGCATTAATTATAACCCGACACTTCTTAAGAGGCAGATGGGATTTGCTATGGAGCTTCCACCGTACAAGAGTGATGTTCAGGAATCTGTGTACTTCCCAGTTGAGGGTAATCAGGCTAGGGTGAAGCAGATAGCTGAGGCATGGCGCAGCGTTCAGAGAAAAGGCAAGGTTTCTTGGGGTAGAGCTAATAACAGATCTTTTCCTCCGTTCGATGACTGGCTTAGTAAGAGAGTGGAGCTTACTTGTCTACCGTTTCCTATGGTTGATCCTTGGTATCCGTTGGTTGAAGAGACTCCTTCTACTGTTAGTATGGATGAGTTCTTAGAGATGAGGCGGGAACGAGATCAGTTGCTCGCAGAGAAGACGGAATTGGAGATGAGTGTTGCTCGGGTTCAGAGGGTTAATCAGGAGCTCAAGGGGAAGATGGAAGATCAAGACAAGCGACATGCCCTGGAAGCAAAGCGCTTTGAGATGGATACTGCCTATTATGGGAAGATTAGTCAGGCCTTAGCATCGTCCAACAGGGAGCATGACATCACCAAAGAGAGATTGGCTAGAGCTTCAAAGGTCATTGAAGATGAGAAGAGAAGGCAAATCTTGGTGAAAGATCAGAGGGATAACAGAGTCCGAGTCCTCATTGCTGAGTGGGAGGCAAAACTGAGGGTTAAGGAGTCAGAGAATCTGAGGATTATTGCTGAGTGGGAAGCTAAGCTGAGGGTTAAGGAGTCAGAGAACATGAAGATCGTCGCCGAGAGAGATCACTGCATGGCAAAAAGGGATCATTACTTCAGACAGATGAAGATTCATCAGAAGGAAGTCGGGAGACTACAGCAGGAGAACACCGAGCTCAGGTTCGCCGTGGAGTTCGCGAAGATGGAAGACGAGATAGGGCCATCTGTGGGACCCCCATTCAGCTAGTTCTTTCATTTGTGTGGATTACCGTCAGGCTTGTTGACGGAATCTACTTGCTTGTAATTCTTTCCCGATTCTGGAGGATTGTATTTGAATTTTATCTGATTTGATGTATGGCCATGGCACTGTTTGTGCACTTTTGGTTATGTGATGGGTATTTTTCAGTCAGTGATTAATCTTCGAGCTTTATTTGCTTTACCGTATGCACTCACACAAGCACACACATGGTTGGGGGTATCATGCTAAATCACATATCTCCGATCTGCACGATGAAATCAAACACTGTATATCAGAATATTGATGCCGGATTATTGTTTGTCTCAATGATGCCAGGATCGAGAGACAAAGTGTCCTTCATATGGATAGACACTGCATTCATGCATGATCATAATAACTTGTGTTTTATTTTGCAGGTATCTGTCGCTAACGTGCTTGATTGTTGCAGGAATCATTGCTCGTGCTCGTAGAACTGTACCTTTGCACTCAACACGCCCTCACAGATATTACACCAGACGCAATACTCCCAGACTCATGGAGCTTCCTAGTGCAGACATCCTCGAGCTGAAGGACAAAATGAATGAGCTGATCAACATCATGCAAGGCTTTGCAGTTGGTCAGAAGGCTCTGGCAGACAAAGTTGAAAAGCTTGAGCGGGCTTCTGCAGCAAACAGCGGGGTTAACCTGGATGGAGTCTCCAACCAGGGGCTGGGGCCTCGAGATGGTGGAAAGAGGACAACTGTTGGAATTGTGAATAATGTCGGTGGTTTCGGTGGTGCTGGTGGTCAACCTGGGCCGGGTCAGAATTTGAAGGACAATATGTTGCCTCCGTTCTATGGGTTTGATGAAGACTAGGAGGAAGACAGGGAGGCTGACCAGTTTTCAATGCAGAATGAACCGTTCGTTCCCTACAGTGCTCCGCCTCAGAACAAGGAGATTCAGCTGCTGGCTGAAAAGATTAAAGTGTTGGAGAGCTATGCCACTCCTGGGGTGGTGAACATGTCCAATATGGGGCTGGTTGAAGGGATTGTGATCCCACAAAAGTTCAAAGCGCCCACTTTCGACAGATATAATGGGAGTTCTTGCCCGGAGACGCATCTTCAGGCCTTTGTCCGCAAAATTTCTGCTTACATCATGGATCAGAAACTGTGGATGTACTTTTTCCAGGACAGCCTGTCCGGAGGTTCCCTGGAATGGTATACCAAGTTGAAATCTTCTGATATTAAAAACTGGCAGGATCTTGGGGATGCTTTCTTCAAGCAATATCAGTTCAACGCTGACATGGCTCCGAGCCGTACCCAGCTGCAGGGTATGTCTCAGAAGAATAATGAAGGGTTTAAGGAGTATGCTCAGCGGTGGAGAGAATTGGCTGCAAGAGTGCAACCTCCTCTGGTTGACCGTGAGATGTCAGATTTGTTCATGGGGACCCTGTAGGGGCCGTTTGCTGAAAGAATGGTTGGTTGTCCTGTCACTAACTTCTCAGATATTGTGGTGGCTGGAGAACGAATAGAAAGTTGGCTGAAATTGGGGAAAATTCAGGGTACTGCTTCTGCTTCTTCTTCAGGGTCGAAGAAGCCCTTTGGTAATAATGGCCAGAGGAAGAAAGAGGGTGACACCAGTGCTGTGTATTCACAACGAGGACCCAGTAGGGATCGTTACTTCCAGCACAATGCTGCAGTAACCATTCCTGCTGAGTCTCAGCCTGCACAATCACAACAGCAGCAACAACCACAACAAAGACAACCTTTTCAACAGAGGCCACAGAGGGCCGGGTACCAAGTCAGGGGCCGGATGAACGATAGGCAGTTTGACAGGCCTCCGGTGACCTATTCTTTTCTGTTGAAGAAATTGCAAGACCTTGGGCTGGTACAGTTGAGGACGCTGGCACCTTTGAGACCTGATCAAAGGCCAGCTAGTTATAATGAGAACGCGAAATGCGAATTCCATTCGGGTGCTCCCGGACACAATGTTGAGGACTGCAAAGCTTTTAAGCACGTAGTCCAGGACCTGGTGGATTCGAAAGCGATCAACTTTGCACCATCTCCCAACGTTAATGCCAATCCCATGCCCGCGCATGGTCAAAGGGGAGTGAATGCCATTTCTGCAGAGAGTAGGTTTGGGCTGTCTACTGTGGATCAGTTGAAGACGCCTCTGGCTGAGGTCAAGAGGTTGTCGGTAAAATATGGGGTTTATCCGGGCTGTGGCCATGAGTGTGCTGAGTGCATGGTCTCTATTAATGGGTGCTCATTGTTGAGGAAGACTGTTCAGGGTCTAATGGATGATGGGAGTGTTGTGATTGAGAAGGCTGGTTCAGAAAGAAAGGAGGAGGTCTCCACCATAACGATTTACTTCGACCCGGTGGATTTGTCAAACCTTGTTGAAGCGGCTCCAGTTACCATCACGGTACCTGGACCAATTCCTTACGACAAAGATGATGCCGTGCCGTGGCATTATGGTGGGGAGGTATATTGCAATGGGGAGAAGGTAGAAGAGCAGTTTGCAAGTGAAACCACTGTGCTAAAGGTGGATAATGCCGGTCCCAACGGTTTCACTCGCAGTGGGAGATTATTTGCTCCTGATGCGTTGAGGGGAGGTGAAGGAGAAAAAGATAAAAAAGAAAAGGCCGAGGCTTTAGCCAGGGCAAAAGGGAAGGCTGTGGTTGATAATAATACTCCTGTGGTGACACCGGCGCCTGCGGGGTCGGAAGATAAACTTGATGATGACGCGGAAGAATTTTTGAGAATCATCAAGAAATCTGAGTATAAGTTGGTTGACCATTTGCAGCAGACTCCTTCCAAAATCTCGATTCTATCATTGTTGTTGAGTTCTGAGGGGCATAGGGAAGCTTTGTTGAAAATTTTGAAGAAGGCTTATGTTCCTCAAGAAATTACAATCAATCAATTGGAAACGGTGGTGTCTAATGTGCATGCTAGCCACGGGCTGGGCTTTACGGACATGGACCTGACAGTGGATGGAAGGAATCATAACAGGGCTTTACACATTGCTATGGAATGTAAAGGAGCCGTGCTTTCGCATGTGCTGGTTGATACCGGCTCCTCCTTAAATGTGTTGCCGAAGAAGGCTCTGGCAAAGCTGAATTGTGATGGGCTGATTTTGACCCCGACTGATTTGATTGTACGGGCTTTTGATGGATCGAAGCGGGCCGTATTCGGGGAGGTAGAGCTGCCAGTAAAGATTGGACCTGAGGTGTTCAAGTCGACATTCTATGTCATGGATATTCAGCCGACTTACAGTTGCTTGTTGGGTAGGCCATGGATCCATGTTGCGGGAGCAGTTACTTCGACTTTGCACCAGAAACTGAAATATATTTGGGAAGGTCAAGTCGTTACTGTTTGTGGGGAAGAGGACATATTTGTCAGCCACCTGTCTTCTTTCAAATATGTGGAGATGGATGGTGAGATTTGGGAGACACCCAGTCAGGCTTTCGAAACCGTTAAGGTGGGGAATGCTCTGTTTGCTAAGGAGGAAGAGAGACCGTCCATCGCTTCACACAAGCAGGCCGCCGAGGTGGTTAAGAGTGGAGAGGCTCCTGGTTGGGGCAGAATGATGGAGGTCCCCGCAAAGAAGGACCGTTTCGGGGTTGGGTATCAGCCGGGCCGAGGCTCCGGGCAAGGCAGAGGACGTCGTACGTCGGTAACCTTCACAAGTGCCAGAATGCTGGATCCGGATCACATCTGCATGATGGGTGAGGATGCTGATAGCGACTGCGACATGGACCAATGGATAAAGCCGTGCGCACCAGGGATGGGAATCCAGAACTGGAAGGCTGAAAAGATCATCCGGGTCACTCTCCTTGAAGAGTAATATTTTTCCTGTTTTTGATCTTATATGCATGAAAGCCATACGTGTTGCCCGACACGTAATGGTCCATTGTAAGGGCCACCTCATGTCATAAATTTGCAAATTTGCATCATTAATAAAAGGATGTTTTTCAATTTAAAAGCGGTGTTCCCTGTTTTTCATTTATTTTTGCAGTTTAAAAATAAAGACAAAATAAAAATGGCAATGTTTTCATTTTTCTTTTTCAATTTGTCACACCGGTTCTAAAGCAATGCATGAATCAACATTCATGCAGATGCGATTCTTCTCCGGATCTTGTTGATAACAATCTTGTTACACCCTTGTATGACTTCGACAATCCGATCTATCTTGCTGAGGAAGAGGACGAAGAAGATTGTGAACTGCCAGGGGAATTAGCCAGGTTGTTGAAACAAGAGGAGAAGGTGATTCAGCCGCACGAAGAGCCGATTGAGGTTGTGAATCTGGGTACCGACGAGGTTAAGAAAGAAGTGAAAATCGGGGCTGCTTTGGAGGAAAGTGTCAAGAGCAGAACGGTGGCTTTGTTGAAAGAGTATGTCGACATCTTTGCCTGGTCTTATCACGATATGCCAGGGTTGGATACCGATATCGTTGTGCACAAGCTACCGTTGAGAGCAGATTGTCCTCCAGTGAAGCAGAAGTTGCGCAGAACTCGACCTGATATGGCAGTGAAGATTAAAGAAGAAGTGCAGAAGCAGTGGGATGTTGGTTTCCTTGCTGTCACTAATTATCCGCCGTGGGTTGCAAACATCGTGCCAGTCCCGAAGAAAGATGGGAAAGTGAGAATGTGTGTGGACTACCGAGATCTGAACAGAGCTAGTCCGAAGGATGATTTTCCATTACCTCACATTGATGTGTTGGTAGACAATACAGCTCAATTCTCGGTGTTTTCCTTCATGGATGGCTTTTCTGGCTATAATCAAATCAAAATGTCGCCAGATGATATGGAGAAAACAACGTTCATTACACCGTGGGGCACTTTTTGTTACAAGGTGATGCCATTCGGTCTCAAGAACGCCGGTGCTACTTATCAGAGAGCCATGGTGACTTTGTTTCATGATATGATTCATCATGAAATTGAATGCTATGTTGATGACATGATAGCAAAGTCCCAAACAGAAGAGGGACATTTGGTAGATCTGGCCAAGTTGTTCGACCGGCTGAGACAGTTCAGACTGAGGTTGAATCCGAACAAGTGCACGTTCGGAGTGCGGTCCGGTAAACTGCTGGGGTTCATTGTAAGTGAGAAAGGAATCGAGGTTGATCCTGCAAAGGTAAAAGCAATAAAAGACATGCCTGAACCGAGAACAGAGAACGAGGTTCGTGGTTTCTTAGGTAGATTGAACTACATTTCACGGTTCATATCTCATCTAACAGCCACGTGTGAACCGATATTCAAATTGTTAAGAAAAGATCAAACGGTCAGGTGGAATGATGATTGCCAAGCGGCATTTGAAAAGATAAAAGAATATTTGCAGGAGCCTCCGATTCTGATGCCTCCTGTGGAGGGAAGACCATTAATTCTGTACCTGACAGTCCTCGAGGGGTCTATGGGGTGCGTATTGGGGCAGCATGACGAGTCTGGTTGAAAAGAGCATGCCATATACTACCTTAGCAAAAAGTTTACCGACTGTGAAACAAGATATTCACTGCTCGAGAAAACTTGATGTGCTTTGGTCTGGGCTGCTCGCCGACTAAGGCAGTACATGTTGGTTCATACCACCTTGTGGATTTCCAAGATGGATCCAATCAAGTACATTTTTGAGAAGCCAGCATTGACCGGACGGGTTGCGAGGTGGCAAATGATTTTTACTGAATATGATATACAGTACACCTCTCAGAAGGCGATTAAGGGGAGCGTATTGTCCGATTACCTCGCCCAGCAACCCATTGAGGATTATCAACCGATGAAGTTTGAATTCCCTGATGAGGACATCATGTTTCTCAAATCGAAAGATTGTGAGGAACCGATCCCGGAGGAGGGGCCTGACCCTGAATCCGAATGGATTTTGATGTTTGATGGGGCCGTTAACGTGAATGGAAGCGGTGTTGGTGCTGTTTTGGTTACACCGAAAGGATCCCACATTCCTTTTGTTGCCCGGCTATCATTTGAGTGCACCAACAACGTAGCTGAATATGAAGCTTGTATATTGGGGATTGAGGAGGCGATTGATTTGAGGATCAAGAACCTTGTCATATATGGAGATTCAGCTCTGGTTGTAAATCAGGTTAACGGAAAATGGTATACGCATCAATCTCATTTGGTTCCGTATCGAGATTATACGAGGAGATTGTTGACGTTTTTCACCAAGGTGAAGTTGCATCATGTGCCCAGAGAGGAGAATCCTTTGGCAGATGCTTTGGCTACTCTGGCTGCCTTGATTAAGGTGCAGAGGTGGAATCAGTTCCCCAGTGTTGAAGTAGGTCGTCTGGATAGACCGGCCTATGTGTTTGCTGTTGATACAACGCCGGATGATGAGAAGCCGTGGTATTACGATATCAAGCGCTATCTTGAGACTCAAGAGTATCCCGAGGGAGCATCGAAGAAGGACCGAAAGACTCTGCGGAGGTTAGCCATGGTGTTCTACCTGAATAAGGATGGGGTTCTGTACAAGAGGAATTTTGATTGGGTCTTGCTCAGATGTGTTGATGATGCAGAGGCAAGCCAATTGATGAAAGAGGTTCATGAAGGCTCGTTCGGTACCCATGCTAGTGGGAATGCAATGGTGAAGAAGCTGCTGAGGGCAGGTTATTATTGGATGACAATGGAGGCCCAATGTTTTAATTTTGTGCGGAAGTGTCATAAATGCCAGATTTATGCTGACAAGGTGCACGTGCCTCCAAATCCGTTGAGTTTAATGTCGTCTCCATGGCCGTTTGCTATGTGGGGCATTGATATGATCGGAAAGATTGAGCCTACAGCTTCGAATGGGCACAGATTCATATTGGTGGCTATTGATTACTTCACCAAGTGGGTTGAAGCAGCCTCTTATACGAATGTGACGAAGCAGGTCGTTGCCAGATTTCTCAAGAGAGACATCATTTGCCGATATGGGGTTCCCGAGAGAATCATTACTGATAATGGTTCTAATTTGAACAATAAGATGATGGCAGAACTGTGCCGGGAATTCAAGATTGAGCATCACAATTCTTCTCCCTATCGTCCGAAGATGAATGGGGCGGTTGAGGCAGCCAACAAGAATATAAAGAAGATTGTGCAGAAAATGGTGGTAACCTATAAAGACTGGCATGAGATGTTGCCGTTTGCATTGCATGGGTATCGAACGTCGGTACGTACATCTACTGGGGCAACTCCTTTCTCATTGGTATATGGGATGGAGGCTGTGTTACCTGTTGAGGTTCAGATTCCCTCTTTGAGAGTCCTGATGGACGTGAAGTTGCAAGAGGCTGAATGGGTAAGGACCCGGTACGAAGAGTTAAGCCTGATTGAGGAAAAGAGGCTAGCAGCCATCTGTCATGGGCAGTTATACCAGCAAAGGATGAAGCGTGCTTTTGACAAGAAGGTGCGACCTCGGGTATATCACGTAGGTGATATGGTGTTGAAAAGGATCCTTCCTCCTCAAAACGATCGAAGGGGCAAATGGACACCGAATTATGAAGGTCCGTTCGTGGTCAAGAAGGTTTTCTCTGGAGGAGCCTTGTTGTTAACGACCATGGATGGCGAAGATTTTCCATCCCCTGTGAATGCGGACGCAGTTAAAAAATACTTCGTGTAATTGACCCGCTGGACGAAAAGAATAAAGTAGTCCAGGAAAAAATGGGCATCCCGGCGAACCAAAAAACAGAAAGAAAGGTTCGGGCAAAAATTAGGGATAAAAATGAAAAAATGTACACCCGGCAAGTCGAAAACCTGAAAAGGCGACTTGGGCAAAAAAGGGTATCCCGGTGGACTGAAAACCTGAAAGGGCGGTCCAGGCAAAAGAGGGATTGAAACGAACAATTGCGTCCCGCATGATCGTTCGCGCTTTGGTTAAAGCATCATGGATAATACCCGGTAGGGATCAATCAGAATCGTCTTGTTCAGAAGGCAGGAAAGCATGGAGAGTCTGAAGACATACGGGGTGTAACCGAGTTGGAACTCGATGAGATTGCGGGTTTCACATTGCCATTAGGATAGATTTTTCCTTTTGAGCGCGATTACCTCTTTTCAGGAATTGCTTCCTTGTGTATTGCTCAATTTGAGCCACACGTTTTCAATCAATAAAATGCACATTCAGTCAAATAATTTTTTGTTTTTGTTTTTCATTACCGCTTTGATTGCAAAAACGTCTGATTATTTTTGATAAAGAATCTTGCATTTTAAGACATACAGGTCCCTTCCAATGCATGTTTATAAGATTGAAAGCTTGAAATCTTATTCGGAAGGTTGAGTGACCCAAGTGTTGAAATCTTGACACGCCTGGGGCACGGTTTTATCTAACGATCTGCTTTGCAGGAACTGTTAGATATTTTCACTCACTTGCAGGTTGTGATGTGGAAGCTTTGAAACAAATCCCCAGAGAGTTCGCCCAGGAACGAATGTATGAAGGGATGACGAAGACGTTGAGACGTACGACGATCCTTGATGGTAATCAAGAAGACTCTTCAAAGTCGGAAGACTTGAAAGTATGTAATTCCCCGCAGAGTCTGACCAGGGACGAGTGCATGAAGGACGGTAGGAAGAGACGACGACGAGACGTCCGACGACCTTTGAAATTAACCAAGAAGACTCTTCAAAGTCGGAAAATTGAAATTTCTATATAATTCCCAGGAGTACGTCCCGTCGATCGCGGCGCGACTTGGAATACAAGATGATGGAGCAGAAAAGGTCCAGACGAGTCTGGGAATTCTCAAAAGTGGAAAACTGATGCGAGATTGGGAGGTGGATACCAGGGTTCGACGAGTCGACGGGTGTTCTGTACCAACTTTTCTCGTTTCCCCAGCTAAGTCCCCAAGCAGAGTGGTGAAGACCAAATCCCTGGCAGATCAAGGTCTGTGGATTCCCCAGCCGAGTCAGGATGGTTATCCCCGACAGGTTTAAAACGGTGTTTCCTCAGCAGCCAGGCCAGAAGGTTGCTACTCCCCGAGTGGAGCGGGTTTCAATGAAATATATCTCCAACATTGTTCATCCTACTAGTGGATTGGACAAGTTCCCGTAGCGGACGGATTTTGCATCCCCAGCTGAGTTGATTCTAGCTGTGGATTGCATGGGTTGTTCCCAGCGGAGTAGCACTCATTTCCCTAGCAGGGTCAGGATGGTTATCCCCAGCAGGTTTTAGATCGGTGCTTCCCCAGTCGATGGGCCTGGAGATTGCTATTTCCCCAGCGGAGTATCTGTGAGCATTTCCCTAGTGAAGTCGTCAGGTATCTGTGAGGGTTCCCAAAGCCGGGTCAGGATTGATATCCCTAGTAAGTCAAAGATTGGTGTATCCCCACAGAGTGTTGGTGGTGCTTATCCCCGCAGTTTCTCGAGCTGATTGGGTGCAAAGGAGGTTCTTCCCCAGCAAGGGTTGCCTTATTCCCAGCAGCAGTATTATTCCCCAGCAGGGTGGAATCGGAGCAGTGACGAGTTCCTCAGCAGGGTGCCTCGTATTCCCCAGAAGAGTCTCTTGAGGGGGATACTTTTTATGCATTCATCATGAAAAATAGCATAGCATATTGCATAGAAAAAATAAATAATCGCGTAGCATTTCCATATTTTTGGAGCATTACGTAGAAAAATCAATCATGCATCATTGCAGGCATAAGCTAGTCTCAGACCGTGGTTACTGTTTGAGAGGCGGTTTCGCCAGAAGATGAAGGTGTTATTCTGACGAGTTTGGCATTGTAATCAGTTGCCTCAAAGTTTCTGTCGAGCGAAGATGGGAATGATGATCAAAGAATTTTTCCGGTATTCAGACCGAGGCGGTGTCCAGACCGAAGTGGCGTTCAGGCCAATGTTCCGATTTTCAGATCGAAGAAGTTTCCGACGATCAGGTTGAAGTACTTTTTCCGGTGTTCAGACCGAGGCGGTGTCCAGACCGAAGTGGCGTTCAGGCCAATGTTCCGATTTTCAGATCGAAGAAGTTTCCGACGATCAGGTTGAAGTACTTTTTCCGGTGTTCAGACCGAGGCGGTGTCCAGACCGAAGTGGCGTTCAGGCCAATGTTCCGATTTTCAGATCGAAGAAGCGCCCGACATTTAGATCGATGCAGCTTGTGGCAGTCAGGCCAGTTTCCGGTATTCAGACCGACGTGGCGATCAGGCCAATTTTCCGGTGTTCAGACCGAAGTGGCATTCAGGCCAAGTTTCCGGAGTACAGACCGAGGTGGCGATCAGGCCAAGTTTCCGGTATTCAGACCGAGGTGGTTTTCAGACCAAGAAAAGGAAAATTACGGGGTTCAAATGCGGTGATCTGAGGATCATTTGCGCAAGAGAAAATTTTGGGGTTCAAGAAAATGAAAAAACGCAAGAGAAAATTTCGGGGTTCAAGAAAAGCATAAAGAAGGAGATAATCCCCAGCGGATAGGTGGTGTTCAGGCCATGGTTATCCCTGCGTTACCATTTATTTTGGTATCCGGGTCGACGTTCCTGTTTCGGTGATCAGGCCGACTTTCTCCGTTCCCGACGGATTCTTGCTTCAAGATTGTGTTCTTCGCCGATGCTGACGGGCGTTGTTAATTATTTTCCCATCAGAGTGCAAATTGTTCGTCTGTTCTTGGTATTCAATCACTCTTCATCCTGATCGTCTGAAAGCCGAGGCTGTTCATATCGACAGGTTCACAATGGATTGAATAAGGGGCAACTGTAACACCTCAAAATTTGCCCTCCTCTCTTGGGACTAGCATAACATATTATGTATCATTTTTAGGTCATTAGGCATTGCATATTGCATATCATGTGGTTACATTGTGCAAGTCATACTCCCAAGTCTTGATCAGAAGATGAGGAAGTCAATGTGCAAGCTAGGGTTTCATTGGAATGGTCATTAATCATCTGAGGATGTGGAGGTCCAAATTAGGGTTTCATGATTCTCAAAGGATATTGGTCTTCATCTTGATTACAATGGTTCATCATCATCATCATGTTTTGGCATCATCAAGTGTTGAAGCATATTCTTTGAGATTAGGGTTTTGACCACTAGTCAACCCTAATCAATAGCATTGGGCCAATCAGGGCATGATCAGGAGATGGGGTCTATGATGTATGTGGAGATCATCCCATGGTTTTATTGAGATTATTGAGGCTAGGGTTTCATCATTGAGCCATTTCATCAGGAGATTGGAGCTCAGTTTGATCTATGCATTGCCAAATTCATCTATCAGTTGAAAAAGTCAACTGTGGTCAACTGTGCATGATTTAATGGATTTGGAGGTGGAAATGAGTTGGATACACTTCATTCATGTTGGAACAAGTGTTATTTGACATTTCAAAGCATAATAATGGAGAAAATCAAGTCAGGACAAAAATTGCCAAAAATAGAAAGTGACTTGTAATGGAAGTTTCCAAAAATGGAAAGTTTTTGACCACAAAATTACATGTCCAAGGAAGCTTCAAATGAAAATTTGTTCAACATGAAAGTTGTAGATCTTGGTCTCACCTTTCCAAAAAGTCCAAGAACTTGAAAATCCCATGTATGGTTGACAAGTTATGGTCCATTCAATTTCAAAAATGACCCATAATCAGAGGGGCATAACTTCCACATGGAGTGTCCAAATTGAGTGATCTTTTTATGTGCAAACTCCATTTGACATGTACTTTCATGGTGCATAATTGGAATTCATCAAAAATGGTCAATGCAAAAAGTCAAATTTCAAGTGTACAGTTAAAAGATCCAGGGGCAAAATGGTCCAACTTGAGAAATAATGAGAATTTTGGAATGGGGATTTTTGCAACACCTCACAAATGCAATTTGAAAATGGTTGGAATGGTCATAACATGTCAAGGTCTCATATTTGGTCAAGTCACTTTTGAAATGCACTTGAAAAGTATACAATTTACCATGACATAGTGAAAATGCAAATTACACATCCAATGACCATGGGACAAGTTGCAACACATCACACATGTCATTTTGAGAGTGTGTGAGCTGTCAATGAGTTGTCACAGGGCTTGAGTGAAAAGACCATTTTGCCCTTGCTTAAGAAAAGTGGAATTTTGCTAATTACATGTCATTTTGCTAATTGGTGATTTAGAGCTTGATTAGTGGGAAGTACTTAATCCTAATCATAACAAACTCTTGATCACAATCACAAATCACAAGAAATTGCAACCAATTTTCCCTCCAAATTCTCAAGATTTCTCAAGAAGCTTCAAGAACAAAATTGAATCAATCTCCTTCAATTCTCCATCAAATCACGAATTTCTTTTTGATTCAATCTCCATTCATCTTCTTCTTCAACTGTTTTGGAAGATCAACATCAAAATCTACACGAATCGCCACTGTTCATATCTTGTGCATCCATGGCATTTTGCAAATTCTCTTACTAGAAGCAATTTCGAGAGAACCTAACAGCTCCAGTCAACATCCTAAAGCTCATACTCCATCTGTTTTGGACTTTTACGCGCAAAGAACACACGAACCAACGCTGTCACCTCAAGGTACATGAAATTCGAATCTCATGATTTGATGAAAGGTTATATGCGTTTTATAGAGTGTTCAACATAGATCGTTGTGATATGTTTAGTTTTTGGAATGGATGATTGTAGAGAGAGATATTTCGATTTGAAGTTGTGTTGTTAAACCTTTAATCGTTCGATCCGTGAGATATAGTGAGTGTTAGAGGAAATAGGTAGCATATTCGTCATGTACGTTGCAAGAGGAAGAGAACGGTTATTCATTTGTGCATTTTGGTGAAGAAATGATTGAAACCGTATTGGAAGGTGATGAACACGTTAATGCCGTGCGAAGAAGACGAGTTTCTGGAATTCTTTTCCTGTTGGATCCGTTTCACTGCCAGGCCAATTCAAAATTGTTGTTTCCCTCCGCTTTCAACCAATCACGCGCCTCCACCTCATTTAATTGAACGCCTGCGTTTTGGCCAGGCAGAAGATAATAACGAAAATGCCATTAATCCATCTAAATTAAATAAAACATTCTAAATAATTATTTAATAATTCATATAAATCTTAGAAAATTCATAAAAAAATATTGGCTAGTCCAAAAATAGTGAGGTTTTTTTTGTTGGATCCTATTTGTCCCCTAGAATTTTATAGGCATGGTTTCACAAGTTGTGCATGGTGGAATATTGACTTGGCCTATGGATCTTTGACTTATGTCATTTTTGTGCATGTTTTGCCATTTTTATTGTGAAATACTCATACATTAAAAGAAATTCCTGAAATTTTTTGAGCTCATTCTGGACATGTTGATGGTGGTTTACATATAAAGTTTGTGATTTTTGGATACCTGAGGAGTGAGATATGATTTTTTGAACTTAGGTGTGACAATTTGTGTCACACCTAGCTAGGTCAACTTCATAAATATTTTTGCCTGACCTATGATTGGTGGAATGGATTGAAATTTTGCATGGATGATTATTGACATGTTGAGATGTTAGGTGAATTTTTCTGGATTTTTCTATGGCATTTTCAATTTGATTGATATTTTTCTTCTCTGTATGTTCATTGTGCAAGTTTATAGGACACATGTTTGTATATCTTGTGTGAAATTCTCATATGGTTTTGGATGAATGTGAAATTTGGTATGCTGGTTGTAGACACATTGTAGGACATCCCTGTTTTGGTCCCATTCATTTCTTAATTGTTTTCATTGACTTATGAATTTTTGAAGTGAATGCATGTGTTGATGCCTTGAATTGGCTTGAATAATTGTGTCTGGATTTCTTGATTTTCATTGACCTAGTTCCTTTTGTCCAATTGAGCTGAAAATTGACATGCTATACCTTGAATATGTCCTGTTTAGGTGTGAATTATTTAAGGATTTTTGGAATTATTTTGGTATGCTTTTGATGGAATTCATTCTGTTTGGACATTGGATGTTGCATTTGACCTAGTTTGTACCATATTGTGCATGAAATGAGATTGGTAAATGATATGAGTATGGGATCAATTGCATTTGCTTTCTATTTGCATTAATTTGGTTTTGGTTGAGAATCCCTTGCTGTTTAGAATTTTTTCTCCCTTTTGGACCCTAGGCTTGGCCTAGTGGTCTAGTTTCTCACATTTGGTTTGACTTTTCAGGATGAAATGCACAAAGCTTAAGGAGAATGATTCAAGTCAATAAAATTGAATTTGTTTGATGTGGAGAACTAACATAAATTTGTTTTGTAGGTTGTGAAGCTTGAGCTTGAGCTTGTAGCTTGCATTTATGTGCTTGTGTTGTTTGTATAGTCTGATTGATTAACATTTGCTGCTTATTGTTGTCTGTCTGAGTACTGATGATACTTGATTGATTTCAGGTACATTTAGTCGCTTACAGTTCTTTAAGAACTTGCTTGCTGCTGCTTGGTTTTTAAACCACTTGAGGTAGGACTTCTGTTCTTCATGTAGTCTGGGAGACCCGACCTGTTACTTGGCCGGGCAAAATGTCTGAAGTCCTCCTTAAGAGGCGATGTTTGTGATTGTTTAATATTGTGCCCAAGCAGGTGAAGTCCTTGATTAAGGCAATTGGTGGAAGCCAAGGGATATGCAATCTATCCCCCACTACTCTGTGAGTCGTCCCTCTGCTCACACGGCTGTGTGTTGATGCATTGGGGCACAAACCCAAGATCTCGTGCTGTTGCACAATCGAGTCAGAGTCTTTGAGCGTAGAAGGGTCCCTCCATTCTGGACCCACGCTCCTTTGTCTAAAAGCTCTCCCTGGTCAGGGATAAGAGCTGTGAGGTCTCATCCTCACTTCACCTTTTCATCTGCTTCACCTTAGTCTCGTAATGGCAAGGTTAAGAGCGAGCAATACCCATGTACAGATGACTTGCTTCGGCAGTCAAACCCATTGTTTGAGCCCACTTGACTGGTTATAGTGTGTGCTTTGTGAATATTTGTTTGCTTGTATGCTTGTATGCTTGCTTCCTGGATAGGAGTAGCTTGCAGTTGTGCAAGTAGGTAGAAACCTGAACGTAGGGTAATGATGCATGACAACACTAGGCTCGAGTCCAGCTCCCTGGTAGTGTGTCTTCCCTTGGTTTCTGGCTAGATTTTCTTTCCCTTTAGGGGGAACTACATCGCCCTGATCCTTGTTCCAGACGAGGTATGTAGGCAGGTGGTCGTGCGAGACCACTCCGGGCAACCTTTTTCTTTTTTGTGTGTTTACTGGTTATCTGATTGTGTGTTTGGTTCGGATGCCGACGTAAGTCCAGTGATTGGCGGTCGGGCTCCACGTTTGCCCTTTTGGGTGTGTTTTGGTTCGGATGCTGACGTAATTCCATCGAGTGGTTGTTGGGCTCCATGTTTGCCATCTGTTTGTGCGTTTTGTGTTGTTTGGCGTGCGTAAGCCGAACTACAGTGGCTCTGATTCTCGTTCCAGACGAGATATGTAGGCATAGGATGCGATGTCCTATCGAGCTCCCTTCTCTTAACCCCACCTGCGTTCCCTGTGTGTGTGTGTGATGTTTTAGCAACCTTTTCTTTATTTTAGAACGTGGATCCCGTCGAGTACGACGGACGTGAGGGGTGCTAATACCTTCCCCTTGCGTAACCGACTCCCTTACCCTTTCTCTTTGGTCGCGAGACCATTTCCTTTCCAGGTTTCTCTGAGCGTTTCCTTTCCCTACCTTGGGATAAATAACGCGCAGTGGCGGCTCTGTGTTGTGTTTTGTTTTAGCCCGCCGGTTGATTTTTCGCGGATGCGACATTAGCATCTCATCGCAGTCCTCTTTCATCATGCCATTCTGGCCAGCAGGGACATGAGTTCTTACAGCAGCGGCAGGTCTATTAACAGCAAGTGCCGGATTCGGAGAAACAACAGAATTCCCCAAAGGACGAACGACACTATCAGCAGTATCAACCCTTCTGGTGTCAGCTTGGGATTTCGGCGGCACCGAGAAAACACGACCACTACGGGTCAGGCCACTAACATCAACGATATTAACAACAAATGTGGAGGGTAGGGGCACCTCCTTCCCATCTTCCAATGCAACAACATTATGACGATAGGGAACAACCTTATCAGAAGAATATGGCACAGGGCCAGCTGGCTTGATTTTGAGAGTAGGAGAAGCCTTCTGCTTGCTGCCATCATATCGGATGACAACAGGCTCAGGGATCCTGAATACTGGTGATATCACATTAACTTCATCATCCTCATCATGATTCTGAAGTATTTCAATTACACCTTGATCCAACTTTTCTTGGATGTCTTTTCTAACTTGACGACATCCTCTCTCATTGACAGTGCAAACACGACAACTATCGTGGTCATGCTCGTAATGACTGTATCCACACAACAGTCTATGCATCTTGACCAAAGATTGTCGGATAGGGCTGACATATCAGACTTTATATTTGCTAGGGCAACCCTGAACCATGTTAACATCAGATTTCCCATGCTCGGGCAATGGGTTCTTCTTGACACTAGGACCCATGTCCTCGAAAAACAAAATACCGCTTCTCACAAGGTGTTGAACCTTGGTCTTCAACGGGCAGCAGTTCTCCACATCATGTCCGGGAGCACCGGAATGATAAACACAATGAAGCTAAGGCTTATACCACCACTGAGGGTTGGTAGGTATAACAGGTGGGGCACGTGGAGTGATCAGTTTCCTTTCTATCAAAGAAGGATATAACTCTACATAGGTCATCAGAATAGGATCAAAACTGACCCTTTTCCTATCATAGCTTGTACTGGTCTGATTATTGTTTCGAGGCTGGTAGGCCTGTTGTTGAGGACGGTGTTGTTGTTGCTGATACTGTTGATGTTGATGTTGCTGGTTCTGATTATGATGCTGATACTGCTGATTTTCTCTAAAAATAGGTGCCATATGAGCCCCCTGGTGCTGGTTACCGGCGGGACGCACGGTTTTCCTCTTCACAAAGGGTCTTTTGGATTTAATATGGGAGGTCATAGCATGTGCCTCACCATCTTTCTTCTCTGCGAACGCCCCATAACGTTTGGCAGAAGAGACTTCTTCTCTAGTCAGGCGCCCTTCCCTGACTCCTTCTTCTAGATGCATCCCCATATTCACCATCTCGGTGAAGTCAGAAGGAGCGCTAGCAATCATCCGCTCATAATAGAATGAACTCAAGGTCTTCATAAAGATCTTGGTAATCTCTTTCTCTTCCAGCGGAGGCATAATCTGTGCAGTTAATTCTCGCCACCTCTGGGCGTACTCCTTAAAAATTTCCTTATCCTTCTGGGACATGGCCATCAGCTGATCCCTATCGGGAGCCATATCAACGTTGTATTTGTATTGCTTGATGAAGGCTTTGCTAAGGTCATTGAAGGAGCGGATGTTCACGCTGTCCAAACCCATGTACCATCTCAGGGCGGCTCCGGACAGGCTGTCCTGGATATAATGAATGAGGAGTTGATCATTGTCGGCCGGAGTCGACATTTTTCGTGCATATATAACCAAATGGCTGAGTGGGCAAGTATTTCCCTTGTACTTTTCAAAGTCAGGCACTTTGAATTTTACAGGGATCTTGACATTTGGAACAAGGCAAAGCTCCGCAGCAGATTTGCCAAAGAGGTCTTTCCCTCTGAGAGTTTTGAGTTCCTTACGAAGCTCAAGGAACTGATCGTTCATAGCATCCATCTTTTCATACACGTCTGGGCCCTCAAATGGCTCAGAGTGATAAATGGTGTCATCTACTCTCGGCATAGTATGCACGACCGGAGGTGGCACAACAAGGACCGGGCTAGATGCCGTCAAAGAAGCAAACATTGGGGCGAGACCCTCGGGAACAAAATTCGCGGGCATCCCCCAGGGAAACCCGGCTGGCATAGCAGTAGGCGCGAAGTGGGCAATGGAAGTAGGCACTGTTGAAGAGGCAATCTTAGAAATGACTGTCCTCCGGGAAGGAGTTGAAGGCGTTGGAGAAGACTCGCTTTGGGCGGCCAAGAAAGACTCCATCAGGGCAGTCAATCTTGCTACTTCCTCCTTCAGCTCTCTGTTCTCTTGTTCTAGGTGATCCATCAGCTTTGAATAGTTGGCTCTGGTGTAGTACCGGTGCGTCAGCTTGTCTTGGAAATAAATGAAGAACACAGAGTTAGACCACTAAACAAGAAGCCTGGAGCAAAACCTACTTATGCACATGATGCATGCAATGCTTGTGCATATGATTTATTTTTTAATCAAAGGAACTTTAGAGTCCTATTTGCAAATATTGGAAATATATTAGTCATTTAGACATATATGGAAATATCATATCAATAATATATGGAAAAATTTTACACCAAAGAAGTACAGTCTTGGTAACCAAATATAATACAAGAGAGAAGGAAAATGAACATCCTATGGAACCGTAGAAACAATTGTCCAAGGCTCTCGAGACCGGAAGATAAGCTGCACGAAGCCTCTTCACCTCTCGTTCATAGGCTGCCTCCATATCCGCCTTCTCCTTGGCGAGTCGATCATACTTCCTTTTCCAAAACCTGGAAGACTGAGGAAGAAGAGAAGTGACCACATCATCAGGCTCATCCATAACCTGATTCTCAAGAAACTCTATCAATGCATCCTTACCTCTAAGCAGCTGAAGTAGCTCCTCTCGCTCACGGAGCCAAGCATGCGAGCAAACTTCGTCTCTCAACTCCTCTACTCCTAGGTCAGGGAGGGTTGAAGGCCCAACCATAACCAAATGTGTAGGTCTCGGGTAGTCACAAGGCATAAGGTACTCAGAATCTCTCCTCCTCGCCTACGAGGTATAGGGTTCCAAAGCAATACAATTCTTTGGACCAAGCTCTTTCCTTCCCTTCCTATGAATCTTGCGCCAAGCGCGGACCATCCTGCCCTTCAAGTTTTGGGGATCTTTACCCTCTTGAAAGAACACACCTTCTAATAGAATGTTATTAGGTTTATCCTTTAAGGGGAACCCAAGCTGACGACGTGCTAAAATAGGATTGTAGTTAATCCCACCACATGTACCAAGAAGAGGCACATTGGAGAATTCACCACAAGAGTCGATAATCTGCACACCATCATATACACGGTTGTACCAAAATATATCATCATTAGTGAGAGACATAAGCCTCGTGGACCACCGTAGACATCCTTTGTTCTCCTTGAATGCGACCGTCTGTGGCAAGTGCGAAATAAACCACTTGTACAACAGAGGCAAACAGCACACAGTGGTACCACCACCCTTTGCATTCCTCATATGCAAAGAGAAATAAGTGTCCCCCAACAGAGTTGGAACGGGATTAAGAGTAGAAAAAATCCTAATGGCCTTCACATCCACAAACTTGTCGATGTTGGGGAATAACACTAGCCCATAGATGAGAAGTACAAATATGGCCTCAAAGGCATCCTCACTCATGGCCTTCCCATACAAAGTAGCTTGAGCAATGAGGAAATCAGATGGGAGACCTTGAATCCACCTTTGGTAGTCATATGAGCACCCACAATAGATTCATCTATATGTAACATATCAGCAATCTCTTGAGAAGTAGGAACTCTCTCCAAGCCACTGAACGACAACTGATCTAGAATAGGTATACCCACAAGATAGACATACTCCTCAAGTGTAGGAAAAAGCTGGAAATCCGGAAATGTGAAGCAACGATACAAGGGATCATAGAACTGCACCAATACACTCATCAGACTTTCATCCACCCGAGTAGCAAGAATAGACAGAAGCTTCCCATGACGAGCCTTGAACTCCGAGGGATCTAATACATAGGAGATCAAACCCCTTAACTCTTTCAAGTCGGGTTGTCTGAAATTGTACTTCTTTGTATTCCTCCTTTGCTTATCCATGTCTGAAAATTTGCAAATAAACCTCTTAAGTTCCTTGAAAATTTTCTCATTGTTGATGATATGGATGTGTATGAATGCATGAATGCATGTATGCAACAATCACACTCAAGGATCAAGCAAATCACACCACACAAAGTTCATGGGATGAATCAAGTCATCCTTAATATCAATCATCCATTTTGGTGGATTATGGTTTACACCTTATCAACACCCAAGTTCCATTGATATTAAGGATATACAAGAACGGATCAACCATGAATCAAGGGTTTGTTGCAAGTCACGAGCATGAAGTCTCGGTTAAGAACCACCCAAAGGGAGTGTATTATGGTTAAACCTGTCAATCATGTCGTCTTTTGGATATTATCGGATAAACGACTACTCATATTCCAAAAATATTCTCAAGAGAGACTCTTATGAGTGTAGTATCGCGTAACAATCGTATCAAATCTTACACTTGAACGACCTTCGCACTACGTCCTAAAATAGGCCAAGATGGGCTAAGTAATCTAAGGTCCTTGGCTTTTAAGGCATATATTGGAAGGAGTAATGCCTAACCACGACTACTCGTGTGACATTATTGATCCCAACATAACCTCCACCAAGTGAATGGGCTTGTAAGTCAACTTGCTAAGGAATAACTCCACACAAGTCAACAAGACTATGCCATTCTCCTATCATAAGTGCACTCGAGTTCGGGTATAGAACTCATCTCACAAGAGACCACCAAGCACACAATCAATTAATATATCAAGCAATTCATACATTAGAAACAATACAGTAATCCCAAATTTGCACAAAAATATGTCACAAGTAATATACAATACAATACAACAAAAGTGAAAAGTAGGCAAAACCCATTAGGCAAATTTCCCCAGCAGAGTCGCCACTTTTCTGTAGCGGGGTATTCGTTACCTTTAGATTTATTGACCAAATCAAAAGTAAATCATACAATTTGAGTCGCCACCACACTTCTATTTATCCAAAGGAAAGGTTAGAAAGCGAACAAAAACCGAGAAGTTTTATCAAATCAAAAACTAATAAAAATGTCAGAGATCTGGGTAAGGGGGTTGGTTATGCAATGGAAGGTTTTAAGCACCCAAAACATCCTAGGTACTCCTAGGGAGCCCTTTCCACTATTGTTGTAAGGTAGGTTGGTATTTGTGAAAAATATTTGTGCAAACATGATTGGGGAGTGTAACACCTCAAAATTTGCCCTCCTCTTCTTGAGACTAGTTTAGGGCATTGCATTTCATGTTTTAGGGCATTAGACATTGCATTTTGCATATCATATGAAAATGAGAAGATCATCCTCCAAAGTCTTTTCAGAAGATGGAGAAGTTGGGTGATTCAAGCCTGAGGGTCTTTGTGAATTGTGAAGGAGAATTTGCGATCCAAAACGCAGCGGAAATTAAAATTTTCTCCTTTAGAGATCCTTACAAATGGTCATGATCAGTGATTGAATATTTACCTCTTGTGACGATTGAAACCTTTGGTGCAGATCTCTTGTGACGATCAAAACCTTTGATGCAGATCCATGGAGTGATCACGAACGTTGAACGATGACAACGTCTCTACTCAGTCCACACGAACGGATTCCTTCAATATCAGTGCTAGCTGGTACGAATGAAGGCTTTGAGTGAGAGAGAGAGAGAAAACGAAAATAATGCAACCATAATGAATGCTTCTTCACAAGGGTTCTATTTATAGAACCACTTGTGTGGGCTTCAAGCTAAAAAGCCCACTTAAGTGTATTTTGGCCCATATCTTATAATATGCCCAAAATCACTTAAGCCCATGGTACCTTACCATATTTCGTATTCTACTCAAGTACACCGTACCTTACGATGTTCTATAATTCACTTAAGGGCACCGTACCTTACGATGTTCTATAATTCACTTAAGGGCACCGTACCTTACGGTATTCCTTAGTTACTCTATCTCTCATCAATCCGTCCTTTGTGTGTGACCCTGTAGGTTTTCGTGACGTTGGCAATTATATTAAATCACACATTTAACATAATAAACAGTGAGCGGTATCTAGCAACACATCACTGCTACCCAAGACACGAAAATGTCATGTGATCTGACAAAACCTTCTATGATAGTACTTATGTGTATAATTACCCTTTTGCCCTTATGTCTATATTGAACACAAGGCATAGACCGTGTCATCCTTGTCCAGTTCAATATTGGGCCCATAGACATTTATCCTGCTATGCAGGATGGGCAAATTCCATCTAGGACACTCATGTCCCTCAGTATGCTTCGTGGAGTACCCATCAACTTTCTTTATGGTTATCCAGTTACAGACAATGTTGGATCAGCAATAAAGCACTCGACTCTACATTTAGGATCCATAGTGGTTTCAGGTCGAAGAGTGGTATACACCATTATCACCATGAGAATAACTTATGACACTTTGCGTAACTTTCTATATAGTATTCTCATAGCGGGTCAATCCGGTATAAATATTACTCCTAATATCCATACCTATGTTTAAGACTTGATAACTCTTTATCCATGATCCATGAGATGTGATCATCAGTCTACAAACATAATAGTCTTAATGCTTTAATGTTATCCCACTTCACAATAAAGCTCGACTACAGATACTTTAAGAATAATGTCCTTATGTTTAATGTGGTCTCATGATCAAGTCACACTTGATGCATTAAACGGACTAACTATTCTAGGGACTTTATTAAACAAATGTAATAAAGAAAAAGCCTTTTATTATTAATAAATAATTCGATACAAGTACCAAAAGTATTGGCGTCTAAGGCTTACACAAACAAATTGATCATCAACCATATGAGGGTATGGCTTCCAATTGGGATTTCTTGGTTTTTCAAAGGTTTTGAGCATCATCTTATCTGCAAGGACATATCACCATCATCATGGTTCTATCATCATCAAGACATTTCAAGGTCATCTGAGGATCAAAAGTCAACTGTACAGTCAACTGAGGGCTATGAGGTGGGGAAATGAGTTGAGACACCTCAATCATGTTCAAATGGGGCCTATTCATCATTCTAAACATCCATCTTGAAGATTCAAAGGTCATGGTGAAAGTTACTAAAAATGGAAAATGACCTATAATTCATAGTTTCCAAATTTGGCAAGTTTTTGGTACACTTTCAACTGGACTTTTCAATATCAAAGAAGTTTCAAATGGATTTTTGGTGAACATGAAAGTTGTAGATCTTTATCCCACCTTTCCAAAAAGCCCTAATTCATGTTCATATGATGAATGGTTGAGGAGTTATGGTCATTTGATTACAAAGTGTGCATGGAAATTCAAGATGGCATAACTTTTGACATAAGGCTCCAAATTGGTTCATTCTTTTGCAAGATGCTTCTCATGAACAAGGCATATCAAAATGACATCATTTGACTCAATTGTGCAAGCTAAGCCTCAAGGAATCATGTTCAAAAGTCACATTATTTCACATTTGTTCTAAGGATGATGTCATGCTACAAATCAATATCCACAAAGAACCAAGGCAAGGCTTCACTTCAACATTCTTCATGGACCATATTTGAGTGGAAATGAGCCATTTCCATGCATGAGAGAGGCATGTATGTTCCTTATTTCACACATGTTCATTTTGAAGCAAATCTTCACCATTCATTCTTGGATTGAGATGTAAGCTAAATAATCTTCAAATCATGACCATTGGTTGTTCTTGAGTGGATTAAGACCCTTGCATGGAGCTAAACACGTGCATTATGGCCATGAGAATACATTTTGCATTTTTGCAAGTTTCTTGATAACTCACTAATAATGATTAGCAAATGGAAAAGATGATTAGCATTGTCATTAGCAAGGAATATAAATAGCCAAACCCTAATCATAACTGCCATAACCACCATTTCAGATCTAGAATTCAAGAACTCTCTCAAAAACTCTCTCTCTTCGAATTTGCATTTTCTCCACACAAAGCTCAAAGATCCTTGCATATTCTTGATCCTCATCCTTCATTGATCAAGAATCATCCATTGTTTGGTGCAATTCATCAAGATTTCGAGCAGTTCATGTGCATTATCATGATGATGGAATTTAGAAATTGAAGCACATTCAAGAGGTTTCAGCCATTACTTTTTTCTTAAAGCTTCAAAAGAAGATCAAAGGAGTTGATCTGGAGCAGCTGAGCTTGTGAGGACGCGTTTTCAGAGAACTCCATTTCCAGGTGATGCTATTTTCACTCTCTCCTTTTGCTGTTTTTTGGTTATGGAATGGAAGATCGTGATGCATAGGTTATGGATATATGTTTAGAATTGAGTTTGAGTGAGAATTGAGGACGTGGTGTTGACTGGAAGTTTGGATCTCAAAACTTATTGTCTTCGATTTGCAAAACCTAGGTAGAATCAGGAAAAACTAAGGAGAGATTTGGAATCAGCATGGAAAGAGGAGTCGAATGGTGTAGGCCTTGTGAAATTCTGGAAAAGTGTAGGGAGGCGCCACCGTGGGGCTCGCCGAAGAAGATGATCGGAGCAGAGCTCCGGCATCTCTGTTAAATGCTAGGGTTTGCTGATTGCGCGCCATGTGGCTTCAGGCGTGGCAGGGTGATTGGTTGAGGCGCGTTTGACTAGGCCATGCAAGCGTTGAAACGCTGATTGTGTGGTGACTAGGAGAGTGACTGGATAAATGAAACGCTGCGTTTCACTTGTTTAAATGTGGAGTGTTGATCTCCACTGCGCGCCAGATCCAATGGCTCATGATTTTTCTGGATTAATTTGAATATTTTGTTTCCCTCCATTTCCATTGCATTTCAATTGGGTCTTTTTGTAAAATTCATAAAAAATACAAAAATAGTCCAAATGAGTCCAATTTATTTTCATAGTTTTGTATTGATGTCTAATTTTTTATGGTGTTGAATTCAAGAATTTTTGATGTTTGAATTTTAATATGGGAATTTATGAATCAATGTTGTGCCAAATTGACCTAGTGCATTCAATGTATTGTGAAATCCTCAATTTTGAGCTTTTTGATCCACTCTTTTGCATACATGGAATTCATACATGACATGAATTATTGGTCGCTGGTTTGGATTTTTTCTCACATGTTATCATCATTTTTGACACATAGAGAAAAGTGTGACAATTTGTGTCACATTTTTGACATTGAATTGGTGCATTTTTGTTCACATAGCATTTGCATCATTATGGACTTGATCTTTTGTATATTGAACACTCATGGCATAAGGAACTTGTATAAAAAGTCTCAAAGTCATTGCATGCATTTCTGATATGATATGAATTTTCTAAGTTGGAAGTTCATTTTGTGCATATTTTTTGGTCATTACATTACATAGGCCAGTTGAGGCACTTGATTATGAATTTGATGCTGGTCCTTTTGAGGACATTTGAGGGAGTATTTGAATGTGTGATGTGCAAAAGGATGGGTCCTGGATTGGTCATTTGGTTACTCATGCCATTGTTTGTTTAGGTTTTGTTGTGCTGATTGGATGTACATAAACTAACTTTGTCTTGTGTTTTAGGTTTGGATATTCATTGATGATTGGGTTTGTTCTCACCTTGTGAGATACAAAATGCATTGAGTTCTGACCTATTTTTGTTTTGTAGGGTTTTAATTGATGTGGTGAGCTCATGAGCTCATTTGAGTGCTAGAGCATTTATGCATTGGATGGTGTAATTGTTAGAGGTTTTCACTGCTTGTTTTCTGGTTTTATAATTGAAATACTAACTGTTTAGTATTTGTACAGGTACCTTAGTTGCTTGATTGCTTTAGCTCTTGCTTGAGCATTGGACTATGGTTGACACACCACCCAGGTAGTTAGCTTCTTACTTCATGTAGTATGAAGTCGTGTCACCTTTTTGGCAGGCATTTTGCTGGCAAGTCCTCCTTCAAAGGCTCTGTTTGTGTTTGTTTAAAATTGTGCCCAAAGACCTCCAAGAAAAGGCATGTGTTACTTGATAAGACCTCCAAGAGAAGAGGCAATTGACGGATAAAAGGGATTAGTAGCCAATCCCCCGTTATTCAGTGTGTCGTTCTTTATGCTCGCACTACATGCTGATGCTTCTGAACATGTGCCCCAGATCTTTTGTCTAGAGTCTGTCAAGTGGAAAAGGATCCAACTTTCTGGATCCCCACGCTTTCTGTGTCATGAGCTCACCCTGGTCAGGGTTAAGAGCTATGAGGTCTCATCCTCATTACCATTTTGATCTGCTCACCCTAACGTTCAATGTTAGTGGTTAAGAGCCCATAAGATTACCTCTTACAGTTTGGCTTGTTTGTCGAGGTTGATATGACCCCTCTTGACTAAAGCCCACCCATTGTTTGAGACTCTTGTATGGATATAGTGTGTGATACTTGTTCACTTGTGTTGGTGTGTTTATTTGCTTTCCTCTTCTCATCTCCGTTTCTCTAGGAGTCGTACGATTGACTTCTGAGGAGGTTGAACGTATGTAGAGGATAGACTTGAGTTGACTCACGTCCCGGACGAGTCAAATTCTTGTTAGAGACCTCGACTTAGGGATATTTGATTGCATGACAACTATTAGGCTCGAGTCTCAGTCTCCCTATTAGTTTGTTGTTTCCCTGGTCTCTGGTTAGGAGAGTGTTTTACCCCTGGTAAGGGGAACTACGTCGCCCTGATTCTCATACCAGATGAGATACGTAGGCAAGAGGTTGAGAACAATCTCTCCGGGCACCTTTTTTCTTTTCTTTGTGTTGTGTGTGTTCACCATTTTCTCTGAGTCTCTGTTTGTTCACCCTTTTCTTTGTTTTCGCGTGTGTTCACCCTTTAGTTGTCTTCTTTTATATTAGGTGTGAGTACCCGTTTGTTCAGCGCGTGTGTGTGTTGCATGTTCATACCTTGGGGTTTTCTTCTGTCATTTCGGGGTTCATTTGTGGTGATTGTTATTACTTGGGGTTCATCTTCGGGGTTCATTTATGACGATTGTCATTCATTCGGGGTTCATTTGTGATGATTGTTATTCACTTGGGGTTCATTTCGGGGTTCATTTGTGGTGATTGTTATTACTTGGGGTTCATATTGGGGTTCATCTTTGGGGTTCATTTGTGATAAGTGTTATTCACTTGGGGTTCATCTCGGGGTTCATTTGTGATGATTTGTTATTCACTGGGGTTCATATTGAGGTACATTTATGACGTTTGTCATTCATTTGGGGTTCATCCTTGGGGTTCTTTTGTGGTGACTAGTTATACATATCGGGGTTTATTCTGGATATTTGGGTCCTTTGTTGGGGTTCGTTCTGATAACCTTTTTCTTCGGTGTTCGCTGGTTAGCGTTTGTTATGGTTAGGAGTCGGAAGTAAGTCCATGTATTGGCATTCTGTTTCCTTTTTGTTATTGTCAGGAGTCGGGTGTAAGTCCATGTATTGGCATTCTGTTTCCTTTTTTTGTTATTGTTGGGAGTCGGGTGTAAGTCCATGTATTGGCATTCCGTTTCCTGGTGGGTGTTTCTTTTGACGTCTCAGCGTCCCGTTTTGGTGTCTTGTTTCGGCGTGCCTTAGCCGAGCTACGAGTGCTCTGATTCTCCTCTGGATAGAGAAGATACGTAGGCATAGGACGCGATGTCTTAGCGAGCATGTCTCCCTTTCCCGAACTACGTTGACTCTGATGTTTGTTTCTAACAAACTACGTAGGCCCAGGATGCGACATCCTGCCGAGTCCACTTCCTCCGTCTTCTTTCTCTCCCCCACCCGTTTATTGTCCCAGTTTGTGCAGTTTCTTTGAGCAGTTTAGCAGCAACCCTTTCCTTTCCTTTGAGCTATCTTTTGAGCGTGGATCCCGTCGAGTACGGCGGACGTGAGGGGTGCAAACACCTTCCCGTTGCGTAACCGACTCCCGTACCTTGTAATCTCTGGTCGTAAGACCATTCATTTCCCTTTCTTAGGTTAGTCCTGCACTCCCTTTCCGTCATAGGATGAATAGCGTCGGTGGCAACTCTGTATTTTTCCTCCGCCAGTTGTTTTTTGCGTCGCGACAGCTGGCGACTCTGTTGGGGACTGAAGTTGACCTCTTGCTGGTCCATCTTCTCTAAGCGAGTCAATCCTAGCGCTCTCTAGCGTGGTTTTTAGGGTAGTTTGGGTCGCTTTTACTGCTTTATTTATTGCATTTGTGATTATTATACTATGATTATGTGTATATATTCATATATGTTGGCATGCATCTTGTTATCACTGTGCTGGATTCTGGACAGGTGTGGTTCCTCTGATTTGGGGATGAGTGTTCTGAGTGGGGCTAAAACCCAAAGCCCGAGTATACACCTAGGTTTAGCGTGGTCTCATGTTTCCTCACATGTTGGATCAACATGTTGTTGCGACATGACATACCACAGCCGGACGAGGTTCTTTTGAGAGAGCTCTTCCTGGTGGAGTTTCCACTATGGTTGGGTTATCTCTTTTGAGTTGTTGACTTCGGTGACCGTTCTTTCCCGGATCTTTGGTTTAGATGATCTTATGAGAGCTGCACGGCACACCCGAAAGGGCAAACCCGTTGAGTATCTCGTTCGATTGTCGAGACCGATTATCCGCTTTAGGATGACCTTATTAGAATTCACCTGTGAGGGGAGGGGTTTGGTGCCTACAGGTACAGGTTCTGTTGGTGACTCTTTGATGGTGACTTTGGTTCGGTTCATGATCTGGGTTTCTATTTACAAGTTGGATTTATGGATATGTATTTCTGACACGCCGGAGTTTTGTCCGTGGTTTTTATTGGCGGGTTCTGTTTATTTCGGATCCCCCGGGTTAGATTTGGGGTTACTTGTTCAGATGATCTTGTTGCTATCCATTCAGGGACTTTCCTGTGATGATGGTGATGTATTCTCCGGTTCCGTTTATTTCGGATCCCCCGAGTTGGATTTGTGGTTACTTAGTCCCTTGGATGGTTGTGATCAGTTCTGAGACCGGAATTCGGTACAGTTGATGTTCAGATGTCTTGGAGGGTGGCACTATGCATTGCATTCATGCATCTGCATCATTCCCATTTCGCATTCATTCGCATCTAACTCATGTTTATCCATATGTAGGGTACATTCTTGATTGAGATTCTGGTTGAGAGACATCCTTGTTCCAGGTATGAGGATCGACTTAAAAGATGATGTTGTCTATAGTTTCTTTGACCCAGATATTAGCGTGCTGAAGGGTATGATAGCATTGATTACGCCTGACCATGTGGGGATGTTTCGTGAGGCTTATGGCAGTATTATGAAGATGATTTTCAGGCTCACAGATGGGGATCGGAGTGCCATCCATACTCTTCTCCAGTTTTATGATCCGAGTTTGAGATGTTTTGTCTTCCCAGACTATCTGTTGGGACCTTTGATGGAGGATTATGCCGGTATTCTGGGCATTCGGGTCAGAAACCAGATTCCTTTTTATGTTACTAAGGAAGAACCTGATATTGTTGAGATTTCTCGGGCTCTTTATTTGAGCCCGGAAGTGACTAAGAAAGGTTTGAAGGAGAAAGGAAAGTTGCCCGGTTTTCATCTGAGTTTCTTGGAGGCCAAAGCCAAGGAACATGTTGTCTTGGGTAATTGGAAGACTGTTTGTGCTTTGCTTGCTGTAAGCATTTGTGGAATTATTCTGTTCCCTAATCAGAAGAATTTTGTGGATATTAATGCCATCCTGGTGTTTGCTCAGAAGAATCCCATTCCTACCTTGACTGGGGATGTTTATTATTCGGTCCATAATCGGAACGAGAAGCGGCGTGGAGGATTGGTTAGATGCTGTGCTTAATTGTTATATGAGTGGTTCATGGGATATTTGCCTTCCAAGGGTGCCTTTGTCTTTCTTGACCATACTGTAAATTGGGCAACCAAGTTGATGGGTTTGCGGGCCAAGGACATAGCTTGGACTCACATTGATGTGGCTGGACGAGATTTTATTTACAGCTGCGGGAGTTTTCCCAATGTGCCCCTTATAGGAGCTCAAGGGTGTATTAATTATAACCTGACGCTTCTTAAGAGACAAATGGGATTTTCTATGGAGGTTCCTCCCCTCGAGCGTGAGATTCAGGAGTCTGTCTACTTCCCGGTTGAGGGTAATCAGTCATTTTTGGAGCAAGTGTCTGGTGCATGGCGCAACATTCAAAGGAACGACAAGATTCCTTTTGGTAGAGCTAATAACAGTTCTTTCCCTCCATTTGATGATTGGCTCAGAAAGAGGATTGAGCTCACTCGTCTGCCATTTCCTATGGGTGATCTTTGGTATCCGTTGATTGAGGAGCCACGCTCTTCTATCAGAATGGAAGAATTTCTTGAGATGAGGAGGGCAAGAGATCAATTGCAAGCAGAGAAGACTGAGTTAGAAATGAGTGTTACTGGAATTCAATTGGCTAATCAGGAAGTCAAGAGGAAAGTAGAAGACCAGGCTAAGAGACATGCTCAGGAGGTGAAGCGTTTTGAGAAAGACATCGCCTATTATTGCAAGATTAGCCAAGCTTTAGAGTCATCTACGAAGGAGAACGACCTTACCAAAGAGCAGTTGGCTAGAGCTTTGAGGGTCATTGAAGATGAAAAGAAGAGACAAGTCCTTGTGAAGACTCAGAGGGAAGCTAGAGCCAAAGCCCTTACCACAGAATGGGAAGCGAAGCTGAGGGTTAAGGAAGAAGAGAAAGCGAAGATTATGGCCGAGAGAGATCACTATCTTGCTGAGAGGGACCATTATTTCCGTTAGATGAAGATTCATCAGAAGAAGGTGGGAAGACTTCAGCATGAGAACATTGAGCTCAGGTTCGCTATGAAGTTTACCGGGACGGTTGATGAGGCAAAGCCTTCGGTGGGACCTTCTTCAGATTAGACTTTTATTGCAGTTGTTATCATGTGTTGGATTACCGTCAGGCATGTTGACGGAATTCACTTGCTCGTATTTCTTTCCGATTCTGGATGATTGTAAAGTTGATTTGTATCAGATATGATATATGACTCTCGCACGTGTTGCGCACTTTTGCTATACAGTGGTTATTATCATTCAGTGATTGATCTCAAAGCTTTATTTGCTTTTCCGTGTTACACTTATGCAGCACACACATGGTCGGGTGATATATTTGCTAAAGCACAACTTTCTGTTCCGTACGGCAAAGCCATATGATTGATGTCAGAATGTTGCTGTTGAATTATTATCCGTCTCAATGAAGCCAGGATCGAAGGACAGAATGTTCCTCATACGGATAGACATTGCATTCATGCATGAATCATAATAACTTGTCTTCTATTTTGCAGGTGCCATTTTCTAACGTGTTTGATTAACTCAGGGATCATTGCTCGCGCACGCAGAGTCATCCCTCGGCACGTAGCTCGTCCGCATAGATACTTCACCCGACGCAACAAACCCAGACTGATAGATTCATCCAACGCTGACATTCTCGAGTTGAAAGAGAAAATGAGTGAGTTGATCAATGCCATGCAAGGACTTGCCCTGGGGCAGAAAGCAATCGCCGAGAAGGTGGAGAATACCGTTTTCACCGAAAGAGAGAAGAAGCCGTCTATTGCTTCTTATAAATAGGCTGTGGAGGTGGTGAAAAGTGGAGAGGCCCCAGGTTGGGGAAGAATGATAGATGTTGCGGTGAAGGAGGATAAGTTTGGGATTGGTTATCAGTCAAACCAAGACTCTTCTGGACAAAATAATGGTTGTCGCCAACCGTTCACATTCACCAGTGCTGGAATGCTAGATCCAGGTCGTATCTGTGCTGTGGGTGAAGAGACTGACAGTGACTGTGAGCTCAACTCATGGATAAAATCGTGCGTACCAGGAATGGAGATCCAGAACTAGAAAGCCGAAACGATCATCACTGTCACTCTGCATGAAGAGTAATATTTCAGTTTGTTAATTCTGTTTGCATGAAAGCCATACGTTTTGCCCAAAACGTAATGGTCAATTGTAAGGGCCACCTCATGTGTTTCATTTTGCATTATTTGCATCATTAATAAACGGATGTTTTTTGCATTAAGAGCGGTGTTCTCTGTCTTTCATTTTTTATTTTTGCAGTTAAAAAATGACATAATAAAAATGGCAATGTTTGTTTTCATTTTCCTCCCTTTTAATTTGTCTCGTTCCGACTCTGAAGCACCGCATGAATCAACATTCATGCAGACGCAATTATCCTCCGGATCACATTGATGACAATCCTGTTACACCCTTATATGACTTCGACAACCCGATCTATCATGCCGAAGAAGAAGGCGAAGAAGATTGTGAACTGCCGGAAGAGTTAGCCAGGTTGTTGAAACAAGAGGAGATGGTGATTCAACCGCACAAGGAGCAAGTTGAGATTGTTAATCTGGGCACCGAGGAGGTCAGAAAGGAAGTAAAAATTGGGGCCGCTTTGGAGGTGAATGTCAAGAGTAGAATGGTAGCACTGTTGAAAGAGTATGTTGATATCTTCGCCTGGTCCTATCAAGATATGCCAGGGTTGGATACCAATATTGTTGTACACAAGTTTCCATTGAGAGAAGATTGTCCTCCAGTAAAGCAGAAGTTGCGCAGAACTCGACCCGAGATGGCCATGAAAATCAAAGAGGAGGTACAAAAGCAGTTGGATGCTGGTTTCCTAGCTGTCACTAATTATCCGCCTTGGGTCGCGAACATTATGCCGGTACCGAAGAAGGATGGAAAGGTGAGGATGTGTGTGGACTACCGGGATTTGAACAGAGCTATCCCGAAAGATGATTTCCCATTACCACACATCGATGTGTTAGTAGATAATACAACTCAATTCTCGGTGTTTTCCTTCATGGATGACTTTTCTGGCTATAATCAAATTAAAATGTCGCCAGATGATATGGAGAAAACAACGTTCATCACACTGTGGGGCACTTTTTGTTATAAGATGATGCCATTCGGTCTCAAGAACGCCGGTGCCACGTATCAAAGAGCTATGGTGACCTTGTTTCATGATATGATTCATCATGAGATCGAATGCTATGTTAATGACATGATAGCGAAGTCACAAACAGAAGAGGGGCATCTGGTAGACTTGGCCAAGTCGTTTGACCGATTGAGACAATTCAAATTGAGGTTGAATCCGAATAAGTGCACTTTTGGAGTGCGGTCCGGCAAGGTACTGGGGTTTATTGTAAGTGAAAGAGGAATCGAGGTTGATCCTGCTAAGGCAAAAGCGATACAAGAAATGCCTGAACCGAGGACAGAAAAAGAGGTTCGTGGTTTCTTAGGTAGATTGAACTACATTTCACGGTTCATATCTCATCTATCAGCCACGTGTGAACCCATATTCAGGTTGTTGAGAAAAGATCAAACAGTCAGGTGGAATGAGGATTGCCAAGCGACATTTGAAAAAATAAAAGAATATTTGCAGGAGCCTCCGATTCTGATGCCTCCTGTGGAGGGGCGACCGTTAATCCTGTACTTGACAGTCCTTCTGGGGTCTATGGGGTGTGTACTGGGGCAGCATGACGAGTCTGGTCGAAAAGAGCATGCAATTTACTACCTTAGCAAAAGGTTTACCGACTGTGAAACAAGATATTCACTGCTCGAGAAGACTTGCTGCGCTTTGGCATGGGCTGCTCGCCGACTGAGACAGTATATGCTGGTTCATACCACTTTGTTGATTTCCAAGATGGATCCGATCAAGTATATATTTGAGAAGCCAGCATTGACCAGACGGGTTGCGAGATGGCAAATGATTTTGACTGAATACGATATCCAGTACACTTCTCATAAAGCAATAAAGGGGAGTGTATTATCGGATTACCTCGCCCAGCAACCCATTGAGGATTATCAACCGATGAAATTTGAGTTCCCTGATGAGGACATCATGTTCCTAAAACCAAAAGATTGTGAGGAACCTATCCTGGAGGAGGGGCCTGACCTTGAGTCCGAATGGATTCTAATGTTTGATGGGGCCGTTAACGTGAATGGTAGCGGAGTTGGTGCTGTTTTGGTTACGCCGAAGGGATCCCACATTCCTTTTGCTGCCTGGCTAACATTTGAATGCACCAACAATGTGGCTGAATACGAAGCTTGTATCTTGGGTGTCGAAGAGGCGATTGATTTGCGAATCAAGAACCTTGTTATTTATGGAGATTCGGCTTTGGTTGTGAACCAGGTTAACGGGAAATGGTATACGCATCAATCCCACTTAATTCCATACCGGGATTATACGAGGAGATTGTTGACGTTCTTCACCAAGGTGGAATTACACCATGTACCGAGGGAAGAAAATCCTTTAGCATATGCCTTGGCTACTCTGGCAGCTTTGATTAAAGTGCAGTGGTGGAATCAAGTTTCTAGTGTTGAGGTGGGAAGGCTGGATATACCGGCTTATGTGTTTGTTGTCGACACAGTGCCTGATGATGAAAAGCCGTGGTATTATGATATCAAGTGTTATCTGGAGACCCAAGAGTATCCCGAGGGAGCGTCTAAGAAGGACCGAAAGAATCTGAGGAGGTTGGCCATGGCGTTCTATCTAAATAAAGATGGGGTTTTGTACAAGAGGAATTTTGATTGGGTTTTGCTTAGATGTGTCGATGACAAAGAAGCGAGCCAATTGATGAAAGAGGTGCACGAGGGATCGTTTGGTACCCACGCCGGTGGGAATGCGATGGTGAAAATGTTGCTAAGGGCTGGATACTATTGGATGACAATGGAGGCTCAGTGTTTCAACTTCGTGCGGAAATGTCATAAATGCCAGATTTATGCTGACAAGGCGCACGTGCCTCCAAATCCGTTAAGTTTGATGTCGTCTCCGTGGCCGTTTGCTATGTGGGGCATTGATATGATCGGAAAGATCGAGCCTACGACTTCAAATGGGCACCAGTTCATATTAGTGGCTATTGATTACTTCACCAAGTGGGTGGAAGCGGCGTCTTACGCAAACGTGACGAAACAGGTCGTGGCCAGGTTCCTGAAAAGAGACATCATTTGCAGATATGGGGTTCCCGAAAGAATCATTATTGGTAATGATTCTAATCTCAACAACAAGATGATGGTAGAACTATGCCGAGAGTTCAAGATCGAGCATCACAATTCTTCCCCTTATCGTCCAAAGATGAATGGGGCGGTCGAGGCGGCTAATAAGAATATTAAGAAGATTGTGCAAAAAATGCTCGTGACCTATAAGGATTGGCATGTGATGTTGCCGTTTGCATTGCATGGGTACCGAACCTCAGTGTGTACATCTACTGGGGCAACACCTTTCTCGCTTGTGTATGGGATGGAAGCTGTGCTACCAGTTGAGGTCCAGATCCCGTCGTTGAGTGTCCTGATGGATGTGAAATTGGAAGAGGCTGAATGAGTAAGGACTCGTAATGAAGAGTTGAGCCTGATTGAGGAAAAGAGGCTGGCGGCCATTTGGCATGGGCAGTTCTTCCAGCAGCGAATGAAGCATGCTTTTGACCGAAAGGTGCGACCTCGTGTGTATCATGTGGGAGATATGGTGTTGAAAAGGATCATTCCTCCTCAGAACGATTGTCGGGGCAAGTGGACACCCAATTATGAAGGTTCATTCGTGGTCAAGAAGGTTTTCTCTGGCGGAGCCTTGTTGCTGACGACCATGGATGGTGAGGATTTTACATCCCCTGTGAATGCGGACGCAGTTAAAAAATACTTCGTATAAGAGACCCGCTGGACGGAAAGAATAAAATAGTCCAGGCAAAAATGGGCATCCCGGCGAACCAAACAAAAAAAATGAAAATGAAAAAGGTTCAGGCAAAAATTAGGGATAAAAAGGAAAAAAACTGTACACCCGGCAAGTCGAAAACCCCACAAGGGCGGCTTGGGCAAAAAAGGGTATCCCGGTGGACTGAAAACCCGAAAGGGCGGTCCAGGCAAAAGAGGGAGTGAAACGAACAACTGCATCTAGCATGGTCGTTGGTGCTTTGGATATGACACATGGATAATCTGAAAGCGGAGATCGGTCGGAAGCGTTTTTGTTTCGGAAGGCAGAAAGCGCGAAGAGTCTTGAGGACACATGGGTTGTAACCGGGTTGGAACTCGATGAGATCACGGGTTCACATTGCCATTAGGATAGATTTTCCTTTTGTGCGCAATTACCTCTTTTTAGGGATTTCTTCCTGTGTACTGCTCAGTTACGAGCCCCCGTTTTCAATCAATAGAATGCATATTCAGTCAAATAATTTTGTTTTTGTTTTCATTACCGCTTTGATTGCATAAACATTCGTTTATTTTGATAAGAATCTTTGCATTTTGAGATGTGGGGGTCTCTTCCAATGCATGTTTAGAGGATTGAAACTTGAAATCTTATTCGGAAGGTTGAGTGACCTGGGTGTTGAAATTTTGGCGCGCCTGGGGCACGTTTTATCTGACGGTCTCTTTTGCAGGTGATGTTAGTTATTTTCACTCACTTGCAGGTGGTGGTGCGAAGCGTTTATTTTTGACAAAAGATTCCTTTGAGGTCCAATCAAGGACGAGGAATTGAAGAATGGTGTAGAGACGGCGAAAGAATTGCGACGATCCTAGGGGGTTAATCAAGAAGACTCTTCAAAGTCTGAAGAAAGTGGAAAATTGACAATGTGGTTAGATGGTGAATACCAGTGTTCGCCGAGTTGATTGGTGTTCTGTATCAAATATTCCGTATCTCCCCAGCGGGTTCGAGGTCGGTGTTTCCTCAGCAGCCAGGCCTGAAGGTTGCTGTTCCCCCGGCAGGGGTGTGAGTTGGTAGTTTTTCCCTAGTAAATTCCCCAAAGCAGATCGGGTTCAGTGGAGGTCATCTTCCGGGAGGGTTACTCTTTTCTCGGCATCAGTGATATCCCAAGCAGGGTTGGAGATTGGAGCGATATCGAGTTCCTCGACAGAGTTGCTCGTGCCGTCCCCTGAGGGGGATACTTTTTATGCATTCATCATTTAGAGAAGCATAGCATATTGCATAACTAATTGCGTAGCATTTCCATGGTTATGGAGTATTACGCTGTAAAACTCATGCATCGGAATTGCAAGCATAAGCTAGTCTCGAGCCATGGTTACCGCTTGAGAGTTGGTTTAGCTGGTTGGTGAAGATGTTACTTTGAGGAGTTTGGCGTCGTGATTTTGAATCAACAGTATTCCCCAGTAGCGCGATATTGGAGGAAGAGATTCCGTCGTTCGGAGATGGAAATGAAGGTTGGAGAACGTTACGCGATCAGCGCGGAGATTGGGGTCCACCGGGAGAAAGGGAAGTGCTAGGCATTTTCTGGAGAACGGGGTTCAACTGGAGATGGAGATTGGAATTGAATGTTATATCCGGGATGAGGTCCTCAGGATTATCTTTTGATCATGTGTCACCTTAGACTTTGGCGAGGCCAACAGAAGTCGTTATGGGTGTCTTCAAGGGAAGAAATACACATGTTGCCTTCCTGTTGTGAAGGTGTGCCCTCTGATATGTTGCCATCAGAGTGGTGTTTGATGTTATTTCCACCGTTGCCAACGAAATTATCACAGGAGAATGGAGAACGAGGTTCAAATGGAGAAAGGGAGACACAGGATGTCTTCTGGAGAATGGGGTTCACAACGACGATCGAGAATTATCGTCAGGCGACTGGGGTTCAAATGGAGAACGGGGTTCATTGTTTGGCAGCAAGAGTGACATGAAGTTGTCGGGGTTCAAATGCGGCGATCAGGGATCATCCGCGCGAAAGAAAAAAAATTCAAAGAAGTTTTGGGGTTCAAGAAAAGAAAAAAAATTCAAAGAAGTTTTTGGGGTTCAAGAAAAGCAAAAATAATAATAATAATAATTCCCAGTGAGCGCAAATTGTTCGTTTGCTCTTGGTATTCAATCAATCTTCACCCTGATCATCTGAAAGTCGAGGCTGTTCATATTGACAGGTTCACAATGGATTGAATAGGGGCAGCATCGAAGAAGTTTCCGACGTTCAGGTCGATGCAACTTATGGCATTCAGGCTAGGTTTCCGGTATTCAGACCGAAGTGGCATTCAGGCCAATTTTCCGATGTCCAGATCGAAGAAGTTTCCGACATTCAGGTCGATGCAACTTGTCGCATTCAGGCCAATTTTTCAGGTATTCAGACCAAAGTGACATTCAGGCCAATTTTCTGATGTTCAGATCGAAGAAGTTTCCGACGTTTAGGTCGATGCAACTTGTGGCATTCAGGCCAGGTTTCCGGTATTCAGACCGAAGTGGCATTCCGGCCAATTTTCCGATGTCCAGATCGAAGAAGTTTCCGACGTTCAGGTCGATGCAACTTGTGGCATTCAGGCCAGGTTTCCGGTATTCAGACCGAAGTGGCATTTATGCCAATTTTCCGATGTCCAGATCGAAGAAGTTTCCGACGTTCAGGTCGATGCAACTTGTGGCATTCAGGCCAGGTTTCCGGTATTCAGACCGAAGTGGCATTCAGGCCAATTTTCCGATGTTCATATCGAAGAAGTTCCCGACATTCAGGTCGATGCAACTTGTGGCATTCAGGCCAATTCTTCAGGTATTCAGACCGAAGTGGCATTCAGGCCAGTCTCTCGGTGTTCAGACCGATATTAACAATCTCATATCGTCCGATGCTCAGATCGGAGTCATTTCCAGTATTCAGACTGATGAGCGGCATTCAGGCCAGGATTATTTCTGTGTACCATTTATTTTGGTATCCAAGTTAACATTCTTTTTCGGTACTCAGACCGACTCTCACCGTACCAGACAGATTCTTCTTTCAAGACCACCTCTTTGCCGATTCTGACAGGAATTGTTACTTCACTTCACTCCAGTGCAAATTTTCAGGCTTTTATTGTATTCAATCCCTTGATACCTCGAAAGTGCGAAAGCCGCTGCTATCTTCTTTTCGGGTCTCCCGTGGATTGAATAGGGGCAGCTGTAACACCTCAAAATTTGCCCTCCTCTTCTTGAGACTACTTTAGGGCATTGCATTTCATGTTTTAGGGCATTAGACATTGCATTTTGCATATGATATGAAAATGAGAAGATCATCCTCCAAAGTCTTTTCAGAAGATGGAGAAGTTGGGTGATTCAAGCCTGAGGGTCTTTGTGAATTGATCATCAACCATTTAAGGGTATGGGTTCCAATTGGGATTTCTTGGTTCTTCAAAGGTTTTGAGCATCATCTTATCAGCAAGGACATATCACCATCATCATGGTTCTATCATCATCAAGACATTTCAAGGTCATCTAAGGATCAAAAGTCAACTGTGCAGTCAACTGAGGGCTATGAGGTGGGGAAATGAGTTGAGACACCTCAATCATGTTCAAATGTGGCCTATTCATCATTCTAAACATCCATCTTGAAGATTCAAAGGTCATGGTGAAAGTTACTAAAAATGGAAAATGACCTATAATTCATAGTTTCCAAATTTGGCAAGTTTTTAGTACACTTTGAACTGGACTTTTCAATATCAAAGAAGTTTCAAATGGATTTTTGGTGAACATGAAAGTTGTAGATCTTTGTCTCCCCTTTCCAAAAAGCTCTAATTCATGTCCATATGATGAATGGTTGAGGAGGTATGGTCATTTGATTACAAAGTGTGCATGGAAATTCAAAATGGCATAACTTTTGACATAAGGCTCCAAATTGGTTCATTCTTTTTGCAAGATGCTTCTCATGTCCACGGCATCTCAAAATGACATCATTTGACTCAATTGTACAAGCTAAGCCTCAAGGAACCATGTTCAAAAGTCACATTATTTCACATTTGTTCTAAGGATGATGTCATGCTACAAATCAAAATCCACAAAGAACCAAGGCAAGGCTTCACTTCAGCATTCTTCATGGACCATATTTGAGTGGAAATGAGCCATTGCCATGCATGAGAGAGGCATGTATGTTCCTTATTTCACACATGTTCATTTTGAAGCAAATCTTCACCATTCATTCTTGGATTGAGATGTAAGCTAAATAATCTTCAAATCATGACCATTGGTTGTTCTTGAGTGGATTAAGACCCTTGGATGGAGCTGAACACGTGCATTATGGCCATGAGAATACATTTTGCATTTTTGCAAGTTGCTTGATAACTCACTAATCATGATTAGGAGATGGAAAAGATGGTTAGCATTGTCATTAGCAAGGAATATAAATAGCCAAACCCTAATCATAACTGCCATAACCACCATTTCAGATCTAGAATTCAAGAACTCTCTCAAAAACTCTCTCTCTTAGAATTTGCATTTTCTCCATACAAAGCTCAAATATCCTTGCATATTCTTGATCCTCATCCTTCACTGATCAAGAATCATCCATTGTTTGGTGCAATTCATCAAGATTTCGAGCAGTTCATGTTCATTATCATGATGATGGAATTTAGAAATTGAAGCACATTCAAGAGGTTTCAGCGATTGCTTTTTTCTTAAAGCTTCAAAAGAAGTTCAAAGGAGTTGATCTGGAGCAGCTGAGCTTGTGAGGACGCGTTTTCAGAGAACTCCATTTCCAGGTGATGCTATTTTCACTCTCTCCTTTTGCTGTTTTTTGGTTATGGAATGGAAGATCGTGATGCATAGGTTATGGATATATGTTTAGAATTGAGTTTGAGTGAGAATTGAGGACATGGTGTTGACTGGAAGTTTAGATCTCAAAACTTATTGTCTTCGATTTGCAAAACCTAGGTAGAATCAGGAAAAACTAAGGAGAGATTTGGAATCAGCATGGAAAGAGGAGTCGAATGGTGTAGGCCTTGTGAAATTATGGAAAAGTGTAGGGAGGCGCCACCGTGGGGCTCGCCGAAGAAGATGATCGGAGCAGAGCTCCGGCATCTCTGTTAAATGCTAGGGTTTGCTGATTGCGTGCCATGTGGCTTCAGGCGTGGCAGGGTGATTGGTTGAGGCGCGTTTGACTAGGCCATGCAAGCGTTGAAACACTGACTGTGTGGTGACTGGATAAATGAAACGCTGCGTTTCACTTGTTTAAATGTGGAGCATTGATCTCCACTGCGCGCCAGATCCAATGGCTCATGATTTTTCTGGATTAATTTGAATATTTTGTTTCCCTCCATTTCCATTGCATTTCAAATGTTTTGGTCTTTTTGTAAAATTCATAAAAAATGCAAAAATAGTTCAAATGAGTCCCAATTTTTTTTCATAGTTTTGTATTAATGTCTACTTTTTTATGGTGATGAATTCAATAATTTTGATGTCTGAATTTTTATATGGGAATTTTTGAATCAATGTTGTGCCAAATTGACGTAGTGCATTCAATGTATTATGAAATCCTCAATTTTGAGCTTTTTGATCCACTCTTTTACATACATGGAATTCATACATGACATGAATTATTGGTCACTGGTTTGGATTTTTTCTCACATGTTATCATCATTTTTGACACATAGAGAAAAGTGTGACAATTTGTGTCACATTTTTGACATTGAATTGGTGCATTTTTGTTCACATAGCATTTGCATCATTCTGGACTTGATCTTTTGCATATTGAACACTCATGGCATAAGGAACTTGTACAAAAAGTCTCAAAGTCATTGCATGCATTTCTAATTTGATATGAATTTTCTAAGTTGGAAGTTCATTTTGTGCATATTTTTTGGTCATTACATTACATAGGCCAGTTGAGGCACTTGATTATGGATTTGATGCTGGTCCTTTTGAGGACATTTGAGGGAGTATTTGAATGTGTGATGTGCAAAAGGATGGGTCCTGGATTGGTCATTTGGTTACTCATGCCATTGTTTGTTTAGGTTTTGTTGTGCTGATTGGATGTACATAAACTAACTTTGTCTTGTGTTTCAGGTTTGGATATTCATTGATGATTGGGTTTGTTCTCACCTTGTGAGATACAAAATGCATTGAGTTCTGACCTATTTTTGTTTTGTAGGGTTTTAATTAATGTTTTGAGCTCATGAGCTCATTTGAGTGCTAGAGCATTTATGCATTGGATGGTCTAATTGTTAGAGGTTTTCACTGCTTGTTTTCTGGTTTTATGATTGAAATACTAACTGTTTAGTCTTTGTACAGGTACCTTAGTTGCTTGCTTGCTCTAGCTCTTGCTTGAGCATTGGATTGTGGTTGACACACCACCCAGGTAGTTAGCTTCTTACTTCATGTAGTCTGAAGTCCTGTCACCTTTTTGGCCGGCATTTTGCTGGCAAGTCCTCCTTCAGAGGCTCTGTTTGTGTTTGTTTAAAATTGTGCCCAAAGACCTCAAAGAAGAGGCATGTGTTACTTGATAAGACCTCCAAGAGAAGAGGCAATTGACGGATAAAAGCGATTAGTAGCCAATCCCCCGTTATTCAGTGTGTCGTTCTTTATGCTCGCACTACGTGCTGATGCTTCTGAACATGTGCCCCAGATCTTTTGTCCAGAGTCTGTCAAGTGGAAAAGGTTCCCACTTTCTGGATCCCCACGCTTTCTGTGTCATGAGCTCACCCTGGTCAGGGTTAAGAGCTATGAGGTCTCATCCTCATTGCCATTTTGATCTGCTCGCCCTAACGTTCAATGTTAGTGGTTAAGAGCCCATAACATTACCTCTTACAGTTTGGCTTGTTTGTCGAGGTTGATATGACTCCTCTTGACTAAAGCCCACCCATTATTTGAGACTCTTGTATGGATATAGTGTGTGATACTTGTTCACTGGTGTTGGTGTGTTTATTTGCTTTCCTCTTCTCATCTTCGTTTCTGTAGGATTCGTACGATTGACTTCTGAGGAGGTTGAATGTATGTAGAGGATAGACTTGAGTTGACTCGCGTCCAGGATGAGTCAAATTCTTGTTAGAGACCTCGACTTAGGGATATTTGATTGCATGACAACTATTAGGCTCGAGTCTCAGTCTCCCTATTAGTTTGTTGTTTCCCTGGTCTCTGGTTAGGAGAGTGTTTTACCCCTGGTAAGGGGAACTACGTCGCCCTGATTCTCATACCAGATGAGATACGTAGGCAGGAGGTTGAGAACAATCTCTCCGGGCACCTTTTTTCTTTTCTTTGTGTTGTGTGTGTTCACCATTTTCTCTGAGTCTCTGTTTGTTCACCCTTTTCTTTGTTTTCGCGTGTGTTCACCCTTTAGTTGTCTTCTTTTATATTGGGTGTGAGTACCCGTTTGTTCAGCGCGTGTGTGTGTTGCATGTTCATACCTTAGGGATTTCTTCTGTCATTTCGGGGTTCATTTGTGGTGATTGTTATTACTTGGGGTTCATATTGGGGTTTATCTTCGGGGTTCATTTATGACGATTGTCATTCATTCGGGGTTCATTTGTGATGATTGTTATTCACTTGGGGTTCATTTTGGGGTTCATTTGTGGTGATTGTTATTACTTGGGGTTCATATTGGGGTTCATCTTCGGGGTTCATTTGTGATAAGTGTTATTCACTTGGGGTTCATCTCGGGGTTCATTTGTGATGATTTGTTATTCACTTGGGGTTCATATTGAGGTTCATTCTCGGGGTTCATTTATGACGATTGTCATTCGTTTGGGGTTCATCCTTGGGGTTCTTTTGTGGTGACTAGTTATACATATCGGGGTTTATTCTAGATATTTGGGTACTTTGTTGGGGTTCGTTCTGATAACTTTTTTCTTCGATGTTCGCTGGTTAGCGTTTGTTATCGTTAGGAGTCAGAAGTAAGTCCATGTATTGGCATTCTGTTTCCTTTTTGTTATTGTCTGGAGTCGGGTGTAAGTCCATGTATTGGCATTCTGTTTCCTTTTTTTGTTATCGTTGGGAGTCGGGTGTAAGTCCATGTATTGGCATTTCGTTTCCTTATGGGTGTTTCTTTTGACGTCTCAGCGTCCCGTTTTGGTGTCTTGTTTCGGCGTGCGTTAGCCGAGCTACGATGATTTTCCTCTAGATAGAGAAGATACGTAGGCATAGGAAGCGATGTCTTAGCGAGCATGTCTCCCTTTCCCGAACTACGTTGACTCTGATGTTTGTTTCTAACAAACTACGTAGGCCCAGGATGCGACATCCTGCCGAGTCCACTTCCTCCGTCTTCTTTCTCTCCCCCACCCGTTTATTGTCCCAGTTTGTGCAGTTTCTTTCAGCAGTTTAGCAGCAACCCTTTCCTTTCCTTTGAGCTATCTTTTGAGCGTGGATCCCGTCGAGTACGGCGGACGTGAGGGGTGCTAACACCTTCCCCTTGCGTAACCGACTCCCGTACCTTGTAATCTCTGGTCGTAAGACCGTTCCTTTCCCTTTCTTAGGTTAGTCCTGTCCTCCCTTTCCGTCATAGGATGAATAGCGTCGGTGGCGGCTCTGTATTTTTCCTCCACCAGTTGTTTTTCGCGTCGCGACAGGGAGATGAGAAGAGAATGTACAAATTATTTACAATTTTGTGTTTGAATGGATAAACCCATTGGCTACGTACCATCTTAAAAAAGATTAGGATCAAAACCTTGTAGTTCGGGGTAATAATCTCAAAAGAAGTTGGTGAATTGATTGGTCAAAAGCCTTAAGGTCTTTTATTATCGAAGGGAGAAAACTCAACCTAAAACCACAAATCCACCATGCGAGGAGAGCTTTAACATGCTAGTGAGGGGTTAACCCTATAATAAGCATGAAAGTCTTATGGTCCATCACTAAGGATATAGGTGAGTATTATATCAACCTCTAGGATAACTCAAACCTAATAGCTAATGTTTATGAAAAGCTTTGGCAAAAGTGGCCGTTGAAACCACAAAAACAATTGAGTGAGTTGTATTTACCTGATGAAAAGTATTTACAAAGTATGGTCAAAGTTGACTTAGGATTCAATTCACAATAAGTGTTATGAAAAAGAATTTTGGAAAATCAAAAGCATAATACTTAGGTTTCTAATTTTGAGAACAAATGTTAATGTTTGCACAAAAGTTTGGCTTGGGTTAGAGTGGAGGGATGAAGAAGAATGGCTAAGTCCTAAACATACAAAGATAAAGGAAGAGAAATAAAACCACAATGGAGTTCCCTTCTTGAGATCATAGTGATGATCCAAGTAGCTCCCATCCTTTGGAATAGCAATCAAATAGCAAATAACTCAAGCAATCAAGCACACAAATCAAGCTCCTAGGAATCTTCCAATGGCTTTTGTATTTCTCACTTTGGATGCTCATGACAATGGTTCTTCTACTTGGCTCAAATTTGGGATCCCTAGCACAATAACACACAAATCAAAAAGTTCCACAAAAAAAAACAAATAAAGAATGGACAAGAGGAAGTTTAGAATTTGGTCCTTTCAATGTTCATCTTCAAGCTTTAAGCATTCTAAAGGCATGAGGCCTAGTAGCTCTTTGATATTTTAAGCACTCTAAAGGCATGAGGCCTAGTTTCTCTTCAAACTCCATTAGCTTAGTTAATGTCCTAAAATCTAAGTCCTTTGTCCATTTGCATTTGGTTCCACACAATCAAAACAAAACAAGCATAATAGTATATACACAATTATGTGCTCAAGTGAGCAAAAGGCAAATTGCATTAACATAAACATGAGCTCAAGTGAGCAAAGGGCAAAAGAAAATAAATTATATGTACAAGAATATTAAATTTGCATTAAAGTAAATTGCAAGAATTAAATGACTTGAATTAAAAGTTAACGCTCAATAGTTAGTGTTAGTGTGCCATAAGGCAATTTAGCGCTATGTTAAATAATTGTAAGTGGACTAATGTAGTAGTCACACCTATCGGAGGCCGGTCAATAAAAATATAGGCAACAAACACAAGTTAGAGACCTTGACTAGTAAGCCAAGCTCCTACAACTTGCCATGCCAAAAGAAAAGAAGAATGGTCTTGTATTGATTTAGGTTTTTTGCTTGACCAAGAAGCAACCTATCCTTAATGCAAAGCCATTCACTTGATCTTTGATCAAGATGAATTAGATTTGAATCAAGGAAGGTTAAACCCCCCATATATCAAGGCTAACCACCAATCTTCAACTCATTGATTAAAAAGAAAAAGATGAAGAAGAAGATGAATAAGAGTATACATGAATTGAAATTCAAATGAAATAAGCAAAGTACAGTGACAAAAGATGAATGGGATCAAGGTCAAACCAAAGTAAACAGAGGCAAAATGAAACTTAGAAGTTAAGAAACAAATAAAATATTTTTGGTATTTTTGAAAATTAAAATAATACTTGAATTAAAATAAATAATTAAAGGTCAAACTTCAAATCCATTTCAAATTAACTTTGAAAAGTCCAAATGGATCATCCAAAATTTAACAAGGTCAAACAAAGTTTGACAAAAAATTTCAGCATTTTTAGAAACCAGAAACTATTTTTAAACAATTAAAAATGAATAAAAAATAACCTAATTGAACTAAAATCTCAAATAAATCTCAAATCAATTAATAAATTGATGAGGATATTTTTCACAGATTCATCATCATTCAAAGAGGTTAAGAAAATATTTTTGTATTTTTTTAATATTGGAAACTATTTAAAATGAATTAAAAATAACCAGAAAAGAGAAAATTTATAAAAAATATCAACTGACAAAATAAAAAATATTAAAAATCATTTTCAGAAACTAGAATTAAAAAGAGAAATAATGCAATTGGTCCCATATTTTTTGGAATTAAAATGATAGAGTTACGATTTTTTTGAAATAAAATGAAATAAAGAAATAAAATGGATTAAATCAGAAAATAGAAAAAATCTGGTGCGTTAGATCCAATCTCATTAAATGACCTGGCACATCAAGTGGCTCTCAGGCACGCGCTCACCATAAGCATGAGTCAAATGAGCAACACAGTAAATTAATAAAAGTCATAAAAATGGGAAGTTGAGATTAGATCTGGAGATGTAATCCAACGGTTCATATCACATCTGGAAACAGGGACGGTGGTGTGCACCACGGCTTCTCCTGCGAGCTGGTAATTTCGGCCAGAGTTGCAGGTATGGAAAACTTAACCAAATGAAGCGATCCTCATATCATTGGAAAGCTGGGGTGATGTACATCACCCCTGTGCCATTGATTTTCACTCTAGATCCTCATAAGAAGAGAAATCAGAGGTGGAAAATAATGGAGTTCAATCTGAACTTGATGGATTTACACAATTAAAAGCACAATTCAAATGGCTCTTATGAGAGGACTTCAGAGGAGCCAATAACCACAAGAAAAGAGCTATAAACAGTGAGTTTCGATTGAAAAAAGTTTGAGCATCAACCTTGGAAATGCAGATCTGTGAAGCACGAACTCTCCCAATTCTTGATTGCAGTGTGTTCTTGAGATGGAGATGGAGCAAGGCTAAGGAATTTAAGTCCAATAATCAACCAATGAAGTTGAAAATTGGATCTGAAAAATGAAAGTGAAATTGCACAATTCCTTTAGAGTGAGGTTTGGATAGTGAAATTGCATAATTCCTTTAGAGTGAGGTTTGGATTGAGTTCTGCAGCATATAAGGCGCCTTGAGGTTGGAAAATGATGAAGGTATGCACCTGTATTTATAGCAAAGAAAGCTGCAAAGCATGGGAAATTCATGTGTGCATGAAGTGAGGGCCTCCATGCATGGGCCTCTACAGGCGCATGGAGGGCCCAAATCCACTTGATTTGGCATGCTGAAGTCATATTAAGCTGAAATGGACGTGCAAATATGATGGAATTGGATTGTGCATGAACATTTCACATGGTTTCTAAAAATGCACATGAATCTTCATCTCTTCGAAAATGCATCTTCCCAAACTGAAACATGGCCTTGTGGGTAATGGTTAGAAAGGTCTTGACATGAGGATCAATTGTTATGTTGAACAAAACTCCATTTGGAATTGGGAAATTAATGAAAATTGGTCATAAAGTTCAAGGTGCAAAACATGTGCATGTGAAATTTTCCAAAATGGACCAACTTCAAGCCCTTCTATTTCAATGATGCAAGCTCCAAATGACAAAACCTTCAACATCAAAGTTGTAGATATTTTCAAGACAATAAATTTGGACGTATATTTCGCATCATTTGGAGTTTTGATGAGAAAGGTATGGGCACTTGAAGTTGGGCTTTTTCACATTTCAATGCCTTTGGTTCAAAGTGAACTATAATATTTTGCATTATCACATGTATTTCTTTTCGGATTATGAAAATTCGTTCAACATAACAAATTAATTAGACATCTTAAAATTTCCAATGAATTTGATCCCACCTCAAAATCATAAACAATGAGTGAGTTATGTCCTTGGGAAGTTGACCCTAAATTAGGGTTTCAGTAAAAATGACCTATAATGTTTTGAAATGGATGATGACCTTTTAAGCTTCAAATCAATTTTTGATAAACATGAAAGTTGTTCATATGGTTCTTAAGAACATTTTTTCGCTTGGGGTCATCTTCATTTGACAAACACATTAAAAGTTAGGTCTCAGTGGATTCGAAAATAGTCAGATGAATTGACTGATCAACTTCTCAAGTCCATACCTCAAACCTTGATGAATTGATGATTGAGGACACTCAAATAAGATCAAATATGCATGAAATGATAAATGAAAGAACTTCCCTTGATTTTATTTGATCATGGGTTGAGGCTGCTTCATGAGCAAGGCACAGTTGATGCACAGATGAATTAGGGTTTCCTTGGGAAACAATCCTCAAGCCCTTTGGTTTATCTTGATCAAAATGACAAATTGAGATACTTGGGGAGGAATATATGATGATTGAGAGCCTTGTTAACCATTGTCATGCTTGCTTTCATCTTCATTTGGTCATATCAATGGGCATAGGGGCCTCCTAGGAGCCTCAGATCTTATGATTGCTCAAGCTACAAAACAAAAGATGTTAGTGACATATTTTTGTGCTTTTGGTTAGTAAACAAAATAAGAAAAGCAATAATATACGATTCAAGCACGCTTGGTGGTCTCAAACCAACTCACACAAGTCCCAACCCAAGGGTAAGGAGCCAAGATGCTATGATCCTTGAGGAAAATGCAATGTGCAATGATATGATGCCATGAGGGATCTTAGGGTTAAAATTAGGGTCTTACACTTATCTGTCTGGAAGCTAGCATCGGTGTATCCAATTACAGCCAGTTCTTCCCGACTTCCATATATCAAGAATGAGTCCTTAGTCCTTCTCAAATACTTAAGGATATTCTTGACAGCTACCCAATGAGCATCACCAGGATCAGATTGGTACCTACTCGTTGCACTTAAAGCGTACGAGATATCTGGTCGAGTACATAACATGGCATACATGATAGATCCTATTGCATATGCATATGGAATCTTATTCATGTGATCCCTTTCTTCCTTAGTTGAAGGGGATTGTGTTTTTGATAGACACAGGCCATGTTGCATAAGTATGAATCCTTTCTTGGAATCATGCATATTAAAGCGTCTCAGTACTTTGTCTATGTACGTACTCTGACTTAGGCCAAACATTTTTTGTGATCTATCTCTATAGATTCTGATTCCTAATATATAGGCTGCTTCACCTAGGTCCTTCAGAGAATCTACTTTCATTAAGTGATTTATTAGATAATCGAAAACAGAGAATCTTGAGAACTATTCGAAATTCAGAAGTAGAAAAGCATTTCCCCAACCAAGACTTTACTTGTTGCAGGGTAGGGACATCATTTCCAATGAGTAATATGTCATCTACATATAATACCAGGAAAACGATCATGCTCTCACTGACCTTCTTGTAGACACAAGGCTCATCTTCGTTCTTGATGAATCCATATTGTTTTACTGTTTTATCAAAATGAAGATTCCAGCTTCTGGAAGCTTGCTTCAATCCATAGATTGATCTTTGTAACTTACATATCTTCTGGGCTTCTTCTGGTATGTCAAATCCTTCAGGTTATGTCATGTACACATCCTCAAGAAGATTCCCATTAAGGAAAGCAGTTTTGACATCCATCTGCCATATTTCATAATCATGATATGCAGCGATAGCAAGTAAAATCCAAACAGATTTAAGCATTACAACTGGTGAAAAGGTTTCATCATAGTCAACCCCATGAATTTGTTTATATCCTTTTGTAACCAGTCTTGCCTTATAGGTATGTACCTTGCCATCCATGTCAGTCTTCTTTTTGAAGACCGACTTGCATCCTATAGGTTAACTCCTACAGGAGGCTCTACCAAGGTCCAAACTTGGTTTGTGTATATGGATTCCATTTCAGATTTCATGGCTTCTAGCCACTTCTCAGACTCGGGACCAGTTATGGCCTCTTGGTAGGTCACAGGCTCATCTTGATCCATGAGTAATACATCACCTTGATCAGTTTTGAGATATCCATATCTCTCAGGTTGGTGACGTATCCTGCTTGACCTACGTTCGTCTTGTTCTACTTCAGCAGGTTGCTCTTCCATAACTAATTGTGTTTCATGCCCTAATTCCTCCATAGGTGTATCGATGCTTTGTGATTCTTGAATTTCTTCAAGCTCTACTTTCCTCGCACTGATTCCTTTGGAAATAAAATCCTTTTCTAGGAAAACTCCAGTTCGAGCGACAAACACTTTTCCCTCAGAAGGATTATAGAAGTAATACCCTCTTGTTTATTTAGGATACCCCACAAATAAGAATTTGTCAGATTTTGGCTCAAGCTTAGTTGAAATTTGTCGTTGCACATAAACTTCGCAATCCCAAATCTTCATGTAAGACATATGTGGTTTCTTACCACTCCATATCTCATATGGTGTCTTCTCAACCTTTTTGGATGGAACACAGTTAAGTGTGTAAGCTGCTGTCAATAGTGCATGTCCCCAAAAGGGGTTTGGAAGATCGGCGTGACTCATCATGGATCGGACCATGTCTAACAGGGTTCGATTTCTTCTCTCAGATACACCATTCCATTGGGGTATTACAGGAGGAATAAGTTGGGATAGGATCCCACACTCTTTCAGATGGTCATCAAACTCTAGGCTTAAATACTCACCACCTCGATCTGATCGAAGAGTTTTAATATTCTTACCTAGTTGGTTTTGTACTTCATTCTTGAATTCCTTGAACTTTTCAAAGAACTCTGATTTGTGTTTCATTAAATACACATAAACATATCTACTGAAATCATCAGTAAATGTGATGAAGTACTGAAAACCTCCTCTGGCCGGTATGTTCAGTGGTCCACATACATCAGTATGTATGAGGGCCAAAAGATCATTAGCTCGTTCACCTTTTCCTGTGAATGGAGATTTTGCCATCTTTCCAATTAAACAAGATCTGCATGTATCATATGATTCATAATCAAAAGAGTCCAAGAGTCCATCTTTATGGAGTTTGGAAATGTGCTTCTCATTTAAGTGGCCTAATCGACAATGCCAAAGGTAAGTTGGATTTAACTTATTAGGTTTCATCCTTTTAGTATTAATGTTATAAATAGGCATTTCAAGATCAAGGACATATAATCCATTGTTCATTTGTGCAGTAGCATATAATATATTATTCAAATAAATTGAACAACAATTGTTCTTTATTATGAATGAAAAACCAAACTTGTCCAAACAAGAAACGGAAATAATATTCCTGCTAATTGCAGGTACATAATAACAGTTCTCTAACTGAATTATTAAACCACTAGGTAAAGTCAATACATAAGTTCCTACGGCTAAAACAACAACCTTTGCTCCATTGCCAACTCGTAGGTCAACTTCATCTTTTTCCAAATCTCTACTCCTTTTTAGCCCTTTCACATTGGTACAAATGTGAGAACCACATCCAATATCTAAAACCCATGATGCAAAAGTAGATAAATTAATTTCAATAACAAAAATACCTGAAGTTGAAGTCTCTACTCCATTCTTCTTATCTTCCAGGTACTTTGGGCAGTTTCTCTTCTAGTGTCCGGTCTTACCGCAATGGAAGCGGGTGCCTTCCTTTGCTATGCCTCCATTAGGCTTCAAAGCAACAACAGTGGGTTTGGGTTTGGCAACTTCCTTGCCTTTCCCTTTATCACCCTGCTTGGTGGGTCTTTTGTTCTGTCTCTTTCCATTTCCGATCATCAGAATGGACTTCCCTTTTGTCTTTAGATTCTGCTCAGCAGTTCTTAACATGGCTAGCAGTTCAGGAATAGATTTGTCCATATCATTCATATTGAAATTTAGGACAAATTTACTGAATCTATCTGGCAACGATTGTAAGATCAAATCAGTCGCAAGTTCCTTTCCGAGGGGAAAACCCAACCTTTCAAGTTTTCCACATGCCCAATCATCTTGAGCACATGGGGACCTATAGGGGCTCCCTCAGCTAACTTGCCTTTAAAAAGGGCTTTTGAAACTTCAAACCTTTCATGCCTTTCTTGCTCTTGATATAACATCTTTAGGTGTTCGATCATGTCGAACGCTGCCATGTTCTCATGTTGCTTTTGCAACTCTAAGTTCATGGTAGCTAGCATGAGACAAGCAGTTTCATTGGCATCATCGACATGCTTCTTATAAGCATCTCTTTCTGCCTTAGGTGCAGAACTGGGAGGTTCCTCTTCAGGAACAGGTTTCTCCAAGACATACAACTTTCTATCATGTTTGAGGATAATCCTCAGATTCGGTGCCAATCCATAAAATTTATCCCAGACAATTTTTCCTTGTCAAGGATTGATCGCAAAATGTTGTTAGAGGTGTTTGTTGTCATGGTAATCTACATGAAAATAATGAAAATATAAGTATCAATAACATATTTAATTAGGCCTTTAATTAAATATGCTCCCACTATTTTACTCAAAACAAATGACCCTCACCATTTGATTCGTAAAATCCCGTTGGAAGATTTTCTAATGGGTCGAGATCCACATTTGACTTTGTTTTAAGTCCGCGTAGGCGGATTACACAAAACTAGGTTATTTAGGTAGGAATTCCTTCCAATTGTATCTAATGCAACTCTGAATATTTTAGTTGGGTGAATAACTCCGTATTCCAATCCATCACATGGATCATTTCCAACTCTTGCTTCTAAACATATATAATCTTATTATAATTTGTTTAGTTAAGTTTGACCCATTGTTTAGCAGTTGGATATTACAATTATCCCATCGCACCTTACTAATATAGAACATGCACCTCGCGTAGGCAAAACCTACATTATCTGATACTAGTCTTGATGAGTGCTAAAACTTGGAAAGTATAAACTTAATATTTAATTTGAGGGAATTTGCAATTATTATGATCTCACCGGCTTATTTATCATATAAATCGTCTCTCACATGCATCAACATACATTCACATGCATCAACATACATAATGAAACAGTTATGGCCCCTAATGCAATTGTTCTCCCAAGCTAACCTAATAACGATCTAAGCTTCTCCAAGCAAGATCTTCAAGGTTGTCCTCCTTTGATATTGAATTCTTCTCTTTCTTCATAACATTAAATTAAATAAAATAAACTCATTTTACATACGAGGGAGTGAGATGAGAAAAGAAGTTACATTAAGAGATTAAAAAAGAGGCACAACACGCAGGTCGTATTTTAAAAACCCAAAACAAAATAAAGGAAAACTAAGGCCATAACCAATCACCACAAGACAATAATAATAAACACATTATTATTATTAATTTTAATTCTTTTAATTAAATAAAACCAAATTAAATTTCGGCGACCGATCACACTACGCAAAGTTAGCCGGGGGTCCGCTGCCCGGTCAGCGAGACGGGGTTTCCGCTGACCGATCAGCGGATGGGGGTCAAGGGGGCAGCGCCCTTGGCCGAAATTTTTAATGAACAATTCATTTGAAATCAACTTCGTTTTTCGCATCAACACTTGATACTTTAAAGCACAACTCTTGCGCAGTCACAACCCTAATCGCGTAACTCTTTGACAACACAACCCTTGTGTCGTCATTAACCCTAATGCACCAATTTCAGACCGTCAAACACATCTCGATTGTTGATTCAGTATGATTGATCAACACGTCATTGTTTCACCATACTAATGTCGGATCAAGAAGCAAACGACCATTGATCGCTCAAAGGAAAACAACCATTAAGTGTTTGAATGAACGAAACAGAAACAATATATCATATATACCGTATTTTGCATCAGGATTACTTATATCATATATATAACTTGATCGATCTCAATTGCATAACCTATGGACGATCGATGTATCACTACTTCACCATACTAATGTCGGATTCCGAAGCATAGTCAACATCAATAATCCAAATCGTACACACATGATGCCAAATTCAATTACTCATTTATTCTTTGATTCATTCTGTCTTTTAATCATAAAAAATACAAAAAATAAATAGCTATAAGATGCATGGCTTCATAAGTGGCTCTGATACCACTGTAGGAGAATAATGATCTATAATGCAGCGAAATTTAAAATTTCTCCTTTTGTGATCCTTACGAATGGGCATGATCAATGATAGAATCGTTACCTCTTGTGGCGATTGAAACCTTTGATGTAGATCTACGAAGCGATCACGAATGTTGAACGATGACAATGCCTCTACTGAGTCCATACTAACAAATTCCTTCAATCTCAGTGCCAGCTGCTACGAATGAAGGCTTTGAGTGAGAAAGAGAGAGAGAAACGAAATTGCAACTGCACAAATGCTTCTACGCAATGGTTCTATTTATAGAACCACTTGTGTGGGCTACAAGCTAAAAAGCCCACTCAAGTGTATGTGGCCCATATCTTATAATATGCGAAAATCACTTAAGCACGTGCTACCTTACCATATTCCGTATTCTACTTAAGTACACCGTACCTTACGATGTCCTATAATTCATTTAAGCGCACCGTACATTACGGTATAACTTAGTTACTCTATCTCTCATCAATCTGTCCTTTTGTGTGTGACCCTGTAGGTTTTCGCGGGATTGACAATTATATTAAATCACGTAGTTAACATAATAAACAGTGAGCGGTATCTAGCAACACATCACTGCTACCCAAGACACGAAAATGTCATGTGATCTGACAAATCCTTTTGTGATAATACTTATGTATACAATTACCCTTTTGCCCTTATGTTTATATTGAACACAAGGCATAGACTGTGTCATCCTTGTCTAGTTGAATATTGGGCCCATAGACATTTATCCTGTTATGCAGGATGGGCAAATTCCATCTAGGTCACTCATGTCCCTTAGCATGCTTCGTGGAGTACCCATCAACTGTCTTTATGGTTATTCAGTTACGGACAATGTTTGATCAACAATAAGGCACTCGACTCTACATCTAGGGTCCATAGTAGTTTCAGGTCGAAGGGTGGTATACATCATTATCACCATGAGAATAACTTATGACACTTTGCATAACATTCTATATAGTATTCTCATAGCGGGTCAATCCAGTATAAATATTACTCTTAATATTCATACATATGTTTAAGACTTGATAACTCCTTATCAATGATCCATGAGATGTGATCATCAGTCTATATACATAATAGTCTTAATGCTTTAATGTTATCCCACTTCACAATAAAGAATAAAGTTCGACTATGGATACTTTAAGAATACTGTCCTTATGTTTAATGTGATCTCATGATTAAGTCACACTTGATACATTAAACGGACTAGCTATTCTAGGGACTTTATTAAACAAACATAATAAAGAAAAAGCCTTTTATTATCAATAAATAATTCGATACAAGTACTAAAAGTATTGGCCTCTATGGCTTACACCAACATGCCATTCCCTATTAAGACATCTCAAAACCTTATTAGTAGCAATATATGTTGGTTCTAAGTGTTGGCAGCAATTTTGGTAAAACAAAGAGTGTTCATAAGATGTTGCATGTGATGTCTTAACTTAAGATAACTATGTACCTGTTGGAGTTTAAAAACATAATTATGCAGGATTGTTTCAGAATGACATACACCATGTCATGGCATCTGATACTATGTACCTGCTGGAGTTTAAAAGAAAATATAATTACGCAGGATTGTTTCAGGATGTCATACACAATGTCATGGCATCTGATATTATGTACATGCTGGAAATTATAAATGGAATTATGGAATTATGCAGGATTGTTCCAGGATGTCAGACCCGATGTCATGACATCCTGTACACAAAACATTCAGGGAGAATGTTATGTGTTATGTGGTTACGCATTTAATGGCAATCTATGTATGATTGAAGATCTGATTTGCAGGCGCATTCAATCATTGTTTACAACCTGATTTACTTATTTTCCAAGGAGATCTAACTAGTTGTCATGAGAAGATTTAATTGGAAAATAGTTTAGGGTTTTCAAGATGTCCAAGCCCAGCTGAAAGTTTCTATAAAAAGGGACTTGGAAAACCTGATTTGAACACACAACCAATACTGAGCGAAATATTGAGAGAATATAAGGGTTTGTGTCTGGTTTAGTCGTGAGACTTGTAAGCCGTTCAATTCATCCATAGATGATTGAATTGGTCTGATTTGTGGGTTGTAAATTGTCACTCTAAGCTTGTAAGCAAGAGTGTGTGTCTACTTGATCAAAGCTGTTAAGCAAGATCAACTGTGTGTCTACTTGATCAAAGCTGTTAAGCAAGATCAAGTGTGTGTCTACTTGATTGAAACTGTGAAGTAAAATCAAGTGTGTGTTATTGAAAAGTGTTTTCTTTTCATAAGGAATTGTTTTTTAAAATCACAGGTGTGATTGTAGGGAAGTGAGTGGGTTCTCATATCTAAGAGTGCTTAGGTAGAAATTGCACGGGTAGAGATTAGGTGAGAAAGACTATAACTTGTTGAAGTGTACGAAGAGTCTTTGAACTGATTCTATTTTAGTGAATTTCCTTCCTGGCTTGATAGCCCCCAGATGTAGGTGAGTTGGACCGAACTGGGTTAACAATTGCTTGTGTCTCTTGCATTACTATTCTTTATCTTTATCCTATTTGTGTTACTCAGATATTAGTGTCGTGACATTACCTTCGACATCTCATATCTAATACCAGAATTTCAATATCATTGGAAACAAACTTACCTAGAGCATTCAACCGGTTAATAAGATGTATGAACCTCTTTTGCATTTCGGAAATGGTTTCACCATGCTTCATATGAAAGAGTTCAAACTATACATTCAACGTGTTGATCCTAGCTTGTTTGACCTTGTTAGTTCCCTCATGGGTAACTTATAAAACGTCCCACATAGCCTTGGCGGTTTCACAATGGGAAACACGATCAAATTCATCAACGCCGAGTACGGATATGAGAATGTTTTGTGCTTTCCAATCGTAAGACTATAATTTCTTATCATTATCATTCCATTGATTTTCCAGTTTTTGTACGACAACGCTTTCACCATTTATCATAGTGATTTCATAAGGACTATTGATGATGACGTCCCATACACCCTTATCAACCGAGTCGATATGGATACGCATACAAGCTTTCAAATAGTCATAATTTTCTCCAATGAAAATTAGTGCTCTGCTGTACGCCCCTTTTGGTTCAATAGCCTCTATCTAATAAGAAAATCTTAAGCACAGAATTAACCGGAGCTCGTGATACTACTTGTTAGATGATATACCTAGATATAGAGGGGGTGAATAGATCCCGAGTTCAAAACTTGATAAAAAATAGTTTTAAAATTTTATGGCGGGGAAGCAAGCTACAAATATCCCGAATCTAAAATCGTCTAACCGAACCCGCTATAAAAAATCTCGGATATGCGTGTTAAACGCAACTTTATGATAATGATTCACAAATCGATCAACAACAAATAATGACAACTAGTTGAATGCATAGTAATGCGGATAAGTCTATCTCTAATGATAATACACACGAAAATACAAGTGAGGCAATTTGTCGAAGACTTAGTGTTTGATCAATAATGTTTGGAATTCTATGTGGTTTTGTTGTTCTGTAAACGCAATCACAACCAAGTGGTTTGTGATCTACACAAGAACATCTATTTCAAAATGTGTTCAAAATTATGATCCAAACAATATTGATCAAAAGATCAATGCAATTGATAATTTATGAACCGAAAATAAAAGATATATATATATATATATATATATATATATATATATATATATATATATATATATATATATATATATATATATATATATATATATATATATATATATATATATATATATATATAGAGAGAGAGAGAGAGAGAGAGAGAGAGAGAGAGAGAGAGAGAGATCTAAACTTTGAATAGGGTAATCTTGGAATCCTGGCTTGACATTTAGCCATGTGTATCTGAAAATTCATGGGCTACCCTTTAGGATTCTTTTCACATCCTGAGGATTTTCCATAGAAATACAGAATGTTCCTAGTTCCTTTTCGGCAGTTCTGAGCCTCATAGGGTCGCACCAAACTTTTGATAGCCCAACATGTAAATAATTTTTGTGAATAGGTTTATTGGACAAAATTTTCTCAAAAACAACGTTTTTGTATCTTTGAATTCTCTTTTTACATCTTCAACATCCGAAAAATAAAAAATCTGTATCTTCTTCTTCACTTTTTCCATTGTTCTGGGACTTGCAGGTTCCTAATCCAGTAAGCCATACCGCGTCACACTCCTCCAAACAGAAGATTATTAGAGATCTTGATGTTAATAGGGTGAGGACTTGGGATAAATTTGGGAATGATCTCTAGAGTGGAGTGTGATCTTTTTATGATATCCAAGTTTTTTTATACTTCCATGGTGAAGATACCCAAAGACAGTAACAAATCATAATATTAATCCAAAAAGAGAAAATCTAGCAAAATAAATCAAATTGGAAAATAACTTAAGCACCACCACCACGCCACCAGAGGTAGAGCAAGGAAAGCTGGAAAAAAAACCCGTAAAAATAGGTGACGCACCACCACCTCACCAAACTAGAATCAAAGCCTCTACAGGGAAACCCTTTGATGATGACAGTACTTTATAATCCTTTCCAATCAACCCTTTTATGATGTCACTCTATAGTGAGGTTTCTTTCCGTCAACCCTTTGACGATGACAAATATATTTTCACCAACCCTTTAATGATATCACTTCATAGTGAATCTTCTTTCCGTCAGACTCCTCCAAACAAAAGATTATTAGGGATCTTAATGTTAAGAGGGTGGGGAGTTGGGATAAATTTGGGAATGATCTCTAGAATGGAGTTTGATCTTTTTATGATATCCAAGTTTTTTTATTCTTCCATGGTGAAGAGACCCAAAGACAGTAACAAATCATAATATTAATCTGAAAAGGGCAAATCCAGCAAAAGAAAACAAACTGGAAAATAACTTAAGCACCACCACCACGCCACCAGAGGCAGGGTGACGAAAGCTGGACAAAAAACCCATAAAAATAGGTGACGCACCACCACCACACCAAACTAGAATTAAAGCTTCTATAGGGAAACCCTTTGCTAATGACAGTACTTTATAATCCTTTCCAATCAACACTTTTATGATGTCACTCCATAATGAGGTTTCTTTCCGTTAACCCCTTGACGATGACAGATATTTTTCACCAACCCTTTGACGATGTCACTTCATAGTGAATCTTCTTACCATCACACTCTTCCAAACAGAAGATTATTAGGGATCTTGATGTTAAGAGGGTGGGGAGTTGGGATAAATTTGGAGTGTAACTTTTTTATGATATAAAAGTTTTTTGAGTCTTCCATGGTGAAGAGACCCAAAGACAGTAACAAATCATAATATTGATCCGAAAATAGTAAATCCAGCAAAAAAAAAAAACTGGAAAAATATTTAAGCACCACCACCACGCCACCAGAGGCTAAGCGAGGAAAGCTGGAAAAAAACCCATAAAAATAGGTGACACACCACCACCACACAAAACTAGAATCAAATCCTCTACAGCGAAACTCTTTGATGATGACAGTACTTTATAATCCTTTTCCATCAACCCTTTTATGATGTCACTCCATAGTGAGGTTTCTTTCTGCCAACCCTTTGACGATGACAAATATTTTGTCACAAACCCTTTGATGATGTCACTTCATAGTGAATCTTCTTTCCGTCACACTCCACCAAACAGAAGATTATTAGGGATCTAGATGTTAAGAGGATGGGGAATTGGGATAAATTTGGGAATGATCTCTAGACTAGAGTGTGATCTTTTTATGATATCCATGTTTTTTTATTCTTCCATGGTGAAGAGACCTAGAGACAGTAACAAATCATAATATTGATCCGAAAATAGCAAATCCAGCAAAAGAAAAAAAACTGGAAAAATAGTTAAGCACAACCACCACGCCACCAAAGGATGAGCGAGGAAAACTGGAAGAAAAACCCATAAAAAAAGGTGACACACCACCACCACACAAAACTAGAATCAAAGCCTCTACAGGGAAACCCTTTGATGATGGAAGTACTTTATAATCCTTTTTCGTCAACCCTTTTATGATGTCACTCCATAGTGAGGTTTCTTTCTGTCAAGCCTTTGATGATGACAAATTTTTTGTTACCAACCCTTTGACGATGACAAATATTTTGTCACCAACCCTTTGATGATGTCAATTCATAGTGAACCTTATTTTTGTCACACTCCTCCAAACAGAAGATTATTAGGGATTTTGATGTTAAGAGGGTGGTGAATTGGGATAAATTTGGGAATGATCTCTAGACTGGAGCCTGATCTTTTTATGATATCCAAGTTTTTTTATTCTTCCATGGTGAAGAGACCCAAAGACAGTAACAAATCATAATATTGATCCAAAAAGAGCAAATCCAATGAAAGAAAAAAAACTGGAAAATAGCTTAAACATCCCCACCACACCACCAGAGGCAGAGCGAGGAAAGTTGGAAAAAGAACCCATAAAAATAGGTGACACACCACCACCGAACAAAACTAGAATCAAAGTCTTTACAGGGAAACCCTTTGATGATGACGGTACTTTAGAATCAAAGAACCCATAAAAATAGGCGACACACCACCACCATGCCACCAGAGGTAGAGTGACGAAAGCTGGATAAAAAACCCATAAAAATAGGTGACGCACCACCACCACACCAAACTAGAATTAAAGCTTCTATAGGGAAACCCTTTGATAATGACAATACTTTATAATCTGTTTCCATCAACACTTTTATGATGTCACTCCATAGTGAGGTTTCTTTCAGTCAACCCTTCGACGATGACAAATATTTTTTCACCAACCCTTTGATGATGTCACTTCATAGTGAATCTTCTTTCCGTTACATTCCTCCAAACAGAAGATTATTAGGGATCTTGATGTTAAGAGGATGGGAAGTTGGGATAATTTTGGGAATGATATATAGACTGGAGTGTGATTCTTTTATGATATCCAAGTTTTTTTATTCTTCCATTGTGAAAAGACCCAAAAACAGTAACAAATCATAATATTGATCCGAAAATAGCAAATCCTGTAAAAGAAAAAAAGCTGGAAAATAACTTAAGCACCACCACCACGCCATCAGAGGTAGAGCGAGGAAAGTTGGAAAAAAACCCCATAAAAATAGGTGACACACCACCACCACACCAAACTAGAATCAGAGCCTCTACAGGGAAACACTTTGACGATGACAGTACTTTATAATCCTTTCCAATCAACCCTTTTATGATGTCACTCCATAGTGAGGTTTCTTTCCGTCAACCCCTTGACGATGACAAATATTTTTTCTCCAACCCTTTGATGATGTCACTTCATAGTGAATCTTCTTTCCGCCACACTCCTCCAAACAGAAGATTATTAGGGATCTTGATGTTAAGAGGGTGGGGAGTTGGGATAAATTTGGGAATGATCTCTAGATTGGAGTGTGATCTTTTTATGATATCCAAGTTTTTTTATTCTTCCATGGTGAAGAGACCTAGAGACAGTAACAAATCATAATATTGATCCGAAAAGAGCAAATCCTGCAAAAGAAAAAAAGCTGGAAAATAACTTAAGCACCACCACCACGCCACCAGAGGTAGAGCGAGGAAAGTTGGAAAAAAACCCCATAAAAATAGGTGAGACACCACCACCACACCAAACAAGAATCAAAGTCTTTACAGGGAAACCCTTTGATGATGACGGTACTTTATAATCCTTTCCCATCAACCCTTTTATGACGTTACTTCATAGTGAGGTTTCTCTCCGTCAAACCTTTGATGATGACATATATTTTTTCACGAACCCTTTGATGATGTGACTTCATAGTGAATCTTCTTTCTGTCACACTCCTCCAAACAGAAGATTATTAGGGATCTTGATGTTAAGAGGGTGGGGAGTTAGGATAAATATGGGGATAATCTCTAGACTGGAGTGTGTTCTTTTTATGATATCCAAATTTTTTTATTCTTCCATGATGAAGAGGCCCAAACACAATAACAAATCATAATATAGATCCAAAAAGAGCAAATCAAGCAAAAGAAAACAAACTGGAAAATAACTTAAGCACCACCACCACGCCACCAGAGGTAGAGTGACGAAAGCTGGACAAAAAACCCATAAAAATAGGTGACGCACCACCACCACACCAAACTAGAATTAAAGCTTCTATAGGGAAACCCTTTGATAATGACAGTACTTTATAATCTGTTTCCATCAACACTTTTATGATGTCACTCCATAGTGAGGTTTCTTTCAGTCAACCCTTCGACGATGACAAATATTTTTTCACCAACCCTTTGATGATGTCACTTCATAGTGAATCTTCTTTCCGTTACATTCCTCCAAATAGAAGATTATTAGGGATCTTGATGTTAAGAGGATGGGAAGTTGGGATAATTTTGGGAATGATATATAGACTGGAGTGTGATTCTTTTATGATATCCAAGTTTTTTTATTCTTCCATTGTGAAAAGACCCAAAGACAGTAACAAATCATAATATTGATCCGAAAATAGCAAATCCTGAAAAAGAAAAAAAGCTGGAAAATAACTTAAGCACCACCACCACGCCACCAGAGGTAGAGCGAGGAAAGTTGGAAAAAAACCCCATAAAAATAGGTGAGACACCACCACCACACCAAACTAGAATCAGAGCCTCTACAGGGAAACACTTTGATGATGACAGTACTTTATAATCCTTTCCAATCAACCCTTTTATGATGTCACTCCATAGTGAGGTTTCTTTCCGTCAACCCCTTGACGATGACAAATATTTTTTCACCAACCCTTTGATGATGTCACTTCATAGTGAATCTTCTTTCCGCCACACTCCTCCAAACAGAAGATTATTAGGGATCTTGATGTTAAGAGGGTGGGGAGTTGGGATAAATTTGGGAATGATCTCTAGATTGGAGTGTGATCTTTTTATGATATCCAAGTTTTTTTATTCTTCCATGGTGAAGAGACCTAGAGACAGTAACAAATCATAATATTGATCCGAAAAGAGCAAATCCTACAAAAGAAAAAAAGCTGGAAAATAACTTAAGCACCACCACCACGCCACCAGAGGTAGAGCGAGGAAAGTTGGAAAAAAACCCCATAAAAATAGGTGAGACACCACCACCACACCAAACTAGAATCAAAGTCTTTACAGGGAAACCCTTTGATGATGACGGTACTTTATAATCCTTTCCCATCAACCCTTTTATGACGTTACTTCATAGTGAGGTTTCTCTCCGTCAAACCTTTGATGATGACATATATTTTTTCACGAACCCTTTGATGATGTGACTTCATAGTGAATCTTCTTTCTGTCACACTCCTCCAAACAGAAGATTATTAGGGATCTTGATGTTAAGAGGGTGGGGAGTTAGGATAAATATGGGGATAATCTCTAGACTGGAGTGTGTTCTTTTTATGATATCCAAATTTTTTTATTCTTCCATGATGAAGAGGCCCAAACACAATAACAAATCATAATATAGATCCAAAAAGAGCAAATAAAGCAAAAGAAAACAAACTGGAAAATGACTTAAGCACCACCACCATGCCACCAGAGGTAGAGTGACGAAAGCTGGACAAAAAACCCATAAAAATAGGTGACGCACCACCACCACACCAAACTAGAATTAAAGCTTCTATAGGGAAACCCTTTGATAATGACAGTACTTTATAATCTGTTTCCATCAACACTTTTATGATGTCACTCCATAGTGAGGTTTCTTTCAGTCAACCCTTCGACGATGACAAATATTTTTTCACCAACCCTTTGATGATGTCACTTCATAGTGAATCTTCTTTCCGTTACATTCCTCCAAACAGAAGATTATTAGGGATCTTGATGTTAAGAGGATGGGAAGTTGGGATAATTTTGGGAATGATATATAGACTGGAGTGTGATTCTTTTATGATATCCAAGTTTTTTTATTCTTCCATTGTGAAAAGACCCAAAGACAGTAACAAATCATAATATTGATCCGAAAATAGCAAATCCTGTAAAAGAAAAAAAGCTGGAAAATAACTTAAGCACCACCACCACGCCACCAGAGGTAGAGCGAGGAAAGTTGGAAAAAAACCCCATAAAAATAGGTGACACACCACCACCACACCAAATTAGAATCAGAGCCTCTACAGGGAAACACTTTGATGATGACAGTACTTTATAATCCTTTCCAATCAACCCTTTTATGATGTCACTCCATAGTGAGGTTTCTTTCCGTCAACCCCTTGACGATGACAAATATTTTTTCACCAACCCTTTGATGATGTCACTTCATAGTGAATCTTCTTTCCGCCACACTCCTCCAAACAGAAGATTATTAGGGATCTTGATGTTAAGAGGGTGGGGAGTTGGGATAAATTTGGGAATGATCTCTAGATTGGAGTGTGATCTTTTTATGATATCCAAGTTTTTTTATTCTTCCATGGTGAAGAGACCTAGAGACAGTAACAAATCATAATATTGATCCGAAAAGGGCAAATCCTGCAAAAGAAAAAAAGCTGGAAAATAACTTAAGCACCACCACCACGCCACCAGAGGTAGAGCGGGGAAAGTTGGAAAAAAAACCCCATAAAAATAGGTGAGACACCACCACCACACCAAACTAGAATCAAAGTCTTTACAGGGAAACCCTTTGATGATGAAGGTACTTTATAATCCTTTCCCATCAACCCTTTTATGACGTTACTTCATAGTGAGGTTTCTCTCCGTCAAACCTTTGATGATGACATATATTTTTTCACGAACCCTTTGATGATGTGACTTCATAGTGAATCTTCTTTCTGTCACACTCCTCCAAACAGAAGATTATTAGGGATCTTGATGTTAAGAGGGTGGGGAGTTAGGATAAATATGGGGATAATCTCTAGACTGGAGTGTGTTCTTTTTATGATATCCAATTTTTTTTATTCTTCCATGATGAAGAGGCCCAAACACAATAACAAATCATAATATAGATCCAAAAAGAGCAAATCAAGCAAAAGAAAACAAACTGGAAAATAACTTAAGCACCACCACCACGCCACCAGAGGTAGAGTGACGAAAGCTGGACAAAAAACCCATAAAAATAGGTGACGCACCACCACCACACCAAACTAGAATTAAAGCTTCTATAGGGAAACCCTTTGATAATGACAGTACTTTATAATCTGTTTCCATCAACACTTTTATGATGTCACTCCATAGTGATGTTTCTTTCAGTCAACCCTTCGACGATGACAAATATTTTTTCACCAACCCTTTGATGATGTCACTTCATAGTGAATCTTCTTTCCGTTACATTCCTCCAAACAGAAGATTATTAGGGATCTTGATGTTAAGAGGATGGGAAGTTGGGATAATTTTGGGAATGATATATAGACTGGAGTGTGATTCTTTTATGATATCCAAGTTTTTTTATTCTTCCATTGTGAAAAGACCCAAAGACAGTAACAAATCATAATATTGATCCGAAAATAGCAAATCCTGTAAAAGAAAAAAAGCTGGAAAATAACTTAAGCACCACCACCACGCCACCAGAGGTAGAGCGAGGAAAGTTGGAAAAAAACCCCATAAAAATAGGTGACACACCACCACCACACCAAACTAGAATCAGAGCCTCTACAGGGAAACACTTTGCTGATGACAGTACTTTATAATCCTTTCCAATCAACCCTTTTATGATGTCACTCCATAGTGAGGTTTCTTTTCGTCAACCCCTTGACGATGACAAATATTTTTTCACTAACCCTTTGATGATGTCACTTCATAGTGAATCTTCTTTCCGTTACATTCCTTCGAACAGAAGATTATTAGGGATCTTGATGTTAAGAGGATGGGAAGTTGGGATAAATTTGGGAATGATATATAGACTGGAGTGTGATTCTTTTATGATATCCAAGTTTTTTTATTCTTCCATTGTGAAAAGACGTCAAAGACAGTAACAAATCATAATATTGATCCGAAAATTGCAAATCCTGTAAAAGAAAAAAAGCTGGAAAATAACTTAAGCACCACCACCATGCCACCACAGGTAGAGCGAGGAAAGTTGGAAAAAACCCCCATAAAAATAGGTGACACACCACCACCACACCAAACTAGAATCAAAGCCTCTACAGGGAAACCCTTTGATGATGGAAGTACTTTATAATCCTTTTTCGTCAACCCTTTTATGATGTCACTCCATAGTGAGGTTTCTTTCTGTCAAGCCTTTCATGATGACAAATATTTTGTTACCAACCCTTTGACGATGACAAATATTTTGTCACCAACCCTTTGATGATGTCAATTCATTGTGAACCTTATTTTTGTCACACTCCTCCAAACAGAAGATTATTAGGGATTTTGATGTTAAGAGGGTGGCGAATTGGGATAAATTTGGGAATGATCTCTAGACTGGAGCCTGATCTTTTTATGATATCCAAGTTTTTTTATTCTTCCATGGTGAAGAGACCCAAAGACAGTAACAAATCATAATATTGATCCAAAAAGAGCAAATCAACGAAAGAAAAAAACTGGAAAATAGCTTAAACATCCCCACCACACTACCAGAGGCAGAGCGAGGAAAGTTGGAAAAAGAACCCATAAAAATAGGTGACACACCACCACCGAACAAAACTAGAATCAAAGTCTTTACAGGGAAACCCTTTGATGATGACGGTACTTTATAATCCTTTCCCATCAACCCTTTTATGACGTTACTCCATAGTGAGGCTTCTTTCCGTCAAACCTTTATTGATGACATATATTTTTTCACGAACCCTTTGATGATGTGACTTCATAGTGAATCTTCTTTCCGTCACACTCCTCCAAACAAAAGATTATTAGGGATCTTGATGTTAAGAGGGTGGGGAGTTAGGATAAATATGGGAATAATCTCTAGACTGGAGTGTGATCTGGTTATGAAATCCAACTTTTTTTATTCTTCCATGATGAAGAGGCCCAAAGACAGTAACAAATCATAATATAGATCCAAAAATAGCAAATCCTGAAAAAGAAAAAAAACTGGAAAATAACTTAAGCCCAACCACCAAGCCACCAGAGGCAGAATGCGGAAAGATGGAAAAAAACCCCATAAGAATAGGTGACACACCACCACCACACCAAACTAGAATCAACGCCTCTATAGGGAAACCCTTTGATGATGACAATACTTTATAATCCTTTCAAATCAACACTTTTATAATGTCACTCCATAGTCAGGTTTCTTTCTTTCAATCCTTTGACGATGACAAATATTTTTTCACCAACCCTTTGATGATGTCACTTCATATTGAATCTTTTTTCCGTCACACTCCTCCAAACAGAAGATTATTAGAGATCTTGATGTTAAGAGGGTGGGGAGTTGGGATAAATTTGGGAATGATCTCTAGATTAGAGTGTGATCTTTTTTGATATCCAAGTTTTTTTATTCTTCCATGGTGAAGAGACCCAGAGACAGTAACATATCATAATATTGATCTGAAAAAAGCAAATCCTGCAAAAGAAAAAAAACTGGAAAATAACTTAAGCACCACCACAAGCCACCAGAGGTAGAGCGTGGAAAGCTGGAAAAAAAACCCATAAAAATAGGTGACACACAGCCACCACTAAGCTAGAATAAAAGCCCATACCGGGAAACCCTTTGATGATGAAATCACTTTATAATTCGTTCCCATCAACCCTTTTATGATGTCACTCCATAGTGAGGTTTCTTTCCGTCAACCCTTCGACGATGACAAATATTTTTTCACCAACCCTTTGATGATATCACTTCATAGTGAATCTTCTTTCCGTTACATTCCTCCAAACAGAAGATTATAAGGGATCTTGATGTTAAGAGGATGGGAAGTTGGGATAAATTTGGGAATGATATATAGACTGGAGTGTGATTCTTTTATGATATCCAAGTTTTTTTATTCTTCCATTGTGAAAAGACCCAAAGACAGTAACAAATCATAATATTGATCCGAAAATAGCAAACCCTGTAAAAGAAAAAAAGCTGGAAAATAAATTAAGCACCACCACCACGCCACCAGAGGTTGAGCGAGGAAAGTTGGAAAAAAACCCCATAAAAATAGGTGACACACCACCACCACACCAAACTAGAATCAGAGCCTCTACAGGGAAACACTTTGATGATGACAGTACTTTATAATCCTTTCCAATCAACCCTTTTAGGATGTCACTCCATAGTGAGGTTTCTTTCCGTCAACCCCTTGACGATGACAAATATTTTTTCACCAACCCTTTGATGATGTCACTTCATAGTGAATCTTCTTTCCGCCACACTCCTCCAAACAGAAGATTATTAGGGATCTTGATGTTAAGAGGGTAGGGAGTTGGGATAAATTTGGGAATGATCTCTAGACTGGAGTGTGATCTTTTTATGATATCCATGTTTTTTTATTCTTTCTTGGTGAAGAGACCTAAAGACAGTAACAAATCAGAATATTGATCTGAAAAGAGCAAATCCAACAAAAGAAAACAAACTGGAAAATAACTTAAGCATCACCACGACGCCATCAGAGGCAGAGTGAGGAAAGCTGAAAAAAAACAAATAAAAATAGGTGACACACCACCACCGAACCAAACTAGAATCAAAGCCTCTACAGGGAAACGCTTTGATGATGGAAGTACTTTATAATCCTTTCCCATCAACCCTGTTATGATGTCACTCCATAGTGAGGCTTCTTTCGGTAAACCCTTTGACGATGACCATATTTTTTCACTAACCTTTTGATGATGTCACTTCATAGTGAATCTTATTTCAATCACACTCCTCCAAACATAAGATTATTAGGGATCTTAATGTTAAGAGGGTGGGGAGTTGGGATAAATTTAGGAATAATCTCTAGATTGGAGTGTGATCTTTTTATGATATCCAAGTTTTTTTATTCTTCCATGGTGAAGAGACCCAGAGACAGTAACAAATCATAATATTGATCCGAAAAGAGCAAATCCTGCAAAAGAAAATTTTTTGGAAAATAACTTAAGCACCACCACCATGCCACCAGAGGCAGAGCGAGGAAAGCTAGAAAAAACCCCCCATTAAAATAGGTGACACACCACCACCACCAAGCTAGAATCAAAGCCCATACCGGGAAACCCTTTGATGATGACATCACTTTTTAATCCGTTCCCATCAACCCTTTTATGATGTCACTCCATAGTGAGGTTTCTTTCAGTCAACCCTTCGACGATGACAAATATTTTTTCACCAACCCTTTCATGATGTCACTTCATAGTGAATCTTCTCTCCGTTACATTCCTCTGAACAGAAGATTATTAAGGATCTTGATGTTAAGAGGATGGGAAGTTGGGATAAATTTGGGAATCATATATAGACTGGAGTGTGATTCTTTTCTGATATCCAAGTGTTTTTATTCTTCCATTGTGAAAAGACCCAAAGACAGTAACAAATCATAATATTGATCCGAAAATAGCAAATCCTATAAAAGAAAAAAAGCTGGAAAATAACTTAAGCACCACCACCACGCCACCAGAGGTAGAGCGAGGAAAGTTGGAAAAAAACCCCATAAAAATAGGTGACACACCACCACCACACCAAACTAGAATCAGAGCCTCTACAGGGAAACACTTTGATGACAACAGTACTTTATAATCCTTTCCAATCAACCCTTTTATGATGTCACTCCATAGTGAGGTTTCTTTCCGTCAACCCCTTGACGATGACAAATATTTTTTCACGAACCCTTTGATGATGTCACTTCATAGTGAATCTTCTTTTCGCCACACTCCTCCAAACAGAAGATTATTAGGGATCTTGATGTTAAGAGGGTGGGGAGTTGGGATAAGTTTGGGAATGATCTCTAGACTGGAGTGTAACTTTTTTATGATATAAATGTTTTTTTAGTCTTCCATGGTGAAGAGACCCAAAGACAGTAACAAATCATAATATTGATCCGAAAATAGTAAATCCAGTAAAAGAAAAAAAACTGGAAATATACTTAAGCACCACCACCACGCCACCAGAGGCTAAACGAGGAAAGCTGGAAAAAAACACATAAAAATAGGTGACACACCACCACCACACAAAACTAGAATCAAACCCTCTACAGGGAAACCCTTTGATGATGATAGTACTTTATAATCCTTTCCCATCAACCCTGTTATGATGTCACTCCATAGTGAGGTTTCTTTCGGTAAACCCTTTGACGATGACAAATATTTTTTCACTAACCTTTTGATGATGTCACTTCATAGTGAATCTTATTTCCATCACACTCCTCCAAACATAAGATTATTAGGGATCTTGATGTTAAGAGGGTGGGGAGTTGGGATAAATTAGGAATAATCTCTAGACTGGAGTGTGATCTTTTTATGATATGCAAGTTTTCTTATTCATCCATGATGAAGAGACCAAAAGACAACAATAAATCGTAATATCGATCCGAAAAGAGCAAATGCAGCGAAAGAAAACAAACTGGAAAATAACTTAAGCACCACCACCACGCCATCAGAGGTGGAGTGAGGAAAGCTGGACAAAAAACCCATAAAAATAGGTGACGCACCACCACCACACCGAACTAGAATCAAAGCTTTTACAAGGAAACCCTTTGATGATGACAGTACTTTATAATCCTTTCCAATCAACCCTTTTATGATGTAACTCCATAGTGAGGTTTCTTTCCGTTAACCCCTTGACGATGACAAATATTTTTCACCATCCCTTTGACAATGTCACTTCATAGTGAATCTTCTTTCCGTCACACTCCTCCAAACAGAAAATTATTAGGGATGTTGATGTTAAGTGGTGGGGAGTTGGGATGAATTTGGGAATGATCTCTAGACTGGAGTGTGATCTTTTTATGATATCCATGTTTTTTTATTCTTCCATGGTGAAGAGACCCAAAGACAATAACAAATCATAATATTGATTCGAAAAGAGAAAATCCAGCAAAAGAAAACAAACTGGAAAATATCTTAAGCATCACCACAACGCCACCAGAGGCAGAGCGAGGAAAGATGAAAAAAAAACAAATAAACATCGGTGACACTGTAAGAACAAAAATTGTTCTACAACAGATTCCATGATTTTGATGATAACAAAGGATGAAACCAAAAATGGCACCCTAACGAAAAGTTTCTAAGTGTGCAGGGTTCTAAGGAAAGAAGGAGGAGATCTAATGACGTCATCAGATACAGAGTCATATCAGATACAAATTAGCAGAACATCAGAAGCATCTGAAGTAGAAACACGCTCAAGAAGTTCTAACTCTGAGCAAAACAGCAGAACATCAGAAGCATCTGAAGAAGAAGTGCACTCTAGAAGTTCTGACTCTGAACAACGGTATATCATTCCAGAAGCTCTCAGCGTCATCTGAAGACATCATCAGAAGATCTGAATCAACACAGGAAGATTCCAAGATTCCCAGAGTCACGCAGACTTTGGTAATGGATTTCCTAATACAGAAAGAGTAACGTTAACTTCAAATTCAGACTTTGGTAATGGATTTCCTAATACAGAAAGAGTAACGTTAACTTCAAATTCAGACTTTGGTAATGGATTTCCTAATACAGAAAGAGTAACGTTAACTTCAAATTCAAATGTGGTAATGGATTTCCTAATACAGAAAGAGTAACGTTAACTTCAAATTCAAATAGAAAGGAACTATATTTGGAAAGAAGTTATTCGGGGAGAAAAAGTTGTTTTGGCAAGAAACAACAGAAGTTATGGCATTAATTCCTATTCAAGACAAATTATCTGCCATCAATTTCAACGGTCCTTTCACTCCTATATAAAGGACAACAATCAACATTGAGAGGTGCTAGCATACACAGAAACATTCTCTCTCTCTCAATATTTCACAAAGCTTTTGCTTAGAACGTGAAACACTTTTGTTCTTACTGTTGTAATATTTGCTTATCTGAGAAGCACTCTAGATTACATAGTCCTTTATCTATTGTTTTATTTCCTCAAGTGACTCTGCGCAGTCTGTATACTTGAGAGGACTAAGAGATCTTTCTCTTAGACGTTGGTTGTAAACAATCTTTCAAGATTAGTGGATTAAGTCCTTGTTGAAGGCGAAATCACCTTGGCCGGGTGGACTGGAGTAGCTTTGTGTTATAAGCGAACCAGTATAAATTCCTTGTGTGGTCTTTATTTTAAAAAAGCGCTCATTTTCCAAACAATTCAAACCCCCCTTTCTTGTTTTTTTCTCACCTTCAATTGGTATCAGAGCTTCGGCTCTGTTATTGATTTTCTAATCAAACACATAACAGTGTAGAGAGATCCAGAACGAGAAAAACTATGGCCCACACAAATGAAAGAGACAGTTACAATGCTAAGCCTCCTGTTTTTGATGGAGAGAAATTCGACTACTGGAAAGATAGAATTGAAAGTTTCTTTCTGGGTTATGATGCTGACCTCTGGGACATTGTCACAGATGGATACACACCTCCAGTCTCAGAAAATGGAGTTGAAGTTCCCAGAAGTAAGATGTCAGAAGATCAGAAGCGTGTCTTCAAAAATCACCACAAGGCCAGAACCATACTTCTCAATGCTATATCTTACAACGAGTATGAAAAGATCACCAACAGAGAAACAGCCAAAGACATACTTGACTCTCTGAAGATGACTCATGAAGGAAACTCCCAAGTCAAAGAGACAAAGGCTCTAGCGCTTATCCAGAAATATGAAGCTTTCAAAATGGAAGATGACGAAGCCATAGAGGTAATGTCCTCTAGATTCCAAACTCTTATTGCAGGTCTCAAGGTTCTAGACAAAGGATACACAACTGCAGACCACGTCAAAAAGATAGTCAGAAGTTTGCCAAAGAAGTGGAGACCCATGGTCATTGCCCTGAAGCTGTCAAAGGATCTGAACAATATCAGTCTTGAAGAGCTTGTCAGTTCCCTCAGAATCCATGAGATAGAACTAGAGGAAGATGAGCCTCAGAAAAAGAACAAGTCTGTAGCATTAAAGTCCAGATCTGAAAGACGCAAATCTGACAGAACCAAAGCTTTCCAGGCAGAAACTGAAGATGCTGATGACTCTGAACCAGAAGATTCTGATGATGAAGAAGAATTGTCCCTCCTGACCAGAAGAGTTAAACAACTCTGGAAAAAGAGGAACAACAACTTCAGAAGACCAAGACCCAGAGGGGATCGATCAGAATCAACCTCAAAAGGTAAAATTAACAAAGATATTACTTGTTATGAATGTAAAGAAACAGGTCACTACAGGAATGAATGCCCCAAGCTAAAGAAAGACAATTCTAGAAAAGAAAGCTTCAAGAAAAATACCTTCAGGACAAAGAAAGGATTAATGGCTACCTGGGATGATAGTGAATCTGGCTCATCAGAATCTGACTCTGATGAACAGGCCAATGTGGCATTTATGGCTACCACATCCAGGAGCAGCTCAGATGAAGAATCTGAAGAGGTATTTTCTGAACTCTCTCGATCTGATCTAGAATCATGCTTGTCAGAAATCTTAGCTCATATCAGAAATTAAAACAAAAGTTTAAAAACATAAAAGGCTGTCTTGAAGCAAAATTTGAAGAATGTGGCGAACTTGAGATGACAATTCTAGCACGAGAAGATACAATCAGATCTTTAACATTAGAAAGAGATGGAGCAAAAAGAAAAAGCTTAGAATTGGAAGAAGCGTTATCTCAAGCACCACAAACTTCAAATACAATAATCTATAAATACGAAGAATCCTTTCAAGAATTTATGAAAAATGGGATAGGAAGGAGTGTTATGGCATCCATGATTTATGGAGTCAGTCAGAACAATAAAAAGGGAATTGGGTATGATCCTAAAGAAGATAAAACTTCTAATAGTGACCAACTTAAATCTCCTTTTTCATATCACTATACACACACACAAGAACAAAAATTTGAAAATGCTAGAAAACCCAAAGTTATGAGAAACTCTAGGAAAACTAACCAGAAAGGACCCAAGAGAATCTGGGTACCGAAAGATAAGATTGTTTATGTTGCAGATATCCTATGCAGCAAAGTTCAAACACCAGTCATGGTACCTGGACTCTGGATGCTCGCGACACATGACGGGAAGAAAGTCTATGTTCCAAAGCCTGGAACTTAAAGACGCTGGATTTGTAGGCTTTGGAGGAGATCAGAAAGGAAGGATCAGAGGCTCCGGAACTATTGGTAACGGTAATCTTCCCTCTATATCTGATGTTCTTTACGTAGAAGGATTAATGCATAACTTGTTATCCATAAGTCAATTAAGTGATAAGGTTATGACGTGATCTTTAATCAAAAAACATGTAAAGCCATAAATCAAAACAATGGTTCAGTCCTATTCACAGGCAAGAGGAAAAACAACATTTATAAAATTAATCTTTCTGATTTAAAAGAACAAAATGTTAAATGTCTGATGTCGGTTCACGAAGAGCAATGGGTATGGCATAGACGCTTGGGCCACATTCGCATGAGGAAACTTTCTCAGCTAAATAAACTCAAGTTAGTCAGAGGCCTACCTAAACTGAAGTTTTCTTCAGATGCTCTGTGTGAAGCATGTCAGAAAGGAAAATTTTCAAAAACATCTTTTAAAAAGAAAAATGTTGTTTCTACCTCTAAGCCTTTGGAACTTCTCCACATTGACTTATTTGGTCCTGTGAAAACAACATCAGTCAATGGAAAGAAGTATGGACTAGTCATTGTTGATGATTACAGTCGCTGGACATGGGTGAAATTCCTAAAGCACAAGAGTGAGTCTCACTATGTATTCACTAGTTTCTGCTCCAAAGTACAAAAAGAATTTGACTCTAAGATTATCAGAGTCAGAAGTGATCATGGTGGGGAATTTGAAAATAAATCCTTTGAGGAATTATTTGACTCTAATGGAATATCCCATGATTTCTCCTGCCCTAGAACTCCACAACAAAATGGAGTTGTAGAGAGGAAGAATAGGACACTCCAAGAGATGGCCAGAACTATGATCAATGAAACTAATGTGGCAAAGCACTTTTGGGCAGAAGCTGTAAATACATCGTGTTACATTCAGAATAGAATCTCAATAAGACCTATTCTGGATAAGACTCCCTATGAACTGTGTAAAGGAAGGAAACCAAACATTTCATATTTTCATCCTTTTGGATGCTCTTGCTTTATTTTAAACACTAAAGAACATCTGAACAAGTTTGATTCCAAAGCACAGAAAGGTATTATGTTAGGATACTCAGAACACTCTAAAGGCTACAGAGTATACAATACAGAAACCAAAATTGTGGAAGAATCAATTCATGTCAGATTTGACGATAAGCTTGGCCCTGAAAAGTCAAAGCTAGTTGAAAATTTTGCAGATTTAGAAATCACTCTTGCAGGATCTGATAAAGCTCCAGAAGCAACTGTCACTCAGAACTCTGAGGAAATTAAATTCCCAGAAATCCCAAAGAAAGCTAAAAGTCGTATCAACGTATCTGAAGAATTGATTCTGGGCAACAAGGACGAACCTGTCAGAACCAAATCTACCTTCAGGACCTCTGAATATACTCCTATGGGACTAGTGTCTCTGATCGAGCCTACGTCCTGTGATGAAGCACTTCAAGATAACGACTGGGTTTCAGCCATGCAGGAAGAATTAGATTAATTCACAAAGAATGATGTCTGGGATCTTGTTCCAAAGCCCAGAGGCACTCACGTTATTGGAACCAGATGGGTATTCAGAAACAAGCTGAATGAGAAAGGAGAAGTCATCAGAAACAAAGCTCGACTGGTAGCTCAAGGTTACAGTCAACAAGAAGGTATTGACTACAATGAAACCTTTGCTCTAGTCGCAAGGTTAGAATCTATTCGTCTTCTTGTATCTTTTGCTATAAACCACTCTATCAAATTATATCAAATGGATGTCAAGAGCGCATTCCTTAATGGTTATATATCAGAAGAAGTGTATGTCAACCAACCTCCAGGTTTTGAAAATCCAAATTTTCCAGAACATGTTTTTAAACTTAAAAAATCTTTATATGGACTTAAACAAGCTCCCAGAGCTTGGTATGAACGTTTAAGCAATTTTCTTCTGGAACACAATTTTATCAGAGGGAAAGTTGACTCCACACTCTTCTGTAAGAACCTTAACAATGATCTCATGATATGCCAGATATACGTTGATGATATTATTTTTGGTTCAGCTAACGCCTCTGTTTGTCAAGAATTCTCTGAGTTAATGCAGGCAAAATTTGAAATGAGCTTAATGCAAGAACTAAAGTTCTTTCTGGGAATTCAAATTAATCAAACTTCAGAAGTTACATACGTTCATCAAAGCAAATACATTAAAGATGTTCTGAAGAAATTTGACATGGCTGACTGCAACTCTGCAAAAACTCCCATGCATCCAACATGCATTCTTGAAAAGGAAGAAGTAAGCAAAAAGGTTTGTCAGAAGCTCTATCGAGGTATGATAGGCTCTCTTCTCTATCTGACTGCTACTCGACCTGATATTCTCTTTAGTGTCTGTCTCTGTGCCAGATTCCAATCAGATCCTAGAGAAACTCACTTAACAGCAGTTAAGAGAATTTTTAAATATCTGAAAGGAACTCCTAACCTGGGCCTGATGTATGAGAAAACATCAGAGTATAGACTTTCGGGTTACTGTGATGTAGATTATGCAGGAGATAGACTAGAACGAAAAAGCACATCTGGAAATTGCCAGCTTCTGGGAAACAATCTGATATCCTGGGCCAGCAAGAGACAGTCAACTATCGCTCTATCTACTGCAGAAGCAGAATACATCTCAGCATCCCTGTGCACAACTCAGATGCTCTGGATGAAAAATCAGTCAGAAGATCTGCAAATCTTCGAGAGTAACATTCCTATCTTCTGTGATAACACTGCTGCCATTTGTCTAAGTAAGAATCCCATTCTACACTCCAGAGCTAAGCACATTGAAATAAAACATCATTTTATCAGAGACTATGTTCAGAAAGGGATAGTAACATTGAAGTTCATTGATACAGATCATCAATGGGCAGATATATTTACTAAGCCTTTAGCTGAAGATAGATTTCTTTTTATCTTAGAAAATCTGAACATTCAAAATTGCCCTGAATAAATTGTGCCTCTGAAGATGTAAAAATGAGACTCTGACATAAACAAATGAGCTTCTGTCTCTGACTCTGATACTTCTACCAAGTTAAGAAGATATCTGAGTTAGAAATCTCCAAGAACCAATCCTTTGGTATTCCTGAAGATCAGATACATCAAAACACGTGGAGCACTTAGCGTCTAACCTTGGAACTTCTAGACAGCTGTCCAGAAGAAATTCAAAGGCCAGACGTTTGAGATCTCCTCGAGCAGTGTGCATACTGTTGGGATTAGACATTCATTAATGAGCAATAATCATTTTTCCCCCAAGCGTGCTAACTTGGTTTTTGTGCTAACGCTGTTTTGTGTGTCGTTTTGCATGTGTTTTTGTTTAGGGTATTTAAACACTCCTCTCACACTTCACACACTTTTCACTCTCACTCACTCTCAAACCTATTCTCTGTAGCATTTCTGCAAGCAGTTCATCTTCAACTCATCTTCATCAACAATGGATGCTCAACAACAACAAGTTTTCAACTTTTCTCAACAAATGGAATCAAGCACCACAGCCCAAAGCACAAGCATTCCCTCTCCAACAGTTACAGGCGTATCCATTACTCCAGTGTACAAGGAACCCCATGTTCTTGATCGTGAACCTCATATCAACCTGGCAACTCCCTTTGAGGGACTGGAAGTTTTGTGTGAATCACTGGTAGACTTCAACAACATGAAAAGAAATGGAGTAGATCTTACTGAAGAACTTCGTAAACAAGGTTGGGAAAACTACTTTCAACGGCTTTATGGCCCTGTTTACCCATACCTCATCAAAGAATTCTGGAGATTTGCTAACGCTGATGACCATTTCATCGTCTCCTACGTGTTGGGGGTCAAGATAGTGATTACTGAAAAGTCAATTGCTTCTTTACTGAACATGGAGAAAACTGGAGGAAGAAGGATCTACGACATCAACCCTAGATCAAAGTACATTGCTCAAGTAATCAATCCCACCATCTTCAAACACAACACTGAAGGCAATCCATCAAAGAACAAAGAACTCCATCAGAACCTCAGAGTATGGCTCAAGATCATTCTGGGAACCATTCATCACCGCCCAGCATCAAACTCCTCTGACTACATCAATACAGATCAGAAGTGCATTCTGTATTGCATTCACAAGGGTTTGAAGCTCTGCCTCCCAGCACTACTCTTCAAGTATCTCAGAGACTCTGTACGGGAGACCAGAAACAACATGAAACCCAGAACCTACATCCCTCTGGGAAGACTTCTGTCTGATGTTCTGATCGAAAATGGGCTTGTAGATCATCTGGAGAAGAATAAACTCATGGAAGATTTGGCAATAGATACTGGAAAGCCTCTCAACTGTAGAAATCTGAAGACCATGGGAATTCTGAAGAAGATCCAAGTTAAACCCACGCTGGACACCTCCTGGGACGCCTTGAAAGATCAGAGGAAGCCACCACATGGTCTTGCAAGGTTCTACAAGAATGAACCCAGAGAAGCAATCCTTCACTATATGCAGCGTCTGAAGGATGAAGGAGTTGACATCTCTGACTTCAGACTGGACGATTGTCTAGATTCAGAAGAAGACTTCGTCAAGTTCAAAAGAGGTCCCTCTGAAAAGAAGTCTTCAAAGGCAAAGAAAGCAAGGCTAGGAGAAACTTCTGAAACAAGATCTCCAGCACCTCTGCAAGTAACTACTGGTAAGTCTGCTCCCTCTATTCCCTCTGAACCTCCTGTGGCTTCCTCTAATCCTCTCCCAGAACCTATCTACACCACCTCTGAAACCCCACCTTCCACAACCAGAACCTCACAACCTTTACCAAAATTCAATCTTGCCCATACCTCTTTACCACGTTCTGAAGCTGAAGAACTCAATCAAACCACCTCTTCATCTTCAAACCCAGAATCACCTCCCTACCTTATCCTCTCCTCTGACCCAGAACCTTCTGACCCCGCTTCTCCCACCTTAGCCCACCTTTACTCTCTAAACCAAAACTCACAACAACCACAACAACCTCAACCTGAACCTGAAGTCACTTCACCACCCCCAGAACAAACAACCAACAACCCTTCTGAAGCTCAACCCTCTGACATCACCCTCCAAAACACTTCTGCTGAACCTGAACCTCTAACATTAAACTTAAACCCTCCAAACTCTCCACCCCAAACATCTGAACCCGAACCTGAACATTCCATGCCTACCCTTGAGGAAGCCATAATGTTGTTCGCATGGGCTTCAGTACAGAAGGTCAAGTCTCTTACCATTAACTCTGGCATCAGTGATGATCCTGACTCTGTAAGGATACACTGGAACAAAGTCATTGGCTGGATGACTTCTGAAGCTTTCAAACTAAAGCACATCTCTGAGCAAGTCAGAAACGACTTCATCAGAGATGCTGAGGCAAGACTACAGGAAAGACTTGCCAGAGAAGCTGAAGAAGAAGCAAGAAGACAAGAAGAAGAAAAAGCTCGACAAGCAGAAATCCAAAGGGGAAAGGAAGCTGAAGCCAAAGCTCTGGCCGATGCTGCTGCTGCCGCTGAAGTTGAAGCACAAGCTGCTGCTGAAGCTGAAGCGAAGGCCGCTGCTGAAGCACAGAGTGCTCTGACTCAGGGGGAGTCCTTCACTGTTGTCCCTATGGTTCTCCAGACACTTGAAGAACTTAAGAAAGACCAGAAGGAACTCAGAGCCAAAATGGACAAACAGGATACCGTCAACGACAACATTCAGAACATGCTGGCTCAACTGCTTCAGAGGATGCCTCCGCCTCCCAACCCTTAGGCACTTAGGATTTTGTTTGTTTGTTGCCTTGTTTTCCTTGTTCTGATGTTTGCTTGTTTGCCTTCTTGCCATTATCTCTGTTGCTCTTTTATCTGAATATAACATCCTTTTGATTAATTTGTTTAAGTCTTTTTGATTCTGACAAAAAGGGGGAGAAATCGAATATAGCTCTGATGAAATATATTGCCTAATACCTTAAGCACTCTGCAACATACTATTTCTTAAAAATAAATTCATCTAACACTAGACTTAAGAAATTGCAGAAGGTATCAAGAAACTTCATTGCTTGGAAGCTCTGGTAAGAACTTCTGAACTCCCTAACTCATCTCAGGGGGAGCATCTGATCTGATATTTGTTATGTTTCATCTGCTATTTAAGTTTGTTTTGTCATCATCAAAAAGGGGGAGATTGTAAGAACAAAAATTGTTCTACAACAGATTCCATGATTTTGATGATAACAGAGGATGAAACCAAAAATGGCACCCTAACGAAAAGTTTCTAAGTGTGCAGGGTTCTAAGGAAAGAAGGAGGAGATCTAATGACATCATCAGATACAGAGTCATATCAGATACAAATTAGCAGAACATCAGAAGCATCTGAAGTAGAAACACGCTCAAGAAGTTCTAACTCTGAGCAAAACAACAGAACATCAGAAGCATCTGAAGAAGAAGTGCACTCTAGAAGTTCTGACTCTGAACAACGGTATATCATTCCAGAAGCTCTCAGCGTCATCTGAAGACATCATCAGAAGCTCTGAATCAACACAGGAAGATTCCAAGATTCCCAGAGTCACGCAGACTTTGGTAATGGATTTCCTAATACAGAAAGAGTAACGTTAACTTCAAATTCAGACTTTGGTAATGGATTTCCTAATACAGAAAGAGTAACGTTAACTTCAAATTCAGACTTTGGTAATGGATTTCCTAATACAGAAAGAGTAACGTTAACTTCAAATTCAAATGTGGTAATGGATTTTCTAATACAGAAAGAGTAACGTTAACTTCAAATTCAAATGGAAAGGAACTATATTTGGAAAGAAGTTATTCGGGGAGAAAAAGTTGTTTTGGCAAAAAACAACAGAAGTTATGGCATTAATTCCTATTCAAGACAAATTATCTGCCATCAATTTCAACGGTCCTTTCACTCCTATATAAAGGACAGCAATCAACATTGAGAAGTGCTAGCATACACAGAAACATTCTCTCTCTCTCTCAATATTTCACAAAGGTTTTGCTTAGAACGTGAAACACTTTTGTTCTTACTGTTGTAATATTTGCTTATCTGAGAAGCACTCTAGATTACATAGTCCTTTATCTATTGTTTTATTTCCTCAAGTGACTCTGCGCAATCTGTATACTTGAGAGGACTAAGAGATCTTTCTCTTAGACGTTTGTTGTAAACAATCTTTCAAGATTAGTGGATTAAGTCCTTGTTGAAGGCGAAATCACCTTGGCCGGGTGGACTGGAGTAGCTTTGTGTTATAAACGAACCAGTATAAATTCCTTGTGTGGTCTTTATTTTGAAAAAGCGCTCATTTTCCAAACAATTCAAACCCCCCTTTCTTGTTTTTTTCTCACCTTCAGACATACCACCACCGAACCAAACTAGACTCAAAGCCTCTACAGGGAAACCCTTTGATGATGTCACTTCATAGTGAATCTTCTTTCCGTCACACTCCTCTAAACAAAAGATTATTAGGGATTTTGATGTTAAGAGGGTGGTGAATTGGGATAAATTTGGGAATGATCTCTAGACTGGAGTGTGATCTTCTTATGATATCCAAGTTTTTTTATTCTTCCATGGTGAAGAGACCCAAAGACAGTAACAAATCATAATATTGATCCGAAAAGAGCAAATCCAGCGAAAGAAAACAAACTGGAAAATAACTTAAGCATCACCACGACGCCTCCAGAGGCAGAGCGAGGAAAGCTGAAAAAAAAACAAATAATAATAGGTGACACACCACCACCGAACCAAACTTGAATCAAAGCTTCTACAGGGAAACCCTTTGATGATGACAGTACTTTATAATCCTTTCCCACTAACCCTTTTATGATGTAACTCTATAGTGAGGTTTCTTTTTGTCAACCCTTTGATGATGACAAATATTTTTTCACGAACCTTTTGATGATGTCACTTCATAGTTGTAGCGGAGTATTCGTTACCTTTAGATTTATTGGCTAAATCAAAAGTAAACCATACAAGTCGAGTCGCCACCGCACTTCTATTTATCCAAAGGAAAGGTTAGAAAGCGAACAAAAACCGAGAAGTTTTATCGAATCAAAAACTAATAAAAATGTCAGAGATCGGGGTAAGGGGGTTGGTTATGTAATGGGAAGGTGTTAAGCACCCAAAACATCCTAGGTACTCCTAGGGAGCCCTTTTCACACTTGTTGTAAGGTTGGTATTTTGTGAAAATTTGTTTGTGCAAACATGATTAGGGAGATGAGAAGAGAATATACAAGTTATTTACAAGTTTGTGTTTGAATGGATAAACCCATTGCCTACGTACCATCTTAAAAAAGATTAGGATCAATACCTCGTAGTTCGGGGTAAAAATCTCAAAACAAGTTGCTGAATTGATTGGTCCAAAAGCCTTAAGGTCTTTTGTTATCCAAGGGAGAAAACTCAACCAAAAACCACAAATCCACCATGTGAGGATAGCTTCAACATGCTAGTGAGGGGTTAACCCTATAATAAGCATGAAAGACTCATTGTCCATCACTAAGGATATAGGTGAGTATTACATCTACCTCAAGGATAACTCGAACCTAATAGCTAAAGGTTATGAAAAGTTTTTGATAACGAAGTGGCCATTGAAACCAAAAGAAAGCATTTGAATGAGTTATATTTACCAATGAAAAGTATTTACAAAGTATGGTCAAAGTTGACTTAAAGATTCAATTCAAAATAAGTGTTATGAAATGGAGTTTGAAAATCTAAAGCATAATGCTTAGGTTTCTAATGTTTGAAAACAAGTGGTAATGTTTGCACAAGAGTTTTGGCTTGGGTTAAAGTGGAGGGAAGAAGAAGAATAGATAAAGTCCTACTCATACAAGAGATGAAGGAGAAGAAATAAGACCACAAATGGGGTTCCCTTCTTGAGATCATAGTGATGATCCAAGTAGCTCCCATCCTTTGGAATAAGCAAGCAAATAAGTGTAAACTCAATCAATCAATCAATCAAGCAAGCTCTTAGAAGATCCCCAATGTCTCTTAGATCTCTCCCTTTAGAAGCTCATGACAATGGTTCTTCACTTAGGTTCAATGTTGAAATCCCTAGCACAAGAACACACACATCAAAAAGTTCTATCAAGCAAACAAAGAATGAACAAGAAGAAGTTTAGAAATTGGTCCTTTCAAATTTCTCTTCAACATTTATAGCATTCTAAAGGGCCAATGCCTAGTTGCTCTTTGACTCCAATTCTTGCATAGGGAAGGTCCTAAAGTCTAAGTCCTTTTTGTCCATTTTCCGCATTTGGTTCACAACAATCAAACAAAACACAAGTACAAAAGTATATATACAATTATGTGCTCAAGTGAGCAAAAGGCAAATTGCATTAACATAAAAATGTGCTCAAATGAGCAAGGAAAAAGTAAATGAATAATATGTACAAGAATAGTAAATTGCATAAATGTAAAGTGCAAGAATTAAATGTTAATGGTTAATGGTTAGTGTTAGTGTGCCATAAGGCAATTTAGCGCTATGTTAAGCAATCGTAATTGGACTTCTGTAGAAGTCACAACTATCTGAGGCCGATCAATAATAATGTAGGCAACAACACAAGTTAGAGATCTTGATTAGTGAATTAAGCTCCTACAACTTGCCATGCCAAAAGAAGAAGAGAAATGATCTTGTATTGATTTAGGTTCTTTGCTTGATTAGGAAGCAACCTATCCTTAATGCAAAGCCATTCACTTGATCCATGATCATGTTGAATTAGATTTGAATCAAGGAAGATTAAACCTCCCATGTATCAAGGCTAACCACCAATCTTTAACTCATTGATCAAAAAAGAAGAAGAAGAAGAAGAAGAAGAAGAAGAAGAAGAAGAAGAAGATGAATATTAAAGTACATTAATGGAAATGAAATGAAATAATCAACAAGCATTGACCAAAGATAGAGAAGATCAAGGTCAAACAAGGGTAAACAGAAGTAAGATGGAAATTAGAAGTCAAGAAACAAATAAAATACTTTTGGTATTTTTCAAAATTAAAATAATACTTGAATTAAAATAATAAAGAAAGGTTAAACTTCAAATTCACTTCAAATCAACTTTGAAAAGTCCAAGTGAATTATCCTAAGTTCAACAAGATCAAACAAAGTTTGACAAAAAATTCCAGCATTTTTAGAAGTCAGAAACCATTTTTAATCAATTAAAAATGCATAAAAATAACCTAATTGAATTAAAATCTCAAATAAATCTCAAATAAATTAATAAATTGATGAGAATATTTTTCATAGATCTATCATCATTCAAAGAGGTTGGAAAAATATTTTTGTAATTTTTGAATATCAGAAACTATTTAAAATGAATTAAAAATAAGCAGAAAAGCGAAAATTCATAAAAAATATCAAATGATAAAATAAAATATATTAAAAATCATGTTTAGAAACTAGAAATTAAAAGAAGAAAAATGCAATTGGTCTCACATTTTTTGGACCAATAATGGAGGAGATATGAATTTTTAAAATGAAATGGAATTAAAAGAAATAAAAGAAAATTAAAATCAGAATTTAAAAATAACAAAAAGCGTGGATCGTTGGATGCAGAGCTCATTAATTAAGCTGGCAAATCGTGTGGCTCATGAGCGCGCTTCCCCCATGTTCTTTAGTCAATGCATCACATGTGGCATTTAAACAAGTCATAACATGGGACGGATCAGATTAAATATGGAAAATAAAACGCACGGCCATGATTGAATCTGGAGACTAAACGGTGGTGTACACCACCGTCTTCTCCGGCCAGCTTCCGGTGAAGGCAAAAGTTGCAGAGAAATAAACGTTTACCAAATGCTACGATCTAGGTACCAAACGAAAGCTAGGGTGATGTACATCACCCCTGTGCCAACCAAATCCACTCTAGATTCCTATTGAGAGAGAAATCAGAGGTTGAATTTTATGGAGTTCAACTGAAACTTGTTGGATTTTGTAAATTCAAAGCTCAAAAAGATTTCCTCTGTGAAGAGAACTTCAGACAACACAACAACAACAAGAAACATGCTATATATTAGTGGATTCGAAGAAAATAAAATCTGAAGTAAACCTCTGATTTGCAGAGTTTGAGAGCATGATTTCTTGGTGATTAAGCTTGCAGTGTGATCTATGGATTAAGGAGAGCAAGGCTTAGGAACTTTAGATCTAAAAATCAATCAATAAAATTGAAGTTTAGATCTAAAAAAAATTGAGAGAAAATGGTGAGTTCCTTTGAGTATGGGTGAGGAATCAATTGTGCAGCATGTAAGGCGCCTTCAGGTTACTAAAATGAGGAGCATAAGGCACTTATTTATATCAAAAGGCATGGCTGAAAGCATGATCAATTCATTGCATGGATGGAAAGGGCCTCCATGCATGGGCCTATACAGGCGCATGGATGGCCCGATTCCACTTGGATTTGCAAGATAATCATCAGCAGATGTAAATTGGACGTGCAGATTGTGTATGCTTAGCTCATGTAATGCAATTTTAATGAGTTTCCAAAATTGTACCAATATGTTCATGCTTTCGAAAATGCCATTTCCAAAGGTGAAGCATAACCTTATGTGTAATGGTTGGAAATATTTTTGTATGAGGATCATTTGTTATGTTGACCAAAACTTCATTTGACATTTGGAAATTGATGAAAATTGATCATGAAGTATAGGGTGCAAAACATGTACATGTGGAAATTTCAAAAATGGCCAAACTTTAAGCACTTCTATTTCAATGATGCAAGCTCCAAATGTCAAAACCTTCAACATCAAAGTTGTATATATTTTCAAGACAATCAATTTGGACTTAAATTTTGCATCATTTGGATTTTTGATGAAGAAGTTATGGGAACTTGAAGTTGGACTTTTTCACATTTCAATGCCTTTGGTCCAAAGTGACCTATAATGTTTTTCATTATCACATGCCTTTGCTCAACATAAAAATTGAATTAGACATCCTCATATTTCCAATTCATTTGATCCCACCTCAAAATCATGAAAAATGAGTGAGTTATGTGCTTGGGAAATTGACCCAAAATTAGGGTTTCAGTCAAAATGACCTATAATGTCTTGAAATGGATGATGACCTTCCAAGCTTCAAATCAATTTTTGATGAACATGAAATTTGTTCATATGGTTCTTAAGAACATTTGTTATCTTTGGGTAATCTCCATTTGACAAACACATTAAAAGTTAGGTCTCAGTGTACTTCAAAATAGTCAGATGAATTGACTGATCAACTTCTCAAGTCCACACCTCATATCTTGATGAATTGGTGATTGAGGACACTAAAATAAGTTCAAATATGCATGAAATTATGATTGAAAGAACTTCCCTTGATTGCATTTGATCAAAGGTTGAGGTTGCTTCATGAGCAAGGCACAGTTGATGAACATATGAATTAGGGTTTCCTTGGGAAACAAGCCTCAAACCCTTTGGTTTGCTTTGATCAAAATGATGAATTGAGATACTTGGGAGACATATTTGATGGATGAGAGCTTTGGGAACCATTGCCATGCTTTCTTTCATCTTCCCTTGACCATATCAATGCACCTAGGATCTCATAGAAGCTTTGGATCTTGTGATTGCTCAAGCTACAAACAAAAGATGTTAGTGACATATTTTTTGTGCTTTTGGTTAGTAAAAAAAATTGAGAAAAGCAATAATATACAATTCAAGCATGCTTGGTGATCTCAACCCACTCAAAAAGGTTCCCACCCTAGGGTAAAATCCAAGATGCTTATGATCCTTGAGGCAAGATACAAATGCAATGTTATGATGCCATGGGGGATCTTAGGGTCAAAATTGGGGTCTTACAATAGTGAATATTATTCCCGTCACACTCCTCCAAACAGAAGATTATTAGGGATCTTGATGTTAAGAGGGTGGGGAGTTGGGATAAATATGGGAATATTCTCTAGAGTGGAGTGTGATCTTTTTATGATATCCATGTTTTTTTATTCTTCCATGGTGAAGAGACCCAAAGACAGTAACAAATCATAATATTCATCCGAAAATAGAAAATCCAGCAAAAGAAAAAAACTTGAAAAAAACTTAAGCACCACCACCACGCCACCAGAGGCAGAGCGAGGAAAGCTGAAAAAAAACCATAAAAATAGATGACACACCACCACCACACCAAACTAGAATCAAAGCCTCTACAGGGAAACCATTCGATGATGACAGTACTTTATAATCCTTTTCCATCAACCCTTTTATGATGTCACTCCATAATGAGGATTCTTTCTGTCAATCCTTTGACGATGACAAATATTTTTTCACCAACCCTTTGATGATTCCACTTCATAGTGAATCTTCTTTCCGTCACACTCCTCCAAACAGAAGATTATTAGGGATCTTGATGTTAAGAGAGTGGAGAATTGGGATAAATTTGGGAATGATCTCTAGACTAGAGTGTGAACTTTTTATGATATCCAAGTTTTTTATTCTTCCATGGTGAAGAGACCCAAAGACAGTAACAAATCATAATATGTATCCAAAAAGAGAAAATTTGCGAAAGAAAACAAATTGGAAAATAACCTAAACATCACCACCATGCAACCAGAGGCAGAGTGAGGAAAGCTGGAAAAAGAACCCATAAAAATAGATGACACACCACCACCGAACAAAACTTGATTCAAAGCCTCTACAGGGAAACCCTTTGATGAAGACAGTACTTTATAAACCTTTCCCATCAACCATTTTATGATGTTACTCCAAAGTGAGGTTTCTTTCCGTCAAACCTTTGACGATGACAAATATTTTTTCACCAACCCTTTGATGATGTCACTTCATAGTAAATCTTATTTCCGTCACACTCCTCCAAATAATAAATTATTAGGGATCTTGATGTTAAGAGGGTGGGGAGTTGGGATACATTTGGGAATCATCTCTAGATTGGAGTGTGATTTTTTTATGATATCCATGTTTTTTCATTCTTCCATGGTGAAGAGACCTAAACACAGTAACAAATCATAATATTGATCCGAAAAGAGGAAATCCAGCGAAAGAAAACAAACTGGAAAATAACTTAAGCATCACCATGACGCCTCTAGAGGCAGAGTGAGGAAAGCTGGAAAAAAAATGAAAATAGGTGACACACCACCACCAAACTAAACTAGAATCAAAGCTTCTACAGGGAGACGCTTTAATGATGAAAGTACTTTATAATCCTTTCCCATCAACCCTTTTATGATGTAACTCTATAGTGAGGTTTCTTTTTGTCAACCCTTTGACGATGACAAATATTTTTTCACGAACCTTTTGATGATGTCACTTCATAGTGAATCTTATTCCCGTGACACTCCTCCAAACAGAAGATTATTAGGGATCTTGATGTTAAGAGGGTGGGGAGTTGGGATAAATATAGGAATAATCTCTAGAGTGGAGTGTGATCTTTTTATGATATCCAAGTTTTTTTATTCTTCCATGGTGAAGAGACCCAAAGACAGTAACAAATCATAATATTGATCCGAAAATAGCAAATCCAGCAAAAGAAAAAAAACTGGAAAAAAACTTAAGCATCACCACCACGCCACCAGAGGCAAAGCGAGGAAAGCTGAAAAAAAAAACCCATAAAAATAGATGACACACCACCACCACACCAAACTAGAATCAAAGCCTCTACAGGGAAACCATTCGATGATGACAGTACTTTATAATCCTTTACCATCCACCCTTTTATGATGTCACTCCATAGTGAGGTTTATTTCTGTCAATCCTTTGACGATGACTAATATTTTCTCACCAACCCTTTGATGATGTCACTTCATAGTGAATCTTCTTTCCGTCACACTCCTCCAAACATAAGATTGTTAGGGATCTTGATGTTAAGAGGGTGGAGAATTGGGATAAATTTGGGAATAATCTCTAGACTGGAGTGTGATCTTTTTATGATATCTATGTTTTTTTATTCTTCCATGGTGAAGAGACCCAAAGACAGTAACAAATCATACTATTGTTCCAAAAAGAGAAAATTTGCGAAAGAAAACAAACTGGAATATAACTTAAACATCACCACCATGCAACCAGAGGTAGAGTGAGGAAAGCTGGAAAAAGAACCCATAAAAATAGATGACACACCACCACCGAACCAAACTTGAATCAAAGCCTCTACAGGGAAACCCTTTGATGATGACAGTACTTTATAATCCTTTCCCATCAACCCTTTTATGATGTTACTCCATAGTGAGGTTTCTTTCCGTCAAACCTTTGACGATGACAAATATTTTTTTCCCCAACCCTTTGATGATGTCACTTCATAGTAAATCTTATTTCCGTCACACTCCTCCAAATAGAAGATTATTAGGGATCTTGATGTTAAGAGGGTGGGGAGTTGGGATACATTTGGGAATGATCTCTAGACTGGAGTGTGATTTTTTTATGATATCCAAGTTTTTTCATTCTTCCATGGTGAAGAGACCTAAACACAGTAACAAATCATAATATTGATCCGAAAAGAAGAAATCCAGCGAAAGAAAACAAACTGGAAAATAACTTAAGCATCACCACGACGCCTCCAAAGGCAGAGCGAGGAATGCTGAAAAAAATAACAAATGAAAATAGGTGACACACCACCACCAAACCAAACTAGAATCAAAGCTTCTACAGGGAAACCCTTTAATGATGACAGTACTTTATAATCCTTTCCCATTGATCCGCTGTCGCACATGGGTCAAAAACGAGTAATAAAATATTGTAAACGGAAAGCGACACCTCGAGTATCATATTGCAAGGATTCTTGTATTATTCTTAACCTAATGAAATCAATTCAAGGGGGGTTTATGTTTTAGTGGTCATTTTAGAAAACAAAGCAAACAAAAATGATTAAAATAAGCGATTATAAAATAAGTCAATCTACTGTTTTCGGTTTCCGGCTAATCATTGGTTTTTACCTACCAATTCCCTAAGCGACTTCGATCTCTATTCGATTCAAATTCGATTGAAGCGCGCAATAGATATATGACAAATTTATATTCCTATATTCCGAATTAAGCAAACGGATAATTACAGTCGTGAATTAAGCAAACACGATTTACAAACGCAATTTAACGACAAAGCGACGAAAATGGCGATTAATAGTTAGGAATGAAATCATACAAATTTAATCAAAACCATTCCACAAAATACAGATTAAGTAAATGAAATTTCATAGAATAGAATTGAAAGAGAACGAAATTAAATTGATAGAATAAAAACCTCAAAGCCTTGGAAATTGGGTTACAGCAAATTGACTCTAGGAGATTAGTTCCTCTTCATGATCGTACAAAAGCAAAAATTTATCGTCAATAATGTGTGTTTGCTACGGTACCGCGGCTGCCCTTTTAAACAGAATAAGGGTTTCACTAATAATTCAAACTGGGTCGGAAAACCTAAATTCGGCCCAACAAATGGCCCAAAAGAAAATATTTCCTAAAGTACGAAACTTCAACAAATTATTTGAGACGTCTTCACTCCGAATCAGCTTTTGTCTTCAACATAATAGTTGTAGCTCTTTCTCTTAACTTTCGAACGACTAGTAGCACGCCTCGATCCGATACTCCTAGCTCCAGTTATGAATTTATTCGTGCAGACTGCTAATGCTGAAAATAAACTGCGAAAAATAAATAAGTGTAAAAATAAGATAAATTATAAAAACACATTAAAAGTGAAAAATAACCAAACTAAAACATGGAAATGCATAAGTATAAACATAGATGAATGTGCATCTAAATGCACTGATCACCCATCAACCCTTTTATGATGTAACTCTATAGTGAGGTTTCTTTTTGTCAACCCTTTGATGATGACAAATATTTTTTCACAAACCTTTTGATGATGTCACTTCATAGTGAATCTTATTCCCGTCACACTCCTCCAAACAGAAGATTATTAGGGATCTTGATGTTAAGAGGGTGGGGAGTTGGGATAAATATGGGAATAATCTCTAGAGTGGAGTGTGATCTTTTTATGATATCCAAGTTTTTTTATTCTTCCATGGTGAAGAGACCCAAAGACAGTAACAAATCATAATATTGATCCGAAAATAGCAAATCCAGCAAAAGAAAAAAAACTGGAAAAAAACTTAAGCACCACCACCACGCCACCAGAGGCAGAGCGAGGAAAGCTGGAAAAAAAAACCCATAAAAATAGGTGACACACGACCACCACACCAAACTAGAATCAAAGCCTCTACAGGGAAACCATTTGATGATGATAGTACTTTATAATCCTTTTCCATCAACCCTTTTATGATGTCACTCCATAGTGAGGTTTCTTTCTGTCAATCCTTTGACGATGACAAATATTTTCTCACCAACCCTTTGATGATGTCACTTCATAGTGAATCTTCTCTTCGTCACACTCCTCCGAACAGAAGATTATTAGGGATCTTGATGTTAAGAGGGTGGGGAGTTCGGATACATTCGGGAATGATCTCTAGACTGGAGTTTGATTTTTTTATGATATCCATGTTTTTTCATTCTTCCATGGTGAAGAGACCCAAACACAATAACAAATCATAATATTGATCAGAAAAGAGGAAATACAACGAAAGAAAACAAACTGGAAAATAACTTAAGCATCACCACGACGCCTCCCGAGGCAGAGCGAGGAAAGCTGAAAAAAAAAACAAATGAAAATAGGTGACACACCACCAACGAACCATACTAGAATCAAAGCTTCTACAGGGAAACCCTTTAATGATGACAATACTTTATAATCCTTTCCGATCAAACCTTTTATGATGTAACTCTATAGTGAGGTTTCTTTTTGTCAACCCTTTGGTGATGACAAATATTTTTTCTCGAACCTTTTGAGGATGTCACTTCATAGTGAATCTTATTCCCGTCTCACTCCTCCTAACAGAAGATTATTAGGGATCTAGATGTTAAGAGGGTGGGGAGTTGGGATAAATATGGGAATAATCTCTAGAGTAGAGTGTGATCTTTTTATGATATCCAAGTTTTTTTATTCTTCCATGGTGAAGAAACCCAAAGACAGTAACAAATCATAATATTGATCCAAAAATAGCAAATCCAGCAAAAGAAAAAAAACTGGAAAAAAACTTAAGCACCACCACCACGCTACCAGAGGCAGAGCGAGGAAAGTTGAAAAAAAACCCATAAAAAAAGATGACACACCACCACCACACCAAACTAGAATCAAAGCCTCTACATGGAAACCATTTGATGATGACAGTACTTTATAATCCTTTTCCATCAACCCTTTTATGATGTCACTCCCTAGTGAAGTTTCTTTCTGTCAATCCTTTGACGATGACAAATATTTTTTCACCAACCCTTTGATGATGTCACTTCATAGTGAATCTTATTTTCGTCACACTCCTCCAAGCAGAAGATTATTAGGGATCTTGATGTTAAGAGGGTGGAGAAGTGGGATAAATTTGGGAATGATCTCTAGAATGGAGTGTGATCTTTTTATGATATCCAAGTTTTTTTATTCTTCAATGGTGGAGAGACCCAAAGACAGTAACAAGTCATAATATTGATCCAAAAAGAGAAAATATGTGAAAGAAAAGAAACTGGAAAATAACTTAAACATCACCACCATGCAACCAGAGGCATAGTGAGGAAAGATGGAAAAGAACCCATAAAAATAGATGACACACAACCCCCGAACCAAACTTGAATCAAAGCCTCTACATGGAAACCCTTTGATGATGACAATACATTATAATCCTTTCCCATCAACCCTTTTATGATGTTACTCCATAGTGAGGTTCCTTTCCGTCAAACCTTTAACGATGACAAATATTTTTTCACCAAACCTTTGATGATGTCACTTCATAGTAAATATAATTTCCGTCACACTCCTCCGAATAGAACATTATTAGGGATCTTGATGTTAAGAGGGTGGGGAGTTGGGATACATTTGGGAATGATCTCTAGACTAGAGTCTGATTTTTATATGATATCCAAGTTTTTTCATTCTTCCATGGTGAAGAGACCCAAAGACAGTAACAAATCATAATATTGATCCGAAAAGAGCAAATCCAGTGAAAGAAAACAAACTGGAAAATAACTTAAGCATCACCACGACGCCTCTAGAGGCAGAGCGAGGAAAGCTGAAAAAAAACAAATCAAAATAGGTGACACACCACCACCGAACCAAAATAGAATCAAAGCTTCTACAAGGAAACCCTTTAATGATGACAGTACTTTATAATCCTTTCCCATCAACCCTTTGATGATGTCACTTCATAGTGAATATTCTTTCCATCACACTCCTCCAAACAGAAGATTATTAGGGATCTTGATGTTAAGAGGGTGGAGAATTGGGATAAATTTGGGAATGATCTCTAGACTGGAGTGTGATCGTTTTATGATATCCAAGTTTTTTATAATTCCATGGTGAAGAGACCCAAAGACAGTAAAAAATTATAATATTGATCCAAAAAGAGAAAATCAGCGAAAGAAAACAAACTGGAGAATAACTTAAACATCACCACCATGCAACAAGAGGCAGAGTGAGGAAAGCTAGAAAAAGAACCCATAAAAATAGAGGACACACCACCACCGAACCAAACTTGAATCAAAGCCTCTACATGGAAATCCTTTGATGATGACAGTACTTTATAATCCTTTCCCACCAACCCTTTTATGATGTTACTCCATAGTGAGGTTTTTTTCTGTCAAACCTTTGACGATGACAAATATTTTTCACCAAACCTTTGATGATGTCACTTCATAGTAAATCTTATTTCCGTCACACTCCTCCAAATAGAAGATTATTAGGGATCTTGATGTTAAGAGGGTTGGGAGTTGGGATACATTTGGGAATGATCTCTAGACTAGAGTGTGATTTTTTTATGATATCCAAGTTTTTTTATTCTTTCATGGTGAAGAGACCCAAAGACAGTAAAAATCAAAATATTGATCCGAAAATAGCATATCCTTTAAAAGACAAAAAACTAGAAAATAACTTAAGCACCACCACCACGCCACCAGAGGTAGAGCAAGGAAAGTTGGAAAAAACCCCCATAAAAATAGGTGACACACCACCACCACACCAAACTAGAATCAGAGCCTCTATAGGGAAACCCTTTGATGATGACAGTACTTTATTATCCTTTCCAATCAACCCTTTTATGATGTCACTCCAGAGTGAGGTTTCCTTCCGTCAACCCCATGACGATGACAAATATTTTTTAACCAACCCTTTGATGATGTAACTTCATTGTGAATCTTATTTCCGCCACAGTCCTCCAAACAGAAGATTATTAGGGATCTTGATGTTAAGAAGGTGGGGTGTTGGGATAAATTTGGGAATGATCTCTAGACTGGAGTGTGATCTTTTTATGATATCCAAGGTTTTTTATTCTTTCATGGCGAAGAGACCCAAAGACAGTAACAAATCATAATATTGATTCGAAAAGACCAAAATACAGCGAAAGAAAAAAACAGGAAAAAAACTTATGCATCACAACGACGCCACCAGAGTCAGAGTGAGGAAAGCTGAAAAGAAAAACAAATAAAAATAGGTGACACACCACAACCGAACCAAACTAGAATCAAACCTTCTACAGGGAAACCCTTTGATGATGACAGTAGTTTATAATCCGTTCCCATCAACCTTTTTATGATGTCACTCCATAGTGAGGTTTCTTTTGGTCAACCCTTTTAACGATGACAAATATTTTTTCACTAACCTTTTGATGATGTCACTTCATAGTGAATCTTATTTCCGTCACACTCCTCCAAACATAAGATTATTAGGGATCTTGATGTTAAGAGGGTGGGGAGTTGAGATAAATTTAGGAATAATCTCTAGACTGGAGTGTGATCTTTTTATGATATCCAAGTTTTTTTATTCTTCCATGATGAAGAGACCCAAAGACATCAACAAATCATAATATTGATCCGAAAAGAGAAAATCCAGCGAAAGAAAACAAACTGGAAAATAACTTAAGCACCACCACAACGCCACCAGAGGCAGAGTGAGGAAAGCTGGACAAAAAACCCATAAAAATAGGTGACGCACCACCACCACACCAAACTAGAATCAAAGCTTCTACAGGGAAACCCTTTGATAATGACAGTACATTATAATCCTTTCCAATCAACACTTTTATGATGTCACTCAATAGTGAGGTTTCTTTCCGTCAACCCCTTGACGATGACAAATATTTTTCACCAACCCTTTGACAATGTCACTTCATAGTGAATCTTCTTTCCTTCACACTCCTCAAAACAGTAAATTATTAGGGATCTTGATGTTAAGAGGTAGGGAGTCGGGATAAATTTGGGAATGATCTCTAGACTGGAGTGTGATCTTTTTATGATATCCATGTTTTTTTATTCTTACATGGTGAAGAGACCCAAAGACAGTAACAAATCCTAATATTGACCCGAAAAGAGCAAATCCAGCGAAAGAAAACAAACTGGAAAATAACTTAAGCATCACCACGACGCCTCCAGAGGCACTGCGAGGAAAGCTGAAAAAAAACAAATAAAAATAGGTGACACACCACCAACGAACCAAACTAGAATCAAAGCTTCTATAGGAAAACCCTTTGATGATGACGGTAATTTATAATCCTTTCCCATCAACCCTTTTATGATGTTACTCCATAGTGGTGTTTCTTTCCGTCAACCCTTTGACGATGACAAATATTTTTTCAGCAACCCTTTGATGATGTCACTTCATAGTGAATCTTATTTCCGTCACACTCCTCTAAACAGAAGATTATTAGGGATCTTGATGTTAAGAGGGTGGGTAGTTAGGACAAATATGGGAATAATCTCTAGAGTGGAGTGTGATCTTTTTATGATATCCATGTTTTTTTATTCTTCCATGGTGAAGAGACCCAAAGACAGTAACAAATCATAATATTGATCCAAAAAGAGCATATCCAGTGAAAGAAATCAAACTGGAATGTAACTTAAGCATTACCACGAAGCCACCATAGGCAGAGTGAGGAAAGCTGAAAAAAAATAAGTGACACACTATTGGGAAACCCTTTGATGATGACAGTACTTTATAATCCTTTCGAATCAACCCTTTTATGATGTCACTCCATAGTGAGGTTTCTTTCGGTCAACCCTTTGACGATGACAAATATTTTTTCCCTAACCTTTTGATGATGTCACTTCATAGTGAATCTTATTTCCGTCACACACCTCCAAAAATAAGATTATTAGGGATCTTGATGTTAGGAGGGTGGGGAGTTTGGATAAATTTGGAAATAATCTCTAAATTGGAGTGTGATCTTTTTATGATATCGAAGTTTTTTTATTATTCCATGGTGGAGAGACCCAAAGACAGTAACCAATCATAATATTGATCCAAAAAGAGCAAATCAAACGAAAGAAAACAAACTGGAAAATAACTTAAGCCCCACCACCAAGCCACCAGAGGCAAAACGCGAAAAGGTGTAAAAAAACCCCATAAAAATAGGTGACACACCACCACCACACCAAACTAGAATCAAAGCCTCTACAGGGAAACCCTTTGATGATGACAGTACTTTATAATCCTTTCCAATCAACACTTTTATGATGTCACTCCATAGTCAAGTTTCTTTCCGTCAACCCTTTGACGATAACAAATTTTTTTTCACCAACCCTTTGATGATGTCACTTCATAGTGAATCTTCTTTCTGTCACACTCCTCCAAACAGAAGATTATTAGGGGTCTTGATGTTAAGAGGATGGGCAGTTGGGATAAATTTGGGAATAATCTCTAGACTGGAGTGTGATCTTTTTATGATATCCAAGTTTTTTTATTCTTCCATGGTGAAGAGACCCAGAAACAATAACAAATCATAATATTGATCCGAAAAGAGCAAATCCTACAAAAGAAAAATAACTGGAAAATAACTTAAGCACCACCACCATGACACCAAAGGCAGAGCGAGGAAAGCTGGAAAAAACCCCCATAAAAATAGGCGACACACCACCACCACCAAGCTAGAATCAAAGCCCATACAGGGAAACCCTTTGATGATGACAGTACATTATAATCCGTTCCCATCAACCCTTTTATGATGTCACTCCATAGTGAGGTTTTTTCGGTCAACCCTTTGACGATTACAAATATTTTTTCACTAACCTTTTGATGATGTCACTTCATAGTGAGTCTTAATTCCGTCACACTCCTCCAAACATAAGATTATTAGGGATCTTGATGTTAAAAGGGTGGGGAGTTAGGATAAATTTGGGAATAATCTCTAGACTGGAGTGTGATATTTTTATGATATCTAAGTTTTTTTATTCTTCAATGGTGGAGAGACCCAAAGACAGTAACAAGTCATAATATTGATCCAAAAATAGAAAATATGCGAAAGAAAAGAAACTGGAAAATAACTTAAACATCACCACCATGCAACCAGAGGCATAGTGAGGAAAGATGGAAAAACAACCCATAAAAATAGATGACACACAGCCCCCGAACCAAACATGAATAAAAGCCTCTACAGGGAAACCCTTTGATGATGACAATACATTATAATCCTTTCCCATCAACCCTTTTATGATGTTACTCCATAGTGAGGTTTCTTTCCGTCAAACCTTTAACGATGACAAATATTTTTTCACCAAACCTTTGATGATGTCACTTCATAGTAAATATAATTTCCGTCACACTCCTCCGAATAGAACATTATTAGGGATCTTGATGTTAAGAGGGTGGGGAGTTGGGATACATTTGGGAATGATCTCTAGACTGGAGTCTGATTTTTATATGATATCCAAGTTTTTTCATTCTTCCATGGTGAAGAGACCCAAAGACAATAACAAATCATAATATTGATCCGAAAAGAGCAAATCCAGTGAAAGAAAACAAACTGGAAAATAACTTAAGCATCACCACGACGCCTCTAGAGGCAGAGCGAGGAAAGCTGAAAAAAAACAAATCAAAATAGGTGACTGTAAGACCCCAATTTTGGGCCCTAAGATCCCTCATGGCCCATATCATACCATATCATGGCCTCAAGGATCATTGCATGCCCTAGCTTCCCTCCTAGTGGGTAGGTTGCCTTGTGAGTGTGGTTCTTGATCACCAAGCATGTTTTGTATTTGTATATCTTTGCCTTTCATATGCTTATCATTCCAAAGTACAAAAATATTGTCAGTTTAACCTTGTTGCTTGCAGTTGAAGCAATCATCAGCAATTAGGTCAAAATCAGTCAACAGTCAGTCAAAGCAATGGATGGTGGCCATTCTTGCAGAATTTGGGCACCATGATCAATAATCAAGAGTTCACATGACTTGAGACATCATTTGGAATCAAGGTCTCAAAGAATCAGGGTTTGGAATTCATCAGAAGTGGTTCAATCATGCAAAACCCTAGAAAAGTCAACTGAAGTCAAACTTGGTCAACTGTGGATTTAATCAGTGATTTGATGGATGGAATTGATTTGAAGGAGCTCATTCATGTCTACACAAGCCTCATATATCATGCCAAACCTCATCATGGAAGAAAATAAAGTCAGAACAGAAAATTTCCCAAAATAGAAAGTGGACCTGTAATTTTAATTGCCAAAAATGGAAACTTCTTGATCTTAATCTTGCATCATGATACAAGCTTCAAATGAATTTTTGCCCAACATGAAAGTTGAAGATCTTGTTCTCCCATTTCCAAAAAGTCCAAGAACTCTCAAATCCCATGTATGGTTGGCAAGATATGATCAATTCATTTTCACAATTTCTTGAACTTCAAAAGGCCATATCTCATGAACCACTTGGCCAATTTTGGTGGGGTTTTTTCCTACAAGCTCCATTTGTTCCCCTCTTTCCAAAAATTCATTCATCATTCACCAAAACCACACCATGCAAAATGCCATTTTTGGACTTGACTTCATTAATTTCAAGTGGTGCAAAAAGTTGACTTTTTAAATGAGGGATTTTTAAACAATTTGGCCATTTGGGATTTGTTTGGAATGGTATTTGAAACATGTTCAAGGCCCAAACTCGGCCAGAACCATACACCTCCATGTGCATATGTCAAAAATTAGCAAAATGCAAATTCACTTCATTTGAGTTAACCAAGCTTAGCACCTTCATTAACAATGTTAAACAGCAAATATAAAGGAAATTGTCTGTCATTCTGAACCCTAGCTAGCAGCCATAACACACAGAAAAACTCTCATTCTCTCAATTTGGCATTTTCACGATTTGGAATTTCTGAGCAAAACTCTCAAAACCCTCGAGCCTCTCTTCATTGTTCCATCATCTGGACATCATTTGGAGACCATTTCAAGCTCCATTCTCCTACTGTAAGGCTTTCCACGTTCTGTTTTTCTCCAAAGCACTACAATGGTGAAACTTGATCTGAACATTTCCAAGCCTTGCTGAGCCAAATAGCTTCAAGTATTCATCATTTCAAAGCATAAGGGGGACCTGTTTCAAGCTTGCATCATCAATCCATCACTGTTTTGCCATTTGCTTCAAATCCAAGTAAGATTTCGACCCTCTCTTTTTCCAAAATCATGAGATGTTTCTGGTAGGTCTTTTGATGCTGAATCCATTGCAACTTGTCTCACTTAAAATGGTTGTGTTATGCATGATAAATCTGGATTTCAAATTTTGTGACCAAACATACTTTTGCTCGATTTGTTTTGCTTGAAATGATTTAGTGAAAATGAATGCTACATTCTTGTTGTATGTTGTTTGCTGACTCTATTGGTATGCATATCCATGATTTCTGGGTGAATTGATTTTTCATGTTTAAATGTTGAAGATGAAGTTACAGTAGATAAACCCTAGGATTTGCCCAGAAATTTGCATGAACTGTGTTTGTTTGCTGATGTTTAATGTTGCATGAATATCTTTGTTCCACTGCCATGCTGTTTGTGTAATGTTGTTTGAAATTCGTTTGATGTTGATGAACATGAAGATGATGCAGCTACTGTAGCAAGCCCTAGGGTTTCTTTTTTCAAAACGCGTTTGGTTACTTCTGTGTATGTTACTGTTTCATTGAGAACCAGCCAATCAAAACATTCTATTTCGTGGCCCTAAACGGTGTGTTTGGATTAGTGTGTGTGGTATTCACAAAATTGCCACTCGGTCAACACTTTGACCATTGAACCATGTTACTTTGTTCATTTTGTTCCAAATTGTTACTCAACTTACAAAATTCCTAATTCACTCATTTCAACTCCAAAATTCATGAAATTTTTTTCATCATATTCACATGAATGTCTACTTTTTTATCATGATTTTTGCTGAATTTTTGGTTGGCTGGATTTTAAATGGTATTGGGTTTCTTGACATGTATGCACATTTTGTACCTTTTGCCAATTCTTTTTTGAAATGATGATGATGCATCCATTTGAACTGAAATTTTTTGTGGTTAATCTACACTCATTCATGTTTGTTTTGATGTAGAGTTCTTGAATTTATCTCATGTGGTTGTTAAGATATGAATTTTTGAAGTAGGGTGTGACAATTTGTGTCACACCAATGATATGCAATTTCATGATTTTTGTTGACATGCTTCCTGACCTCGAATTAATGTGAAATTTTGCATGAATCTTCTCTCATATGTCTAGTTGACTTGTGATTTTTCCTGGATTTAATTATGCCATTTCCTAATTGTTTGAGATTTTTCTTCCCTGCCTAGTCAAATGTTGACTTTGTGTGACACATCTTGCCAAATCCTTTGTGAAATTCTCATATCTTATTGGATGATCATGAAATTTTACATGTGCATACTAGACATCTTGAGCTTTGCATTGGTGTTGATCCCATTCATTTCTCATCTGTTTTCATTTAGTTATGATTTTTTGAAGTTGATACATGTTTGTTTGACTTCTTTGTGCATACTTGAAATTGTTTTGACTTCCTGATTTTAATTGACCATCTTCCCATGATCCAATTGAGCTGAAATTTTATATGCATGCTATGTTATGGATTGTGATTGACCCTGAATTATTTGATAATTTTTGGAATTGACTATGTTTGGTTTTGATCTAAGTCTTGCTGTTGACTTCATTGAGCATATTCAAATTTGCTTTGACTTCATGATTTTCATTGACTGCCTTCCACTTGGCCAATTGTGATGAAATTTTACATGCTTACCATGCTAGGTGTTAGGATTGATCATGAATTATTTGGTGATTTTTGAAAATGTTTGAGTTGACTTTTGATGCAAGTCTTTCTGTTGACTTCTATGTGCACCAATTTGCCATGCTTTGCCTTCCTTTGCTTATGAAATCATGATGATGAATGATATGCATGTGGGACCAATTGAGTTTGCTTCTTGATTGTTTAAACTTGATTTTGGTTGACTATCACTTGCTGTTTTGACTTTTTCATCCTCTTTTGACCCTAGGCTTGTCCTAGTGGTCTTGTTGCTTATGTTTGAGCTCATTGTTTCAGGTTAAGCAACAATGCTTCAAAGAGAACAATCTAATGTGATTAAGCTTGATTGTTTATCATGAGCTAACCTTTGTTTTGTCGGTGGTTTGACTCATATGATTTGAGTCTTGTGCTTTGCACATTTGCTTATCTGTTTTGACTACTTCATGTTGCTTTAACTGTTGAACTGTGTACTGATTTGTTTGACTATTTCAGGTACCATTAGTTGCTTAAGTTCTTTGAACTTGCTTTGCTTTGCTATTTAGCAATTTGCTTTGAGGTATAATCCCTTATTCTTCATGTAGTCTGGAAGACCTGGCCTGTTACTTGGCCAGGCAACTGTCTGAAGTCCTCCTTAAGAGGCAATGCTTGTGTGTGTTTATATTTGTCCCAAGCAGGAAAAGTCCTTCAAATAAGGCAATTGGTAGATCAAAGGGATAAGCAACCTATCCCCTACTATTCTGTGAGTCTTCTCCTTGCTCCCATTACATGGTTGTAGCATTGAGATCCAAGCCCAAGATCAATCGAGTCTAATATGTGGAGAGAGTTCCTACCTTCTGAACTCCCACACTTTCTGATATTCAATGCTCTCCCTGATCAGGGATAAAAGCAATGAGGCACACCCCTCATCTCCTTTCATCTGCTTCACCTTAGCCTCTCAATGGCAAGGTTAAGAGCACCTGTGACCCTATTCAGTTGGCTTCAATGCCTAACCCTTTTGTATGAGCCTCATTGTTTGGTTATAGTGTGTGCTGATTGACTTCATTGATTGCTTGATTGTTTCATATGCACATGTTTGTTTGTATGCTTTATTCATTTATCATCATTAATTGCTCATCAATACATAATCATCTCATTTGTCTTTGTGACATTATCATTGTTGTTTGCCCATTGAGGACAATTGTAAGACCATTCATTGGCCATTGCTCCTATGATATGGAAGTGAGTATAAGACCATCACCTTGGCCACTCATTTTATCTTTGCCTGATGCATTTGTTGATTGAATGTGAGGTTGCAATTGTAAGTCCCTGTAAGTTGGCATTTGCTTTCCTATGATCACATTTTGCTTTGTTTGATTGTATGTGAGGATACAACTGTAAGTCCCTGTAAGTTGGCATTTGCTTTCCTATGATCACATGTTGCTTTGTTTGTTTGTATGTGAGGATACAACTGTAAGTCCCTGCAAGTTGGCATTTGTATTCCTAGGACCATACTGTGGAGGTTAGAGTAAGCCCAGACAGATTGGCATCTGACATCCATGTTTGCTTTTCTTTGTTTATGTGAGGTTGCAATTGTAAGTCCCTGTAAGTTGGCATTTGCTTTCCTATGATCATATGTTGGATATTGGTATAAGTCCAGACAGATTGGCATCCGGTATCCAAGTTTCATTTCGTTTTAGGAGATTAGTATAAGTCCATTGAGTGGCCTCTGATATCCATTTCTGTTTCAGGAGACTGGTGTAAATCCATCTATTGGTATCCGGTATCCACCTTTTATTTCTTTGTTTGAGGAGATTAGTGTAAGACCATTGAGTGGCATCTGATATCCAGTTTTGTTTTAGGAGATTGGTATAAGCCCAGTGATTGGCATCCGATATCCGCTTTTGTTGACTTTCTTGTTTGTTTGTTATTATCCATTGTCTATTCCAAAGGACACACTTGAATCATCTCCTATATGATTTCAAGAAGTGAACCTTCTAAGAAGTTTTACAATCCATCTCCATCCATTCATCATTCATTATGTCCTAAACCTTTTCACACTTTGATTTCAAACTTGACATAAGTGTTGTGGAAACATCTTCATGTTTTCAAACTAAAAACCTGGACCCCAAGTCCTTGACTTTTTTTCAAACCCCATTTCATAATACTTCTTTGAATTAATCTTAATCATACTTTAACTCCATTTTCATAATCATAATCAATTAACTTCACCCATTCAATTGTTTTGGCTTTGTCCATTGTTAATCTTTTCATACATGAGCTATAGGTTTGATTTATCTTAGTTGGTTGATGTTAATCTCACCTATTTGTCCTTAGTTGATTGAATTGTAAGTCTTCCTTGCCTATTATAGGGTTAACCCCTCACTGGCAAGTTGAAGCTGTTCTCACATGGTGGACCTGTTTGTTTGTATAAGGTTGAGTTTTCTCCCGTGGATAACGTAAGACCTTAGGGCTTGTGTTTAAAATTGAATCCACTCATATTTTGGAAATCTTTTAGCCGAACTACGGCGTTTTGATCCTTACCTTTGATGGAAGGTACGTAGGCAGCGGGTTCATCCGTTCAAACCCAATAAAATTGTATATTCTTTTCTCATCATCCCAATCATGTTTGCACAATGTTTATGTCATAACAAGTAACAATTTTATACAACAAGTGTGAAAAGGGCTCCCTAGGAGTACCTAGGACGTAGTGGGTGCCTAACACCTTCCCATTGCGTAATTTACCCCTTACCCAGACTCTCTGATCTTTTTATTAGTTTTCTACGTGTAAAACTTCTTAGGCTTTTGTTCGCTTTTTAGCCAGTCCTTTGGATAAATAAAAGTGCGGTGGCGACTCGAAATTTCATTGTATACCTTGCTTATGATTTAATCGATAGATCATATAGCGACGAATACACCGCTACAGTGACACACCACCACCGAACCAAACTAGAATCAAAGCTTCTACAAGGAAACCCTTTAATGATGACAGTACTTTATAATCCTTTCCCATCAACCCTTTTATGATGTCACTCCATAGTGAGGTTTCTTTATGTTAATCCTTTTTCGATGACAAATATTTTCTCACCAACCCTTTGATGATGTCACTTCATAGTGAATACTCTTTCCATCACACTCCTCCAAACAGAAGATTATTAGGGATCTTGATGTTAAGAGGGTGGAGAATTGGGATAAATTTGGGAATGATCTCTAGACTGGAGTGTGATCGTTTTATGATATCCAAGTTTTTTTATTATTCCATGGTGAAGAGACCCAAAGACAGTAAAAAATTTTAATATTGATCCGAAATGAGCAAATCAGCGAAAGAAAACAAACTGGAGAATAACTTAAACATCACCACCATGCAACAAGAGGCAGAGTGAGGAAAGCTAGAAAAAGAACCCATAAAAATAGAGGACACACCACCACCGAACCAAACTTGAATCAAAGCCTCTACATGGAAATCCTTTGATGATGACAGTACTTTATAATCCTTTCCCACCAACCCTTTTATGATGTCACTCCATAGTGAGTTTTCTTTTGGTTAACCCTTTGACGATGACAAATATTTTTTCACGAACCTTTTGATGATGTCATTTCATAGTGAATCTTTTTTCCGTCACACTCCTCCAAACATAAGATTATTAGGGATCTTGATGTTAAGAGGGTGGGGAGTTCGGATAAATTTGGGAATAATCTCTAAACTGGAGTGTGATCTTTTTATGATATCCAAGTTTTTTTATTCTTCCATGGTGAAGAGACCCAAAGACTATCACAAATCATAATATTGATCCGAAAAGAGCAAATCCAACGAAAGAAAAAAAACTAGAAAATAACTTAAGCACCACCTTACGCCACCAAAGGCAAAGCGAGGAAAGCTGGAAAAAAACACCATAAAAATAGGTGACACATCACCATCACACCAAACTAGAATCAGAGCCTCTACAGGGAAACCCTTTGATGATGACAGTATTTTATAATCCCTTCCCATCAACCCTTTTATGATGTCACTCTATAGTGAGGTTTCCTTGCGTCAACCCTTTGACGATGACAAATATTTTTTCACTAACCCTTTGATGTTGTCACTTCATAGTGAATCATGATTCCGCACACTCCTCCAAACAGAAGATTATTAGGGATCTTGATGTTAAGAGGGTGGGGAGTTGGGCTAAATTTGGGAATGATCTCTAGACTGGAGTGTGATCTTTTTATGATATCCATGTTTTTTTATTCTTCCATGGTGAAGAGACCCAAAGACAGTAACAAATCATAATATTGATCTGAAAAGAGCAAATCCATCGAAAGAAAAAAACCTGGAAAATAACTTAAGCCCCACCACCATGCCACCAGAGGCAGAGCGAGTAAAGCTGGAAAAAAACCCCACGAAATAGGTGACACATCACCACCACACCAAACTAGAATCAGAGCCTCTATAGGGAAACCCTTTGATGATGACAGTACTTTATAATCCTTTCCAATCAACACTTTTATGATGTCATTCAATAGTGAGGTTTCTTTCCGTTAACCCCTTGACGATGACAAATATTTTTCACCAACCCTTTGACAATGTCACTTCATAGTGAATCTTCTTTCCATCACACTCCTCCAAACAGAAGATTATTATGGATCTTGATGTTAAGAGGGTGGGGAGTTGGGATAAATTTGGGAATGATCTCTAGACTGGAGTGTGATTTTTTTATGATATCCAAGTTTTTTTATTCTTCCACTGTGAAGAGACCAAAAGACAGTAACAAATCATAATATTGATCCAAAAATAGCAAATCGTGCAAAAGAAAAAAAACTGGAAAGTAACTTAAGCACCACCACCATGCCACCAGAGGCAGAGCGAGGAAAGCTGGAAAAAAACCCATAAAAATAGGTGACACACCACCACCACACCAAACTAGAATCAAAGCCTCTACAGGGAAACCCTTTGAGGATGACAGTACTTTATAATCCTCTCCCATCAACCCTTTTATAATGTCACTACATAGTGAGGTTTCTTTCCGTCAACCCTTTGACGATGACAAATATTTTTTCACAAACCCTTTGATGATGTCACTTCATAGTTAGTCTTATTTCTGTCACACTCTTCTAAACAGAAGATTATTAGGGATCTTGATGTTATAGGGGTGGGGAGTTGGGAAAAATTTGGGAATGATCTCTAGACTAGAGTGTGATCTTTTTATGATATCCAAGTTTTTTTATTCTTCCATGGTGAAGAGACCCAAAGATAGAAACAAATTATAATATTGATCCAAAAAGAGAAAATCCAGCAAAAGAAAACAAACTGGAAAATAACTTCTGCATCACCACGACAACACCAGAGGCAGAGCGAGGAAAGCTGAAAAAAAAACCAATAAAAATAGGTGACACACCACCACCGAACAAAACTAGAATCAATGCCTCTACAGGGAAACCCTTTGATGATGACAATACTTTATAATCCTTTCCCATCAACCCTTTTATGATGTCTCTCCATAGTGAGGTTTCTTTCCGTCAACCCTTTAACGATTACAAATATTTTTTCACGATCCTTTTGATGATGTCACTTCACAGTGAATCTTATTTCCTCCACACTCCTCCAAACAAAAGATTATTAGGGATCTTGATGTTAAGAGGGTGGGGAGTTGGGATAAATTTGGGAATAATCTCTAGACTAAAGTGTGATCTTTTAATGATATCCATGTTTTATATTCTTCCATGGTGAAGAGACCCTAACAACAGTAACAAATCATAATATTGATCCGAAAAGAACAAATCCAGTGAAAGAAAACAAACTGGAAAATAACTGAAGCACCATCACCACTCCTCCAGAGGCAGAGTGAGGAAAGCTAGACAAAAAACCCATAAAATTAGGTGATGCACCACCACCACACCAAACTAGAATCAGAGATTCTACATGGAAACACTTTGATAATGGCAGTACTTTATAATCCTTTCCGATCAACACTTTTATAATGTCACTCCATAGTGAGGTTTCTTTCCGTCAACCCCTTGACGATGACAAATATTTTTCACCAACCCTTTGACAATGTCACTTCATAGTGAACCTTCTTTCCGTCACACTCCTCCAAACAGAAGATTATTAGGGATCTTGATGTTAAGAGGGTGGGGAGTTGGGATATATTTGGGAATGTTCTCTAGACTAGAGTGTGATTTTTTTATGATATCAATTTTTTTTATTCTTCCACGGTGAAGAGACCCAAAGACAGTAACAAATCATAATATTGTTCCAAAAATAGCAAATCCTGCAAAAGAAAAAAAACTGGAAAATAACTTAAGCACCACCACCACGCCACCAGAGGCAGAGCGAGGAAAGCTGGAAAAGAACCCCATAAAAATAGGTGACACACCACCACCACACCAACCTAGAATCAAAGCCTCTATAAGGAATCCCTTTGATGATGACAATACTTTATAATCCTTTCCCATCAACCCTTTTATGATGTCACTCCATAGTGAGGTTTCTTTCCGTCAACCCTTTGACTATGACAAATATTTTTTCACTAACATTTTGATGATGTCACTTCATAGTGAATCTTATTTCCGTCACGCTCCTCCAAAGAGAAGATTATTAGGGATCTTGATGTTAAAAGGGTGGGGAGTTGGGATAAATATGGGAATGATCTCTAGATTGGAGTGTGATCTTTTTATGATATCCAAGTTTTTTTTATTCTTCAATGATGAAGACACCCAAAGACAACAACAAATCATAATATTGATTCAAAAAGAGCAAGTCCAGCGAAAGAAAACAAACTGGAAAATAACTTAAGCACCACAACCACGCCCCCAGAGGCAGAGTCAGGAAAGCTGGACAAAAAACCCATAAAAATAGATGACGCACCATCAAACTAGAATCAAAGCTTCTACAGAGAAACCCTTTGATATTGACAGTACTTTATAATCCTTTCCGATCAACACTTTTATGATGTCACTCCATAGTGAGGTTTCTTTCGGTCAACCCCTTGACGATGAAAAATATTTGTCACCAACCCTTTGGCAATGTCACTTCATAGTGAATCTTTTTTCCGTCACACTCCTCCAAACAGAAGATTGTTAGGGATATTGATGTTAAGAGGGTGGGGAGTTGGGATAAATTTGGGAATGATCTCTAGACTCGAGTGTGATTTTTTTATGATATCCAAGTTTTTTTATTCTTCCATGGTGAAGATACCCAAAGGCAGTAACAAATCATAATATTAATCTGAAAATAGCAAATCTTGCAAAAGAAAAAAAACTGGAAAATAACTTAAGCACCACCACCACGCCACCAGAGGCAGAGCGAGGAAAGATGGAAAAAAACTCCATAAAAATAGGTAAAACACCACCACCAAACGAAACTAGAATCAAAGCTTCTATAGGGAAACCCTTTAAAAACGACAGTACTTTATAATCCTTTCCCACCAACCCTTTTATGATGTCACTCCAAAGTGAGGTTTGTTTCCGTCAACCCTTTGACTATGACAAATATTTTTTCACGAACCTTTTGATGATGTCACTTCATAATGAATCTTATTTCCATCACACTCCTCCAAAGAGAAGATTATTAGGGATCTTGATGTTAAGAGGGTGGGGAGTTGGGATAAATATGGGAATGATCTCTAGATTGGAATGTGATCTTTTTATGATATCCAAGTTTTTTATTCTTCCATTGTGAAGAGACCCAACGATAGTAACATATCATAATATTGATCAAAAAAGAGCAAATCCAGCGAAAGAAAACAAACTGGAAAATAATTTAAGCACCACCACCACGCCACCAGAGGCAGAGAGAGGGAAGCTAGAAAAAAACCCTATAAAATAGGTGACACACCACCACCACACCAAAATTGAATCAAAGCCTCTACAGGTAAACCCTTTGATGATGACAGTACTTTATAATCCGTTCCCATCAACCCTTTTATGATTTCACTCCATAGTGAGGTTTTTTCCGTCAACTCTTTGACGATGACAAATATTTTTTCACCAACCCTTTCATGATGTCACTTCATAGTGAATCTTCTTTTCGTTGCATTCCTCCAACAGAAGATTATTAAGGACCTTGATGTTAAGAGGGTGGGGAGTTGGGATAACTTTGAAAATGATCTCTAGACTGGAGTGTGATTTTTTTATGATATCCAAGTTTTTTTATTCCTCCATGGTGAAGAGACCCAAAGACAGACACAAATTATATTATTGATCCGAAAATAGCAAATCCTTTAAAAGAAAAAAAACTGGAAAATAACTTAAGCACCACCACCATGCCACCAGAGGTAGAGCAAGGAAAGCTGGAAAAAAACCCCATAAAAATAGCTGACACACCACCACCACACCAAACTATTATCAGAGCCTCAACAGGGAAACCCTTTGATGATGACAATACTTTATAATCCTTTCCAATCAACACTTTTATGATGTCACTCCATAGTGAGGTTTCTTTCGGTCAACCCCTTGACGATGAAAAACATTTGTCACCAACCCTTTGGCAATGTCACTTCATAGTGAATCTTTTTTCCGTCACACTCCTCCAAACAGAAGATTATTAGGGATATTGATGTTAAGAGGGTGGGGAGTTGGGATAAATTTGGGAATTATCTCTAGACTGGAGTGTGATTTTTTTATGATATCCAAGGTTTTTTATTCTTCCATGGTGAAGATATCCAAAGACAGTAACAAATCATAATATTAATCTGAAAATAGGAAATCATGCAAAAGAAAAAAAACTGGAAAATAACTTAAGCATCACCACCACGCCACCAGAGGCAGAGCGAGGAAAGATGGAAAAAAAACCCCATAAAAATACGTAAAACACCACCACCACACGAAACTAGAATCAAAGCCTCTATAGGGAAACCCTTTAATAACAATAGTACTTTATAATCCTTTCCCACCAACCCTTTTATGATGTCACTCCAAAGTGAGGTTTCTTTCCGTCAACCCTTTGACTATGACAAATATCTTTTCACGAACCTTTTGATGATGTCACTTCATAATAAATCTTATTTCCATCACACTCCTCCAAACAGAAGATTATTAGGGATCTTGATGTTAAGAGGGTGGGGAGTTGGGATAAATATGGGAACGATCTCTAGATTGGAGTGTGATCTTTTTATGATATCCAAGTTTTTTATTCTTCCATTGTGAAGAGACCCAACGACAGTAACATATCATAATATTAATACAAAAAGAACAAATCCAGCGAAAGAAAACAAACTGGAAAATAACTTAAGCACCACCACCACGCCACCAGAGGCAGAGAGAGGGAAGCTAGAAAAAAACCCCATAAAATAGGTGACACACCACCACCACACCAAACTAGAATCAAAGCCTCTACAGGTAAACCCTTTGATGATGACAGTACTTTATAATCCGTTCCCATCAACCCTTTTACGATTTCACTCCATAGTGAGGTTTTTTCCGTCAACCCATTGACGATGACAAATATTTTTTCAGCAACCCTTTCATGATGTCACTTCATAGTGAATCTTCTTTTCGTTACATTCCTCCAACAGAAGATTATTAGGGATCTTGATGTTAAGAGGGTGGGGAGTTGGGATAAATTTGGAAATGATCTCTAGACTGGAGTGTGATTTTTTATGATATCCAAGTTTTTTTATTCCTCCATGGTGAAGAGACCCAAAGACAGTAACAAATTATAATATTGATCCGAAAATAGCAAATCCTTTAAAATAAAAAAAACTGGAATATAACTTAGGCACCACCACCATGCCACCAGAGGTAGAGCAAGGAAAGCTGGAAAAAAACCCCATAAAAATAGGTGACACACCACCACCACACCAAACTAGAATCAGAGCCTCAACAGGGAAACCCTTTGATGATGACAGTACTTTATAAGCCTTTCCTATCAACCCTTTTATGATGTCACTCCATATTGAGGTTTCTTTCGGTCAATCCTTTGACAATGACAAATATTTTTTCACCAACCCTTTGATGATGTCACTTCATAGTGAATCTTCATTCCGTCACTTTCCTCCAAACAGAAGATTATTAGGGATCTTGATGTTAAGAGGGTGGGGAATTGGGATTCATTTGGGAATGATCTCTAGACTGGAGTGTGATCTTTTTATGATATTCATGTTTTTTTATTCTTCCATGGTGAAGAGACCCAAAGACAGGAACAAATCATAATATTGATCCGAAAAGAGCAAATCCAGCGAAAGAAAACAAACAGGAAAATAACTTAAGCATCACCACGACGCCACTAGAGGCATAGTGAGGAAAGCTGGAAAAAAAAAAAGGTGACACACCACCACCGAACCAAACTAGAATCAAGCCTCTACAGGGAAACCCTTTGATGATGACAATACTTTATAATTCTTTCCCATTAACCCTTTTATGATGCCACTCCATAGTGAGGTTTCTTTCGGTCAACCCTTTGACGATGACAAATATTTTTTCACTAACCTTTTGATGATGTCACTTCATAGTGAATCTTATTTCCGTCACACTCCTTCAAACATAAGATTATTAGGGATCTTGTGTTAAGAGGGTGGGGTGTTGGGATAAACTTGGGAATAATATCTAGACTGGAGTGTGATCTTTTTATGATATCCAAGTTATTTTATTCTTCCATGATGAAGAGACCCAAAGACAACAACAAATCATAATATTGATCCGAAAAGAGCAAATCCAGCGAAAGAAAACAAACTGGAAAATAACTTAAGCACCACCACCAAGCCACCAGAGGCAGAGTGAGGAAAGCAGGACAAAAAATCCATAAAAATAGGTGACGCACCACCACCACACCAAACTAGAATCAGAGCCTCAACAGGGAAAGCCTTTGATGATGACAGTACTTTATAATCCTTTCCCATCACCCCTCTTATGATGTCACTCCATATTGAGGTTTCTTTCCGTCAACCCTTTGGCAATGACAAATATTTTTTCACCAACCCTTTGATGATGTCACTTCATAGTGAATCTTCTTTCCGTCACACTGCTCCAAACAAAAGATTATTAGGGATCTTGATGTTAAGAGGGTGGGGAGTTGGGATACATTTGGGAATGATCTCTAGACTGGAATGTGATCTTTTTATGATATTCATATTTTTTTATTCTTCCATGGTGAAGAGACCCAAAGACAGGAACGAATCATAATATTGATCCGAAAAAAGCAAATTCAGCGAAAGAAAACAAACTGGAAAATAACTTAAGCATCACCACGACGCCACTAGAGGCATAGTGAGGAAAGCTGGAAAAAAACAAAAAGGTGACACACCACCACCGAACCAAACTAGAATCAAGCCTCTATAGGGAAACCCTATGATGACGACAATACTTTATAATCCTTTCCCATCAACCCCTTTATGATGTCACTCCATAGTGACGTTTCTTTCGGTCAACCCTTTGACGATGACAAATATTTTTTCACTAACCTTTTGATGATGTCACTTCATAGTGAATCTTATTTCCGTCACAATCCTCCAAACATAAAATTATTAGGGATCTTGATGTTAAGAGGGTGGGGAGTTGGGATAAATATGTGAATAATATCTAGACTGGAGTGTGATCTTTTTATGATATCCAAGTTATTTTATGCTTCCATGATGAAGAGACCCAAAGACAACAACAAATCATAATATTGATCCGAAAAAAGCAAATCCAGCGAAAGAAAACAAACTGGAAAATAACTTAAGCACCACCACCACGCCACCAGAGGCAGAGTGAGGGAAGCAGGACAAAAAAACCCATAAAAATAGGTGACGCACCACCACCACACCAAACTAGAATCAGAGCCTCAACAGGGAAAGCCTTTGATGATGACAATACTTTATAATCCTTTGCCATCACCCCTCTTATGATGCCACTCCATAGTGAGGTTTCTTTCGGTCAACCCTTTGACGATGACAAATATTTTTTCACTAACCCTTTGATGATGTCACTTCATAGTGAATCTTATTTCCGTCACACTCCTCCAAACATAAGATTATTAGGGAACTTGTGTTAAGAGGGAGGGGTGTTGGGATAAATTTGGGAATAATATCTAGACTGGAGTGTGATCTTTTTATGATATCCAAGTTATTTTATTCTTCCATGATGAGGAGACCCAAAGACAACAACAAATCATAATAATGATCCGAAAAGAGCAAAATCCAGCGAAATAAAACAAACTGGAAAATAACTTAAGCACCACCACCAAGCCACTAGAGGCAGAGTGAGGAAAGCAGGACAAAAAACCCATAAAAATAGGTGACGCACCACCACCACACCAAACTAGAACAGAGCCTCAACAGGGAAAGCCTTTGATGATGACAGTACTTTATAATCCTTTCCCATCACCCCTCTTATGATGTCACTCCATATTGAGGTTTCTTTCCGTCAACCCTTTGGCAATGACAAATATTTTTTCACCAACCCTTTGATGATGTCACTTCATAGTGAATCTTCTTTCCGTCACACTGCTCGAAACAAAAGATTATTAGGGATCTTGATGTTTAGAGGGTGGGGAGTTGGGATACATTTGGGAATGATCTCTAGACTGGAATGTGATCTTTTTATGATATTCATATTTTTTTATTCTTGCATGGTGAAGAGACCCAAAGACAGGAACGAATCATAATATTGATCCAAAAAAAGCAAATTCAGCGAAAGAAAACAAACTGGAAAATAACTTAAGCATCACCACGACGCCACTAGAGGCATAGTGAGGAAAGCTGGAAAAAAAAAAAAAAGGTGACACACCACCACCGAACCAAACTAGAATCAAGCCTCTACAGGGAAACCCTATGATGACGACAATACTTTATAATCCTTTCCCATCAACCCCTTTATGATGTCACTCCATAGTGACGTTTCTTTCGGTCAACCCTTTGACGATGACAAATATTTTTTCACTAACCTTTTGATGATGTCACTTCATAGTGAATCTTATTTCCGTCACAATCCTCCAAACATAAAATTATTAGGGATCTTGATGTTAAGAGGGTGGGGAGTTGGGATAAATTTGTGAATAATATCTAGACTGGAGTGTGATCTTTTTATGATATCCAAGGTATTTTATGCTTCCATGATGAAGAGACCCAAAGACAACAACAAATCATAATATTGATCCGAAAAAAGCAAATCCAGCGAAAGAAAACAAACTGGAAAATAACTTAAGCACCACCACCACGCCACCAGAGGCAGAGTGAGGGAAGCAGGACAAAAAAACCCATAAAAATAGGTGACGCACCACCACCACACCAAACTAGAATCAGAGCCTCAACAGGGAAAGCCTTTGATGATGACAATACTTTATAATCCTTTCCCATCAACCCTTTTATGATGCCACTCCATAGTGAGGTTTCTTTCGGTCAACCCTTTGACGATGACAAATATTTTTTCACTAACCTTTTGATGATGTCACTTCATAGTGAATCTTATTTCCGTCACACTCCTCCAAACATAAGATTATTAGGGAACTTGTGTTAAGAGGGTGGGGTGTTGGGATAAATTTGGGAATAATATCTAGACTGGAGTGTGATCTTTTTATGATATCCAAGTTATTTTATTCTTCCATGATGAAGAGACCCAAAGACAACAACAAATCATAATAATGATCCGAAAAGAGCAAATCCAGCGAAATAAAACAAACTGGAAAATAACTTAAGCACCACCACCAAGCCACCAGAGGCAGAGTGAGGAAAGCAGGACAAAAAACCCATAAAAATAGGTGACGCACCACCACCACACCAAACATGAACAGAGCCTCAACAGGGAAAGCCTTTGATGATGACAGTACTTTATAATCCTTTCCCATCACCCCTCTTATGATGTCACTCCATATTGAGGTTTCTTTCCGTCAACCCTTTGGCAATGACAAATATTTTTTCACCAACCCTTTGATGATGTCACTTCATAGTGAATCTTCTTTCCGTCACACTGCTCCAATCAAAAGATTATTAGGGATCTTGATGTTAAGAGGGTGGGGAGTTGGGATACATTTGGGAATGATCTCTAGACTGGAATGTGATCTTTTTATGATATTCATATATTTTTATTCTCCCATGGTGAAGAGACCCAAAGACAGGAACAAATCATAATATTGATCCGAAAAAAGCAAATTCAGCGAAAGAAAACAAACTGGAAAATAAATTAAGCATCACCACAACGCCACTAGAGGCATAGTGAGGAAAGCTGGAAAAAAACAAAAAGGTGACACACCACCACCGAACCATACTAGAATCAAGCCTCTACATGGAAACCCTATGATGACGACAATACTTTATAATCCTTTCCCATCAACCCCTTTATGATGTCACTCCATAGTGACGTTTCTTTCGGTCAACCCTTTGACGATGACAAATATTTTTTCACTAACCTTTTGATGATGTCACTTCATAGTGAATCTTATTTCCGTCACAATCCTCCAAACATAAAATTATTAGGGATCTTGATGTTAAGAGGGTGGGGAGTTGGGATAAATTTGTGAATAATATCTAGACTGGAGTGTGATCTTTTTATGATATCCAAGTTGTTTTATTCTTCCATGATGAAGAGACCCAAAGACAACAACAAATCATAATATTGATCCGAAAAAAGAAAATCCAGCGAAAGAAAACAAACTGCAAAATAACTTAAGCACCACCACCACGCCACTAGAGGCAGAGTGAGGGAAGAGGACAAAAAAAACCCATAAAAATAGGTGACGCACCACCACCACACCAAACTAGAATCAGAGCCTCTACAGGGAAAGCCTTTGATGATGACAATACTTTATAATCCTTTCCCATCAACCCTTTTATGATGCCACTCCATAGTGAGGTTTCTTTCGGTCAACCCTTTGACGATGACAAATATTTTTTCACTAACCTTTTGATGATGTCACTTCATAGTGAATCTTATTTCCGTCACACTCCTCCAAACATAAGATTATTAGGGAACTTGTGTTTAGAGGGTGGGGTGTTGGGATAAATTTGGGAATAATATCTAGACTGGAGCGTGATCTTTTTATGATATCCAAGTTATTTTATTCTTCCATGATGAAGAGACCCAAAGACAACAACAAATCATAATAATGATCCGAAAAGAGCAAACCCAGCGAAATAAAACAAACTGGAAAATAACTTAAGCACCACCACCAAGCCACAAGAGGCAGAGTGAGGAAAGCAGGACAAAAAACCCATAAAAATAGGTGACGCACCACCACCACACCAAACATGAACAGAGCCTCAACAGGGAAAGCCTTTGATGATGACAGTACTTTATAATCCTTTCCCATCACCCCTCTTATGATGTCACTCCATATTGAGGTTTCTTTCCGTCAACCCTTTGGCAATGACAAATATTTTTTCACCAACCCTTTGATGATGTCACTTCATAGTGAATCTTCTTTCCGTCACACTGCTCCAAACAAAAGATTATTAGGGATCTTGATGTTAAGAGGGTGGGGAGTTGGGATACATTTGGGAATGATCTCTAGACTGGAATGTGATCTTTTTATGATATTCATATATTTTTATTCTTCCATGGTGAAGAGACCCAAAGACAGGAACAAATCATAATATTGATCCGAAAAAAGCAAATTCAGCGAAAGAAAACAAACTGGAAAATAAATTAAGCATCACCACGACGCCACTAGAGGCATAGTGAGGAAAGCTGGAAAAAAACAAAAAGGTGACACACCACCACCGAACCAAACTAGAATCAAGCCTCTACAGGGAAACCCTATGATGACGACAATACTTTATAATCCTTTCCCATCAACCCCTTTATGATGTCACTCCATAGTGACGTTTCTTTCGGTCAACCCTTTGACGATGACAAATATTTTTTCACTAACCTTTTGATGATGTCACTTCATAGTGAATCTTATTTCCGTCACAATCCTCCAAACATAAAATTATTAGGGATCTTGATGTTAAGAGGGTGGGGAGTTGGGATAAATTTGTGAATAATATCTAGACTGGAGTGTGATCTTTTTATGATATCCAAGTTGTTTTATTCTTCCATGATGAAGAGACCCAAAGACAACAACAAATCATAATATTGATCCGAAAAAAGAAAATCCAGCGAAAGAAAACAAACTGCAAAATAACTTAAGCACCACCACCACGCCACCAGAGGCAGAGTGAGGGAAGAGGACAAAAAAAACCCATAAAAATAGGTGACGCACCACCACCACACCAAACTAGAATCAGAGCCTCAACAGGGAAAGCCTTTGATGATGACAGTACTTTATAATCCTTTCCCATCAACCCTTTTATGATGTCACTCCATATTGAGGTTTCTTTCCGTCAACCCTTTGACAATGACAAATATATTTTCACCAACCCTTTAATGATGTCACTTCATAGTGAATCTTCTTTCCGTCACACTGCTACAAACAGAAGATTATTAGGGATCTTGATGTTAAGAGGGTGGGGAGTTGGGATACATTTGGGAATGATCTCTAGACTGGAATGTGATCTTTTTATGATATTCATATTTTTTTATTCTTCCATGGTGAAGAGACCCAAAGACAGGAACAAATCATAATATTGATCCGAAAAAAGCAAATTCAGCGAAAGAAAACAAACTGGAAAATAAATTAAGCATCACTTCGACGCCACTAGAGGCATAGTGAGGAAAGCTGGAAAAAAACAAAAAGGTGACACACCACCACCGAACCAAACTAGAATCAAGCCTCTACAAGGAAACCCTTTGATGATGACAATACTTTATAATCCTTTCCCATCAACCCTTTTATGATATCACTCCATAGTGAGGTTTCTTTCGGTCAACTCTTTGACGATGACAAATATTTTTTCACTAACCTTTTGATGATGTCACTTCATAGTGAATCTTATTTCCGTCACAATCCTCCAAACATAAGATTATTAGGGATCTTGATGTTAAGAGGGTGGGGAGTTGGGATAAATTTGGGAATAATATCTAGACTAGAGTGTGATCTTTTTATGATATCCAAGTTTTTTTCTTCCTTGATGAAGAGACCCAAAGACAACAACAAATCATAATATTGATCTGAAAAGAGCAAATCCAGCGAAAGAAAACAAACTGGAAAATAACTTAAACATCACCACGACACCATCAGAGGCAGAGAGAGGAAAGCTTAAAAAAAAAAAATAGGTGACACACCACCACCGAACCAAGCTAGAATCAAAGCCTCTACAAGGAAACCCTTTGATGATGAAAATACTTTATAATCCTTTCCCATCAACCCTTTTATGATGTCACTCCATAGTGAGGTTTCTTTCCGTCAACCCTTTGACGATGAAAAATATTTTTTCACGACCCTTTTGATGATGTCACTTATTAGTGAATCTTATTTCCCTCACACTCCTCCAAACAGAATATTATTAGGGATCTTGATGTTGAGAGGGTGGGGAGTTGGGATAAATTTGGGAATAATCTCTAGACTGGAGTGTGATCTTTTTACGATACCCAAGTTTTTTTATTCTTCCATGGTGAAGAGACCCAAACACATTAAAAAATCATAATATTGATCCAAAGAGAGCAAATCCAGCGAAAGAAAACAAACTGGAAAATAACTTAAGCACCACCACCACGCCAGCAGAGGCAGAGTGAGGAAAGCTAGACAAAATACCCATACAAATAGGACACGCACCACCACCACACCAAACTAGAATCAAAGCTTCTACAGGGAAACCCTTTGATAATGACAATACTTTATAATCCTTTCCAATAAACACTTTTATGATGTCACTCCATAGTGAGGTTTCTTTCCGTCAACCCCTTGACAATGACAAATATTTTTCACCAACCCTTTAACGATGTCACTTCAAATTGAATCTTCTTTCCGTCACACTCCTCCAAACAGAAGATTATTAAGGATCTTGATGTTAAGAGGTAGGGGAGTTGGGATAAATTTGGGAATGATGTCTAGACTGGAGTTTGATTTTTTTATGATATCCAAGTTTTTATATTCTTCCATGGTGAAGAGACCCTAATGCAATAATAAATCATAATATTCCTGCGAAAATAGCAAATCCAGCATAAGAAAAAAATTGGAAAATAACTTAAGCACCACCACCGCGCCACCAGAGGCAGAGCGAGGAAAGATGAAAAATAAACCCGATAAAAATAGGTGACACACCACCACCATACAAAACTAGAATCAAAGCCTCTACCGGGAAACCCTTTCATGATGACAGTACTTTATAATCCTTTTCCATCAACCCTTTTATGCTGTCACTCCATAGTGAGGTTTCTTTCTGTCAACCCTTTGACAATGAAAAATATTTTCTCACCAACCCTTTAATGATGTCACTTCATATTGAATCTTCTTTCCGCCACACTCCTCCAAACAGAAGATTATTAGGGATCTTCATGGTAAGAAGGTGGGGAATTGGGATTAATTTGGGAATGATCTCTAGACTAGAATGTGATATTTTTATGATATCCAAGTTTTTTTATTCTTCCATGGTGAAGAGACCCAAAGACAGTAACAAATCACAATATTGATCCAAAAAGAGCAAATCCAGCGAAAGAAACACAAACTGGAAAGTAACTTAAAGATCACCACCACGCCACCAGTGGCAGAGCGAGGAAAGCTGGAAAAAGAACCCATAAAAATAGGTGACACACCACCACCGAACCAAACTAGAATCAAATCCTCTACAGGGAAAACCTTTGATGATGATAGTACCTTATAATCCTTACCCATCAACCCTTTTTATGATGTTACTCCATAGTGAGGTTTCTTTCCGTCAAACCTTTGACGATGACAAATATTTTTTGACGAACCCTTTGATGATGTCACTTCATAAAGAATCTTATTTCCGTCACACTCCTCCAAACAGAAGATTATTAGGGATCTTGATGTTAAGAGGGTGGGGAGTTGGGATAAATATGAGAATAATCTCTAGATTGGAGTGTGATCTTTTTATGATATCCAAGTTTTTTTATTCTTCCATGGTGAAGAGACCCAAAGACAGTAAAAAATCATAATATTTATTCGAAAATAGCAAATCCTACAAAAGAAAAAAAACTGGAAAATAACTTAAGCACCACCCCCACACCACCAAACGCCGAGCGAGGAAAGTTGGAAAAAAAACCCCATAAAAACAGGTGACACACCACTGCCACACCAAACTAGAATCAAAGCCTCTACAGGGAAACCCTTTCATGATGACAGTATTTTATAATCCTTTCTCATCAACCCTTTTATGATGTCACTCCATAGTGAGGTTTCTTTCCGTCAACCCTTTGACGATGAAAAATATTTTTCACCAACCCTTTGATGATGTTACTTATTAGTGAGTCTTCATTCCGTCACACTCCTCCAAACAGAAGATTATACGGGATCTTGATGTTAAGAGGGTGGGGATTGGGATAAATTTGGGAATGCTCTCTAGACTGGAGTTTGATCTTTTTATGATATCATAGTTTTTTTTATTCCTCCATGATGAAGAGACCCAAAGATAGTAACAAATAATAATATTAATCCGAAAAGTGCAAATCCAGCGATAGAAAACAAACTGGAAAATGACTTAAGCATCACCACGACACCACCAGAGGCAGAGTGAGGAAAGCCGGAAAAAACAAAGAAAAATATGTGACACACCACCACCGAACCAAACTAGAATCAAAGCCTCTACAGGGAAACCCTTTGATGATGACAGTACTTTATAATCCTTTCCCATCAACCCTTTTATGATGTCACTCCGTAGTGAGGTTTCTTTCGGTCAATCCTTTGACGATGACAAATATTTTTTCACGAACCTTTTGATGATATCACTTCATAGTGAGTCTTATATATGTCACACTCCTCCAAACATAATTTTATTAGGGATCTTGATGTTAAGAAGGTGGGGTGTTGGGATAAATTTGGGAATAATCTCTAGACTAGAGTTTAATCTTTTTATGATATCCAAGTTTTTTTTTCTTCCATGATGAAGAGACCCAAAGACAGTAACAAATCATAATATTGATCTGAAAAGAGCAAATCCAGCGAAAGAAAACAAACTGGAAAATAACTTTAGCATCACCACGACACCATCAGAGGCAGAGCGAGGAAAGCTTAAAAAAACAAATAAAAATATGTGACACACCACTACCGAACCAAGCTAGAATCGAAGCCTCTACAGGGAAACCCTTTGATGATGAAAATACTTTATAATCGTTTCTCATCAACCCTTTTATGATGTCACTCCATAGTGAGGTTTCTTTCCGTCAACCCTTTGACGATGAAAAATATTTTTTCACGGCCCTTTTGATGATGTCACTTCATAGTGAATCTTATTTCCATCACACTCCTCCAAACAGAATATTATTAGGGATCTTGATGTTAAGAGGGTGGGGAGTTGGGATAAATTAGGGAATAATCTCTAGACTGGAGTGTGATATATTTACGATATCCAAGTTTTTTTATTCTTCCATGGTGAAGAAACCCAAAGACAGTAACAAATCATAATATTGAACCAAAAACATCAAATCCAGCGAAAGAAAACAAACTGGAAAATAACTTAAGCACCACCACCACGCCACCAGAGGCAGAGTGAGGAAAGTTGGACAAAAAACCCATAAAAATAGGTTTAGAGTGTGGTCTTTTAATGATATCTAAGTTTTTTTATTCACCCATGGTGAAGAGACCCAAAGACAGTAACAAATCATAATATTGATCCGAAAAGAGCAAATCCAGTGAAAGAAAACAAACTGGAAAATTACTGAAGCGCCACCACCACGCCACCATAGGCAGAGTGAGGAAAACTGGACAAAATACCGATAAAAAAAGGTCACGCACCACCACCACACCTAACTAGAATCAAAGCTTCTACAGGGAAACCCTTTGATGATAATAGTACTTTATAATCCTTTTCCATCAACCCTTTTATGCTCTCACTACATATTGAGGTTTCTTTCTGTCAACCCTTTGACAATGATAAATATTTTCTCATTAACCCTTTAATGATGTCACTTCATATTGAATCTTCTTTCCGCCACACTCCTCTAAACAAAAGATTATTAGGGATCTTCATGGTAAGAGGGTGGGGAATTGGGATTAATTTGGGAATGATCTCTAGACTGGAATGTGATATTTTTATGATATCCATGTTTTCTTATTCTTCCATGGTGAAGAGACCCAAAGACAGTAACAAATCATAATATTGATCCAAAAAGAGCAAATCCAGCGAAAGAAACACAAACTGGAAAATAACTTAAAGATCACCACAACGCCACCAGTGGCAGTGCGAGGAAAGCTGGAAAAAGAACCCATTAAAATAGGTGACACACCACCATCGAACCAAACTAGAATCAAAGCCTCTATAGGGAAACCCTTTGATGATGACAGTACCTTATAATCCTTACCCATCAACCCTTTTTATGATGTTACTCCATAGTGAGGTTTCTTTCCGTCAAACCTTTGACGATGACAAATATATTTTCATGAACCCTTTGATGATTTCACTTCATAGTGAATCTTATTTCCGTCACACTCCTCCAAACAGAAGATTATTAGGGATCTTGATGTTTAGAGGGTGGGGAGTTGGGATGAATTTGGGATGCTCTCTAGACTGGAGTTTGATCTTTTTATGATATCATAGTTTTTTTATTCCTCCATGATGAAGAGACCCAAAGACAGTAACAAATAATAATATTAATCCGAAAAATGCAATTCCAGCTAAAGAAAACAAACTGGAAAATATCGTAAGCATCACCACGACACCATCAGAGGTAGAGTGAGGAAAGCTGGAAAAAACAAAGAAATAGAGGTGACACACCACCACCGAACCAAACTTGAGTCAAAGCCTCTACAGGGAAACCCTTTGATCATGACAGTACTTTATAATCCTTTCCCATCATCCCTTTTATGATGTCACTCCGTAGTGAGGTTTCTTTCGGTCAATCCTTTGACGATGACAAATATTTTTTCACGAACCTTTTGATGATGTCACTTCATAGTGAGTCTTATTTCTGTCACACTCCTCCAAACGTAAGATTATTAGGGATCTTGATGTTAAGAGGGTGGGGAGTTGGGATACATTTGGGAATAATCTCTAGAGTAGAGTGTGATCTTTTTATGATATCCAAGTTTTTTTTTCTTCCATGATGAAGAGACCCAAAGACAGTAACAAATCATAATATTGATCTGAAAAGAGCAAATCCAGCGTAAGAAAACAAACTAGAAAATAACTTAAGCATCACCACGACATCATCAGAGGCAGAGCGAGGAAAGCTTAAAAAAAACAAATAAAAATAGGTGACACACCACCACCGAACCAAGCTAGAATCAAAGCCTCTACAGGGAAACCCTTTAATGATGAAAATACTTTATAATCGTTTCCCATCAACCCTTTTATGATGTCACTCCATAGTGAGATTTCTTTCCGTCAACCCTTTGACGATGAAAAATATTTTTTCACGACCCTTTCGATGATGTCACTTCATAAGAAATCTTATTTCCGTCACACTCCTCCAAACAGAATATTATTAGGGATCTTGATGTTAAGAGGGTGGGGAGTTGGGATAAATTTGGGAATAATCTCTAGACTGGAGTGTGATCTTTTTACGATATCCAAGTTTTTTTATTCTTACATGGTGAAGAGACCCAAAGACAGTAACAAATCATAATATTGAACCAAAAAGAGCAAATCCAGCGAAAGAAAACAAACTGGAAAATAACTTAAGTACCACCACCATGCCACTAGAGGCCGAGTGAGGAAAGCTGGACAAAAAACCCATAAAAATAGGTGACGCACCACCACCACACAAAACTAGAATCAAAGCTTCTATAGGGAAACCCTTTGATAATGACGGTACTTTATAGTCCTTTCCAATCAACACTTTTATGTTGTCACTCCATGTGAGGTTTCTTTCCGTCAACCCCTTGACGATGACAAATATTTTTTCACAAACCTTTTGATGGTGTCACTTCATACTGAATCTTATTTCCATCACACTCCTCTAAATAGAAGATTATTGGGGATCTTGATGTTAAGAGGTTGGGGAGTTGGTATAAATATAGGAATAATCTCTAGACTGGAGTGTGGTCTTTTTATGATATCCAAGTTTTTTTATTCACCCATGGTGAAGAGACCCAAAGACAGTAACAAATCATAATATTGATCCAAAAATAGCAAATCCAGCAAAAGAAAAAAAACTGGAAAAAAACTTAAGCACCACCACCACGCCACCAGAGGCAGAGCTAGGAAAGCTGGACAAAATACCCATAAAAATAGGTCACGCACCACCACCACACCACACTAGAACCAAAGCCTCTACAGGGAAACCATTCGATGATGACAGTACTTTATAATCCTTTCCAATCAACACTTTTATGATGTCACTCCATAGTGAGGTTACTTTATAATCCTTTCCAATCAACACTTTTATGATGTCACTCCATAGTGAGGTTACTTTATAATCCTTTCCAATCAACACTTTTATGATGTCACTCCGTCACAATCCTCCAAACAGAAGATTATTAGGGATCTTGATGTTAAGAGGGAGGGAAGTTGGGATAAATTTGGGAATGATCTCTAGACTGGAGTGTGATTTTTTTATGATATCCAAGTTTTTTTATTCTTCCATGGCGAAGAGACCCAAAGACAGTAACAAATCATAATATTCCTTCGAAAATAGCAAATCCAACTTAAGAAAAAAAATTGGAAAAAAACTTAAGCACCACCACCACGCCACCAGAGGCAGAGCGAGGAAAGTTGAAAAAAAAGCGATAAAAATAGGTGACACACCACCACCACACCAAACTAGAATCAAAGCATCTACAGGGAAACCCTTTGATGATAATAGTACTTTATAATCCTTTTCCATCAACCCTTTTATGTTCTCACTACATAGTGAGGTTTCTTTCTGTCAACCCTTTGACAATGATAAATATTTTCTCACCAACCCTTTAATTATGTCACTTCATATTGAATCTTCTTTCCGCCACACTCCTCCAAACAGAAGATTATTAGGGATCTTGATGTTAAGAGGGTGGGGAATTGGGATTAATTTGGGAATGATCTCTAGACTGGAATGTGATATTTTTATGATATCCAAGTTTTTTTATTCTTCCATGGTAAAGAGGCCCAAAGACAGTAACAAATCATAATATTGATCCAAAAAGAGCAACTCCAGCGAAAGAAAACAAACTGGAAAATAACTTAAAGATCACCACCACGCCACCAATGGCAGAGCGAGGAAAGCTGGAAAAAGAACCCATAAAAATAGGTGACACACCACCACCGAACCAAACTAGAATCAAAGCCTCTACAGGGAAACCCATTGATGATGACAATACTTTATAATCCTTACCCATCAATCCTTTTTATGATGTTACTCCATAATGAGGTTTCTTTCTGTCAAACCTTTGACGATGACAAATATTTTTTCACGAACCCTTTGATGATGTTAGTTTATAGTGAATCTTATTTCCGTCACACTCCTCCAAATAGAAGATTATTAGGGATCTTGATGTTAAGAGGATGGGGAGTTGGGATAAATATGGGAATAATCTCTAGAGTGGAGTGTGATCTTTTTATGATATCCAAGTTTTTTTATTCTTCCATAGTGAAGAGACCCAAAGACAGTAACAAATCATAATATTTATCCGAAAAGAGCAAATCTAGCGAAAGAAAATAAACTGGAAAATAACTTAAGCACCACCATCACGCCGAAAGAGGTAGAGCGAGGAAAGCTGGAAAAAAACACCATAAAAATAGGTGACACACCATCACCGAACTAAACTAGAATCAAAGCCTCTACAGAGAATTCCTTTGATGATGACAATACTTTATAATCCTTTCCCATCAACCCTTTTATGATGTCACTCCATAGTGAGGTTTCTTTTCGTCAACCCACTGATGATGATAAATATTTTTTCACTAACCCTTTGATGATGTCATTTAGTAGTGAATCTTGTTTCCGTTACATTCCTCCAAACAGAAGATTATTAGGGATCTTCAAGTTTAGAGGGTGGGGAGTTGGGATAAATTTGGGAATGATCTCTAGACTGGAGTGTGATTTTTTTATGATATCCAGGATATTTTATTCTTCCATGGTAAAGAGACCTAAAGACAGTAACAAATCCTAATATTAATCCAAAAAGAGCAAATCCAGCAAAAGAAAACAAACTAGAAAATAACTTTAGCACCACCACCACGCCACCAGATGGAGAGTGAAGAAAGCTGGAAAAAAACCCATAAAAATAGGTGACGCACCACCACCACACCAAGCTAGAATCAAAGCTTCTACAGGGAAACCCCTTGATGATGACAATACTTTATAATCCTTTCCAATCAACACTTTTATGATGTCACTCCATAGTGAGGTTTCTTTCCGTCAACCCCTTGACGATGACAAATATTTTTTCACCAACGCTTGGTATTACGACATCAAATGTTTCCTCCAAAGTCATATTTACCCGTCTGGGGAATCTTTGAAAGATAAGAAGATTTTGAGAAGATTAGCCGACAATTTCTACTTGAATGGTGATATACTGTACAAGAGAAACTTCGACATGGTTTTGCTCAGAGGCGTGGATAGACACGAAGCAGACTTGTTGATGCCTTAAGTGAATGAAGGTTCCTTTGGTACTCATTCCAATGCACATGCAATGGAAAAGAAGATGTTGCGAGCAGGTTATTATTGGCTGACAATGGAATCTGACTGTTGCAAGTTTGTGAAGAATTGCCACAAGTGTCAAATATATGCTGATAAGATTCATGTTCCTCCGACACTATTGAATATTATTTCTTCCCGATGGCCTTTCTCCATGTGGGGAATTGATATGATTGGGATGATTGAGCCCAAAGCTTTGAATGGACATCGTTTCATTTTAGTGGCAATCGACTACTTCACAAAATGGGTTGAAGCGGCATTGTATGCAAATGTAACCAAGCAAGTTGTTGTAAGGTTTATCAAGAATCAGATCATATAATGTTATGGTGTGCCAAGCAAGACCATTACTGATAATGGATCGAACTTGAATAACAATATGGTGGAAGCTTATTGTAAAGACTTTAAGATTGCACATCATAATTCTTCTCCCTACAAACCTAAGATGAATGGGGCCATTGAAGCTACAAATAATAACATTAAGAAGATTATTCAGGAGATGGTTGTCATGTATAAGGATTGGCATGAGATGCTCTCGTTTGCTTTGCATGGGTATCGTACATCTGTCCTCACTTCAACAGGGGAAACCCTTTTTTCTCTTGTATATGGTATGGAAGTAGTGCTCCCCGTAGAGGTTGAGATTCCTTCATTACCTGTGCTTGTAAGACGCCAATTTTAACCCTATGATCCCTCATGCAATTTCATCATAAGCATTAGCATTGGGATCATACCTTGGCATCCTCCTTACCCCTCTTTCATAGGGTTTGTTTTGGGAGAGGTCACCAAGGACTATGTGATTGTATCATACTTGTATATTATCATTTTACTAACCAAAATACAAAAATATGTCTTTGCATTTCCCTAACTCTTTTGTAGGTAAGGCATGATCTCCATTGATCTATCAAGTTCATATCTAGGGTTTGAGACCCTCATGACAAAGAACACAACCATGAATTGATCCAAGAATGGTTATGAGCATAATATATGAGTCCCATTTATTACTACATGTTATATTGATCAAGTTTTCTTCAAGAGTTTGAAGGTGATTTTCCTTGGAAACCCTAGTTTGACTAGGTATTTTGAGTAACTTCTTCAATAAGCTATCTCACCAATTGATCAAATTTCTCAAGGGACACTTAAAAATTCAACATATTATGCATATATCATCTACCATGACCCAAGAAAGTCCAAATAATTGAAGGTTAGCAAGTTGGTTGGTGGTGGTTGGCCAAATGAATTCATCTGTTCAAAACTGGGTCCCCCTAGACCCTATCTCCTACAATTTATACCATATGAAAATGATTCCAAGAGAAAAGTTACTCTAAATGACATTACAAACAACTTTCATGTTGTGACCTAGAGCTAGTTTTTCTTAGAAAATCATTTTCTATGTTGAAACATTATAGATCATTTTGTCTAAACCCTAATTTGAAAGTCAACTTCCCAAGGCCATAACTTCCTCAATTTTTATGAGATGAAATATTTCCAAGTTGAAAAATCAAATTCAAGGTGTCTAATTCAAATTTTTTTTTTGGAGTGAGAGCAAATTCAACTTTTATGAGCATGTGATACGAGGTTACATTATAGGTCATTTGTGACCTATGCCATTGAACAAGTGATTTTTCCAAACTTCAAAAATGCATAACTCTATCATTCTAAATCGAAATGACATAAAATTTATGACCATTTTTAAGGTATTTGAAATAGCTACAACTTTGATGAAGACACGTTTCTCATTTGAAGCTCACATAAAAAGTTAAGCAAGGTGGAATATTGAGATATATGGCTTGACACTTAGAAAATGTTTTAACATGTTGAAATTTCCAAACTTTCACCTCAAAATTATTCATGTCCCAAGCATCAAATGAAAACATGTTTAACATGAAAGTTGTTCCTCTTGATCTAACCTTTCCAAAAAGTCCAATTTCATCCATTTTGAACAAAATTTGCTAGGGTTGTGCATGGCTGGAACATTGCATCATCATTTGGCAAAGATCAAGCTTCAAGCTTCCATGACAAATTGCCTAGCACTCCAATGTAATTTTAGACTTGTTCACACTAAATTATGGATCAAATGGAATGATATCATGGGCCTGTACACGCCCATGCACACATGCATCACTCATTGCCAATTTGGGAAACTCATTTGGAAGGTGAAAATATCACATGATCCAACTATAAATAGAGCTGCATATGCTCAGAATTGAGGACCCCTTCGCGTCAGCTTTGATCCCAAACACCAAACCCTTCCATTTGAGAGGATAATCTTGAGAATTTCGTTTGGAAATTGAGTCTGAAACTTATTATTTTGAGATTCAAAAATCCAGGGATCCAAGACCTTTTGTGCATTCTAATCTACTTCTGCAAGCATCCTAAGCAAGATTAAGCACGAGCCAAAGCAAGAACAAGTGAATCCAGACCTGCATTGAAGGTATTTTCCATAAAATTTCATCTCTTAGATTCTCTCTCAATTCCACTCAATTCTCTTGGATCCTTGGTTGTCTGAAGTCCTACCAATGTAGGCAAGAAGATTGAGTTGCTTAGAGGTCAAATCGAAGCAACTCAGTCGACACACCTCGAAATTCAACTCCTCATATCTTTCTATATATGTGGAGTTAGTTAAAATTGAGGTCAGGTTCGTGCTCTACGCCATTTTTTCTGTCAGATCATGTCCTCCTTTTTCATTTTCTTGATGGTGATGAGTGAACCAGTCTGGCCAGGGTCACCGGAGAAGATGACCGGCCTTTGGACGCCGGTGATGCGCTGGAAGTGTTCAGAGCCATTGATCTGGTTCAAATTGTTTTAATCTCGTGCGTTGCTTTTAAATACCAAGTCTATGCCGCGTTGACTGTAGTGCACCATGGAACGCGCGCTTCTGGCCACTTGATCTGCCACCTCAATTAAGGAGGGAGATCAAGTGGTCTACGTTTTTTTTGTTATTTTCTTATTTTCTTTTATTCCTTTTATTTTCATTAATTCATATTAATTTTAATATTGATCCAAAAAAATTGAGAGTTTCACCAAAAATTTTCAAATAATTTCCTCTTTCATATTCTGAATTAAAATTATTTCTTGGATCATTATTAATATTTTTCATGATTTAATTGATTTTGAATTTGTTTTTAATTGTTTAAAAGTCCTTTTAAGTCTTTACAATTTCTGAAAAATTTTCTCCAAGGTCTTTTGACCTTGTTTGACCTATGATAAATCTCATGGCCATTTATTTGGTGTTTTGATGAGGTTTTAGGAACTTGATAAACCATATTTAATTTAAATGCCTTATTTTAGTATTTTTAATTTGAATAAATGTCAAATAATTTTGTTGACCAATTGTAATGACTTGTTTGTGTTTGACTCTTGTTGTTGGGTCTTGGTCAAGGTTGATTTGACTTTGTCAAGTTAATATCATTGGATTTAGGGAATTGAAGGAATGTAAATTCCATCTCCCAAAATTAATGAATGATATTAATTTGGTAAAAGTCCTCCTTTGATCAATTTGAGTTTTGATCCATTCCCCTTATTTATGCATTCACCTCATTTGGCCTATGATCTCTCAAAGTCCTAAAGCTAGTTAATTGAAAAATTAACATGAGTATGGATGAGATTAGGCCACACCTTTTGCATATTCTTTTTGTGTGTGGTATGTTTCATGAGCATAGTCCATTATACTATGTCTCAAACATGCATTAAACCAAAATTCTATTGCCTGACCTCAAATAGTCGTGACTTCTATATAAGTCCAATTACGATTGCTTAACATAGCGTTAAATTTGTGACATAAAAGGCATAACATTCTAGTTAGTGAGATTGTAATTCTCCCCTCTTTCATGGTATTGTATGGAGACTTGGCCTTTTTTCCTTCCTTTGGAAGATGTCTTGGCTCAAGGATCCATGCTTGTGATAAGTGGGTTGAGTGTTCTCCAAAGAATGTCTAAAAAATTAAAAGCAAAAGCAAAACAATATTAACTTCAAACTCATTAACAACTAACTTTTAATTTTAAGTCATTTACTTTAATGTCATTTAATTCTAGCCTTTATTCATTTGCCATTGTTCATATCATTCTAATTGTTTATGTTAATGCAATTTTCACTTTGTCCACTTGGACCATATTATGTGATATATCTTGTTTGTGTATACTTTTCTTTTTTGTGTGGTCTTTGACCATTAATGTACATAATAACAACAAAAAACCCTAAAAAACTTTTGTGTGGACTGTTAGCTTGATCTTGGACAAATGGACTTAGAACTTAGGCAACATTCCTATGCAAAAGGACTTGGCCAATGCCAACTTATTGAGAAACCAAGTGCTTGCAATGTGAAACTTCATCTGATACATCATTCAAAAACCCTATGAGTTCATCTGCAACATGATCATTGTGTAGCTGTTATTTTGAACCTGTGACTTGTGGAATTCATCTGCTACATGGGCTAAATTTGAGGAAGATCATGGAGTGGCTAAAGCTTGGATGGGGATATCTTGATTTGATGCCTTTTCTATTCAAGATAAAATAATTGTGCATTTGTGTGTTGCTTGTTTCTAAATGTCCAAGGGAATTCTGGGTTTCTATTGACATTCTTGTCTATTGGATTGCTACCCATTTGGTCAGATCTTTTCAACTCTTAAATTTTAATTTTGTGCATAGGACTAGTCCCTTCATCTTCTCCCCATTTGTTTAATTTCAAAATCTCTCCCTCCCTTTTCAAAACTTCTTTGTTTGAACTTATTTTGTTTTAAACTTTGACCACTTTGCAAAAAGATAGAAACTTTGGCCTTATGCCATTGCATTTTTAAACTTCTTTTCTTAAATCAAACTTGTAAATAAACTTAACTATACTTGACTTAAACTTTCAAAAACCCAAAAATAACTAACTCATTCAAACCATTTTTAGGCCTTTGTGCTTTTCAAACTTAATTTTTATTAAAAGTAATGCATCCACTTTGAAATTTGTATCACGAACTACGAGGTTTTGATCCCTCATTTTTATGTTGGTACGTAGGCACAAGTCTGATGGGCTTGTCAAACACAAAAATATAATTAATGAATTCTTTTCTCACCCCCCCCCCCCCCCATTCTATTTTGTTTGTAAACATCATTTTGTACCAAATACATATGCACACAAAAAGGGCTCCCTAGGAGTACCTAGGACACTTTGGATGCTAACACCTTCCCTCTATGTAACCAACCCCCTTACCTGTAATGTCTGATATTTTATTAGTTTTGATTTGAAAACTTCTTACTTGGGGTTTTGTTCGTACTTTTTTTGTTTTCCCTTGTAAACAATAAAAGCGCGGTGGCGACTCTTGTTATTTGATCTCTAGCTTATCCATAGCTTGATGATCATGAATTTACCGCTACAGAAATTAAGTGGCGACTCTGTTGAGGAGTAGTCTCTAGTGGGTTTAGCCTACTTTTTGTGTGTATATGTTTGTATATATGTAGGTGTGATATAATCTTCTTGTTGTGCTTGGTGATCTCTGAGTGGTGAGATAAGTTCTAACCCGAACTTGTGTGCAATTAAGATAGGAGGATGGTATAGTCATGTTCGACTTGTGTGTACTAGTCCTTAACAAGTTGGCTTGAGATCCATCTGCTCAGTGGAGACTCTTTTAGATTTGGAAATGTCACACAAGTATTTATGGTTGGGCATTACTATCTCTAATTTGGGTCTGAGAAGCCGAGGACTGTAGAACATTGACCCCCTCTTGGCCTATTTAGGACGTAGTGCGGAAAATGTTCAAGTGTAGACTTGATAACAGTTGTTACGTGATACTACACTCAGACGAGTTTCTCTTGAGAATATTATGCGTCGATGAGTCAGTCATCTTAACATGTAATATCCGATAGATAGAATTAAGACTCTGGGAACTTTTTAGAACACAATCTACAGGTCTTTATCCTTAGTTCACTCCTTTGGGATGGTTCTTACCCAGACTCCATGCTCGTGACTTACAACAAACCCTTGATTCTTGGTTGTTCCAATCAAGTCTTGTCAATATCAGTGGAACTTGGGTGTTGATAAGGTGCAAACCAGAATCCACCAAAATGGATGATTGATCTTGACAAAGACTTGATTCATCCCTTGACCTTTGCTTTCCTTGTGTGTGATCCCTTATTTGTGATTGTTGCATTCATGCATTCATGCGCATCATAACATTCATCACACGAAAATCTCAAGGAACTAAGGTATTATTTTCAAATATTTCCTGTGCCTACTTTATTAGGTGATATGTATTTCTCTTTGCATCTAAGGAATTCTAAGGGTGGTGGAACGATCGTCTGTTGCATTCGTCTTCTGTACAAGTGGTTTATTTCTCACTTGCCTCAGACACCTGCTTTTATGGAGAACAAACAATGTCTAAGGTGGTCTCAAAGACTTATGTCTCTCACTAATGATGATATAGTTTGGTATGATCCTTCTTTAAGAAGTTTGGAGATTATTGATAGTTGTGGTGAATTCTTTAATGTGCCTCTCATTGGTACATAAGGAGGAATTAACTACAACCTTGCTTTGGCTCGTCGTCAACTTGGGTTCCCCTTGAGATACAAACCTAATAACACTTTGTTAGAAGGTCTTTTCTATCAAGAGGGTAAAGATCCCCAACATTTGAAGCAGAAGATTGTGCATGCTTGGCATAATCTGCATAGGAAAGGAAGATTCGAGCTTGGTCCGTGCAATTGTGTAGCTTTAAAGGCTTACACTCTTTGGGTGAAGAAGAGAGCTTTGGAGTTGAAGATGCCTTATCCTTGTGAAAGACCTATGTTTATGCATGTGGTTGAGCCATTAACTCTCCCTAACCAAGATGTAGAGGAGTTGGAAGATGAGCTTGTCAAGTTGAAGCAAGAGAAGGATATATGAGAAGAGTGTTTCCGTGCTTTGAGAAAAAAGCATGAAGAGTTTCAGTTGGAGTCTAAGGACAAGGATGCACTTATTGAGATACTAGAAGATCGAGTGACGAGGAGGAAGAGAGAGCCAGAGGTTTCATCTTCTAGCATGCCTCAGCCTTCAGTTGCTTAGAAGAAGATTGTTGACCAGCTTGTCCTCGAGAAGACTCAGATGAAGGCTTCTTTTGAGACCGAGATTCGACGCATTCGAAGGAAGTACGCGCCTTCAGCCAGATCTTCTGACATTGTTAGGGATCCTTAGGATGACTAGTCTCTTTTTCTCTTGTATTTTTCATTTGGTTTCTGAAATTGTAATCAGTGTAATCCTTCCAATTATATAAATGTAAAGAGATTTTTTGGTCATATAAAAATTATTGCAATTGTTGATATATATGTTTGCAAATGATATAGTAAGTTCCTTGAAAATAAAAATATATAAACAAGCATTGCATTTCATGCATCATTTGCATAAGCAGGTTTCTCTTTCTCCATATGTCTCATTGGTGTTTCTTCTGTGCTTTAGCCAAGATGACTCATCGGTACAACACCTGTGCCAATCATCTAAAAATTATGGAGCATCTAGAGCAAGAGAATAGAGAGCTGAAGGACGAGATCGCCCGCCTGACTGCCATGATGGAGTCAGTTCTTGCTGCTCAGAGTCAATCTTCTCCAATGCCTGCAACTCCTCCTGCGAGGACAGTTATTTCAGAGGTGGCTACCTCTACCATGCCTGCTGTTACCGCCCATTTTGCACCCATTATGCCATCCGGATTCCCATGGGGAATTCCGTCCAACTTTATGCTTGAAGGCTTTGCGCTTACTTTTGCTTCCATATCGGCATCTAGCCCGGTCATGTCCGTGCCACCTCCCGTTGTGCACACCTTACCTCGTGTAAAGGACACCATTTATCATTCTGATCCGTGTGAGGGTCCGGATGTCTATGAGAAAATGGATGAAATGAAGGATCAGTTTCTTGAGTTGCGCAAGGAATTGAAGACATTGAGGGGTAAAGACTTGTTTGGAAAAAGTGCTGCTGAGTTGTGTGTAGTGCCCAACGTCAAGATCCCAGTGAAGTTCAAAGTGCCTGACTTTGAAAAAGATAAGGGCAATACTTGTCCACTCAGTCATCTAGTGATGTATGCTCGCAAGATGTCTACTCAGACCGATAATGATCAACTGTTGATCCATTATTTCCAAGACAGTCTGACCGATGTTGCCCTCCATTGGTATATGGGGTTGGATAGTGCAAGCATTCGCACTTTCAATGACTTGGGAGAGGCTTTTGTCAAGAAATACAAGTACAAAATGGATATGGCGCCTGATAGAGACCAGTTGAGGTCCATGTCTCAGAAGGATAAGGAGACATTCAAAGAGTATGCGTAGAGATGGAGGGAATTGGCTGCCCAGATCACTCATCCTTTGGAGGAAAAAGAGATGACAAAGATCTTTCTGAAAACTCTGAGTTCATTTTATTATGAGCGAATGATTGCTAGTTCCCCTAGTGACTTTACCGAAATAGTAAACATGGGGATGAGGCTTGAGGAAGGAGTCCGAGAAGGACGTTTCTCAAAAGATGAGGCATCGACAAGTAAGCGGTATGGTAGCAATTTCAGCAAGAAAAAGGACAATCAAGCGAACGCAATAAGCAGTGGGAGGCAGAGGAGGCCTCAAACCAGAAGGAATCCAATATCCCGTCAACATCACCATCAAGTATCTTCCGTTATCCCGGTATTTTCTAATCAACAATCAACACCAGTTCAACAACCATAACGTCAACAAAAAGAACCGCAACAACAAGCAAACACCTACAACAACAACAATACCAACAATAATTATCAACAAAACTTTGAGAGGAAGAAGGTCTCTTTTGACCAAATTCCTATGTCTTATGCAGAACTCTACCCGTCTTTGGTTCTCAAGAACCTGATCCAACCGAAATACCCATCGCAGATTCTAGAACCACTTCCTTGGTGGTACAAGCCTGAGCTCCGTTGTGCTTTTCATCAAGGAGCACCCGAACATGATATCGAGAACTGCTACCCACTCAAATATGAAGTTCAAAAGCTGATGAAGAGTGTAATGATGTCCTTCGAGGACCGTGCGCCGAATCTGAAAGCAAATTCGTTGCCCGCCCATGGGAACTCTTCTGTGAATATGGTGGATGGTTATCCTGGCGATTTTAAAGTTTTTGATGTGCAATTTATCTGGAGATCCTTAGTGCAGATGCATAAGGATGTTTGTTTGGTAAGTGATTGTGAGCATGACCATGATGGTTGTGCTGTTTGTAGTGTTAACCCGATGGGTTGTGAAGTCGTGAAAAGGGACATCCAGTGACTGATGGATGAAGGCATGATTCAAATTGTTCAATCCTGTCATGTAGATGACGATGTGAATGTCATAGCTCCCATTTTCAAGCAGCCAGAGAGATTGGTAATCCAGTACAACAGCAACAACAGTAACAATGTCAGCAAAAGATCGGTATCGCTGTTGGTAATACGGTTAGCGGGCCCAATCCCGTATTCATCTTATAAAGATGTTCCATATCAGTATAATGCTACGATGATAGAGGGTGGTCAAGAGGTTCCATTGCCTACGACTAGCTCTGTGGTGAGCATTAATGATGTTACCAAGGTGACCCACAATGGTCGTGTGTTTGGGTCGGTGTTCCCAGAGGATAAGGAAGAGTCAGTTGTGAGTAAGAAGGTGGAAGTGCCTGTTGAAGATCCAATTGGTGTTTCAAAGGGTTAGTCTGGTGAATCCAGCAATTTTAAAGCTAACGATGGTGATGAGGTACTTCGGTTAATCAAGAGGAATGAGTTTAATGTGGTGGAGCAGCTGCTCGAAACCCCCTAAAAAATCTCAGTGTTGTCTCTGCTCATGACATCTGAAGCGCACAGAGAAGCATTGCAGAGAGTTCTGGAACAAGCTTTTGTATAACATGATGTTACAGTGGATCAATTCAATCATATTATGACTAATATCACTTCTTGCAATAATATTAGCTTCTATGATGAAGAACTCCATGAGGAGGGAAGGAATCATAATCTGGCCTTGCATATTTCTATGAATTACAAAGTAGATGCTTTGTCAAATGTGCTTGTTGACACCGGGTCGTCACTAAACATGCTTCCGAAGTCAACGTTGTCAAAGCTATCATATCAAGGAGCGCCTATGAGGTACAATGGTGTAATCGTCAAGGCCTTTGACAGTTCGCGCAAGACAGTTATTGGTGAAGTGGACCTTCTAGTTAAGATAGGTCCGAGTGATTTTCAAATTACTTTTCAAGTAATGGATATCCACCTGGCCTACAGTTGCTTATTGGCAAGGCCATGGATTCATGAGGCACGAGTTGTTACTTCCACATTGCACCAGAAGCTCAATATTGTGAAAAATGGAAAGCTTGTGATTGTTGGAGGAGAGAAGGCGCTGTTGGTTAGCCACTTGTCATCTTTCTTTTACGTGGAAGTTGAGGATGAGGTTGGAACTCTGTTCCAGGTCCTATCTATTGATGTTGAAAAAAAAGTCGGGGCACCTATGTCCTTATTGAAAGATGCTAAGAAGATTGTGGAAGAAGGCAATGTTGATCAGTGGGGGCGCATGGTAGAGGTCTCCGACAACAAAGGCATAACCGGTTTGGCGCTTTAGAAAGGTTCATCAACTGCAAGGGCTGAAGATATGCAACTTAGCTTCTGTCGTGGAGGGTTCATTCATGGGAATGAACAACACTTAGCTGCTGTGCTAGCGGATGACGAAGAGGAAGATTGCATCAATTTTGTGATGCATGGAAAGCCTTGCAACAATTGGACTGCTGTTGATGTTCCTGTTATTTTGCATCAATCTAAGTAATTGCTTCTATATGTTTTAAAATCCTTCTCCTATTCCTAAGGGAGAAGTGAATATTGTTTGGGCATTTTCAAATTGATCATTAATAAAATTAATTCTATTCATCCACGTCTATGATGTTTGTTTTTACTTTTTGCTTTATTCTGAAAATGGTAATCACAAAAAACATAAATAAACAATATAATTGTCCATCTCCATAATATTTGGTCACAAATTCACTTCTCTAAAATCAAAATATCAAATCATTATGCAAGTTGGTTCCTAACCCCATTGAATACAATGATCCTTCTCCTTCTCCAAATTTTGAATTTCCTGTGTTTGAGGCCGAGGAGGAAAGTGATGTAGAAGTGAGTGATGAATTATCTCTTCTTCTTGAGCAAGACGAAAAGACCATTCAGTCGTTCGAAGAGCAGATTGAGCTTGTCAACTTGAGTTCCGAGGATGATGTGAAGGAAGTCAACATTGGGTCTCCCCTGTGTTCAGATGTCAAGAAAGGGTTGGTTGATCTTCTTCGAGAGTATTGAGATGTGTTTGCTTGGTCCTATCAAGACATGCCTGGTTTAGATTCTGAGATTGTGAAGCATAGATTTCCGTTGAAGCTGGAATACCCTCCAGACAAGCAGAAGTTGAGAAGAACGCATCCTGATATGGCTGTGAAGATCAAAGAGGAAGTGCATAAGCATATTGACTCTGGTTTCCTTGTAACCGCTGAGTATCCACAATGGGTGGCCAATATTGTGCCTGTGCCGAAGAAAGATGGAAAAGTCTGCATGTGTGTCGATTATAGAGATTTGAATAAAGCTAGTCCGAAAGATGATTTCCCTCTACCACACATTGATATGTTGGTAGACAATACCGCTAAATTCAAAGTCTTTTCGTTTATGGATGGATTTTCCGGATATAATCAGATCAAGATGGAACCCGAAGATATGGAGAAGACCATATTCTTTACACCTTGGGGAACATTTTGTTATAGAGTGATGCCTTTTGGTTTAAAGAATGTTGGTGCAACTTACCAGAGAACAATGACTACTCTTTTTCATGATATGATGCATAAAGAGATTGAAGTATATGTCGATGACATGATTGCTAAATAGATTGATGAAGAGGAACATGTTGAGCATTTGTTGAAGCTATTCCAGCGTTTAAGGAAATATAAACTCCGCTTGAATCCTAATAAGTGTACTTTTGGTGTTCGTTCTGGTAAGTTGTTGGGCTTTATTGTCAGCAGAAGGGTATTGAAGTTGATCCTGCCAAGGTCAAAGGAATACAAGAGATGCCTGCGCCCAAAAATGAGAAGCAAGTCAAAGGTTTTCTCGGCCGCTGGAATTATATTTCCAGATTCATTTCCCACATGATTGCCACATGTGCGCCTATATTCAAGCTTCTTCGAAAAGATCAGTCTTGTGATTGGACCGAAGACTACCAGAAAGATTTTGATAGTATGAAGGATTATTTTCTTGAACCTCCAATTTTGTCTCCACCTGTTGAAGGAAGACCGTTGATCATGTATTTGACTGTGCTCGAGGATAGTATGGGTTGTGTCCTTGGTCAGCAAGATGAGACTGGAAAGAAAGAATTTGCAATTTACTACCTCAGTAAGAAGTTCACTGACTGTGAGACTCGGTATTCTATGCTTGAGAAGACTTGTTGCGCATTGACTTGGGCTGCCAAGCGTCTGCGTCAGTATATGTTGAATCATACCACTTGGTTGATATCCAAAATGGATCCAATCAAGTATATATTTGAGGATCCTGCTTTAACTAGGAGGATTACCCGTTGGCAGATGTTGTTATCAGAGTATGATAACGAATATCGATCTTAGAAAGAAATCAAAGGTAGTATCTTGGCTGACCATTTGGCTCACCATTCACTTGAAGATTACCAGTCAGTACAATATGATTTTCCTGATGAAGAGATTTTGTACTTGAAAATGAAAGATTGTGATGAACCATTGCTTGAAGAAGGGCCAGAACCTGGTTCCCGTTGGGACATGGTATTTGATGGAGTTGTTAATTAATATGGAAATGGCATTGGGGCAGTGATCATTACTCCTCAAGGCACGCATCTCCCATTTACAGCTAGATTAACATTCAAATGTATAAACAATATGGCAGAATATGAAGTTTGCATTATAGGGCTTGAGGAGGCCATGAATCTCAGAATCAAGTGTTTGGATGTCTTCGGTGATTCAACCTTGGTTGTGAATCAAATCAAAGGTGAAATGGAGACGAATCAACCCGGTTTAATACCATATAGAGATTATGCAAGGAGGATTTCAACTTTCTTTACAAAGGTTGAGTTTCATCATATCCCTCGAGATGAGAACCGGATGGCAAATACTCTTGCAACATTGGCATCAATGATTGTGTAAAGTATTGGAATGAAGTTCCCAATTTGTTTGTGATGCGTCTTGATAGGCCAACTCATGTGTTTGCTGTTGAAGAGATCAAAGATGAAAAGTCGTGGTATTACGACATCAAATGTTTCCTCCAAAGTCAAACTTACCCGCCTGGGGCATCTGTGAAAGATAAGAAGACTTTGAGAAGATTAGCCGATAATTTCTACTTAAATGGTGATATACTGTACAAGAGAAACTTCGACATGGTTTTGCTCAGATGCGTGGATAGACACAAAGCAGACTTGTTGATGACCGAAGTGCATGAAGGTTCCTTTTGTACTCATTCCAATGGACATGCAATGGCGAAGAAGATGTTGTGAGTAGGTTACTATTGATTGACAATGGAATCTGACTATTTCAAATTTGTGAAGAAGTGCCACAAGTGTCAAATTTATGCTGATAGGATTCATGTTCCTCATACACTTTTGAATATTATTTCTTCCCCATGGCCCTTTGTAGCGGTAAATTCATGATCATCAAGCTATTGACAAGCTGGAGATAAAATAACAAGAGTCGCCACCGCCCTTTTATTGTTTCCAAAGGAAAAGGGAAAAAGTACGAACAAAACCCAAAAAGTAAGAAGTTTTCAAATCAAAACTAATAAAGTGTCAGAGATTACAGGTAAGGGGGTTGGTTACACAGAGGGCAGGTGTTAGCATCCAAAGTGTCCTAGGTACTCCTAGGGATCCCTTTTTGTGTGCATATGTACTTGGTATAAAGTGATGTTTACAAACAAATAGAATGGGGGGATGAGAAAAGAATTCATTGATTATATTTTTGTGTTTGACAAGACCTTTGGTCTTATGCCTACGTACCAACATAAAAATGAGGGATCAAAACCTCGTAGTTCATGATACAAATTTCAAAGTGGATGCCTTAATTTTAACAAAATTTAAGTTTGAAAGGCACAAAGGCCTAAAATGGTTTGAATGAGTTAGTTCTTTTTGGCTTTTTGAAAGTTTAGGTCAAGTATAGTTAAGTTTATTTACAAGTTTTATTTAAGAAAAGAAGTCTGAAAATGCAATGACATAAGGCCAAAGTTTTAATCTTTTTGCAAAAGTGGTCAAAGTTTAAAACAAAATAAGTTCAAACAAAGAAGGTTTTGAAAAGGGAGGGAGAGATTTTGAAATTAGAGAAACGGGGAGAAGATGAAGAGACTAATCCTATGTAAAAAATTAAAAGTTAAGAGTTGAAAAGATCTGACCAAATGGGTAGCAATCCAGTAGATAAGAATGTCAATAGAAATCCAGAATTCCCTTGGACTTTTAGAATCAAGCAACACACAAATGCACAATTATATTATCTTGAAGAGCAAGGCATCAAATAAAGATAGCCATATCCAAGCTTATCCATTTCATGATCTTTTTCAAAGTAGTCCATGTAACAGATGAATTCCACAGGTCAGGGGTTCAAAATAACAGCTTCACAAAGATCATGTTGCAGATGAACTCAAAGGGATCTTGAATGATGTATCATATGAACTCAAAGGGATCTTGAATGATGTATCAGATGAACTCAAAGGGATCTTGAATGATGTATCAGATGAAGTTTCAAATTGTAAGCACTTGGTTTCTCAATAAGTTGGCATTGGCCAAGTCCTTTAGCATAGGAATGTTGCATAGATTCTAAGTCCATTTGTCCAAGATCAAACCAACAATCCACACAAAAGTTTTTAGGGTTTTTGTTTTTATTATGTATATTAATAGTCAAAGACCACACAAACAAACAAAGTATACACAAACAAAATATATCACACAATATGGTCCAAATGGACAAATTGAAAATTGCATTAACATAAACACATAGGATGATATGAACAATGGAAAGTGAATAAAAGCAAAAACTAAATGGCATTAAAGTAAAGGGCTTTAAATTAAAAGTTAGTAGTTAAGAGGTTAGAAGTTAGTATTGCTTTGCTTTTGCTTTTTAATTGAAGGCATTCTTTGGAGAACACTCAACGCACTTATCACAAGTATGGATCCTTGAACCAAGACATCTTCCAAAGGAAGGAAAAAAGGCCAAGTTTCCATACAATACCATGAAAGAGGGGAGACTTACAATCTCACTAACTAGAATGCATATGCCTTTTATGTCACAAATTTAGCACTATGTTAAGCAATCGTAATTGGACTTATGTAGAAGTCACAACTATTTGAGGCCGAGAAATAAAATTTTGGTGTTAATGCATGTTAGAGACATAATATAGTACACTATGCTCATGAAACATACCACACACAAAAATAATATGCAAAAGGGGTCACCTAATCTCATCCATACTCATGTCAATTTTTCAATCAACTAGCCTTAGGATTTTGAGATATCATAGGCCAAATGGAATGAATGAATGAAGAAGGGGAATGAGATGAAGTGGGAGGGGAATGGATGAAATCAAAAATTGGTCAAAAGAGGACTTTTACCAAATTAATATCATTCATTCATTTTAGGAGATGGAATGTACATTCCATCAATCCCCTAAATCCTATGATATTAATTTGACAAAGTCAAATCAACCTTGACCAAGGCCCAACAACAAGAGTCAAACATAAACAAGTCATCACAATTGGTCAACAAAATTATTTGGCATTTATTCCAATTATAAATACTAAAATAATGCATTTAAATGAAATATGGTTTGTCCAGTTCCTAAAATCTCATCAAAACACCAAAGAAATGACCATGAGATTTATCATAAGTCAAACAAGGTCAAAGGACCTTGGAGGAAAAATTTCATAATTTTTGGACATTTAAAAATATTTTTAAACAATTAAAAACAAATGCAAAATCAATTAATTCATGAAAAATATTAATAATGTTAAAAAAAATTTAATTCAGAATATGAAAGAGGAAAATATTTGAAACTTTTTGGTGAAAGTCCCATATTTTTTGGATCAATATTAAATTTAATATGAATTATTGAAAATAAAGCAATTAAAATATCAGAAAAAACGTGGACCACTTGATCTCCCTCATTAATTGAGGTGGCATATCAAGTGGATCAAAACACGCGTTCCACCATGCACTTAAGTCAGCGTGCTACACAGTTGGTATTCAAAAGGAACACTCAGGATTAGATCATTTCAAAAGGATCCTATGGCTCAGAACCATCCAGCACACCATCGGCGGGCAAGGACCGGTTGTCTTCTCCGGCGAACCTCGCTGGACTGGTTCAGTCATAACCATCACCAGAATTAAAAACAAGGACATGGTTTCAAAGTAAAAATGGCATTGAGTTCGAATCTAGCCTCAATTCACTCTAACTCCAAGTATATTGAGAGATACATGGAGTTGAAATTTGAGGTACATGAACTGAGTTGCATTGATTTGGCCTCAAAGCAACTCAATCTTCTTTCCTACATTGGTAGGACTTCAGACAACCAAAGAATCAATAGAATTGAGCAAGAATTGGAGAGAATCGAAGAGATCAAAATTTCTGGAAAATACCTTCAATGGAGGTCTAGATTCAACTGATCTTGCTCTTGTTCGTGCTTGATCTCACTCCAAATGCTTGCAGAAGAAGGATTGAATGCTCAAAAGGTTGTGGATCCCTAGAGTTTTGAATTTCAAAACAGTGGAAATTCAAACTTAAATTCAAGTGAATTTATCAGGATTATCCTTTGCAATGTGAGGGTTAGAGGTAGGGGATCAAACCTGGCACAAATGTGTGTGAAATGCTGAGCATATGAGGCTCTATTTATAGCTGAAACCATTGCTTTTTCAACACTTGAAATCCACTTTCCAAATTTGGTATTGATGATGCATGGGTGCATGGGTGCGCATAGGCCCATAAAAGCATTGCCCTAAGTCCACAAAGGAGTGTGAGATAGTCTGAATTCAACTTGGGTTACAAGGCAAGTGTACATGAATATTTGAAGTTTGATCCTAGGCAAGTGATGACACCATGTTCATGCCATGTGCAACCTATTCATTCCTTATCCAAAATGGATGAATTTGAGCTCTTTGGAAAGGTGAGATCAAGAGGAATAACTTTCATGTTCAATACTTTTCCATTTGGAGTTTGTAACTTGAAGAAATTTGAGGTGGAAGTTTGGAAATTTTTAACATATCAAAATGTTTCTAAGTGTCAAGCCATATGTCTCAATGTTCCACCTTGCTTAACTTTTTATATGAGCTTCAAATGAGAAACATGTGTTTATAAAAGTTGTAGCCCTTTAAATGAAATTCAAAATGGTCACCAATTTAATGTCATTTGGATTTTAAATGATAGACTTATGCATTTTTTAAGTTTGGAAAAATCACTTGATCAATGGTATAGGTCAAAAATGACTTATAATGTAACCTCATATCACATGCTCAAACAAGTTGAATTAGCTCCCACTCCAAACATCAAAGTTGAAGTAGACCTCTTGAATTTTATTGTGAAACTTGGAAATATTTCATCTCATAAAAATTGAGCAAGCTATGGCCTTGGGAAGTTGACTTTCAAATTAGGGTTTAGACAAAATGACCTATAATGTTTCAACATAGAAAATGATTTTCCAAGCAAAACTAGCTCTAGGTCTCAACATCAAAGTTTTTTGGAATATAATTTAGAGTATGTTGTTTCTTAGAATCATTTTCATATGGTGAAAATTGTAGGAGATAGGGTTTAGGGAGACCTAGTTTTGATCAGATGAATTCATCTGGCCAACCACCATCAACTAACTTGATAACTTTCAATTATCTTGACTTTTTTGGTCCATGATAGATCATATATGCATAAGATGATGAATTTTGAAGTGTACCTTGAGATGTTTGATCAATTGGCGAGCTAGCTTGTTGGAGAAGTTACTTAAGATACCCAGTCAAACTAGGGTTTCCAAGGCAAATCACCCTCAAACTCTTGAAGAAAACTTGATCAATATAACATGTAGAGAACATTGGGACTCATATATGTTTCTCATAAACATTCTTGGATCAATTCTTGGTTGTGCTCTTTGTTCTTGAGGGTCTCAAACCCTAGATATGGACTTGATGAATCAATGGGATCATGCCCTTCCTACAAAAGAATTAGGCAAATATAGAGACATATTTTTGATATTTTGGTTAGTAAAAATGATAAAATAAAAGTATGATATAATCACAAAGTAATTGGTGATCTCTCCCAAAACAAACCCAATGAAGGAGGGGTAAGGAGGATGCCAAGGTATGATCCCAATGCTAATGCTTATGATGAAATTGCATGAGGGATCTTAGGGTCAAAATTGGGATCTTACAGCTTCCCCTATTTAAGGACATTCTAACCGAGGAGGTGAAGGTTAAAATCTTCGGCTCGAATCAGTAGAATGGGATTAAATAATAACATAGAGAAAAAAAATTTGGTCCTTAAGAGACCTCATGATGCATATGACATGAATGTTAAAGTTAATGCTCTGTGGGGAAATGTTGCCACAAAGGAAAAAGGAAAACTCACAGGGGAGACAGAGACTCTGGGGTGGGGGGGGGGGGGGGGGTGGGGTAAAAGGGGTTATGCGTAGGCCAAGCTATGACTCAAAAACTGCTGGGGGACTCGAGGACATCCATATAAAATGGAATGACTCAGCCAGGGAACCAACTATATCTGCAGGGGTCATGAGTAAGTCAGGATAAAATTGAGGTACTCGACTTATACAGGGGAAAAGCGATTTCACTAAGGAAATGCACACTCAACTCAACTGGGGAAGATAAACTTCAACACAGGAGGAGTAGAAATCTATTATCCACTACCTGTTATCGGGTAAGGAGATAATAAAGATCTGACAGAGAGAACATCCATAATTGGTTAGGATGAACATATCAAGGATGACTCGCTGAGGATCGCCAGGAGGGGAAATTCATTACCGGTTACTGGGTAAGAATAGCCTTGCTGGGAAAAATTGCAGAAAATAGGATTTACAACTTCCAGTTACTGGGCAAAAGACCAAGGGTGAGAGTATCCGTCATCGGTTAGGATGAATATATCAAGGATAAACTCGACAGGGAAGAAAATCCGTCACCGGTTAAGATGAATATATCAAGGATAGACTTGCCTGGAAATGTCAAGGAGGATACCCGTCACAGGTTAGGATGAACATATCAAGGATATACCAATTGAACAAAAGGGGTAGGAATTACATCTATCGAAAGCTGGATAGAAAACCGTCGGAGAGAAAATTCGCCACCGGTTAGGATGAACATATCAAGGATAGACTTTGAATAGGGGAAAAAGTAGGATTTACAACAACCGGTTACTGGGTAGAAAACCAATCAAAGAGAAGACCCGTCATCGGTTAGGATGAACATATCAAGGATCGACTCTGATGAGGAGCAAAAATAGGGATTATATCTATCAGTTACTGGATAGAATACCATAGAAGAGAAAATCCGTCACCGGTTAGGGTGAACATATCAAGGATAGACTCCTCACAGGGGAAAAGTAGGATTTACAACTACCGGCTACTGGGTAGAAAACCACAAGGAGAAGAAAATCCTTTATCGGTTAAGAAGAACATATCAAGGATTAACTCTCTAAGGAATAAAATAGGGATTACAACTACCTTTTTACTGGGTAGAATACCAAAAATGAGAATATCCGTCACTGGTTAAAGTGAACATATCAAGGATAGACTCAGGAAGGGGAAAGAAAGATATCCGTCACCGGTTAGGATGAACATATCAAGGATATTCTTCCTGGGGAAAAGATCCACTGGGGACTCTACTGAGGAGAGAAAAAAAGGTACTTTTGTCGGGTAGTGGGCAGGAAGTAACAAACCGTAAACTAAGAAGAATATTACCAGTTACTGGGTAATAGGCTCTTAGGAGACCAAAGTAACTATCTAGGTAAGAGCTAGAAAGAAAACGGTCAATCAAGACTCAACCCAATGAAGATATAACTCAAGGTGAGTAACTCCATCCAGATAATCAACTGGGGAGGAAACTGAAATAACAATCATCCACGAGGAAACAAACTCAGTAGGGAAAAGGAGAAAGGTTAAAGTCTTTCTGCTTAAGGGGCTGACGCTCTACAGTTGAAGGAGGACAGACACCAGATTTGGTATGGGGATAAAATACCGCCATAAGAATCTCAAACAAATAAAATATGAAGATGTAGGGTATGCAATGATGAAATTATATGATTGCATATGTATATGTATATATGATGATTATGCTGACAAAACGATCACAAAGGATACAAAGGTGTCGCAAAGAATCTGAACCATCGGTACAATCCTCGGTCAATCCACAAAATATGGAGACAACTGCTGCAAAACGAAGAGATCAACATCCCAAAGGTTCAAACCTAGCTGGGGAAGGAGGAGATCTGCTGAGGACTGAACATCCAATCTGTGGGGAATTATAGGTCAAGACCATAAAAATGGGAGATAACCCTACAGAGAATAATCATAACAAAAGCTGCTCAGAAACCAGGAGGAAACTCTGACTGGGAGCAAGTTGAATGGAGATTGGTGGGGAAACCAATGCGATCTACTGGGGAAAATCAACCACCTCCGCTAGGGAAGGCAGAAACTCTGTAGGGGAAAACAACACGCCGCAGGGTATCTGAATCAACCAACTCAGCTGGGGACGAGGAAAGGAATTCCACTGAGGATCAAACACTCCGCCGAGGAACTGATTCAACACAAACGTCTAGGGATACCCGAAGGATTAACTGCTTGGGGAACCTCTGATGTTTCGCACTGAAGGACTTGATATCCATTGAAATTTTGTTGATATTCCCTTTACTTGCTTTGGAAAAAATTCTTGCTTTTATATATTTAAGAAAAAACTTGACTGCATCTGCGTTCACAGGACGAATGAACTCTTCACCATCCATTGTTGTAAGAATCAATGTGCCGCCTGAAAAGGCTCTCTTAACAACATATGGGCCTTCATAATTAAGAGTCCATTTTCCTCTGGAATCTGGATTGAACGTCAAAATCTTCTTGAGCACAAGGTCACCTTCTCTAAACACTCGAGGTCTGACCTTTTTATCAAAAGCTTTCTTCATCCTTTATTGATATAACTGACCATGACATATGACAGTCAATCTCTTCTCTTCAATCAGGTTCAGCTGATCAAACCTGGTCTGACACCATTCAGCTTCAATTAACTTGGCTTCCACGAGCACATGCAATGAAGGAATCTCAACCTCTACGATGAGCACTGCTTCCATACCATATACAAGAGAGAAAGGGGTTACCCCTGTTGAAGTGCGGATGGATGTACGATACCCATGCAAAGAAAATGGGAGCATCTCATGCCAATCCTTGTATGTGACAACCATCTTCTGAATAATCTTCTTAATGTTCTTGTTTGCATTTTCAACAACTTCATTCATCTTGGGTCTGTAGGGAGAAGAATTATAATGCACAATCTTGAAATCTTTGCAAAGAGCTTCCACCATATTGTTATTCAAGTTCGATCCATTGTCAGTAATGATCTTACTTGGCACACCATCACGGTATATGATCTGATTCTTGATAAACCTTACAACAACTTGCTTGGTCACATTTGCATACGATGCCGCTTCAACCTATTTTATGAAGTACTCAATTGCCACTAAAATAAAACGATGTCCATTCAAAGCTTTAGGCTCTATCAATTCCCCACATGGAGAAGGGCCATGGGGAAGAGATAACATTCAATAGTGTCGGAGGAACATGAATCTTATCAGCATAAATTTGACACTTGTGGAACTTCTTCGCAAACTTGCAACAGTCAAATTCCATTGTTAGCCAATAGTAACCTCCTCGCAACATCTTCTTCGCCATTTCATGTCCATTGGAATGAGTACCAAAGGAACCTTCATGCACTTCGGTCATCAACAAGTCTGCTTCGTGTCTATCCATGCATCTGAGCAAAACCATGTCGAAGTTTCTCTTGTATAGTACATCACCATTCAAGTAGAAGTTACCGGCTAATCTTCTCAAAGTCTTCTTATCTTTCAAAGATGCCCCAAGAGGGTAAATCTGACTTTGGAGGAAACATTTGATGTCGTAATACCACGGCTTCTCGTCTTTGATTTCTTCAACAACAAACACATGAGCTGGCCTATCAAGACGCATCACAAATAAACTGGGAACTTCATTCCAATAATTCACTAAGATCATCGATGCCAACGTTGCTAGAGCATCTGCCATCCGATTCTCATCTCGAGGGATATGATGAAACTCAACCTTTGTGAAGAAAGTTGAAATCCTCCTCGCATAATCTCTATATGGTATTAAACCGGGTTGATTCGTCTCCCATTCTCCTTTGATTTAATTTACAACCAAAGCGGAATCTCCAAAGACATCCAAATACATGATTCTGAGATTCATCGCCTCTTCCAGCCCCATAATGCAATCCTCATATTCTGCCATGTTATTTGTACACTTGAAAGTCAATCTAGCTGTAAATGGTAGATGCATGCCTTGAGGAGTAATAATCACTGCCCCAATGCCATTTCCATATTGATTAACAGCTCCATCAAATACCATGCCCCAACGGGAACCAGGTTCTGGCCCTTCTTCAAGCAATGGTTCATCACAATCATTCATTTTGAAGTACAAAATCTCTTCATCAAGAAAATCATATTGCACTAACTGATAATCTTCAATTTGTTGGTGAGCCAAATGGTCAGCCAAGATACTACCTTTGATCGCTTTCTGAGATCGGTATTCGATATCATACTCTAATAACAACATCTGCCAACGGGCAATCCTCCCCGTTAAAGCAGGCTTCTCAAATATATACTTGATTGGATCCATTTTGGATATCAACCAAGTGGTATGATTCAACATATACTGGTGCAGACGCTTAGCAGCCCAAGCAAATGCGCAACAAGTCTTCCCAAGCATCGAATACCGAGTCTCACAGTCGGTGAACTTCTTACTGAGGTAGTAAATTGCAAATTCTTTTTTTCCAGTCTCATCTTGCTGACCAAGAACACAACCCATACTATCTTCGAGCACGGTCAAATACATGATCAATGGTCTTCCTTCAACAGGAGGAGACAAAATCGGAGGTTCAAGCAAATATTCTTTAATACTGTCAAAAGATTTCTGGCAGTCTTCGGTCTAATCACAAGACTGATCTTTCCGAAGAAGCTTGAATATAGGCGCACATGTGGCAGTCATGTGGGAAATGAATCTGGAAATATAATTCAAGCGGCCGAGAAAACCTCTGACTTGCTTCTCAGTTTTGGGTGCAGGCATCTCTTGTACTGCTTTGACCTTGGCAAGATCAACTTCAATACCCTTCTCTCTGACAATAAAGCCCAACAGCTTACCAGAACGAACACCAAAAGTACACTTATTAGGATTCAGGCAGAGTTTATACTTCCTCAAACGCTGTAATAGATTCAACAAATGCTCAACATGTTCCTCTTCCTCAATTGATTTAGCAATCATGTCATCGACATAAACTTCAATCTCTTTATGCATCATATCATGAAAAAGAGTAGTCATTGCTCTCTAGTAAGTTGCACCAGCATTCTTCAAACCTAAAGGCATCACTCTATAACAGAATGTTCACTAAGGTGTAATGAATATGGTCTTCTCCATATCTTCGTGTGCCATCTTGATCTGATTATATACAGAAAATTCATCCATAAACGAAAAGACTTTGAATTTAGCAGTATTGTCTACCAACATATCAATGTGTGGCAGAGGGAAATCATCTTTCGGACTGGCTTTATTAAAATCTCTATAGTCAACACACATGCGGACTTTTCCATCTTTCTGAGGCACAAACACAATATTGGCCCCCCATTACGGATACCCAGCTGTTACAAGGAAACCGACATCAATCTGCTTTTGCACTTTTTCCTTGATCTTCACAGCCATATCAGGACGCGTTCTTCTCAACTTCTGCTTGACTAGCAAGCATTCTGGCTTCAACGACTATCTATGCTCCACAATCTCGGAATCCAACTCAGGCATGTCTTGATAGGACCAAGCAAACACATATGAATACTCTCGAAGAAGATCAATCAACCCCTTCTTGACATCTGGACACAGTAGAGACCCAATCTTGACTTCCTTCACATCATCTTCGGAACCCAAGTTGACTAGTTCAATTTGCTCTTCAAACGGATGAATAATCTTTTCATCTTGCTCAAGAAGACGAGTCAATTCATCACTCACTTCTACATCACTTTCCTCTTCGGCCTCAAACACAAGGAATTCAAAATTTGGAGAAGGAGAAGGATCATTGTATTCAATGGGGTTAGAAACCAACCTGCATAATGATTTGATATTTTGATTTTAGAGAAGTTAATTTGTGACCAAATATTATGCAGATGGACAATTATATTGTTTATTTATGTTTTTTGTGATTACCATTTTCAGAATAAAGCAAAAAGTAAAAACAAACATCAAAGATGTGGATGAATAGAATTAATTTTATTAATGATCAAATTGAAATGCCCAAACAATGTTCACTTCTTCCTTAGGCATAGGAGGAGGATTTTAAAATATAAAATAAATTACTTAGATCGATGCAAAATAGCAGGAATATCAACAACAATCCAATTGTTACACGTTTTCCCATGTGTTACAAAGATGGTGCAGTCTTCCTCTTCGTCATCCTCTAGCACAGCAGCTAAGTGTTGTTCATTGTCATGAATGAACCCTCCGTTACGGAAGCTGAGTTGCATATCTTCAGATATTGCAATTGACGATCCTTTCTGAAACCCCAAGCCAGTTCTACCCTTGTTGTCGGAGACCTCTACCATGCGCCCCCACTGATCAATAGGACCTTCCTCAACAATCTTCTGAGCATCTTTTAATGAGGACATGGGTGCCCCAACTCCCTTTTCAGCAGCAATAGACAAGGCTCAGAATAGAGTTCCAACCTCATTCTCAGCTTCAACATAAGAGAAAGATGACAGGTGGCTAACTAACAACGCCTTCTCTCCTCCAACAATCACAAGCTTGCCATTCTTGACAAATTTCAATTTCTGATGCAGAGTGGAGGTAACAACTCCTGCCTCATGAATCCATGGCCTTCCCACAAACAGCTGTAGACTTGGTGGATATCCATTACTTGAAAAGTAATATGAAAATCACTCGGACCTATCTTGACTGGAAGGTCCACTTCACCAATTACTGTCTTGCGCGAACCATCAAAGGCTTTGACAATCATATCACTATACCTCATGGGCGCTCCTTGGTAAGATAGCTTTGACAAAGTTGACTTAGGAAGCACATTTAGAGATGAACCGGTGTCAACCAACACATTTGACAAAGCATCCTCTTTTCAGTTCATTGAAATATGCAAAGCCAGGTTATGGTTTCTGCCCTCCTCAGGGAGTTCTTCATCGCAGAAGCTCAGATTATTACAAGAAGTGATGTTAGCCACGATGTGATCGAACTGATCCAAGTAACATTATGCTCTACGTATGCTTGTTCAAGAACTCTCTGAGTGCTTCTCTATGCGCTTCGAAATTCAAAAGCAGAGACAACACTGATATTTTTGAGGGGGTTTGGAGCAGCTGCTCCACTACATTAAACTTGCTTCTCTTTATCAATCGGAGTACCTCATCATCAGCATTGGCTTTCAGGTTCCTGGATTCACTATACTTATCTTTTGAAACGTCAATCGGATCTACATTAGGCACCTCCGCTTTCTTACCAACAATCGTTTCTTCTTTATTTTCTTGGAACACCGGCCGAAACACTAGACCACTACGGGTCACCTTGGTTACATCAGCAATGCTCACTACTGAACTAGTCGTAGGTAACAGGACCTCTTGACCATTCTTTATCATTGTAGCATTGTACTGGTATGATACAACCTTATCAGATGAATACGGGACTGGGCCTGCTAACCGTATTACCAACGATGATACTGATCTTTGACTGACATTATTATTGTTGTTGCTATCATATTGAATTACCAACCGCTCTTGTTGTTTGAAAATGGGCACTATGACATTGACGTCGTCATCTACATGACGGGATTGAACAATTTGGATCATGCCTTCATCCATCAGACGTTGGATGTCCCTTTTCACTACAACACACCCTCTTGGGTTCACGCTACAAACAACACAACCATCATGGTCATGTTCACAGTCACTTACCAGACATATATCTTTGTATATCTCCACCAAGGATCTTCGGATAAAACGGACGTCATAAACCTTGAATTGTCCAGGACAACCGTCCACCATATTCACTGAAGAGTTCCCATGAGCGGGCAAAGGGTTTGCTTTCACATTTGGCGCACGGTCCTCAAAGGACACCATACCACTCTTCATAAGTTTTTGAACCTCATACTTAAATGGATAGCAGTTTTCAATGTCATGTCCGGGTGCTCCTTGATGTAAAGCACAATGGAGCCCGGGCTTATACCACAAGGGAAGTGGTTCTGGGATCTGCGGTGGGTTCCTCGGTTGAATTAAGTTCTTGAGAACTAACGAGGGATACAACTCTTCATATGACATAGGAATCGGTTCTTCCTCTCAAAGTTCTGCTGATGATGATTGTTGTTGGTATTGTTGTTGTACGTGTTTGTTCTTTGTTGCGGTTGCGGTTGTTGTTGTTGATGTTGATGCTGTTGTTGTTGAATTGGTGTTGCTTGCTGATTAGAAAATACTGGAATTACTGATGACACTTGATGATGATGATGTTGACGAGGTGGTGGATTCCTTCTGATCTGAGGCCTCCCCTGCCTCCCACTGATTACTGCATTCAATCTCACTGTCTTTCTTTTTACCAAAGTTGCTACCATATTTCTTGCTTGTTGATGCCTCATCTCTTGACAACCGTCCCTCATGGACTCCTTACTCAAGTCTCATCCCCATGTTTACCATTTCGGTAAAGTCACTGGGGGCACTAGCGATCATGTGTTCATAATAAAATGAACTCCCTCCATCTTTACGCGTATTCTTTGAATGTCTCTTTGTCCTTCTGAGACATAGACCTCAACTGGACTCTATCCGATGCCATGTCCATATTATACTTGTATTGCTTCACAAAAGCCTCCCTAAGTCGTTGAAAGTGAGAATGCTTGCACTATCCAACCCCATGTACCAACGAAGCGCAGCACCAGTCAGACTATCCTGGAAGTAGTGAATAAGCAATTGATCATTGTCGGTTTGAGTAGACATTACGGGCATACATCACAAGATGACTGAGCAGAAAAGAGTTCTCTTATACTTTTCAAAGTCAGGCACTTTGAACTACACCGGGATCTTGACGTTGGGCACTAAGCACAACTCAGCAGCACTCTTTCCAAACAAGACTTTACCTCTTAGCGTCTTCAATTCCTTGCGCGGCTCAAGAAATTGATCATTCATCTCGTCCATATTCTCATACACATCCGGATCCTCAGACGGCTCGAAATGATAAATGGTATCCTCTACGCGAGGCAAGGTATGCACAATGGGAGGTGGCACGTACATGACCGGGCTAGATGCCAGCATGGAAGCAAATGTAGGCGCAAAGCGTTTGTGCACAAAGTTGGGCGGAATTCCCCACGATAATCCGGCAGGCATATTCGGCGCAAAGTAAGTGGTAGCAACAGGCATGGTAGAGGTAGTCACCTCTGAAGTAACAGTCCTCGCGGGAGGAGTTGCAGGCGTTGGAAAAGCTTGATTTTGAGTAGCAAGAACTGACTTCATCATGGCAGTCAGGCGGGCGATCTCGTCCTTCATTTCTCTATTCTCTTGCTCCAAATGTTCCATGATTCTCAGATGATTGGCTCGGGTATTGTACCGATGAGTCAGCTTGGCTAAAGCACAGAAGAAACACCAATCAGACATCTGGCGAAAACCTGCTTGTGCAAATGATGCATGAAATGTAATGCTTGATTATTTTTATTTTCAAGGAACTTACTATATCATTTGGAAATATATAATATTTAAATGGAAATTGCAACAATTTGATATGACCAAAAATCCTTTTTTATTTATATAAATTGGGAGGATTACACTGAGTACAATTTCAGAAACCAAGAGTAAAAATACAAGAGAAAATGAGACTAGTCATCCTAAGGATCCCTAACAACAATGTTAGAAGATCTGGTTGTAGGCGTGTACTTCCTTCGAATGCGATGGATCTCGGTCTCAAAAGAAGCCTTCATCTAAGTCTTCTCGAGGACAAGCTGATCAACAATCTTCTTCCAAGCAACAGAAGGCTGAGGCATGCTAGAAGATGAAACCTCTGGCTCTGTCTGTCTCTTTGTCACTCGGTCTTTAAGTAGCTAAATAAGTGCATCTTTTTCCTTAGACTCCAACTACATCTCTTCATGCTTCTTTCTCAAAGCACGGAAACGCTCTTCCCACATATCCTTCTCTTGCTTCATCTTAGCGAGCGCGTCTTCCAACTCCTCTACATCTTGGTTAGGGAGAGTCAATGGCTCAACCACAACCATACACATAGGTTTTCGCAAGGATAAGGCATCTTCAACTCTATAGCTCTCTTATTCACCCAAAGAGTGTAAGCTTCCAAAGCTACACAATTGCACGGACCAAGCTCATATCTTCCTTTCCTATGCACATTATGCCAAGCATGCACAATATTTTGCTTCAAATGTTGGAGATCTTTACCCTCTTGATAGAAAAGACCTTCTAACAATGTGTTACTAGGTTTGTCTCTTAAGGGGAACCCAAGTTGACGACGAGCCAAAGCAGGACTGTAGTTAATTCCTCCTTGTGTACCAATGAGAGGCACATTAGAGAATTCACCACAACTATCAATAATCTCCAAATTGCTCAAAGATGGGTCATACCTAACTATATCATCATTAGTGAGAGATATAAGTCTCTAAGACTACCTTAAACATTGTTTTTTCTCCACAAAAGCAGGGGTCTGAGGCAAGTGCGAAATAAACCACTTGTACAGAAGAGGAATGCAACAGACAATAGTTCCACCACCTTTAGAATTCCTTAAATGCAAAGAGAAATACATATCACCCAACAAAGTAGGCACATGATTCCCAATCAAGAAAAGTCTAATGGCGTTAACATCAACAAAACCGTCAATGTTAGGGAACAAAGATAATCCATAAATGAGCAACACAAAGATAGCTTCAAAAGCATCCACGCTACCAGCTTGAGCAAAGGAAGTAGCTTCCTTGATGAGGAAAACAGATGGCAACCCAAATAACCCTCCTTTCTTCACCCAATGAGCCTCTATCTCAGACTTCTTCAAGTGAAGAGCTTCAGCAATAATACTAGATTGGGGAATCTCCTCTAATCCACTAAAAGGAACTCTACTAGAAATAGGTATCCCCATGACCACATCAGAGTCCTTCAACCACATCAGCAGATAAGATGGACAAAAGCTTCCCATGATATTGTTTGAAGTCCAAGGGTTCTAATACAAAAGATGCTAGCTTCCTTAACTCTTTCAAGTCAGGACATATGAAACTGTACTTCTTTGTGTTCCTTCGTCCATAGTCCATGGTCTAAAAATATTTGCAAATGATACCTTAGTTCCTTGAAATTTTTGTATGATGAATGTTATGATGCGCATGAATGCATGAATGCAACAATCACAAATAAGGGATCACACACAAGGAAAACAAAGGTCAAGGGATGAATCAAGTCATTGTCAAGATCAATCATCCATTTTGGTGGATTATGGTTTACACCTTATCAACACCTAAGTTCCATTGACATTGACAAGACTTGATTGGATCAACCAAGAATCAAGGATTTGTTGCAAGTCAATAGCATGAAGTCTGGGTAAGAACCATCCCAAAGGAGTGAACTAAGGATAAAAACCTGTAGATCATGTTCTAAAAAGTTCCCAGAGTCTTAATTCCATCTATCGGATATTACAGGTTAAGATGACTGACTCATCGATCCATAATATTCTCAAGAGAAACTCGTCTGAGTGTAGTATCGCGTAACAACTATTATCAAGTCTACACTTGAACAATTTCCGCACTACGTCCTAAATAGGCCAAGATGGGTTAAAGGTTCTAAGGTCCTCAACTTCTCGGACCCAATTAGAGATAGTAATGCCTAATCACAAATACTTGTGTGACATTTCCAAATCCAAAGGAGTCTCCACTGAGCGGATGGATCTCAAGCCAACTTGTTAAGGACTACTCCACACAAGTCGAACATTACATATATATAAATATATACATAAAAAGTAGGCTAAACCCACTGGAGACTACTCCCCAGCAGAGTAGCCACTTAATTTCTGTAGCGATAAATTCATGATCATCAAGCTATTGACAAGCTGGAGATCAAATAACAAGAGTCGCTACCGCGCTTCTATTGTTTCCAAAGGAAAAGGGAAAATGTACGAACAAAACCCAAAAAGTAAGAAGTTTTCAAATCAAAACTAATAAAATTTCAGAGATTACAAGTAAAAGGGTTGGTTACACAGAGGGAAGGTGTTAGCACCCAAAGTGTCCTAGGTACTCCTAGGGAGCCCTTTTTGTGTGCATATGTACTTTGTGTAAAGTGATGTTTAGAAACAAATAGAATGGGGGGATGAGAAAAGAATTCATTGATTATATTTTTGTGTTTGACAAGACCTTCGGTCTTATGCCTACGTACCAACATAAAGATGAGGGATCAAAACCTCATAGTCCGTGATACAAATTTCAAAGTGGATGCATTACTTTTAACAAAATTTAAGTTCGAAAGGCACAAAGGCCTAAAATGGTTTGAATGAGTTAGTTCTTTTTGGCTTTTTGAAAGTTTAGGTCAAGTATAGTTAAGTTTATTTACAAGTTTGATTTAAGAAAAGAAGTTTGAAAATGCAATGGCATAAGGCCAAAGTTTCTATCTTTTTGCAAAAGTGGTCAAAGTTTAGAATAAAATAAGTTCAAACAAAGAAGGTTTTGAAAATGGAGGGAGATATTTTGAAATTAAAGAAATGGGGAGAAGATGAAGAGACTAATCCTATGTATAAAATTAAAAGTTAAGAGTTGAAAATATCTGACCAAATGGGTAGCAATCCAATAGACAAGAATGTCAATAGAAACCCAGAATTCCCTTGGACATTTAGAACCAAGCAACACACAAATGCACAATTATATTATATTGAAGAGTAAGGCATCAAATAAAGATAGCCACATCCAAGCTTATCCATTCCATGATCTTCTTCAAAGTAGTCCATGTAACAGATGAATTCCATAGGTCACAGGTTCAAAATAACAACTTCACAAAGATCATGTTGTAGATGAACTCAAAGGGATCTTGAATGATGTATCATATGAAGTTTCAAATTGCAAGCACTTGGTTTCTCAATAAGTTGGCATTGGCCAAGTCCTTTAGCATAGGAATGTTGCCTAGATTCTAAGTCCATTTGTCCAAGATCAAACCAACAATCCACACAAAAGTTTTTAGGGATTTTGTTGTTATTATGTACATTAATGGTCAAAGACCACACAAACAAACAAAGTGTACACAAACAAAATATATCACACAATATGGTCCAAATGGACAAAGTGAAAATTGCATTAACATAAACAAATAGGATGATATGAACAATGGCAAATGAATAAAAGCAAAAATAAATGGCATTAAAGTAAAGGGCTTGAAATTAAAAGTTAGTAGTTAAGAGGTTATAAGTTAGTATTGCTTTGCTTTTGCTTTTTAATTGAAGTCATTCTTTGGAGAACACTCAACCCACTTATCACAAGTATGGATCCTTGAACCAAGACATCGTCCAAAGGAAGAAAAAAAGGCCAAGTTTCCACACAATACCATGAATGAGGGGAGACTTACAATCTCACTAACTAGAATGCTTACGCCTTTTATGTCACAAATTTAGCGCTAATTTAAGCAGTCGTAATTGGACTTATGTAGAAGTCACAACTATTTGAGACCGAGCAATAAAATTTTGGCGGTAATGCATGTTAGAGACATAGTATAGTAGACTATGCTCATGAAACATACCACACACAAAAATAATATGCAAAAGGGGTGGCCTAATCTCGTCAATACTCATGTCAATTTTTCAATCAACTAGCCTTAGGATTTTGAGATATCATTGGCCAAATGGAATGAATGAATGAAGAAGGGGAATGAGATGAAGTGAGAGGGTAATGGATGAAATCACAAATTGGTCAAAAGAGGACTTTTACCTAATTAATATCATTCATTCATTTTGGAAGATGGAATGTACATTCTATCAATCCCCTAAATCCAATGATATTAATTTGACAACGTCAAATCAATCTTGACCAAGGCCCAACAACAATAGTTAAACATAAACAAGTCATCACAATTGGTCAACAAAATTATTTGGCATTTATTCCAAATCAAAATTCTAAGATAATGCATTTAAATTAAATATGGTTTGTCCAATTCCTAAAATCTCATCAAAACACCAAAGAAATGGCCATGAGATTTATCATAGGTCAAACAAGGTCAAAGGACCTTGGAGGAAAAATTTCTTAATTTTTGGACATTTAAAAATATTTTTAAACAATTAAAAACAAATGCAAAATCAATTAATTCATGAAAAATATTAATAATGATACAAAAAATAATTTTAATTCAGAATATGAAAGAGGAAAATATTTGAATTTTTTTTATGAAAGTCCCATATTTTTTAGATCAATATTAAATTTAATATGAATTATTGAAAATAAAGCAATTAAAATGAAAATTAAAATATCAGAAAAAACGTGGACCACTTGATCTCTCTCATTAATTGAGGTGGCAGATCAAGTGGATAAAAACACGCGTTCCACCGTGCAATTAAGTCAGCTCGCCACACAGTTGGTATTCAAAAGGAACACTCAGGATTAGATCATTTCAAAAGGATCCTATGGCTCAGAACCATCCAGCACACCACCGGCGGCCAAGGACTGGTTGTCTTCTCCGGCGAACCTCGCCGGACTGGTTCAGTTATAACCATCACCAAAATTAAAAACAAGGACATGATATCAAAGTAAAAATGGCACTGAGTTCGAATCTAGCCTCAATTCACTCTAACTCCAAGTATATTGAGAGATACATGGAGTTGAAATTTGAGGTACATGAACTGAGTTGCTTCGATTTGGCCTCAAAGCAACTCAATCTTCTTGCCTACATTGGTAGAACTTCAGACAACCAAAGAATCAATAGAATTTAGCAAGAATTAGAGAGAATCGAAGAGATCAAAATTTCTGGAAAATACCTTCAATGGAGGTCTGGATTCAACTGATCTTGCTCGTGCTTGATCTCACTCCAAATGCTTGCAGAAGAAGGATTGAATGCTCAAGAGGATGTCGATCCCTGGAGTTTTGAATTTCAAAACAGTGGAAATTCAAACTCAAATTCAAGTGAATTTCTCAGGATTATCCTTTGTAATGTGAGGGTTAGAGGTATGGGATCAAAGTTGGCACTGATGTGTGTGAAATGCTGAGCATATGAGGCTCTATTTATTCGCGAAACCATTGCTTTTTGCACACTTGAAATCCACCTTCCAAATTTGGTATTGATGATGCATGGGTGCATCGGCGCGCATAGGCCCATAAAATCATTGCCTTAAGTCCACAAATGAGTGTGAGATAGTCTGAATTCAACTTGGGTTGCAAGGCAAGTGCACATGAAGATTTGAAGTTTGATCCTTGCCAAATGATGACACCACGTTCATGCCATGTGCAGCCTATGCATTCCTTGTCCAAAATGAATGAAATTGAGCTCTTTGGAAAGGTGAGATCAAGAGGAATAACTTTCATGTTCAACACTTTTCCATTTGGAGTTTGTAACTCGATGAAATTTGAGGTGGAAGTTTGGAAATTTTTGACATATCAAATATTTTCTAAGTGTCAAGCCATATGTCTCAATGTTCCACCTTGCTTAACTTTTTATATGAGCTTCAAATGAGAAAAGTGTCTTCATAAAAGTTTTATATATTTCAAAGACCTTAAAAATGGTCACCAATTTAATGTCATTTGGATTTGAAATGATAAACTTATGCATTTTTGATGTTTGGAAAAATCACTTGATCAATGGTATAGGTCAAAAATGACCTATAATGTAACCTCATATCACATGCTCAAAAAAGTTGAATTAGCTCCCACTCCAAACATCAAAGTGGAAGTAGACCTATTGAATTTGTTTTTGAAACTTGGAAATCTTTCATCTCATAAAAATTGAGCAATTTATGGCCTTGGGAAGTTGACTTTCAAATTAGGGTTTAGACAAAATGACCTATAATGTTTCAACATAGAAAATGATTTTCCAAGCAAAACTAGCTCTAGGTCTAAACATGAAAGTTGTTTGGAATTTAATTTAGAGTAAGTTTACTTTTGGAATCATTTTCATATGGTGAAAATTGTAGGAGATAGGGTCTAGGGAGACCCAGTTTTGATCAGATGAATTCATCTGGCCAACCACCATTAACCAACTTGCTAACATCCAATTCTCTTGACTTTTTTGATCCATGGTAGATCATATATGCATAATATGATGAATTTTGAAGTGTCCATTGATAAATTTGATCAATTGGTGAGATAGCTTGTTGGAGAAGTTACTCAAGATACCAGGTCAAACTAGGGTTTCCAAGGCAAATCATCCTCAAACTCTTGAAGAAAACTTGATCAATATAACATGTAGAGAACATTGGGACTCATATATTATTCTCATAACCATTCTTGGATCAATTCCTGGTTGTGCTCTTTGTTCATGAGGGTCTCAAACTCTAGATATGGACTTGATGAATCAATGGGATCCTGCCCTTCCTACAAAAGAATTAGGCAAATATAAAGAGATGTTTTTGATATTTTGGTTAGTAAAAATGATAAAATACAAGTATGATATAATCACAAAGTACTTGGTGATCTCTCCCAAAACAAACCCAATGAAGGGGGGGTAAGGAGGATGACAAGGTATGATCCCAATGCTAATGTTTATGATGAGATTGCATGAGGGATCTTAGGGTCAAAATTGGGGTCATACACCCTTCTCCATGTGGGGAATTTATATGATTGGGATGATTGAGCCTAAAGCTTCGAATGGACATCGTTTCATTTTGGTGGCAATTGACTACTTCACAAAATGGGTTGAAGCGACAATGTATGCAAATGTAACCAAGCAAGTTATTGTAAGGTTTATCAAGAATCAGATTATATGTCGTTATGGTGTGCCAAGTAAGATCATTACTGATAATGGATCAAACTTGAATAACAATATGGTGGAAGCTCTTTGTAAAGACTTCAAGATTGCACATCATAATTCTTCTCCCTACAGACCCAAGATTAATGGGGCTGTTGAAGCTGGAAATAAAAATATTAAGAAGATCATTCAGAAGATGGTTGTCACGTACAAGGATTGGCATTAGAAGCTCCCGTTTGCTTTGCATGCGTATCGTACATCCGTCCGCACTTCAACAGGGGAAACCCTTTTCTCACTTGTGGATGGTATGGAAGCAGTGCTCCCCGTAGAGGTTTAGATTCCTTCATTGCGCGTGCTCATGGAAGCCAAGTCGACCGAGGCTGAATGGTGTCAAACCAGGTTTGATCAGCTGAATTTGATTGAAGAGAAGAGATTGAATGCCATGTGTCATGGTCAGTTATATCAGTAGAGGATGAGAAAGCTTTGGATCAGAAGGTCAGACCTCGTGTATTCAGAGAAGGTGACCTTGTGCTCAAGAAGATCTTGTCGTTCAAACCAGATTCTAGGGGAAAATGGACTCCTAATTATGAAGTCCCGTATGTTGTTAAGAGATCCTTTTCAGACGGTGCTTTGATTCTTACAACTATGGATGGTGAAGAGTTCACTCGTCCTGTGAATGAAGATGAAGTCAAGAAAGACTTCACCTAAAACGAAAATAACAGCTTGCTAAGTTGAAAACCCGAAAGGGAGGCTTAGGTAAAACTGAGCGTCTCGGTGGATTGAAACCTGAAAGGGCAATCCAGGCAAAAGTTAGAGACATAAAAAACAGAAAAAAAAATCCTGATAAGTTGAGTACCCCAGCTTGGGGCAACTTATGGAAAAATTAGGGATTATGGCAAGTAACTGCAGTCTGCTAATCGTCCAGTTTTGGAGAGACTTTGTTGAGCACAAAGTTGACGTTGATTCATCATCCCAACAGTGATCAAGAGTATAGTGAATATCAAGAGTTGGTAGAAGGACTAAGGATCATTTGTATTCAATGTAACCCTTTTCCATGTAAATTACCATTTTCAACTTTGTAATAATCTATGGAGTCTTGTCATTTACAGACTACCATCCTGTCATACCCCAAAATTTACCCGTTAATATTACAAGGCATTTTTCATGGCACTCCAACTTGTTTTTCAAGGCACTGACCTTAAGGGAACAAAAGCCCAGCTCACAACAGACCCAGTCCAGAAAAAGGCCCAAACTATCTTGCTCGCTAGGCGAGCAACTCCTTCGCCTAGCGAACCTTTCGCTACAATACTCGCCTAGCGAAGCTTGCGATATATCATAATTTTCGGGCTTCATTCTGAGCCCATTAGGTCACCAAAAGCATTATAAATACTAAGGACTTCAGTCACGAAAGGGGACAGACGAAGACGGACAGAAACCCTGGCATAGAAACCCTGGAGACTAACTCAGAGAATTCCGAGTAAAGAAACCCTGAAGGCCGCTCATCCGCATCGAAGTTACCTCCGCCCAACTCCATCCGATACCAAGAGTGGTCAGTCCCTTCAACATCGCAGCTCAGTTGCGAACAGGTTTGCGCATCACTACTGTTTTATGCTTTTAATCGGTAATCTCTACATACATAAGGCATCATGATTAAATTTTCGGATATGTAATTTGATTTCACATGTGAATTTAAGTATGCCTGAATATCCTGAATGTTTGTCCATGCTATTCCTGTAATTAAATGCCATAAAGTTCAGGGTTCCGGAGATCATGCTGGTATCAAACTCAAAACCCGTAGCCGCTCGCTAGCACATCGCTAAGCGAGCCTGTAGCGAGCACTCGCTAAGCCTTCGCTAGGCGAAGCAGGAGCGAACGGGACAGTGGCTGTTTTGTTTCTTTTCTGTTCTGCCTTATGTTTATCTAATCAAGATTTATTATAATTCTGCATTATTTGGCCTGACTTTATGACTGTTGTGTTTATTTTGTGGTGCAATTTTCAATTGTACTTTATCTCGATGTTCTAACCCGTGTGCTGAATTGTGTAAAGGCTTACATATTCCCGAGGAAACGGCCGGCTAGGTATTCCACTTTATGTGTGGGATACCCTTATGGAGATGGATTCTGAATTACTTAATTTTAATGTGGAGATTCATCCTAAATTACCTAGCTGATTTTAATGTATTGATTTCATCGATTTTAATGTGGACCTAATTACTTAATCGATTACGGCTATCTAATTAATTGTAAAAGTTTGCCTTTAAATATGCGATCTTGGACCTCTCTTTGTTACCCTACGATATTACGGTATTATGGTCATGTCCCGCGAATGTGGGGATACACTTAGCAAAGACCCTTCGGTTAAATCATCATAGTCCCTCGAATGTTGCCTTTGTCCCTCGATGACCCTTCGGTATAGCCTACGGTTAAATGATGATTGTCCCTTCGAATGCTAAGGTATCCTTACAAATGTTGCCTTCAATGACCAATCGATGACCCTACGATGACCCTTTTACATCCAAAGGATAAAACTACTTACTTCTCAATAGTAAGGACAGTTCTACCCTCATAAGGATAGGAAATGCCCATAAAGACCTTGGGTAGGTATAACTCCTAAATGCTTGCTCACAACTAAAACTACTTTTCACACCTCACACTTTTCAACACCTCCATCAGAAAATCACCACTTGGCATACATTCGTACTAGAATCATTGTCAAGTTATATTTTTCTAAACAGCTTTCAAAATCAAACGAGATGAATACTTTGTATACATTCGTACAAGAATCATTACAAAGTTAAACTCTCTTTTCAAAAACATTTTCTAAACAGCTCTCACACACTTTTTCAGACAAGGAAAACATAAGTGATCAAGCAATTAAGAACCCATGGATAACCATGGATACAAAGGGTGCAAACACCTTCCCTTTGTATAATGTACCTCCCGAACCCAAAATCTAATTAAGGTCTTTCCTGTTCTTTTCCTCCTTTCCTTATTGGATAAAAGAAAAGTCGGTGGTGATTCTTGCTAACCGCGACATTTGCTTTCCAAAGCAAAACACAAAAAGTCAGTTCACCGTATGACAGAACTGGCGACTCTGCTGGGGAATACAAAGAGAGGTCACCTTAAAAAAAATCATTTATGTTTTCAAATTGTTCCTTCTTTTAAGGGTATTTTCGAGTGAAAGATCCTACACCCGGATCTAGTGTACCTTAGGTAAGTAGCAATAGATCATCGCGACTATCCGGCGTATACTGGAATGGTTAAAATGATGGCTACGGTTAATGTGACACTTTGGATGTCCTGATGTTCCTCATGTTTACTTGAGGAAAAATTTGGCTTCCGCGTGGTGTCATCGAAACATTAACCAGACCTTTAGAACCCTAATTGACTCATCCTAGCCATTAGAAAGTAGTGAGATAACTGACTTCGGTTCCGACTGGGGTTGGTTGATACTCGATACTACACTCTTTGAGATTGGACTTTAGGGAAGCTTTGGTCAACCACTTGGCGTTGCACTGAAGTGGACTTAAGGAAAGGTCGATGATTTGAGATCCTTCTAGAACCCGGTTACTATTCTAGGACAGGTTGAACCAACCAAGCTTCAATGGGGAGGGTACTTACCTATGGAACTCATGCAAGCCTTAAAACCTAGGAATGATTGTTGTGTGACTTGCTTGTGCTTGTTATTTACATAACATCATAACATCATAACATCATAACATCATAACATCATAACATCATAACATCATAACATCATGACATTGTGCTAACCATTTCAAGGACTTAGGGATTTAGCTTTGCTCCGTTAAACAGGTTATGGCTTCCAGGAAGACCATCCGGATCAATTTTGTAGTCATCTCTCCTCAACTCAAGGATTTAGTGTCAGAACTTCCCGATCATGCTCAGTTCATCAAGAAACATGGTTCTCTCCTCAATTTGGTTACCACCGGTTCCAAGGAAGATATGATGAGAGTTTTATTCCAAATCTTCGACCCTAAACATCATTGCTTCACCTTCCCAGATTATCAGTTGGTGCCCACGTTAGAAGAATTCTCCAGGCTGTTGGGGATACCTATCCTTGATCAAACACCTTTCAGTGGTTTAGAAAAGATTCCGAAGTCTGAAGAAGTTGCCATGGCTTTACACTTGACAAAATCCGACATTGAAACTAATTGGGTAACAAGAAGTGGAGTTAAGGGTCTACTTGCCAAGTTTCTGATGAATAAGGCCCGAGAATTCCTAAAAGTTATGAACGTCCATGCTTTCGAAGATGTTCTAGCATTACTAATCTATGGTTTGGTGCTATTTCCTAATCCTGACCAATTCATAGACATGAATGCTATTAAGATATTTCTCACTCATAACCCTGTGCCCACATTGCTTGGAGACATTTTGCATTCCCTTCACACTCGTACTATGAAAAGCCAAGGGACCCTCATGTGCTGCGTACCTTTATTGTCTAGGTGGTTTATTTCGCACCTTCCTCAATCAGTCCTGAAGAATGATCAAAACTTGAAATGGTCTCAAAAGATAATGTCGCTCTCCCATTCAGACATCCGTTGGTGTCCTCATCTCAAAGAAAATGTTATCGTCATTGATCGTTGTGGAGAATTCTCTAACGTACCACTCCTGGGGATAAGAGGAGGTATTACCTATAACCCAGCTTTAGCCCTACGCCAGTTTGGTTATGCTCGAAGAGATGGTCCACATGAAGTAATTATTCAAGGCATTGTGTTTGACTATGACAACGACTCTCAAGGTCTCCGTCACAGGTTTGTACGAGCCTGGGGCATGGTGAAAAGAAGTACTTTAGGACAGAAAAATTATATTCCTATGGAACCTTATCTCAGATGGGTACGCGCCAGAGCTCGTGAGCTTGTCATGCCATATCTTGCAGTCGGACCGCTGATTGTTGAACCAGAAGTTAAGGGAGGTACTCCTCAGATTATTCCTTATCCAGATATGCCTACCGATGTTGAAGAATTGAAGAGATCCTGGGTCCAGTTGAGAGAGGAAAGGGATACTTTTGAAGCCCAGTTCTGTGCCGAGAGGAAGAAAGTGTTAGAACTTACCAGCCAGCTTAATGAGGAACGGAGACTCAATGCATATCTTCGCCCAAAAAGAAGCCGTCCCTGGGAGACTTGAGCTTTCATTGTATTTTTATTATTATTTCTTGTAATGAACAATGATTAAAGAAATTATTAATAAAACGTTCCTCTCTTTTTGGTGGTTTACGCAAAGTTAAATTCCAAAAGTCCTTGAAAACATTTCATACATTGCATAGCATAACATAACATTGCATAACAGGTATTCTAAAAGATCAATGTTCTTACGGTCTTCCCTCTGAACAGAAGGATGGCCCTCGAACAAACTGTCAAAGATCTCCAGGCTCAGAATGCTCAATTCCAGGAGATGATGTTGAGCTTTTCCAAGGGGCAGGAAGAACTGAAGGCTCTCTTGATCGAGAAGAAGAAAGACCCGAAACCTGTGAGTTACATTAACCCGGGAAGGAGGCGTAAAGGACAGGCTGTAGGAGTCAAGATTAGACTTCCGAAAGAGCAAGAAGAGGAGACAGAAAATGATTCAGGAGAGGAGGATGTTGATCTTCTCAACCCTGAGGACGACGATGAAGATTACGAGAATGAACAGTACTCTCCAAAAGATTGCAAGTACAAGTTGCTAGAAGAACGTATGCTAGCTATGGAAGGCCAGAAGGCGCCCAGTCTGGATTTTGAAAGCTTGGGTCTGGTTTCCGACGTGGTCATCCCCCGCAAATTCAAGATCCCCACTTTCACTAAGTACGATGGTGCATCTTGTCCTCAGATGCATCTGAGAGCTTATGTGAGAAAGATTCAGCCGTATACCACTGACAGGAAGCTTTGGATCCATTTCTTCCAAGAGAGCCTGTCTGGCACACAGTTAGAGTGGTACTATCAGCTTGAAAGCTCTAACATCCGCACCTGGACTGATTTAGCAACAACTTTCTACAAGCAGTACCAGTATAATTCTGAACTAGCGCCTACTCGGCTACAGTTGCAGAATATAACTATGGGATCTAAAGAAAGTTTCAAAGAATATGCTAAAAAATGGAGAGATTTGGCTGGCAGAGTCAAACCCCCTATGACTGATCGGGAATTAGTGGACATGTTCATGGGTACACTGACTGGCCCATTCTACAGCCATCTACTGGGAAGTTCTTCATCGGGTTTCACTGAACTTATATTGACAGGTGAACGTGTGGAGAGCGGCATTCGAAGTGGAAAGATACAGGCGACTACCTCTGCAAGCACCAAAAGGTCCTACCAGGGGAGGAACGAATCAAATGCTGTGTACGGTCAAAAGGGTCGTAACAAGAAAAATCGTGACCATACCATTGGAGCAGTTAGGATTGCAGCACCGCCATCTCAAAACTTCCAGCACAGACAAGACAGGCCGAGAAGGCAGTTTACCAAGATCAATATGACCTTGGCACAGGCGCTGCAGGGTATGCTAAAAGAAAATTTGATTACCCTCAGAGATCCTCCTGCAAAACCCAACACTATTTCTCCTAGTTATAATCCCAATGCCAGGTGTGCATATCACTCCGATAGCCCCGGGCATGATACAAATGATTGTTGGTCGTTGAAGAATAAAATCCAGGATATGATCGACGCTGGGGAAATTGAATTTGAGCCTCCGGAGACTCCTAATGTCATCACTGCACCTATGCCTAATCATGACAAGGCCGTTAATGCTGTGGATGACAATTCTCACGTTTCTAATGTAGCTGACTTAGCATCTCCTCTCCTGGCCATCAAGAAGAGGTTGTTGCAAGCTGGTGTATTTCCAGGTTGTCCTGAAAATTGCGATCTCTGTATATCCCGACCCAGTGATTATTTGAAGTTGAGAAATGGTATTCAACGACTGATGGACGATCATACAATCCTCTTCGAAAAGGTTCCTAAGGTGGAAAACCCTATTGAAGAAATATATGTGATTGCTAGGTCCAAAGTTCCAGTGAAAATTACCGCTACCAGAGTACCTGTGAAGATTACTGCTGAGCCCAAGGTAGCTCCCCTAATCATTACTGCACCTGGCCCGGTACCATATTCCTCAAGCAAAGCCATTCCGTGGAATTATGGAGGTGGTGTTTACATCCATGGCGTAAAGCAAGATGATAATTCTGCTAATTCTAATGACGTTGACATTGTTGGGACTAGTAGAACTACTCGAAGCGGAAGGATCTTTTCTCCGGAGATCTCACCTCCAGTCCCCGAAAATCGAGGAAAGGAACCGGTCAACCCCTCTCAGTCAAAGACACCGGTCGAAGTTACTACTGAAGATGTTGCCAAACAAGAAATGGAAGAAGTGTTGAAAATCATCCGCAAGAGTGATTTTGATGTGGTAGAACAGTTGGGGCATACCCCGTCTAAAATCTCGATGTTATCCTTGTTGTTATCTTCTGAATCTCATGCCAACGCCTTGATAAAATTCTTGAAGACTGCTCATGTACCTCAGGAGACCTCCGTCGATCTGTTCGAAAACTATGTTGCTAACCTGACTGTTGACAATGGCCTAGGTTTTTCCAATGCTGACCTGACACCAGCAGGGAAGAATCACAATAAAGCTCTGTATATCTCCATTGAGTGTAAGGGGATCACCTTGTCTCATGTGTTGATCGATAATGGCTCTTCTTTGAATGTGCTACCGAAAGCCGTGTTCGATAAACTTGACTGCAAGAGCATTGAACTGAAGCCTAGTGACATTGTGGTACGTGCTTACGATGGTACGAAGAGTGTTGTCCATGGTGAAGTGGTTCTCCCTATCAAGATAGGACCTCAAGTCTTCGACACTACCTTTCATGTAATGAACATTCGTCCTGCCTATTCCTGCTTGCTGGGACGCCCTTGGATTCACGGGGCAAGTGTTGTAGCTTCGTCTCTCCATCAAAAGCTGAAATATCCAATAGAGGGTAAGATCGTCACTGTGTGTGGGGAAGAAGAGTATATCGTCAGTAGTGTGCATACCTTCAGATACATTGAGATGGATGGTGAATTCTTCGAGACTCCGTCTCAGTCATTTGAAGTAATTCCTCCGACTAATCCTGTCCTTAAGCCAACTTCCTGTGCGCCCAAGGTTATTTGTGCTCCTCCTACTATGATTTCTCTGAAAGATGCTCAAGCTGTGGTTGAAGATGGTGGTCGTACTGGCTGGGGTCAACTGATCAACGTACCATACAAGTCTGATAGATTTGGCCTAGGGTTTAGCTCTAAGAAGGTAGTCAAGGATCAGATTAATGCTGTAGAAGACGCTGACAGCGATTGCGACCTGGATAGCTGGATTTTCCCAACAATTGGTGACAGACTCAATAATTGGACGGCTGAAGACACTATCCCGATTTCCTTTAGTCAGGAGTAATTGTTACTGTCTATTTTAGTGTTGCAAATTTTTTTAATTTTAATGTTTACAATTGAACTTCTTAAAGCATTGTGTCTAGGCCCGGGGCACAATAGCTAATTTGTTAAGGGTTTGTCATTTCATAAGCATATTCACATTCAATAAATCAATGGACTTTCTGCATTCAAATATTGCGCTCTTTATCTTTCCTGTCATCTTCCAAACAAGCTATGTTTCTTACACACACTCACATAACAAATTGCAGATCCGCACCCACTCTGGATCCTGTTGATAATAGTTCTACTACTGTTTATTATGACTTTGAAAATCCGATCTACCAAGCCGAGGATGGAAGTGAGGAAGAGTGTGAAGTCCCTGGTGAACTTGCCAGACTGTTACGGCAAGAAGAAAGGACTATACAGCCGCATGAAGAGTCAATCGAAATTGTAAATCTGGGTACTGAAGTAGACAGAAAAGAAGTCAAAATAGGAGCAGGCTTGGAAAACAGTGTCAAAGAAAGATTGATTCAGATGTTACATGACTATGTAGAGATTTCCGCTTGGTCTTATGAAGACATGCAAGGACTGGATACTGATATCGTAGTGCATCGGCTGCCAATGAAGGAAGATTGTCGTCCTGTTAAGCAGAAGGTTCGTCGCATGCGTCCTGAAATGTATGAGAAAATCAAAGCCGAAGTTATGAAACAATTTAACGCCGGTTTCCTAGCCGTTACTTCTTATCCTCAATGGGTTGCTAATGTGGTACCGGTACCGAAGAAGGATGGTAAGGTGCGAATGTGTGTAGATTACAGAGATTTGAATAAGGCGAGTCCCAAGGATGACTTTCCACTTCCGCACATTGATGTTCTGGTAGACAACACCGCTGAACACAAGGTATTCTCCTTCATGGATGGATTCTCGGGTTATAACCAGATTAAGATGGCACCTGAAGACATGGAGAAAACTACGTTTGTGACGCAATGGGGCACTTTCTGTTACAAAGTAATGCCATTCGGTTTAAAGAACGCCGGGGCAACGTACCAGCGTGCTATGGTGGTTTTGTTCCATGATATGATTCATCATGAAATAGAAGTATATGTGGATGACATGATAGCCAGATCTCATACTGAAGAAGAACATCTCGATCATTTGTACAAATTGTTTGAGAGGTTGAAGAAATACAAGCTGAGATTGAATCCGAACAAATGCACCTTTGGAGTAAGATCCGGTAAACTCTTGGGATTTATTGTCAGTGGTAAAGGAATTGAGGTTGACCCGGCTAAGGTGAGAGCTATTCAAGAAATGCCAGTTCCCCGTACAGATAAAGAAGTCAGAGGTTTCTTGGGACGCTTGAATTACATTGCCCGATTTATCTCCCACTTGACTGCTACCTGCAAACCCATCTTCAAACTACTGAAGAAAAATCAAGAGATGGTATGGAATGATGAATGTCAAGAAGCTTTTGATAAAATCAAGAAGTATCTCCAGGAACCTCCCATTCTAATACCACCAGTTGAAGGAAGACCTCTAATCATGTATTTGACCGTGTTAGAAAATTCAATGGGGTGTGTGTTGGGGCAACATGACGAGTCTGGTCGAAAAGAGCATGCCATATACTACCTTAGCAAAAAGTTTACCGACTGTGAAACAAGATACTCGCCGCTCGAGAAAACTTGCTGTGCTTTGGCTTGGGCTGCTCGCCGACTAAGACAGTATATGTTGAATCATACCACTTTATTGATTTCTAAGATGGATCCTATCAAATACATATTTGAGAAACGTGCCCTCTCCGGAAGAATAGCACGATGGCAGATGGTTTTAACAGAGTACGATGTCCAGTATACTACCCAGAAAGCAATCAAAGGAAGCGTGTTGGCCAATCATTTGGCTCATCAAGCAGTGGATGATTACCAATCTATGAATTTTGAGTTCCCAGATGAGGACGTCATGCTTGTTACTGATTATGAAGAACCTGGACCGGATGAAGGACCCGAACTGGGATCCCGATGGACTATGGTTTTTGATGGATCTTCTAATGCATTGGGTAATGGTGTTGGTGTTGTAATCATTTCCCCCAAGGGTGGCCATACTCCTTTCACTACTAGACTATGTTTTGATTGTACCAATAATATGGCTGAGTATGAAGCATGTATTTTGGGACTCAGAGCTGCTATAGACCTGCGAATCAAGTTGTTGAGCGTGTACGGGGACTCAGCATTAGTAATCATTCAGATCAAAGGAGAATGGGACACTAAACGTCCGAATCTCATCCCCTATCGAGAGCGGGTATTGACATTAATCCCATACTTTGAAGAGGTTACATTCGAACATATTCCACGAGAAGAGAACCAGTTGGCAGACGCATTGGCTACCATGTCATCTATGTTCAGAGTCAGATGGGATAATGAAGCTCCCAGGATCACCATTGAACGATTAGATGAACCAGCATATTGTTATGAACTTAATACTGAGGGAGTAGAGGAGAAACCTTGGTTCCACGAAGTGAAAAGATATTTAGAAACTCAGGAATACCCTGAAGGGGCATCCATCAATGACAGAAAATTTCTGAGGAAGTTCTACGCTAAATTCTTTTTGAGTAATGGGGTATTATACAAACGTAATCATGATTCAACTTTGCTCCGCTGTGTGGACAAAAAGGAAGCAGAAAAGATTATGGAAGACATGCATGACGGTATTTTTGGGACTCATTCTAGTGGACATACGATAGCCAAGAAGATTCTGAGATCAGGGTATTATTGGTCTACCATGGAAGCTGATTGCCACCATCACTCCAGGACTTGTCACGAGTGCCAGATCCATGCGGATAAAATACATGTGCCTCCTGCTCCATTGAACGTGTTGACAACACCTTGGCCCTTTGCAATGTGGGGCATTGATATGATTGGAGAGATTAAACCTACTGCCTCCAATGGACATCGTTTCATCCTTGTTGCTATTGATTACTTTACGAAATGGGTAGAGGCAGCCTCATTCGCTTCTGTCACCAAGAATGTGGTGGCACGATTCATCAAGAATAATCTCACCTGTCGATACGGCATTCCGGAAAGAATTATCACTGACAATGGTACTAATTTGAACAACAAGATGATTACTGAACTCTGCACGCAGTTCAACATAAAACACCATAACTCTTCTCCGTACCGGCCAAAGATGAACGGCGCCGTGGAAGCTGCTAATAAGAATATCAAAAAGATTATACAAAAGATGACAGTAACGTACAAAGACTGGCATGAGACGTTACCCTTTGCTCTCCATGGTTATCGCACTTCAGTGCGCACTTCGACAGGGGCAACTCCGTTCTCCTTAGTCTATGGAATGGAAGCCGTTTTACCAGTGGAACTCCAGATTCCCTCTCTAAGAATCATGAAAGAGGCGGGCTTAGATGAAGATGAATGGATTCAGACTCGACTCGATCAGATAAATTTGATTGATGAGAAGAGACTTGCGGCTGTTTGTCATGGGCAGATATATCAGAAGCGCATGACCCAGGCATTTGATAAGAAAGTCAAGAGACAGGTGTATCAAATTGGTGACTTGGTAATCAAACGTATCGTTCTACCAGAAGGTGATCCCAGAGGCAAATGGACTCCCACATACGAAGGGCCATTTGTGGTTAAGAAGGTATTCTCTGGTGGAGCCATGATACTTGCTACGATGGATGGTGAAGATTTCCCGCATCCGGTAAACGCGGACATAGTTAAAAAATACTACGCATAAAAGACCCGCTAGGCCGACGTGTCTAGGCAAAAGTAAGGGCATCCCGGCGAACCAAAAGGGTTCGGGCAAAAATTAGGGATAAACATATAAAAATGTACGCCCGGCAAGTCGAAAACCTGAAAAGGCGGCTTGGGCAAAAAAGGGTATCTTGGTGGACTGAAAACCTGAAAAGGCGGTCCAGGCAAAAATTAGGGATTAAAGCGTAAGACTATGTCCCGTTCTCAGTCAGCTTCAACCCAGTTCAAGGGACTGAACAAGCTTATCACTTCCATCCGACAGCAAGGGATGAGATACTTGAAGACATAATGACAGTAGTAGAATTAAAATCAACAGGGCTTTTCCTTCATAGCTTTTTCTTTGTTTTCTCGACAATTTCCTCTTACTAGGATTTCTGTCTCCCTGTACACGAATTGCCTGTTTATAGGCCCTCTTCCAAAATCAATACAATTTTATTTCCAAAAAGATGATTGTGTTTTTACTTTTTCTGTTTTGTTTGCGTAAACGTCCATTGATTTAATTTGAATCAATATATGCATTTGAATATGATCAAGGTTTACCAAAAATACATACATAAAATGGCAATAGCAATTACTAAAAGACTTCAGGATCGAGAAAAAGGTCTAACCAGGCTTTCCAACAAGTCCGATTGCTAATTCTATTCCCCAACAAAAACCAGTTATTTCCCAGAAGAGGTCGGCATCACCAGACAGACGGATCATCTCTTCCATCCCCAGTGGGTATTTCCACCATCAGACAAAAATCAAATACCCCCCAGCTAAGAAAGGGTCATCAATACAAGTATTTCCAACCAGAATATTGGATTTATCTTTCCCCCGGCAAAACTTCCCCACACATAATTCATTCATTACATCATTTCACATCATACACATGCATACAATGACCGCATTTATTTTCAGAAGCATAAGACATCCCATGCATCATGACATGGCATGAAGCTAACTCTATTTTTCAGGTTAACTATCCTCCTGATACAGTCAAAATAAAGGTCCATTCAGACAGACATCTTTATCGATTACAGATACGTCTTTCAGATATACTCCAGGTCAACATTCATCCTGACATTCTCCTTATGATGGTATCTCTAAGCCCATCCCCAGACATTTATTGTAAATACAACATATACAAATATTGTCAGACATAGCCTAACGTACGATTCATTCTGATTTAGCCTAATGTACGATTCATTCGGATTCAGCCTAACGTATGGTTCCTCCAACTGTTCCAAAACAATCTAGTGTACGACCCATTTGGATGTTCATCCCCTCAGATACGATCTCGCGTATGGTCCATTCTGATCTTTATTCCTCGGATACTACCCAGCGCGCGGTACATTCTGAAACGCGGTCTAGCATACGACTACCCTTTCATCCTCAGATGCGGCCTGACAGACAACTCATTCCGCAACTCCAATACGGCCTAACATACGACCCCTTTGGATCTTCAACTCGGATACGATCTAGCGAACGATCTATTCTAATTCTACCTTCCTCAGATACAGCCTAATGGACGGCTCATTCTGCAACTCAGATACGATCTGGCGTACGATCCATTCTGATCTTTCGTCCCTAGTGGAGTCACCCGCGAAATCACCCGCCTAATGAATAACTCCTTCTGCGATTCAGATACGGTCTGGAGCTGGCCCATTCGGATCCCTTGTCCCCAACAGCATATAACACTCTGACTCCCCGGCGAAGTCGACTGCCTAATGGATGACTCACCGTATGGTCTAGCGTATGACCCGGTATGACACCCATGTCTTCAGATATCGTCTAATGTACGACGCACTCTGAAGTCCTCATCATCAAATTTCCTGGATGGTATCTTTAAGCCCATCTTCATCAAGACTAACGGTTGATTAACAAGTGGAAATTTTGGGGCATTCTAAGTGTTCAATAATCTTTCACCTCCAGACCACGAATGGCGTACATACCATTCTAATTCTCTCGATTCAAGAAAATTGAACAGGGGCAGTTGTCATACCCCAAAATTTACCCGTTAATATTACAAGGCATTTTTCAAGGCACTCCAACTTGTTTTTCAAAGCACTGACCTTAAGGGAACAAAAGCCCAGCTCACAACAGACCCAGTCCAGAAAAAGGCCCAAACTAGCTTGCTCGCTAGGCGAGCAACTCCTTCGCCTAGCGAACCTTTCGCTACAATACTCGCCTAGCGAAGCTTGCGATATATCAGAATTTTCGGGCTTCATTCTGAGCCCATTAGGTCACCAAATGCATTATAAATACTAAGGACTTCAGTCACGAAAGGGGACAGACGAAGACGGACAGAAACCCTGGCATAGAAACCCTGGAGACTAACTCAGAGAATTCTGAGTAAAGAAACCCTGAAGGCCGCTCATCCGCACCGAAGTTACCTCTGCCCAACTCCATCTGATACCAAGAGTGGTTAGTCCTTTCAACATCGCAGCTCAGTTGCAAACAGGTTTACGCATCACTACTGTTTTATGCTTTTAATCGGTAATCTCTACATACATAAGGCATCATGATTAAATTTTCGGATATGTAATTTGATTTCACATGTGAATTTAAGTATGCCTGAATATCCTGAATGTTTGTCCATGCTATTCCTCTAATTAAATGCCATAAAGTTCAGGGTTCCGGAGATCATGCTGGTATCAAACTCAAAACCCGTAGCCGCTCGCTAGCACATCGCTAAGCGAGCCTGTAGCGAGCACTCGCTAAGCCTTCGCTAGGCGAAGCAGGAGCGAACGGGACAGTGGCTGTTTTGTTTCTTTTCTGTTCTGCCTTATGTTTATCTAATCAAGATTTATTATAATTCTACATTATTTGGCCTGACTTTATGACTGTTGTGTTTATTTTGTGGTGCAATTTTCAATTGTACTTTATCTCGATGTTCTAACCCGTGTGCTGAATTGTGTAAAGCCTTACATATTCCCGAGGAAACGGCCGGCTAGGTATTCCACTTTATGTGTGGGATACCCTTATGGAGATGGATTATGAATTACTTAATTTTAATGTGGAGATTCATCCTAAATTACCTAGCTGATTTTAATGTATTGATTTCATCGATTTTAATGTGGACCTAATTACTTAATCGATTACGGCTATCTAATTAATTGTAAAAGTTTGCCTTTAAATATGCGATCTTGGACCTCTCTTTGTTACCCTACGATATTACGGTATTATGGTCATGTCCCGCGAATGTGGGGATACACTTAGCAAAGACCCTTCGGTTAAATCATCATAGTCCCTCGAATGTTGCCTTTGTCCCTCGATGACCCTTCGGTATAGCCTACGGTTAAATGATGATTGTCCCTTCGAATGCTAAGGTATCCTTACAAATGTTGTCTTCAATGACCAATCGATGACCCTACGATGACCCTTTTACATCCAAAGGATAAAACTACTTACTTCTCAATAGTAAGGACAGTTCTACCCTCATAAGGATAGGAAATGCCCATAAAGACCTTGGGTAGGTATAACTCCTAAATGCTTGCTCACAACTAAAACTACTTTTCACACCTCACACTTTTCAACACCTCCATCAGAAAATCACCACTTGGCATACATTCGTACTAGAATCATTGTCAAGTTATATTTTTCTAAACAGCTTTCAAAATCAAACGAGATGAATACTTTGTATACATTCGTACAAGAATCATTACAAAGTTAAACTCTCTTTTCAAAAACATTTTCTAAACAGCTCTCACACACTTTTTCAGACAAGGAAAACATAAGTGATCAAGCAATTAAGAGCCCATGGATAACCATGGATACAAAGGGTGCTAACACCTTCCCTTTGTATAATGTACCTCCCGAACCCAAAATCTAATTAAGGTCTTTCCTGTTCTTTTCCACCTTTCCTTATTGGATAAAAGAAAAGTCGGTGGCGATTCTTGCTAACCGCGACATTTGCTTTCCAAAGCAAAACACAAAAAGTCAGTTCACCGTATGACACATCCCATTAAATAAAGTTGAGCTTTTGTCCAATTGTTTCTACTCTTATTTACTTCAGCCAATAGTTTAAATTTTATTCTGATCATTTTGAAAATTAAATTTTTTTTTCTTTTTTTTTAATCAAAATATTTTTCTTAAAACATATAAAAACAAGAATTTTTTAAAGCAATTAAAAAGGAATAATCAACAACACTTCAACAGCAACACATCCTTAAGTGTTAAACATCAAAGGTCCCCCAAGCAGTTAACCCTTTGGGTATCCCTAGTTGTTTGTGTTAATATGGTTCCCCTACGGAGTGTTTGTTCCCTAGTAGAATTCCGATTCTTTTTCCCAGCTAAGTTGGTTGATTTAGTACCTTGCGGCGTGTTATTTCCCCGACAATGTTTCTGTATTCCCCAACAGGGTTGATCTTCAGCTTGAGTAAGATCTTTTCCCTAGTAGATCACATTGGTTTCCCCACCAGTCACCATCCGACTCGCTCCCAGTCAGAGTTTCCTCCTGGTTTACGAGCAGTTATTTTTGTGTTTATTTTCTGTATGGTTGTCTCCCATTTTATATGGTGCTGACCTAAAATTCCTTGCAGACGCAATAACTTCGCCTCTCCTTAGCAGATCTCCTCCCTCGGCTAGATATGGGCCTTTGGGTTTGTTGATTTCTCTGTTCTCCAGCAGTTGTCTCCCTCTTTTTGTGGATTGACCGAGGATTGTACCGATGATTCAAATTCTTTACGACACCTTTGTATCCTTTGTGATCGTTTTGTCAGCATAATCATCATATATACATATACATATACATTCATATAATTTCATAATTGCATATTGGCACCATTGTAAGACCCTAATTTTGACCCTAAGATCCCTCATGGCATCATATCATTGCTCAGTGCATTGCCTCAAGGATCATAGCATGTGTGGCTCCTTTACCCTAGGGTTTGGGACTTGTGTGAGTGGTTTGAGACCACCAAGCATGATTTTATTGTATATTATTGCTTTTCCTATTTTTTTACTAACCAAAAGCACAAAAATATGTCACTAGCTCTTTTTGTTTTGAAGCTCAAGTGATCATGTGCTCCCATGCTCCTAGGAGGCTCCTAAGTTCAATGAAATGGCTCAATGAAGATGAGAGCAAGCATGACAATGGTCCACAAAGTTCCTAATCATCATATATGTCTCCCAAGTACCTCAATGTTCCAACATGATCAAGATAACCCAAATGGCTTGAGGATTGTTTCCCAAGGAAACCCTAATTTCACTGTGCATTGATTGTGCCTTGGTCGTGAAGGAACCTCAACCTATGATCAAATTCAATCAAGGTAAGTTGTTTAATTCATTATTTTATGCATATATAAGCTTATGAGAGTATCCTCAATCATTCATTCATCAAGATTTGAGGTTTGGCCTTGAGAAGTTGACCAGTTAAGTCATCTGACTAAATTGAGGATCACTGAGATATAACTTTTAATGTGTTTGTCAAATGAATATGACCCCAAGAGAAAACATATTCTTAAGAACTATATGCACAACTTTCATGTTCACCAAAAATACATTTGAAACTTGGAACATCATCATTAACTTCAAAACATTATAGGGCATTTTGACTGAAACCCTAATTTCTGGTCAACTTCCAAAGGACCTAACTTCTTTAATTTTTATGATTTTTAGGTGACACCAATTGCATTGGAAATCTTAAGATGTCTACTTAAATTGTTATGTTGGAAAAAATTTCATAATCCTAAAATAAATACATTTGATAATACAAAACATTATAGGTCACTTTGGACCAAAGCCATTGAATTTGAAAAATATCCAACTTCAATTGCCCATAACTTTCTCATTAAAAATCCAAATGATACAAAATTCATGTCCAAATTGATCATCTTGAAAATATCTATAACTTTGATTTTGGAGGTTTTTCCATTTGAGGATTGCATCACTGAAACAGAAGGGCTTGAATTTGCTTGCTTTTGCCAAAAAATTTCAAAGGGAACCTAGACATGTTTTGTACCCCAAACTTCACAGCCAGTTTTCATAAATTTCCAAACTTCAAATGAATTTTTTCCCAACATGACTTTTATTCCTTATTCCAAGAGCTTTCCAACCATTACTCACATGACCATTTTTGGATTTTTCATGTGGAAGTTTCAAAGAGCTTAATGTTTATGCTTATTTTTGCAATTCACATCATAACTTCATGTGCAAGCCAATGCAGCTCCAATTACACATCCAATTCACTTGCATTTGATCTCAGCATGCATTTCCTTTCACTTTGGGGCTTCACATGCGCCTGTACAGGCCCATGCATGGAGGATCCAAAATTCATGCACACGAGGGAAAGCAAGCATTGCATCAAGTTCAGCTATAAATAGAAGCTCATGCTCATTCAAAAATCAACCTGAAGGAGATCTGAAACGCTGCTAGATTGAAAACCAAACCCTCACTCAAAGGAATTTCAGTTTTCATTTTCAATTTCAAGCTTGAATTTCAATATCATTAGTTGATCTTCAAGTCTTAATTCCTTAACCTTGCATCAACATTACACTTCTAGATCAAAATTTGATCAAGAGCTTGGACAATTTGTGTTGTTTGAAGCTCCATTTCAGAGGTATATCACCAAACCTTTTTGATTCAGATCTTGAAATACAATGTAAATTGCTTGAGTTTGTGTTGTTTTCTGAAGTCTTCAAGCATGAGGCAGGCCAGTGGTGGTCTTAATTTCATGAATCGTGCCATTTCAGTTTGTGTACCATGATCTTCAAGCTCATGTTTCTCTTTAAATATGAACATTGAGGAGAATCCATGGTTACAGGGGTGATGTACATCACCTCAACTTCATTTTGATACCTTGCTTTTTCATTTTCATTAAAGTTGAAATCCCTGCGCGTGGTGGCCGAAATCAGTTGTCTGGCCGAAGAAGATGGTGGTTTCCACCACGATACCCACGTGGGAGCTCCCAGGCCATTGGATCTTGGTAAAATGTTATAATCTGGGCCTTTCATTTGATTGACTTGTTTTAATTCAGTGTGTGATGCGCTTGACTTGAGTACATGGTATGACCGCGCCTCTGAACCCTCAGATCATTGCCACGTCATTTAATGAAATGATCCAAGCGCGCTGGTTTTTTCTCTTTTTCTTATTTTCAGATTAATTCTATTTAATTCCTTTTATTTTCAAAAATTCATAAATATTTTATTTGAAGTCACAAAAATATGAGACCAATGGCAAAAAATTTCTTGAAAAATCTAGTTTCATTTTTGATTTTTAATTATTTTTGTGACTTCATTTAATATTTTTTGTGAATTATTTGGTTTTTGATAGTTTTTTATTCATTTTAATTACCTTTTGATATTTGAAAAATCCAAAAATATTTTCTTAACACATATGGATCATGATGAGTCAATGAAAAATGGTCTCATCAATTTCTTAATTGATTTGAGATTTATTTGAGATTTTAGTTCATTTGTGCTATTTTCTATTGTTTTTAATTGTTTTAAAATAGTTTCTGATTTCAATAATTATTGAAAAAATTTGTCAAAGCTTGTTTGACCATGTTAGACCTATGAGAATTTAATTGGACTTGTTGAAGTTGATTTGAATTGAATTTGAGGTTTGACCATATTTTGTCCATTTTATTTTGCATATATTTTTAATTCAAAAAATACCAAAAAAATATGTTTGACTTGTTGACTTCTAATCTTCATTTTTCTTCTTTTTAGCATTGGTTGATGATGATTTGATACACTTTTGACCAATTGTGTTTGACACTTTATTTCTTTTTCCATTCATTTCATCTTCATCTCTTTCTTTTTATTTTTTGGTCAATGAGTTAATGTCTTATGGTTGGTCTTGACATATGAGCGGTTTAACCTTCTTTGATCCAAATCAAACTTAATTTGATCCAAGATCAAGTGAGTTGCTTTGTGTCTAAGATAGGTTGCTTCTTGGTCAAGCAAAAAACCTAAAGTCCATACAAGACCTTTCTCTTTTCTTTTGGCATGGCAAGTTGTAGGAGCTTGGCTTACTAGTCATGATCTTTAACTTGTGTTTATTTGCCTATAGTTTTATTGACCGGCCTCAGATAGGTGTGACTACTACATTAGTCCACTTACAATTGCTTAACATAGCGCTAAATTGTCTTATGACAAACTAACATAACCATACTAATTACTAACTTTAATTTGACCATTTTATTTCTTGCAATTTACTTTAATGCAACTTACTTTCTTGCTCATTTGTTCATATTGCTTTCCATTTTGCTCACTTGAGCACATATTTTATGTTTATGTCATTTTCCTTTTGCTCATTTGAGCTCATTATTGTATATAAATGTATTGTTGTCTTGTGGTTGTTTTGTCTTTGTTTGTGTGAACCCAATGCAAAAAGGAGAAAGGACTTAGAATTAGGACTTACCCATGCTTAAAGGAGTTAAAGAGCAACTAGGCCTCATGCCTTTAGAATGCTAAATTTCAAAGTTGACTTCAAAGGACTTTCTTTCCCAAACTCATTCTTTGTCCATTCCTCTTATTATGTTGTGAACTTTTTGATGTTTGTTCTTGTGTAATAGGGATTCCATCTCGAGATAGTAAGAAGGACCATTGTAATGAGTAGCCAAGTTAAGAGAGACAAGCCAAATGGAGATCCTAGGAGCTTGAATCTAAATTGTTTGATTGCTTGATTGTGTTTGCTAAGACCAAAGGAAAGGAGTATCTTGAATCATCTCTATGATTTCAAGAAAAGGAACTCCAAGGGTTTTATCTCTTCTCTTACCCTTGTATGCTTTAGGACCAACCCTTCTCTTCTTCTCCTCACTCTAACCCAAGCCAAACTCTTTTTGTGCAAACTTTGACTTTGTTTCAAGTTAGAAACCTAGGCCTTATGCCTTTGACTTTTCAAAATCTTTTCATTAATACTCATTGTGAATAAATCTTAATCCAACTTTGACTTCACTTTGTAAGTAAACCTAACTTGTAAATATAACTCACTTTAAGTTGTTTTAGTGGTTCCAATGGCCACCTTTATTAAAACTTTTCATAAACATTAGCCATAGGTTTGAGTTATCATAGTGGTTAATGTAAACCTCACCGTATCCTTAGTGATTGGATTATAAGTCTTCCATACTTATTATAGGGTTAACCCTTCACTGGTATGTTGAAGCCTTCCTCACATGGTGGATTGTTGTTTTAGGTTGAGTTTTCTCCCTTTGATAACAAAAGACCTTAAGGCTTTTGATCAAATCAATTCACCAACCTTTTGAGATTTTTACCCCGAACTACGAGGTTTTGATCCTACCTTTGTGATGGTACGTAGGCAATGGGTTCATCCATTCAAACAACAAAATTGTAAATATAATCTATTCTCTTCTCATCCCCCTAATCTTTTGCACATATTTTCACAAATACCAACCTACAACACACATTTGCAAAAAGAGGTTCCCTTAGAGTACTAAGGATGTTTTGGGTGCGTAAAACCTTCCCATTTCATAACCAATCCCCTTACCTAGATCTCTGACATTTTTATTAGTTTTTGATTTAATAAAACTTCTTACTTGGCTTTTGTTCGCTTTTTAGCCTTTCCTTTGGACAAATAAAAGTGCGATGGCGACTCGAATTGTATGCTTACTTTTGGTTTAGTAAATAAACCTAAAGGTAACGAATACGCCGCTACAGAAAAGTGGCGACTCTGCTGGGGACCTAAACTTCCTAGTGGGTTTAGCCTACTTTTTGCTTGTATATGTTGTATGTTTATAATTATTGGTAACATATTTTTGTGCAAATTTAGGATGACTGTATTGTTTGTAATGTATGAATTGTTTGATATATCAATTGCTTGTATGCTTGGTGATTTCTTGTGAGATGAGTTCTATACCCGAACTCGAGTGCACTTATGATAAGAGAATGGCATAGTCTTATTGACTTGTGTGGAGTTATTCCTTAGCAAGTTGACTTGCAAGCCCATTCACTTGGTGGAGGTCTTGTTAGGATCAATAATGTCACACGAGTAGTCGTGGTTAGGCATTAGTCTTTCCAATATAAACCTTAGAAGCCAAGGACGTTAGATACCTAGCCCATCTTGGCATATTTTAGGACGTAATGTGAAGGTCGTTCAAGTGTAAGATTTGATACGATTGTTACGCGATACTACACTCATAAGAGTCTCTCTTGAGTATATTTTTGGAATACAAGTAGTCATTTTATCCGATAATATCCGAAAGATGAGATGATGACTATGGGGACCTTTTTTAGAACATGTTTGTCAGGTTTAACCATAGTACACTCCCTTTGGGTGGTTCTTAACCGAGACTCCATGCTCGTGACTTACAACAAACCCTTGATTCGTGATTGATCCGTTCTCTTACATCTTCAATATCTATGGAACTTGGGTGTTGATAAGGTGTAAACCATAATCCACCAAAATGGATGATTGATATTGAAGATGACTTGAGCCATCCTGTGACCTTTGTGTGGTGTGACTTGCTTGATCCTTGAGTGTGATTGTTGCATCCATGCATTCATGCATTCATATGCATCCATATCATCAACAATGAAAATATTCAAGGAACTTAAGAGATTGATTTGCAAATTTTTAGACATGGATAAGCAAAGAAGGAATACGAAGAAGTACAGTTTCAGACAACCCGACTTGAAAGAGTTAAGGAATTTGACATCTTATGTATTAGAGCCTTTGGAGTTCAAAGCTCGCCATGGGAAGCTCTTGTCTATTCTTTCTACCCAGGTGGATGAAGGTCTGATAAGTGTGTTGGTGCAGTTCTACGATCCTCTCTATCGTTGGTTCACTTTTCCGGATTTCCAGCTCTTGCCTACACTTTAAGAGTATGCCTATCATATGGGTATACCTATTTTGGATCAGTTGCCGTTCAGTGGTTTGGAGAGGGTTTCTTCTTCCCAAGAGATTGTTGACATGCTTCACATAGATGTATCTGATGTTGTTGCTCATATGACTACCAAAGGTGGAATTCAAGGTCTCCCATCTGATTTTCTTATTGCCCAAGCTACTTTGTTTGGGAAGGCCATGAGTGAGGACGCCTTTGAAGCCATATTTGTACTTCTCATCTATGGGCTAGTGTTATTTCCTAACATCGACAATTTTGTGGATGTGAACGCTATTAGGATTTTTTTCTACTCTTAATCCCGTTCTGACTCTGTTGGGTGACACTTATTTCTCTTTGCATATGAGGAATGCAAATGGTGGTGGTTCCATTGTGTGTTGTCTGCCTCTGTTGTACAAGTGGTTTATTTCGCACTTGCCTCAGACGCTTGCCTTCAAAGAGAACAAGGCATGTCTACGGTGGTCTGCGAGACTTATGTCTCTCACTAATGATGATTTCTCTTGGTATAACCGTGTTTATGATGGTGTTCAGATTATTGACTCTTGTGGTGAGTTCTTCAATGTGCCTCTTCTTGGTACGTGTGGGGGAATTAACTACAACCCCGTTTTGGCTCGCCGTCAGCTTGGGTTCCCCTTAAAAGGATAAACCTAGTAACATTTTGTTAGAAGGTGTGTTCTTTCAAGAGGGTAAAGATCCCCAGAACTTGAAGGATAGGATGGTCCGTGCCTGCCGCAAAGTTCATAGGAAGGGAAGGAAGGAGCTTGGTCCGAAGAATTGCATTGCTTTGGAACCCTATACCGCTTGGGTGAGGAAGAGAGATCTTGAGTACCACATGCCATATGATTATCCGAGACCTAACCCTATGGTTATGGCTGGGCCTTCAACCCTCCCTAACCAAGGAGTAGAGGAGTTGAGAGATGAAGATCGGTCGCATTCATGGGTTCGTGAGCGAGAGGAACTACTTCAATAGCTCAGAGATAAAGATGCAGTGATAGAGTTTCTGGAGCATCAAGTTATTGATAAGCCTGATGATGTGGTTAATTTTCCTCTTCCCCAGTCATCCATGTTTTGGAAGAGGAAGTATGATCGGCTTGCCAAGGAGAAGGTCGATATGGAAGCAGCTTATGAGAGAGAGGTGAAGAGACTTCGTGCAGCTTATCTTCCGATCTCGAGAGCTTTGGAAGATTGTTTCTAGGGCTCCATAGGATGTTTATTCTCCTTTTCTTTTGTATTGAATTTGGTTACCAAGACTGTACTACTTCATTGGTGTAAAAAATTTCCAAATATTATTGCTATGTGCATTCCCTATATGTCCTAAAAAAATAATAAATATTTTCCAATATTTGCAAATAGATATCTATAAAGTTCCTCTGATAAAAACAAATCATATGCACAAACATCGAATGCATCATATGCATAAACATGTTTTGTTCTGAGCTCTTGATCAGTGGTCTCACTCTTTGCTCTTCATTTATTTTGAAGACAAGTTGACGCACCGGTATAATACAAGGGCCAATCATCCAAGGATAATGGAGCATTTAGAGCAAGAGAACCGAGAATTGAAAGAAGAGATTGCTAGGCTGACTGCCGTGATGGAGTCAGTTCTGGCCGCCTAGAGCCAAGCTTCGCCAACTCCTGCAACTCCTCCCACGAGGACTGTTATATCAGAGATAACTGCTTCAACGATGCCTGCTGCAACAGCCCATTTCACTCCGTCTATGCCAGCCGGGTTCCCGTGGGGAATGCCTGCTAATTTTGTGCTAGAGGGTTTTGCTCCTACTCTCGCTTTTCTGCCGGCATCTAGCCCGGTCCTTTCTATGCCACCTCCCGTTGTGCACACCTTACCCCGAGTGGAAGACACCATCTATCACTCCAAGCCATCTGAGGGTCCGGATGTTTATGAAAATATGGACGAAATGAAAGACCAATTTCTTGAGATGCACAAGGAACTGAAGACTCTGAGGGGTAAGAACCTCTTTGGTAAAAGTGTTGCTGAGTTGCGCCTAGTGCCCAACGTAAAGATCCCTGTTAAATCAAAGTACCTGACTTTGAGAAATATAAGGGAAACACATGCCCGCTCAGCCATCTTGTGATGTATGCTCACAAGATGTCAACTCAGACTAACAACGACCAACTCCTTATCCACTACTTTCAGGACAGTCTGTCAGGTGCTGCGCTCCGGTGGTATATGGAGCTGGAAAGTGCTAGCATCCGCTCTTTCAATGATCTTGGCGAGGCCTTCGTCAAGCAATACAAATATAATGTGGATATGGCTCCTGATAGGGACCAGTTGAGGGCGATGTCACAGAAGGACAAGGAGACCTTGAGGGAGTACGCTCAGAGATGGCGCGAATTGGCAGCTCAGATAGTGCCACCCCTAGAAGAGAAGGATATGACAAAGATCTTTTTGAAGACTTTGAACTCTTTCTACTATGAAAGGATGATTTCCAGTGCTCCCTCAGACTTCACCGAAATGGTGAATATGGGGATGAGGTTGGAAGAAGGGGTCTGTGAAGGATGGTTATCCAGAGAAGACATCTCTTCAGCAAAGAGGTATGGGGGATTTGCTAAGAAGAAGGAGGGAGAGGCACATGATGTGTCCTCTCACATTAAAAGAAGGCCTTCTGTAAGGAGGAAGAACGTGCGCCCTGCCGTTAACCAACACCAGGTGGCTCATATAGCACTTGCTTTTAGAGAAGTTCACCATCAATAACAACAACAACAACAACAATAATAACAACAGGCCTACCAGCCTCGAAACAACAATAACACCAGCACCAACAACTACAAGAGGAAGAGGGCAACTTTTGACTCGATTCCAATGACATATGATGAGCTTTATCCGTCTTTGATACACATAAAACCGATCACTCCATGAGACCCTCCCGTTGTACCAACCAATCCTCAGTGGTGGTATAAGCCAGAACTACATTGTGTATATCATTCCGGTGCTCCCGGACATGACGTGGAAAATTGTTACCTGTTGAAGACCAAGGTGCAAGACCTTGTGAGAAGTGGGATATTGTTTTTTGAGGACGTAGGTCCAAATGTGAAGAAGAACCCATTGCCCGAGCATGGGAAAGCAGCTGTTAACATGGTCCAGGGATGCCCTGGCAAGTACAAAGTCCTGTATATGAATGACATAAGGCAATCTTTGGTCGAGATGCATAAGCTGTTGTGTGAACACAGCCATTATGAGCATGACCATGATAGGTGCCAAGTATGCACCATCAACGTGAGAGGATGCCGACAAGTTAGAAAGGTCATCCAAGAGATGCTGGATCAGGGAATGATCGAGATACTTCAGAATCGCAATGAGGATGAAGTCGATGTCATCACCCCGGTGCTTAAACTTCCAGAGCCTGTTGTCGTCAAGTATGATGGCAGAAAGAAGAAGGTATCACCTGCCCCTGTAATCAAGCCAGCGGGTCCTGTCCCGTATTCATCAGACAAGGTTGTTCCCTACAGGTACAATGCAGTCATGCTAGAAGATTAAAAGAGGTGTTGTTGCCCTCAACTTCCATAGTGAACATTTATGATGTCAGTGGTGTGATCCGTAGTGGTCGTATTTTCTTGGCGCAGCCGAAACCCCATGAAGATGTCACAAAGAGAACTGTTGTTAATTCTGCCGGTCCTGTGGGGACTTCTTCTTCGAATAATTCTGCTCCTGTCGTGAAGGGTGTTGACCCTGTTGTTGATAAAACTGTTAAAACTCCTGTCCTGGTTGGCCAGTCTGGAATTTTAAAAGAGGATGGTGATAAGATGTTGAGGCTCATCCAAAGGAGTGAATACAATGTTGTTGATCAGCTGCTACAAACTCCATCAAAGATATTTGTGTTATCTTTGTTGATGAATTCTGAACCACACCGTGAAGCTTTGCAGAGGGTGTTGGATGTGGCATACGTGGACCACGATGTCACAATTGAACAATTTGATAGCATTGTTGCAAATATAACCGCTTGCAACAATTTGAGCTTCTGTGATGCTGATATTCCCGAGGAGGGAAAATACCACAATTTGTGTTGGTGGACACAGGATCATCACTTAATATGTTGCCAAAATCTACTCTAGCCAAACTTTCTTATCAAGGGCCTCCCATGAGGCAGAGTGGAGTGGTAGTGAAGGCGTTTGATGGATCGCGCAAGACTGTGATCGGTGAATTAGAGCTCCCGATCAAGATTGGACCTAGTGATTTCTAGATCACCTTCCAGGTCATGGATATTCATCCGTCTTACAGCTGTTTGCTTGGCATACCATGGATTCACGAGGCAGGCGTCGTGACATCCACCCTACACCAAAAGTTAAAGTTTGTAAAGAACAAGAAGTTGGTGGTGATAGTGGGAGAGAAGGCTCTCTTGGTCAGTCATTTATCTTCCTTCTCCTATATTGATGATGAGGATGAGGTTGGGACTCCGTTCCAAGCCTTATCTATTGCTGAGCCTTCAAGGAAAGGACTTTCTTCATTTGTCTCCTACAACGATGTGAAGTTGGCCATTGAGCATGGTGCAACTATTGGTTTGGGGCAAATGATCAAATTGGAAGATAATAAATCCCAAGTTGGCATAGGGTATTCTTCCGGTGTTTCCAATGAGTGTGGGCTGTTCCAGAGTGGAGGTTTCATCCACACGGTTGAAGATCAGGAAGCTGCTGCCATTGTTGAAGATGATGAAGAGGAAGACCTTGGCAATTTTGTCATACCTGGCGGAATCTGCAATAATTGGGTCGTTGTTGATGTTTTGACAGTTATCCACAAGTCAGCTTAATATGTTCATTTTGGGTAAAAACCTTTCTCCCATTCCAAAAGGAGAAGTGATGACATTGTTGGCATATTGATTAATACAATGATATTCATTCAAAAATCACATGTTAAATGTTTGTTTTTCCAAAATCATTTTTCCTTTTTGATTTTTTGCATGAAAGTGGTGATCACCATAAAACCCTAAAAAGAGAATAAAAACGATCTTTTCATCTGCATAATGATTTGTCTTATTTGAATTCTGAAATCTCTTTTATACTCAAAATCATTATGCAGGTTGATCAAACCCATTAAACATAATGATTCAACACGATCTCCCAACTTTGAATTCCCTGTATTTGAGGCAGAAGAAGATGATGTTGAAGAGATTCTTAATGAGATTATCCGTCTGCTTGAGCACGAGGAGAAGATCATTCAGCCGCATCTTGAGAATCTGGAAACAGTCAACTTGGGGTCTGAAGACTGCGTTCGTGAAGTAAAGATTGGGGCACTCCTTGAAGAGTATGTGAAGAAGGGGTTGATTAAGTTACTACGAGAATATGTCGACGTCTTTGCCTGGTCGTATGAAGACATGCCTGGTCTAGATACTGATATTGTGCAACATTTCTTGTCGTTGAAGTCTGAGTGTGTGCCTGTGAAGCAGAAGCTCAGAAGAACTCATCCTGATATGGCAGTGAAGATTAAAGAAGAAGTTCAGAAGCAAATTGATGTGGGGTTTCTAGTGACTTCTTCATATCCTCAATGGGTGGCGAATATTGTGCCTGTGCCTAAGAAAGATGGAAAATTCTGAATATGTGTGGACTATCGAGACTTGAATAAAGCTAGTCCGAAAGATGATTTTCCTCTACCACACATTGATATGTTGGTAGACAATACAACTAAATTCAATGTCTTCTCATTTATGGACGGATTTTCCGGTTATAACCAGATTAAAATGGCACCCGAGGATATGGAGAAGACAAGATTCATCACACCTTGGAGAACATTTTGTTATCGAATGATGCCCTTCGGTTTGAAGAATGCCGGAGCCACGTATCAACGAGCTATGACTACCTTGTTTCATGATATGATGCACAAGGAGATTGAGGTGTATGTCGATGATATGATTGCAAAGTCGAAAACGGAAGTTGAACATGTAGAGCACTTGTTGAAGCTTTTTCAGCGTTTGGGGAAGTACAAACTCAACCTGAATCTGAACAAGTGTACATTTGGAGTCCGTTTCTGCAAGTTATTGGGCTTTATTGTCAGTGAAAGAGGTGAAGTTGATCCCGCCAAGGTCAAAGCAATACAAGAGATGCCTGCGCCCAAAATTGAGAAGCAAGTCCGAGGCTTTCTTGGCCGCTTGAATTACATTTCGAGATTTATATCCCACATGACTGCCACATGTGCGCCTATATTCAAGCTCCTCGAGAAAGATCAGCTTCATGATTGGACCGAGGATGGCCAAAAGGCCTTTGATAGTATCAAAGAGTATCTATCCGAGCCTCCAATTCTGTCTCCTCCTGTTGAAGGGAGACCTTTGATTATGTACTTGACTGTGCTTGATGACTCCATGGGTTGTGTCCTTGGTCAGAAGGATGAGTCAGGGTAGAAAGAGTATGCAATATACTATTTGAGTAAGGAGTTCACTGATTGTGAGTCTCGGTACTCAATGCTTGAGAAGACATGTTGTGCTTTGGCTTGGGCCGCTATGCGGTTACGCCAGTATATGCTGAATCATATGACTTGGTTGATATCCAAAATGGATCCAATCAAGTATATCTTTGAGAAGCCTGCTTTAACTGGGAGGATTGCCCGTTGGCAGATGTTGCTATCTGAGTATGATATTGAGTATCGAGCTCAAAAAGCTATTAAAGGTAGTATCTTGGCTGATCATTTGGCACATCAACCAATTGAAGATTATCAATCTGTTCAGTACGACTTACCAGATGAGGAGATTATGTATTTGAAAATAAAATATTGTGATGAGCCTACGCTCGATGAAGGACCAGAGCCTGGTTCCTGATGGAGTATGGTGTTCGATGGTGTTGTTAATCAATATGGAAATGGTGTTGGGGCAGTGATTGTTACTCCTCAAGGCGCACATTTTCCTTTTATAGCAAGGCTAACTTTCAAATGCACGAATAATATGGCGGAGTATGAGGCATGTATTATGGGTTTATAAGAGTGTATTGATCTTAGGATCAAACATCTTGATGTTTTCGATGATTCGGCCCTTGTTATTAATCAGATTAAGGGTGAATAGGAGACGAATCAACCTGGCCTCATCCCATACAGAGATTATGCGAAGAGGATCTCAACATTCTTTACTGAGGTTGACTTCCATCATATTCCTCGGGATGAGAATCGGATGGCAGATGCCCTTGCTACGTTTGCTTCAATGATTGTGGTGAAATATTAGAATGAAGTCCCCAATATTACCATGTTGCGCTTGGATAGACCAGCTCATGTGTTTGTAATTGAAGAAGTGAAAGATGATAAGCCCTGGTATTATGATATCAAGTGCGTTCTCCAAAGTCAGATTTATCCGCCTGGGGCATCTGTTAAAGACAAGAAGACTTTGAGGAGATTATTTGGCAATTTCTACCTTAACGGTGATGTGCTTTACAAGAGGAATTTTGACATGGTTCTGCTCAGATGCGTGGATAGACACGAAGCATACCTGTGGATGACTGAAGTCCATGAGGGTTCATTTGGCACTCATTCCAATGGACATGCCATGGCAAAGAAGATGTTGAGAGTAGGCTACTATTGGCTGACAATGGAGTCTGACTGCTGCAAATATGTGAAGAAATGCCACAAGTGTCAGATATATGCGGATAAGATTCATATTCCCCCGACACTTCTGAACGTTATTTCCTCACCATGGCCTTTCTCCATGTGTGGAATTGACATGATTGGCATGATTGAACCAAAGGTGTCGAACGGTCACTGTTTTATTCTCGTAGCCATTGATTACTTCACCAAGTGGGTTAAAGCAGCATCGTATGCGAATGTGACCAGGTAGGTGGTTGTGAAGTTTATCAAGAATCAACTCATATGTCGATATGGTATGCCCGACAAGATCATTACTGATAATGGATCTAACTTGAACAACAAGATGATGAAAGAGCTGTGTATCGAGTTCAAGATTGCACATCATAATTCTTCTCCCTATAGACCCAAGATGAATGGGGATGTTGAAGCTGCTAACAAGAACATTAAGAAGATTATCCAGAAGATGGTTGTTACGTACAAAGATTGGCATGAGATGCTGCCATTTGCTTTCCATGGTTATCGTACATCAGTTCTCACTTCAACATGGGCAACCCCTTTCTCTCTTGTGTATGGCATGGAGGTTGTGCTCCCCATGGAGGTTGAGATCCCATCAATGAGAGTCTTGATGGAAGCCAAGTTGACTGAAGCTGAATGGGTTCAGAGTCGTTATGACCAGTTGAATTTGATTGAAGAGAAGAGATTAACGGCCATGTGCCATGGTCAGTTATATCAACAAAGGATGAAGAAATCCTTTGATAAGAAGGTCAAGCCTCGTGTGTTCTGATAAGGTGACCTCGTGCTCAAGAAAGTCTTCTCTTTTGCGCCCGATTCCAGGGGCAAGTGGACTCCAAACTATGAGGGTCCATACGTTGTTAAGAGAGCCTTTTCAGGCGGTGCTTTGATGCTTACAAATATGGGTGCGAGGATTTCACTCGTCATGTGTATTCAGATACATTCAAGAAATACTTCGCCTAAAAATAAAAACATAATAGCTCGCTAAGTTAAAAACCCAAAAGGGCGACTTAGGCAAAAATGAGCGTCTCGGTGGATTGAAAACCCAAAAGGGCGATCTGTAGCGGGGTATTCGTTACCATTAGAGATATTGACTAAATCCAAGGTAAACCATACAATTCGAGTCGCCACCGCACTTCTATCTATCCAAAGGAATGGTTAGAAAGCGAACAAAAACCTAAAAGTTTTATCGAATCAAAAACTAGTAAAAATGTCAGAGATCTGGGTAAGGGGGTTGGTTATGCAATGGGAAGGTTTTAAGCACCCAAAACATCCTTGGTACTCCTAGGGAGCCCTATGTTTTTGATGAAGCAAGCCTCAAATGTAAAAACCTCCAACATCAAAGTTGTAAATATTTTCAAGACAATCAAGATGGACTTAAAGTTTGCATAATTTGGATTTTTGATGAAGAAGTTATGGGCAGTTGAAGTTGGACTTTTTTGCCTTTCAATGCATTTGGTCCAAAGTGACCTATAATGTTTTGCATTATCACATGTACTTTATTTGAGATTATTAAATTTTGCTCAACATAACATTTTAATTAGACACAATACGATTTCCAATGCATTTGATCCCACCTCAAAATCATAAAAAATGAATGAGTTATGTTCTTGGGAAGTTGACCCAAGATTATGGTTTCAGTCAAAATGACCTATAATGTGTTGGAATGGGAGATGACCTTCCAAGCTTCAAATCAACTTTTGATGAACCTGAAAGTTGTTTATATTGTCCCTAAGAACAATTTTGCTTTTAGGATCATCTCCATTTGACCAACACATAAAAAGTTAGGTCTCAGTGCATTTTAAAATAGTTAGATGAATTGACTGATCAACTTTCCAAGTCCATAACTCATATCTTGATGAATTGATGATTGAGAGCACTCAAATAAGTTCAAATATGCATAAAATGATGAATTAAAGAACTTCCCTTGATTGTATTTGACCATGGGCTGAGGTTGCTTCATGAGCAAGGCACACTTGGTACACAGATGAATTAGGGTTTCCTTGGATCACAAACCTCAAACCCTTTGACTTGCTTTGATCAAAATGATGAATTGAGATGCTAGGGAGGCATATTTGATGGATGAGAGATTTGGGAACCATTTCCATGCTTGCCTTCATCTTCTCTTGGCCATATCTTTGTACCCATGATCTCCTATAAGCTTTGGACCTTGTGATTGCTCAAGCTACAAACAAAAGATGTTAGTGACATATTTTTATGCTTTTGGTTAGTGAATAAAAATGAGAAAAGCAATAATATACAATTCAAGCATGCTTGGTGATCTCAAACCAACTCACAAGAGATCCTTCCAAAAGGCAAAGGGAACTCAGATGCTTATGATCCTTGAGGCTTTGCAAATGCAATGTTATGATGCCATGAGGGATCTTAAGGCCAAAATTAGGGCCTTACAGATGCCCCTATTTAAGTTCATTCTAGACGGAGAAGTGAAGGTTAAAATCTTCGTCTCGACGAGGTAGAATACGCTTAAATAATAACAAAGAACGAATTTTGGTCTCTAAGAGACCTCATGATGCAAATGCATGTATGCAAAAGATAACACTTTGTGGGGATATGTGTCCACAAAGGAAGAAAGAAACCAGGAATAACTGAAAATCCACTGGAGTAACACACTCATAAATGGGACCAAGACTCCAGGGACTTTACTGGGGAGTAAAGGGGTAAAAATGCGTGAGCAGTTCACGACTTGAAACTTACTGAGAGACACGAAGGAATTCCATGAAATAAATCCATGGAAAGACTCAAGCTGACTCAAAGATGCATGTATTGGGGAATATGCCAATACAGCAAAAATTATCCGTAACGGATACTTCGGATAAAAATCCGGACTCAGACTAGGAGAATCCACTAAGGGACTTTGCTAGGGAAGCACCCAAACAACACTCCTCTGGGGAAGCAACAGGATAAGGTATTACCGGTTACTGGGTAATAAGCTCAAAGAGGCATGTGATCTGAACACCGGTATAAAGGTGAGAGAACATCATGCTCGGGAAGAGTGAATATCTAAGACCGGTATAAAGGTGAGAGATACCAAACATCCGAAATCATCTGAGGAAGACCGAGAAAGGTATACTTCGGCTCAGGAAATTCTGACTCCGCAAGGGGACAAAAAGTCATAATAGGGAGCAGGGACGAAGGAACACCAGGGATACCGGTTACTGGGCATATAATAGGTGACCGACCAAAGCGTGAATTGGGGAATATTACCAAGACACTCATCATCCAAAAGAGGGCTAAAAGCAAACTCAATTATAGGATGGACATTCGATTCCACAAAAGGGATACGAACCTTACTCTACTGGGGAAGCGCAAAAGACTTCGACCAAAGAGTGCATGAGATATATTATTTATTACTGTTAGAACGTAGATAGCATACTCGCATGGAAGATTATCCACAACCGGTTACTGGGTTAATAAAGGATAAATCGACCGAAAAGAAAAGGACACCGGGATACCGAATACTAGGTAAAATAATGATGACCAATCTAGGGGAGATTAATCATTACCAATAGAGGGTAAATGAGAAATGACTCACTGGGGATACATTGACAAAGGCAACGATCCAGGAGACATATCAACGACTACTGGGAGATATGCTCAAAAAGAAAGTGGTGAAGGAATATCAATACCGAATATTGGATAAAGATAACCGTCAAGGAGGGGATTACATCTATCGGATACTGGGTAGAAAACCACGGAAAAGTCACCATCATCGGTTAGGATGAACAGAAAGGTTAACTCTCCCAGGGGATAAAAATAGGATTTACAACTACCAGTATAAGGGTAGAAGACCACAGACTCCGCCGGGGAAAAGATGGGTAATTATTGGTTACTTGAGCAGCTATTCATCTAAACTACGGGGAAGCGCAGGAAAAGACGCAAGAAGCCAATCTAGGATACAACTAGAGAGGCACGCTGAATCACAACTTGTCCCTATGAGGATATAACTCAATGGGGAATTCCATCCCAATGTATGTGTTGGGAGGAAACAGAAACAACCATCATCGGTTAGGATGAACAGAAAGGTTAACTCTCCCAGGGGATAAAAATAGGATTTACAACTACCAGTATAAGGGTAGAAGACCACAGACTCCGCCGGGGAAAAGATGGGTAATTACTGGTTACTTGAGCAGCTATTCATCTAAACTACGGGGAAGCGCAGGAAAAGATGCAAGAAGCCAATCTAGGATCAAACTAGAGAGGCACGCTGAATCAAAACTTGTCCCTATGAGGATATAACTCAATGGGGAATTCCATCCCAATGTATGTGTTGGGAGGAAACAGAAACAACCATCATCCACGAGGATATAACTCGGTGGCGAATATGGAAGGAAGGATAAACACTTTCTGCTTAAGGGGCTGACTCTATATGGAGGGATCGGACACAGTCATCTTCTTGGGGAAATGTATTACCAACTAGCAGGAGATAACAAGCAAAGATATATGGCAACAAATGCAACATGAATACTAGAATGTTATCGCTTATGCATATATTCATGGTTTATGTATGATGAATCCTAACAAACAGACATTTCTAACACAAACAAGTCCAACGAACAAGTACACAAACATCCGGTACTACATCTCAAGAGAGAAAGCCAGGACCACAAAGATTTATGCAGGGGAATGAGCATTAGCCATTCCATCTGGGGGAAAAATCGTTGCACAGATGAACTCCGACGTAGCAACTCTACCGGGGAAGTTATCAAAGAGGAGGATGGATCTTCGGGTGGAAACAACCATAAACCAGAAGCTTCCAAAGATCACCAAATATTGTCCTACCAATGAGATCACATTTGCTAAGGAGGAAGGATCACTAATCAAACACTCTGCTTGAGAGAAAAAACCACAAGAGGCTCCGGAGGAAGAGGACACAAGCATGCCAGAAATATGAACAAATGTCTTACCCTGTTGAGAATCTTACCATCCTTGGGAGAGCACTGAAGATATCCCCAGTATCCCTTCATCATTGTGAATGTTCACTTTGTTTAAAAAACAAACCATGAAAGATTTGATTAAAACAATGATATTTTTCAATTAAAACATGTAAAACGTTTGTTGAATAGAAACAAATAAGAGTGCAAATAATTGGATAAAGGCTCAAATTTATTTAATGGAATGGTAGTCTGCAAATGGCAAGACTCCATAGATCTTTATAAATTTGAAATTGGTGATATATATTGGAAAAGAGCTACATTGAACATAATGACCATTTCTCCACCAATTCTGGATCCAATATATTTGAAGCTTTGGTGGATGATGAATGAGCGGGAATCCCTGACGGATAACAGTTGTAGAACGTAGTCTTGTCAGGATGCAGTTACTTGCCAAATCCCTATTTTTTTGCCTAGATTGCCCCAGGGTGAGGTACTCAATCCAGCGGGACACATATATTTATTTTTTATGTCTCTAACTTTTGCCTGTATCGCTCTTTCAGGTTTTCAATCCACCGAGACGCTCATTTTTGCCTAAGCCTCCCTTTCGGGTTTTCAACTTAGCGAGCTATTCTATTTTTATTTTTAAGCGAAGTATTTCTTGACTGCATCTGAATTCACAGGACGAGTGAAATCCTCCCCATCCATAGTTGTAAGCATCAATGCACCGCCTTAAAAGGCTCTCTTAACAACATATAGGCCCTCATAGTTTGGTGTCCACTTGCCCCTGGAATCGGGGGCGAAAGACAAGACTTTCTTGAGCACAAGGTCACCTTCTCGGAACACACGAGGCTTGACATTCTTATCAAAGGCTTTCTTCATCCTTTGTTGATATAACTGACCATGGAACATGCCAGTCAATCTCTTTTCTTCTATCAATTTCAATTGGTCATAACGACTCTGAACCCATTCAACATCGGTCAACTTGGCTTCCATCAAGACTCTCATTGATGGGATCTCCACCTCTACTGGGAGCACAACCTCCATGCCATAAATAAGAAATAAAGGGGTTGCCCCTGTTGAAGTGCGGACAGACGTACGATATCCATGTAAAGCAAATGGCAGCATCTCATGCCAATCTTTGTAAGTGACAACCATCTTCTGGATAATCTTCTTGATATTCTTATTAGCAGCTTCAACAGCCCCATTCATCTTGGGTCTGTAAGGAGAAGAATTATGATGCGCAATCTTGAACTCGCTACACAGCTCTTTCATCATCTTGTTGTTCAAGTTAGACCCATTATCAGTAATGATCTAATCTGGCACACCATACCGGCATATGAGTTGATTCTTGATAAACTTCATGACCACCTGCCTGGTCACATTTGCATATGACACTGCTTCAACCCATTTGGTGAAGTAATCAATTGGTACGAGAATAAATCTGTGACCGTTGGACGCTCTTGGCTATATCATGCCAATCATGTCAATTCCCCACATAGAGAAGGGCCATGGTGATGAAATCACATTCAGAAGTGTCGGAGGAATATGAATCTTATCCGCGTAAATTTCACTCTTATGGCATTTCTTCACATATTTGCAGCAGTCAGACTCCATTGTCAGCCAATAGTAGCCTGCTCTCAACATCTTTCTAGCCATGGAATGTCCATTGGAATGTGTACCAAACGAACCCTCATGGATCTCAGTTATTAATAGGTCTGCTTCGTGTCTATCCACGCATCTGAGCAGCACCATATCAAAATTTCTCTTGTAAAGCACATTACCATTGAGGTAGAAACTGCCTGACAATCTCCTCAAAGTCTTCTTATCTTTCATAGATGCCCCAGGCGGGTAAGTCTGGATCTGAAGGAAACACTTGATATCATAATACCATGGCTTATCGTCTTGCACTTCCTCTACTGCAAATACATGGGCTGGTATATCCAAGCGCTTCATAGTGATATTGGGGACTTCATTCCAAAGTCTGACTAAAATCATTGAAACAAGTGTGGCGAGAGCATCTGCCATCCGATTTTCATCTCGAGGAATATGATGGAAGTCAACCTCAGTAAAGAACGTTGAAATCCTCCTCGCATAATCCCTATATGGAATGAGGCCAGGCTGATTCGTTTCCCATTCACCCTTAATTTGATTAACCACGAGGGCCGAAACACCATAAACATCAAGATGTTTGATCCTAAGATCAAAACATTCCTCCAATCCCATAATACAAGCCTCATACTCAGCCATATTATTCGTGCATTTGAAAGTTAGCCTTGCTATAAAAGGAAAATGTGTGCCCTGAGGGGTAATAATCACTGCCCCAATACCATTTCCGTATTGATTTACAGCGCCATCAAACACCATACTCCATCTGGAACCAGGTTCTGGCCCTTCATCGAGCGTAGGCTCATCGCAATCTTTCATTTTCAAATATAGAATCTCCTCATCTGGGAAGTCGTACTGAACTGACTGATAATCCTCGATTGGTTGATGTGCCAAGTGGTCAGCCAAGATACTACCTTTAATCACTTTCTGAGCCCGATACTCAGTATCATACTCAGATAACAACATTTGCCAATGGGGAATCCTCCCTATTAAAGCAGGCTTCTCAAAGATATACTTGATCGGAACCATTTTGGATATAAACCAAGTCGTATGATTCAACATATACTGGCGTAAGCGCTTAACAGCCCAAGTTAGAGCACATCATGTCTTCTCAAGCATTGAGTATCGAGACTCACAATCAGTAAACTTCTTACTCAAGTAGTAGATGGCATACTCTTTCTTTCCTAATTCGTCCTGCTGACCAAGGACACAACCCATTGAGTCTTCAAGAACAGTCAGATACATAATCAATGGTCTCCTTTCAACAGGTGGAGACAGAATCGGAGGTTCAGATAAATACTCTTTAATACTGTCAAAGGCCTTCAGGCAATCCTCGGTCCAAGCATGAGACTGATCTTTCCTAAGGAGCTTCAATATTGGTGCACACGTGGCAGTCATGTGGGATATGAATCTGGAAATGTAATTCAAGCGGCCAAGAAAACCTCGGACTTGCTTCTCAGTTTTGGGCGCAGGCATCTCTTGTATTGCTTTGACCTTTGCAGGATCAACCTCAATACCTCTTTCACTAACAATGAATCCCAAAAGCTTGCCGGAACGGACTCCAAATGTACACTTGTTGGGATTCAAACGAAGCTTGTACTTCCTCAAACGCTGAAAGAGCTTCAACAGGTGCTCTACATGTTCAACTTCCGTTCTTGACTTCGCAATCATATCATCAACATATACCTCGATCTCCTTGTGCATCATATCATGAAACAAGGTAGTTATAGCTCGTTGATACGTGGCTCCGGCGTTCTTCAAACCGAAGGGCATCACTCGATAACAGAATGTTCCCCAAGGTGTGATGAATGTTGTCTTCTCCATATCCTCGGGTGCCATTTTGATTTGATTATATCTGGAAAATCCGTCCATAAATGAGAAGACCTTGAATTTAGCTGTATTATCTATCAACATATCAATATGTGGTAGAGGGAAATCATCTTTCGGGCTAGCTTTATTCAAGTCTCTATAGTCCACACACATTCGGACTTTTCCATCTTTGTTAGGCACGGGCACAATATTGGCCACCCATTGAGGATATGTAGAAGTCACCAGAAACACCGCATCAATTTGCTTCTGAACATCCTCTTTGATCTTCACTGCCATATCAGGATGAGTTCTTCTAAGCTTTTGCTTCACAGGCACGCACTCAGGCTTCAAAGGCAGGAAATGTTGTACGATATCAGTATCTAGACCAGGCATGTCTTCATATGACTAGGCAAAGACGTCAACGTATTCTCGTAGCAACTCAATTAACCCCTTCTTAACAGATTCTTCCAGGAGTGCCCCGATCTTCACTTCTCGCACACAATCTTCAGATCCCAAGTTGATTGTTTCCAGATTCTCAAGACGCGGCTGAATGATCTTCTCTTCATGCTCAAGTAGACGGGTAATCTCGTCAGGAATCTCTTCAACATCATTTTCTTCTGCCTCAAATACAGGGAATTCAAAGTTGGGAGATGGTGTTGGATCATTATGTTCAATGGGTTTGATCAACCTGCATAATGATTTTGGATATAAAAGAAACTTTTAGAATTCAAACAAGGCAAATCATTATGCAGATGAAAAGATTGATTTTATTCTTATTTAGGGTTTTATGTGATCGCCAATTTCATGCAAAAAGCGAAAAGGGAAAATAATTGGGAAAACAAACATTTAACATGAATTTATTGAATGAAAATATCATTGTATTTATGTGCCAACAATGTCATCACTTCTCCTTTTAGCATGGGAGAAGGGTTTTCAAACGCAATGAACATTACTTTGACTTATGGATAACTGTTGGAATATCCACAGCGACCCAATTATTGCAGATCCCTCCATGGATAATGAAATTGCCAGAATCCTCTTCGTCCTCTTCCGAAATGGCAGCAACCTCTTCGTCCTGACCGGTGTGGATGAATCCTCCACTCTTGAACAACCTTTGCTCGTTGAAGACCCCAGAAGAATAGCCTATGCCAGCCCGGGACTTGTTGTCTTCTAGCTTGATCATTTGCCCCAATCCAGCAGTTGCACCATGCTCAATGGCCAACTTTGCATCTTTGTAGGAAGCAAATGAAGGAGTTCTCTTCTCAACAGGTTCAGCAATGGATAAATCTTGGAAGGGAGTTCCCACTTCATCCTCAGCATCTATATTAGAGAAAGAAGACAAATGGCTAACCAGGAGAGCCTTTTCTCCCCCTACCACCACTAGTTTCTTATTCTTTACAAACTTCAGTTTTTGGTGTAGGGTGGATGTCACGGCGCCAGCCTCGTGAATCCATTGTCTGCCTAGGAGACAGCTATACGATGGGTGAATGTCCATAACCTGGAAGGTAATCTGGAAATCACTTGTGTCGCAACCTGAAAAATACAGTGCGCGAAAAAACAATTGGCGAAAGAAAATGACAGAAGAGTCGCCACCGTGCGTTATTCATCCCAAAGGAGGGAAAGGAAATGCTCGAAGCAAACCTGGAAAAGGAAAGGACAAGACGGGGTCTCGCAACCAAGCCTTGGGTTCGGGAGTCGGTTATGCGAAGGAAAGGTATTAGCACCCCTACGCATCCGTAGTACTCTACGGGATCCACTTTTGTGGTTCTTGTCTAAAGGGTGTGAGTTTTTTTTAATGTACTATTTACTAAAAAAGGGGGGTTAAAGGAAAATGACTCGCACGGATGTCGCATCCGTTGCATACGTATCTCATCTGAATATGAGAATCAGAGTCTTCGTAGCTCGGCTGACCTATGGGCTGGGGGGATGTGTGCTCGCTAAGACATCGCGTCTTATGCCTACGTATCTCATCTGGAATGAGAATCAGAGCAGGCCGTAGTTCGGCTAACTACGGGGTTATGGATTGGGTTTTGGACGAACAACGTTACTACGCAATCTACCGGATGCTCGACCTTTGGAGACTTACTCGCCTGTAGTAGAAGGAGATAACATGTTGCTTCAGGTTTTAGGGTTTGGGATGCTCGAGGGCAAACAGGCAGTCCTTGACGAAGGAACCGCGCTACCTGTGGGGATATGAATACAAAACACAAAACATGTATCTCAAAGTAAAATGCCACCAAGGGGCTCAAACATTGCCTCCTATCGAGGTCTTCCAGCTAAGAAAGCGGTAAAGTACGAGAAAGGGAAAAAATTACCACACGGATAAAGATCCGAAGTTACAGCAATTAAAGGATTAGCAACCCTGAGATCTCTCCAGCTGATGAGAGAGGCTGATCGAACAGTGCGGCTGGATTTGCAAAGCTCTGTTAGGGTTTGCGTGAGGCGGAGGCAAAAGAGTGTGTGAATCGGAGTGAACTTCTCAGAGCTGCCTGAAGATTGCTGTAGAGTAGTTCCTAGGTCTCCTTCTCTCAAGACCTTTCTTCGGTGAAGCTCCAAGTCTATTTCCCATGTCCAGTCCTCTACTGAAACTCTTATATTTATAGCTGATTTTCGTGGACTTGTGGGTTTAGAATGTGGTCAGCTGAGGCCCAAAACTTTTCTGTTATTTCCTGAAATGCGCGCCCTTCGCCTAGCGAAGGATCTGCTCGCCTAGCGAGCATGACAGTGCTCTTCGCTAGGCGAAGCATCTACTCGCCTAGCGAGCATGACAGCTCAGCAGCAGATTCTTGCTTCTTCCAGCTTGGCGATTTGTACGGTGAATAGGCCCCATTTGGTCCTGTTGGTAGTACCTCAAGTCTTTTCCTTGTGTTGACTGATCATTTGAAAAAAACCCACAAAGTATCCTGGATGAGGTTCAAGTTTATTGGAGCTAATTTCGATTGACATGATGCAATGTGGTATGAAATGCTAAATGACCTAAAAAGTGAATGCATGAATGAGGAGGGCAAATTTTGGGGTGTTACAGCTGCCCCTATTCAATCAACTGGAGACCTGGAAAGAAGATGGCAGCGGCTTTCGTACTTTCGAGGTATCAAGGGATTGAATACAATAAAAGCCCAAAAATTTGCACTGAAGTGAAGTGAAGTAACAATGCCTGTCAGAATCGGCAAAGAGGTGGTCTTGAAAGAAGGATCCGTCTGGTACGGTGAGAGTCAGTCTGAATATCGAAAAAGAATGTTAACCTGGATACCAAAATAAATGGTAACACAGAAATAACCATGGCCTGAATGCCGCTCATCAGTCTGAATACTGGAAATGACTTCGATCTGAACATCGGAAGATATGAGATTATTAATATCGGTCTGAACACCGAGAGGCTGGCCTGAATGCCACAAGTTGCGTCGACCTGAATGTCGGAAACTTCTTCGATCTGAACATCGGAAAACTGGCCTGAACGCCACTTCGGTCTGGATACCGGAACACTGGCCTGAATGCCACTTCGATCTGAATATCGGAACACTGGCCTGAATGCCACAAGTTGCGTCGACCTGAACGTCGGAAACTTCTTCGATCTGAACATCGGAAAGCTGACCTGAATGCCACTTCGGTCTGGATACCGGAAAACTGGCCTGAACGCCACTTCGGTCTGGATACCGGAACACTGGCCTGAATGCCACTTCGATCTGAATATCGGAACACTGGCCTGAACGCCACTTCGGTCTGGATACCGGAAAACTGGCCTGAACGCCACTTCGGTCTGGATACCGGAAAACTGGCCTGAACGCCACTTCGGTCTGGATACCGGAAAACTGGCCTGAACGCCACTTTGGTCTGGATACCGGAAAACTGGCCTGAACGCCACTTTGGTCTGGATACCGGAAATTGGCCTGAACGCCACTTCGATCTGAATATCGGAAATTGGCTTGAATGCCACTTCGGTCTGAATACCGGAAAATTGGCCTGAATGCCACTTCGGTCTGAATACCGGAAAATTGGCCTGAATGCCACTTCGGTCTGAATACCGGAAAAACTTCATGCCTGTCAGCACCGGCAGAAATAGGGAAAGATAATAGAGGCGGCGCATGGGCCAATGACACTTGCTAGGGATAACAAAGGTAAGTCATGAACAATCTTCAGTCTGAGTACTGGAAACAACTTCTAGCTTATCACTTGGGATACCGAGAATGTTTTATGCTTACATGCGTATGTTTGAATTTTTCAATGGCGTAATGCTCCATGAAAATGGAAATGCTACGCGATTTGGAAGGATGCAATGCAATATGATTCTACATGCAGGGATGCGAAATGCTGGGTAGAATGCCAAGCTGAGGCAAGGGGATCTGCTGGGGAACTTATCACCATCTTCTGGACCCTGGAAAGGCTGCTAGAGATGCACAGCGCAAAGAATTATGTGGGGAAATGACCCTCCACACGATGTTCTAGTAATGATGAAATGCCGAGATTCAGACTGGGGAGATAACGACACTGAAAACCTGCTGTTGGGGAAAGCGATAGTGGTTCTGGCAACCACGATATTCGAGAGATGACTCAGCAGGGGAAGCAAACACTGATACAGTACCGAGGTTCTGCTTCAAGGAAAGAAACCATGGATCTGGCATTGGGATTATCGATCTGGCCTCGAACTCTAAGGAGCAGCCACTTCTGCTGGGAAGGTACAGTCTGGCACTGTCAACTCCGTTGGGGATATATAGTCTGGCACTGTCAACTCTACTGGGGAGTGTATGTCCTGAAACAAACGCTTGGGGAAGTACAGTGGTGAGAACCTGCTGGGGATTGAAGAATCCAACACTCTGATCAGCTCTGCAGGGATAAGACACCGAATTCGTCTGTTGGCGACCTCATTGGGGAAGATATTCACGATCATCTGCAGGGGATTTTAAGGAAATGCCCCGAGGGTATCTGTTCTGAATAGACGATCCAAAGCACTTAAAATTTACAGCAATTTTAAATGTTTATTAAGCATGTACCTGTAAAGCCTCTATGTGTCATGATGCAATGTTTATCAAAAATTCGGACGTCATTTTTGCAAACAAAATAGTAAAATGAAAATGAAAACAGAGATATGTTGAATAACATGATTTTATTGATTGAATGGCCTCTGAATAGGCATTTACATCAGGAAGCAATCCCTGGAAAGAGGTAATCACACAAAAGATAAAAACAGAAATTAATCTAATGGCAATGTGAAATGGATTTCTATTGGGTTCCAATTCTGCTATGTCTTGCCCGTCTTCAAGATCCTCCAGATGATCAGCCTTCTGAAAAGGTGATTGGACTGTTTCCTACCTTTCGAAAATTTCCAGTCATCGACATGAGATGAGATTCAGAACTAACTCAGAACGCAGTCATTCGTTTAATCCCTAACTTTTGCCTGGATCGCCCTTTTCGGGTTTTCAATCCACCGGGATACCCATTTTTGCCTAAGTTGCCTTTTCAGGTTTTCAACTTACCGGGTGTACGATCTTTTCATTTTTAATCCCTAATTTTTTCCCGAACCTTTTCATTTTCTTGGTTCGTCGGGATGCCCATTTTTGCCTGGACTATTCTTTTTACTGCCCAGCGGGTCTATTTCATGCGAAGTATTTTTTAACTGCGTCTGAGTTCACAGGGGAAGTGAAGCTTTCACCATCCATAGTTGCAAGTATTAAGGCCCTGTAGCACCTCAAATTTGCACCCCCCCCTTTTTTGTACATACATTTTCATGATTAGGTCATTAACATTAACATTGTCCACTGCATAGCATTGCATTGTCCTTTGCCCAAGTGTAAGTCATCAGACAAGATTAGGTCAACTGGTCAGGAGATCTGGTCAAGCAAGCAAGCAAGTGAATTTCCTATTGAAGCAAAGCCCTAGGATTGGTTCATCAAGTTCATATGACCTAGGGATCATTTTGAAGTGGTTTGGCCAAGGATTGGGTGATCAAAGCTCAACAGTCAAGCTGAATTTCATCTGAAACCCTAGAAAGTCAATTGTGGTCAACTGTGCCTGAAATCAAGGATTTGAAAGTGGGAGATGGTTTGAAAGGCCTCATTCATGTCCATACAAGTCTCATTTGACATTTCAAAGATCATCATTGAAGAATTTGAGGTCAGATGGAAAGTTTCCAAAAATAGTAAGTGACTTGTAATTTCAAACTGCCAAAAATGGGAAGGTCTTCTCCTCAAATTTACATCATCATAAAAGCTTCAAATGAAATTTTGTCCAACATGAAAGTTGAAGATCTTGCTCTCACCTTTCCAAAAAGTCCAATAACATCCATTTCTCATGTGTGGTTGACAAGTTATGATCAAATCATTGTCCATGGATTTTGAACTTCAAACTTGGATAACTTTCACACCAATTGGCCAAATCATGTGGGGTTTTTTGCTACAATCTCCTTTTAACATGCTCTATCATAATCATTCATTACATTTCATCAAAAATCATCACAAAAATATTGCATTTTCCATGTGATTTGAATTTGAAATTTGGAGGGAAAAGTTCATTTTCATAATTAAGCATTTTTCACACTTCCATTCACTTGCATTTGGTTAAAAATGATATTTGGAGTGTGTTTGGCTCATAACTCGTGCACTGTAGCAACAGGTTTCATGCATAGGGTGTCTTGACCAAAATTTGCATAACATTGCAATTTCATTAATCCTTGCATTTTTGGCTAAGTGAGATTAGGAAGTTGATTAACAGATGGTATATAAGGCTAATGCTAACAGAATTTCTGATTAACACATCATTTGCACCAGATCTAGATCCAATTCCAAAAATTGCACAAACTTTTTCTCTCCATTTTTCTGCAAAATGTTTCATAGAACTTGCATTGTTCTTCGAGGATCCATCATTCACAAGCACTTTGGAGTGGAATTGAAGCAAGGAATCACCATTTTCAAGCCAAATCGAGGACTGTAGCAAGAAGCTTCATCAATGGCAGCTGAAGATTTGAGCTAGATCGTGCAAGCTGAACTCCCAATTCTTCATCCATTCCATCATATATGAGCTAAGGATCATTTGTTTTTGCCTTTGAAGACTTGAAAGCTGCGATTTCACATCTGCATCTTCATAGAGGTCAGATCTCGAATCCTATAATTCTTGAAATATTGATGTGCTTTCTATAGATCTTGCCATGCTGAGTGTACTGCGCTTTAAATCGTTGATTTTCATTAAGAATTGAATGAGTTCTTGTGATTTTAAGTTTGATAGCCAAAGCTTCTTCTGCCCAATCCAAGCATGTTAGCACGAATTAGGTTTAATCAACGTTGGATTAGTGATGTGCATGAGAAGAGGAATCCATTGATATATCATTTGTGAATTTCTGTGACAAACTGTTCTTGATGATGAATGCGTATGAAGATGTGATGAACACTTAGGGTTTCGCTGCCCAGATTTTTCTAGATCCTTGCTGAACGTGTATGTGCATGCATTTTTGTGTTTTTCGCCCATGTGTTGGTCCACTTGTCGCCACCGGATTGAGCCTGCGTTTTACCTTGGCCAGAGTTCATTTTATTTACAATGTTGCCATTATTTCATTTAAATCATTTAATCCATTTCCATTTCAATTTTAATTTCATTTTCATCTTCAATCTTACAAAAATCATAAGTCATTCAATATTTGTCCAAATAATGTGAGGTTTTTTCCATGATGTTCCTCATGATCTCTAGAATTTTATGATGAATTTTCCAGAATTTGTGCACGTGTGGATTTTTATTTTGGCTAGGGAATGTTCATACATGTGTTATCTTGCTATGCCTTGCCATTTTGCTTGTGAAATGATGATGCTTAATCCAACACTCTTCAAATTTTTTGTGCTTAAACTAGACATGTTCATGGTCATTTTGGTATGGAGTTTGTGATTTTTGCATTTCTGGTTGATGAGATATGATTTTTTAAATAGAGGTGTCACAATGTGTGTCACACCATTGCTTGCTCGACTTCCTGATTTTATTTGCCATGCTATTTCAATTCCAATTGATGAGATTTTTTGCATGTTGATACTTCTGGATGTTAGGTTTGAGTATGAATTTTTGTGGATTTTTTGAGTGTATTTCCAATTTTTTTGAGAATTTCTCTTCTGTTTGGCCAATTGTGGACATTTTGTGAGTCATGATCTTATATGATTTGTGAAATTCTTGATGTTTATTGGATGAGCTTGAAATTTTGCATGTGTGTTCTAGACACATTGAAGTTTGTCATGGATTTGATTTGGTTCATTTATCTTATGCCAATTCTGTTTTATGCTTGCTTGAAGTTGATGCATGATTTGGTGCCTTGTATGAGTTTGTTTGAACATGCTTTGACTTATGGATTTTAATTGACTTGCTTCCCTTGGTTCAAATGACTTGAAATTTGGTGTGATGATCCTTTAATGAATTCTGTTTAGCCATGCATTTTTTGGGGATTTGTTGAAATATTTTTGAGTTGATTTGAATTGAATCATTCTGTTTGCTTCTATGAGCTTCAAATTGCATGCTTTGCACTCTTTGCCTCATGAAATAAAATTGGTTGATGATATGAATGTGAGACCACTTGGATTTGTTTCTTATTTGATTGATATTGATTTTGGATAAGTTTCATGTTCTGTTTTGGTTTATTGCTCCCATTTTTACCCTAGGCCTTGTCCTAGTGGTTAGTGCTTAATGTTTGAGCTTTGTTTCAGGTCAAAGAGCACAATTGCTTATACTTGATGATGTGCACTCAATTGGAGTTGGTCCATTGCTTGTTTAAGACTAACCTTGAGTTTGTTTTGTAGGTTTTGAGACTTGTACTTAGGCCTTGTGGTTTGCACCTTTGTGCATTGCTTTGCTTGATTGTTGTTTGACTGTGTACAGTTAACTGTTGACTATTGTCTGTTTGACTTTTGTTTGAGCTGAGTACTAATTATGTTAGATTGTTTTCAGGTACCTTAGTTGCTATAGTTCCCTTGTGAACTTGCTTTTTCTTTGCTTGATAGCTTGAGCATTGAGGTATAATGACTCTAACTCCATGTAGTCTGGAAGACCTGGCCTGTTACTTGGCCAGGCACCTGTCTGAAGTCCTCCTTAAGAGGCAATGCTTGTGCTTGTTTATCTTTGTCCCCAAGCAGGAAAAGACCTTTGATAAGGCAATTGGAAGATACAAGAGATGTGCAATCCATCTCCTGCTATTCAGTTGAGTCATCCCTTTGCTCACACCACTGTGTTGATGCATTGTGGATAGTAACCCAAGATCCTTGTACAGTTGTACAGTTGAGTCAGTGTCATAAGTGTAGAAGGGTTCCCACTTTCTGAACCCACACTTCATTTGTCTGAAGCTCTCCCAGGCCAGGGATAAGAGCTATGAGGCACACCCCTCACCCACCTTTCATCTGCTTCACCCTAACTCTCAATGTTAGGGTTAAGAGCTAACATCACCCTGATACAGTTGGCTTGCTTTTGCAGCCTAACCCTTGTTTGAGCCCCACTTTGTGTGCATATAGTGTGTGCTATTTGTGATTGTTTGCTTTTGCCTGTGCTTAGGATAGCTTGCTCCTTGTGCAAGTTAGATAGCAACCTTAGCTTAGGGATGATTTGCATGATAACATCTAGGCTCGAGTCGTGGTCTCCCTAGTTGTGTCTCCCTTTGTTATCTGGTTAGGCTAGTCCTGTGTCCCTGCGTAGGGGAACTACGTCGCCCTGATCCTCATACCAGATGAGGTACGTAGGCAGGAGATGAGCTGATCTTTCCGGGCGCCTTTTTTTGTTTTGTCTTGTGTGTGTTAGGAGATGGATGTAAGCCCAGCGATTGGCATTCTGTATCCTCTTGTTGTGTGCTTGGAGTCCGATGTAAGTCCAGCGATTGGCATTTGGTTTCCAGTGTGCGTGTGTTTGGTTCGGAGTCTGATGTAAGTCCAGCGATTGGCATTCGGTTTCCATGTTTGCCTGTTTTGTGTAGGAGTTTGACGTAAGGCCAGGGATTGGCAGTCGATTTCCCGTGTTGTTTTGTCTTGCGTGCGTGAGCCGAACTACGGATGCTCTGATTCTTCTTCGTCCAAGAAGATACGTATGCATAGGATGCGACATCCTAGCGAGCATGTTTTCCCCTAGTCCGAACTACGTCGACTCTGATGTCTATGCCTGATAGACTACGTAGGCCCAGGATGCGATATCCTGCCGAGTCAGTTTCTTTTGTTTTCCTATGTCTCTTTCAGCCAGTGTGTGTTTGATGTTTGAGTAGTTTAGCAACCATTTTCCTTCCTTTTGTGCGTGGATCCCGTCGAGTACGACGGATGCGTAGGGGTGCTAATACCTTCCCTTCGCATAACCGACTCCCGATCCCATTCTCTTTGGTCGCGAGACCATGTCTTTCCCAGGTTTACTTCGAGCGTTTCCTTTCCTTCTTTTGGGATAAATAACGCACGGTGGCGGCTCTGTTTGTTTTTGTTTTAGCCCGCCGGTGGTTTTTCGCGTAATGCGACAGTTGGCGACTCTGCTGGGGAAGAGCGAAATGAAGTTGACCTCTTGCTGGTCCATCTTCCCTAAGCGAGTCTCTCCTAGCGCTCTCTAGGTTAGGGTTTTGGTTGCTGTTTGCTGTTATTTATTGCATTTATGATTATTATGTTGTATATATATGCATATCTGTCTGCATGCATCATACTGTCATTGAGCTGTCTTCTGTACAGGTGGTTCCTCTGTTTGGGGTGGGTGTTCTGAGTGGGGCTAAAACCCAGGCCCGAGTATACACCTAGGATTAGTGTGGTCTCGCGTTTCCTCACTTGCTGTATCAGCATGTTGTTGCGACGTGTCACCACAGCCGGACGAGGTTCATTTAAGAGAGTCCTTCCGTTTGGAGTTATTCCACTCAGGTTGGATGATCTCATCTGAGCTGTTGACTTCGGTGACCGTTCTTTCCCGGATCTTTGGTTTAGATGATCTTAAGAGAGCTACAACGGCACACCCGAAAGGGCAAACCCGTTGAGTATCTTTGCCCGATTGTCGAGACCATTGTCCGCCTTAGGATGACCTTGTTAGAATTCACCTGTGAGGGGAGGGTTTGATTCTTGCAAGTACAGTTTCTGCCAGTGATGCTGTGTTGGTGATCTCAAGTCGGATTTATGGATCGTTATTCTTGAGACGCCGGAGGTTTGACCCTGGTATTGATCAGAGGGTTCCGTTTATTTCGGATCCCTGGGCTGAATTGGAGGGTACTTGCTCAGATGGTGACTTTGGTTCAGATGAACTTATGGGTACTTACTTCTGATACGCCGGAATTCTGTCCGTAATATCTATCAGCGGGTTCCGTTTATTTCGGATCCCCGGGTTGAATTTGAGAGTACTCGTTCAGAGGATCTGGTTGTCGTCCGTTCAGTGGATGTTCCTGTGATGATAGTGATATAATCTTCGATTCCGTTTATTTCGGAACTCCCCAAGTTGGATTTATGGTGACTTAGTCCCTCAGATGACTGTGACTGGTTCAGAGATTTAATGGTTCTTCAAATGACTTGGTGGCACAGTGGCCTGCATTCATGCATTTGCATCATTATCATTTCGCATTCATCTGCATTCAACTCATGTCTACCCGTACTTGGGGTCCATCTTTGATTAAGATTCTGGTTGAGAGACAGCCAGATGTCAGGATGTTGTTGATGAAAAATTATTTGTCTCAGTGACGCTAGAATCAAAGGACAAAATATTCCTAGTACGAATAGACATTGCATGTGTGAGTCATACTAACCCATTTGCTGTTTTGTAGGTGTTGACCGGTGCGTATAGCTCGTCTGTTCAGACATTCTGCTAGGATCAACAAACCAAGCTGATGGATCCACCCAACGCCGACATTCTTGAGCTGAAAGAGATGATGAGGGAGTTGTTCAGTGTTGTGCAAGGGCTTGCCTTGGGGCAGAAAGCCATGGCTGAGAGATTGGAAATGATTGAAGGCTGGATGATCAAGGAGAAAGTTCAGGGAAAGGTTCTGTCAGCCGAAGCAAATAACCCCTCTGGTACTGTGGCAAAGAAACCATCTGGCAGTGGTCCACTCAAAAAGGAGGTTGAATCAGGAGGTGTGGAGACAAAGAAAGAACGTGGTAAAGATCGTTATCACCCTTATGCGGCCGCTGTAACTATTCCTGTTGGTAATCCACCTGTACCACAGCAACAACCACCACCTCAACAGAGAGCACTGAAAGCTAAGAGCCTAGTGAAGAAAGGGAAGGTTGATCGTCAGTTTGATGAGCCACCTGTGACTTATACTCTTCTGTTCAAAAGGTTGAGGGATCTGGGGTTAGTCCGGCCAAGGATATTGATTCCCGTGGAACGGCAGCGGAGGCCTCCAAACTATGATGAGAATGCTAAATGTGATTTCCATTCCGGGGCACTCGGACACAGCATTGAGGGTTGTAGGGCTTTCAAACATGCTCTGATTGCTGAGAAAGAAAAGAAGCTGTCCATTTCTTCTTATAAACAGGCCATGGAAGTGGTGAAGAACGGAGAAGCCCTAGGCTGGGGGAAGATCATTGATATTGTGATGAAAGCGGATATGTTTGGGGTCGGCTATCAGCCAGATCAAGAGCCGTCTAGACAAAACAGAGGACGTCGTCCACCGTACACCTTCGTTAGTGCAGGAATGCTGGATCCTAGTCATGCCTGTTCAGTGGGTGAAGAGATCGAAAGTGACCGCGAGCTCGAGTTGTGGATAAAATCGTGCGTACTGGGGAACTGGAAGGCCTCAAAGATCACCACTGTCACTCATCCAAAAGAGTAGTATTTCTATTTTTCAATTTTGTTTGCATGAAAGCCATACGTTTTGCCCGAAACGTAATGGTCCATTGTAAGGGCCATCTCATGTGTTTCATTTTGCAACATTTTGCATCATGAATAAATGGATGTTTTTGTGATTAAAAGCGGTGTTCCTTGTTTTTCATTTATTTTTGCAGTTTAAAAAATAAAAATGGCAATGTTTATTTTCATTTTTTCTTTCCTTTTGATTCGTCTTGTTCCGACCTCAAAAGTAACTATTCTCCTGATCTCATTGATAACAATTCGGTTACACCTCTGTATGACTTCGACAATCCGATCTATCATGCCGAAGAATAAGGCGAAGAAGATTGTGATCTGCTGGAATTAGCCAGGCTGTTGAAACAAGAGGAGAAGGTGATTTAACCGCACGAGGAGCGATTCAAGATTGTTATTCTAGGCACCGCCGAGGTCAGAAAGGAAGCGAAAGTTGGGGCCGCTTCTGAGGCGAGTCGAGAGCAGGATGGTAGCCCTGTTGAAAGAGCATGTGGATACCTTCGCCTGGTCGTGTCAGGATATGCCAGGGTCGGATACCGATGTCGTTGTGCACAAGCTACCATTAGGAGAGGACTGTCCTCCAGAGAAGCGGAAGCTGGTGCCGAAAAAAGATGATGAGATGAGAATGTGTGTGGGCTACTGAGATACGAATAGAGCCGATCTGAAAGATGATCACATTGATGTGTGGTTGATAATACTGCTCAGTTCTCGGTGTTTACCTTCATGGATGGCTTTTTTGGCCAAAATCAAATGGAGTTTGTTGCCAGATGATATGAAGTAAACAACGTCCGTCACACCAAGGAGCATCTTCTTGTTATAAGGTGTTGCCATTCAGCCTCGAAAGGCCGGTGCCATGTATCGAAGGTCAAGGGTGACTTTGTTTCATGATATGATTCATCGTGGAATCAAATACTATGTTGATGACATGATGGCAAAGTCCCTAGCAGAAGAGGGGCATCTGGTGGATCTGAGGACAAGTGGTCTGACCGGGTTGAGATAACTCAGACTGAGGTTGAGTTCGAATCAGTGCACTTGTGGAATGTTGTCCGGTAAGTTGCCGAGGCTTATTGGGAACGAAAGAGGAATCGAGGTCGATCCTGCTAAAAAAAATGATGAAAAAACAGAGAAAAAAAAGAAAGAAAGAAAAGAAAAGAAAAAAAAGCAATGCAAGAAATGCCTTAACCGAAAAAAGAGCAAACGGTCAGGTGGATAATGATTGCCAAGGGGCATTGAAAAATAAAAAGAATAAGTTGCAGGAACCTCTGATTCTGTTAATCTGGTACTTGACAGCCCTCGAGGGGTCTATGAGGTGCGTATTGTGTCAGCATGACGAGTCTGGTCGAAAAGAGTATGCAATTTACCTTAGAAAAAAGTTTATCGACTGTGAAACAATACATTCACTGCTCGAGAAAACTTGCTGTACTTTGGCATAGGCTGCTCGCCGACTGAGACAGTATATGCTGGTTCATACCACTTTGTGGATTATGTGCTTAAGGAGCTAGCATTGACCGGACGGGTTGCGAGATGGAAAATAATTCTGACTGATTCGTGATATACAGTAACCCATTGAGGATAATCAACCGAGGAAGTTTGAGTTCCCTGATGAGGACATCTCGAGGTCTTCAAATCGAAAGATTGTGAGGAACCGATCCCGGAGGAGGGGCCTGACCCTGAATCCGAACGGATTCTGATGTCTGATGGGGAGGTTAATATGAATGAGTTAGTGTCGTGTTGGTTACGCTAAAGAGATCCCACAATCCTTTTGTTGCCCAGTTAGCATTCAAATGCACCAACAAGGGTGGCTGAGTACAAAGCTTGTATCCTGGGTATCGATCTTCGGTGCGTACGTATACTGGGGCAACGCCGCGCTCGCTCGTGTATGGGATAGAAGTGGTATTACCTACTGAAGTCTAGATCCTATTGTGGAGAGTCCTGATGGATGAAAGATTGGAAAAGACTGAGTGGATAAGGACTCGGTATGACGCGTTGAGCCTGACTGAGGAAAAGGGCTGACAGTTACTTGTCAAGGAGCAGTTGTACCCAGTGGTTGAGGTGTGTGTTATTGACCGAAATGGGCGACCTCGTGCATCCCACGTGGGAGAACTGGTATTGAAAAGGATCCTTCCTCCTCAACGATCGTAAGGGAAAGTGGACACCCAATCATGAATCCCCAGCATGGTCAAGAAGGTTTTCTCCGACAGAGCCTTGTTGTTGACGACCATGAGTGGCGAGGATTTTCCATCCCCTACAGATGCGGACGTAGTTAAAAGATACTTCGTAAAATTGACCCGCTGGACAAAAAGAATAAAAGAGTCCAGGCAAAAAAAGGGCATCCAGGCGAACCAAGAAAAAAGAGAAAAGGTTTGGGCAAAAGTTAGGGATAAGAAAAGAAAAGAACTGTACACCCGACAAGTCGAAAACCCCACAAGGGCGACTTGGGCAAAAAAGGGTATCCCGGTGGACTGAAAACCCGGAGGGGCGATCCAGGCAAAAGAGGGATTGAAACGAACAACTGCGTCCAGCATGATCTTTTGTGCTTGAGATATGACTTGGATAATCTCCGACAGAGATCGATCGGAAGCGTCTTATTCAGAAAACAGAAAGTGCGGAAAAGTCTTGAGGACATATGGGGTGTAACTGGGTTGGAACCCGATGAGATCATGGTTTCACGTTGCCATTAGGATAGGTTTTTTCCTTTTGTGCGCAATCACCTCTTTTCAGGGTTTGCTTCCTGTGTGTTGCTCGGTTCTGAGCCACCTTTTTGTTTCAGTCAATAAAATGCATGTTCAGTCAAATAAATTTTGTTTTTGTTTTCATTACTGCTTTGATCGCAAAAACATCCGTTTGTTTTGATAAGAATATTTGCATTTTGAAACATGGAGATCCCTTCCGATGCATGCTTATAAGATTGAAATCTGGAAATCTTATTCGGAAGCTTGAGTGACCTACGTGTTGAAATGTTGGCACGCTTGGGGCACGCTTTTATCTAATGATCTCTTTTGCTGGTGTTGTTAGGTATGTTCATTCACTCGCAGGTTGTGGTGTGAAATATTTTGACAAAAGATCCCCACAGAGTCCAACCAGGGGCAAGGGATAGACGAACAGTGAAAGGACGGTGAAGGATTACGACGACGATCCTGGAGGGTTAATCAAGAAGACTCTTCAAAGTCCGAGGGCTGAAAGATTTGTATGAATCCCATGGAGTAAAGAGTAGTCCAGAATGCAAGGTGATGAATCAGAAAAGTCCAGACGAGTCTGGGAGTTCTCAAAAGTGGAAAGTCGACACTGTGGTTGGATGATGAATGCTAGTGTTCGACGAATCGACGGGTGTTCCGTGTCCAAAGGGTCGTATCTCCCCAGTGGGTCTGAAAGTATTATTTCCCTAGCCGATTCGAGATCGGTGTCTCCTCAGTGAGCTTGAAGGTTGCCATGTCCCCTAGTGGGAGTATCAGTGGGTGGTTTGTTTCTCAGGGTTGAGGATGTATCCCCAGCGTGGTTGTGAACGCTTGTCCCCTGCAAACTTGTGGATGTCTATCCCCAGTAAGGCCTAATGTATTACCTCCTCAGCATAGTGGTGTAGGCCTTTCCCCACAGAGTTATGCATTTCCCCATCAGGGTGTGGAGTGTTTTCCCCTAGTGGATCTCCATAGCAAAGGGTTTGTGTTGATGGTTTTCCCCTAGCAGGGTCCCCGAGCGGATCGAGTCCGGTAAAATCATCCCCAGTAGAGATAAGCATTGGTTGCCTCCCCTAGCAGGGTAATCGCCAAGCAGTTCGGGTTCGATGGAGTTCATCCCCAGCAAGGTTTGTCTTTCCCCAGTAGGGTGGAAATGGACGTGGTATTGAAATCTTCAGCATAGTTCCTGGAGCTCCCCAGTGCTGTCTCTGGAGGAGATGTGTTTTATGCATTCATCATTTAGATAAGCATAGCATATTGCATCATTAGTGCGTAGCATTTCCATGATCATGGGGCATGGCGCTAAAAAAAAAAAAACTCATGCATCAGCATTGCAAACATATCCATTAGCCCTAAGCCGTGGTGACCAAGAATGGGTTGTTGGAAAGAGTTTACCCTCGCGCCTTTGGATCGATTTCAGAATTGGGTCCCCAGCAGGGTAGAAAGATGTTTTCCCAACAAGTGACTCCGCAAGTTAGCGGGTATCCCCAGCAGTGCTACTCCCCAGAATTGGTAGCATCTTGCCAGCTTGGATTTATTCCCCTAGCAGATGTGGGTGTGTCTGATCTCTCCATATAGAGTCGACCCCTTAAGCAGAAAGTGTCTGTCATTTCCTTCTGCGCTCCCCACTGAGTTATATCCTCGTGAATGACGGTTGTTTCCGTTCCCTCCCCACACATAATGGGGTGGGTTTTTCCTATTGAGTCTTTCCTCATTAGGATGAGTCTTGATTCAGTCTGCCTTTTTGGATCGATCCTAAATTGGCTTCCTATTGGCTGTCTCTTGTGCTTCCCTGTGGTATAAATGAATAGTTGCTCACCAACCGGCACTCATTCATCTTATCCTCAGCGTAATTTTTTGGCTTCTACCTACTAACTGGTAGTTGTAAGTCCTATCTTTGTGGTCTTCTACCTACTAACCAGTAGATGTGAATCCTCTGTTCTCTCCTTTGTGGAGTTAACCCTTGTGCTCATCCTCCCTGTCGTGACCCTGATCCCTAGTGAGCTACCTCTCCGTTGGTTTCGCTAAACGTCAAGTTTTTCCCAATCGTCCGTTGACGTTTGGTTGAGTCTTGTTCTCTCTCCCCAGTAGAGTTACCTCTCCGTTGGTTTCGGTAAACGTTGAGTTTTTCCCGATCATCCGTTGATGATTTGGTTGTGTTCATTATCCCCAATAGGGGTTACCTCTCCGTTGGTTTTGGTAAACGTTGAGTTTTTCCTATGCGTTCGATGACGTATAGTTGCTTGTTCCCCACAGATCATTCATTAATGGCTGTTGATTCCCCTCAGAGTTACCTCTCCGTTGGTTTCGATAAACGTCGAGTTTTTCCCGATCGTCTGTTGACGGTTGTTGGTGATATATTTCCCCATGCAGAGTTACCTCTCCGTTGGTCTCGGTAAACATTGAGTTTTTCTCATTCGTCCGTTGACGTCTGATTGTGTATCCTATTCCCTAGTCATTTGTTAATGTCTGGTTGCTTCCCAGCTAGAATACCCAGTAGAGTCGTCGGTGGACGTCCTATTCGGTTTCTGTTTGTTGTATCCCTTCCTTAGTGAAGTTTTCTCCTTCTCCGTTGGTGTCGATAAACGTCGAGCTTCTCCCGTTCGTCCGTTGACGTCTGGTCGAGTTTTCTCCTTCTCCGTTGGTGTCGATAAACGTCGAGCTTCTCCCGTTCGTTCGTTGACGTCTGGTCGAGTTTTCTCCTTCTCCGTTGGTGTCGATAAACGTCGAGCTTCTCCCGTTCGTCCGTTGACGTCTGGTCGAGTTTTCTCCTTCTCCGTTGGTGTCGATAAACGTCGAGCTTCTCCCGTTCGTCCGTTGACGTCTGGTCGAGTTTTCTCCTTCTCCGTTGGTGTCGATAAACGTCGAGCTTCTCCCGTTCGTCCGTTGACGTCTGGTCGAGTTTTCTCCTTCTCCGTTGGTGTCGATAAACGTCGAGCTTCTCCCGTTCGTCCGTTGACCTCTGGTCGAGTTTTCTCCTTCTCCGTTGGTGTCGATAAACGTCGAGTTTCTCCCGTTCGTCCGTTGACGTCTGGTCGAGTTTTCTCCTTCTCCGTTGGTGTCGATAAACGTCGAGCTTCTCCCGTTCGTCCGTTGACGTCTGGTCGAGTTTTCTCCTTCTCCGTTGGTGTCGATAAACGTCGAGCTTCTCCCGTTCGTCCGTTGACCTCTGGTCGAGTTTTCTCCTTCTCCGTTGGTGTCGATAAACGTCGAGTTTCTCCCGTTCGTCCGTTGACGTCTGGTCGAGTTTTCTCCTTCTCCGTTGGTGTCGATAAACGTCGAGCTTCTCCCGTTCGTCCGTTGACGTCTGGTCGAGTTTTCTCCTTCTCCGTTGGTGTCGATAAACGTCGAGCTTCTCCCTTTCGTCCGTTGACGTCTGGTCGAGTTTTCTCCTTCTCCGTTGGTGTCGATAAACGTCGAGCTTCTCCCTTTCGTCCGTTGACGTCTGGTCGAGTTTTCTCCTTCTCCGTTGGTGTCGATAAACGTCGAGCTTCTCCCGTTTGTACGTTGACGTCTGGTCGAGTCTTCCCAGTCATCCGTTGATGTCTGTTACCTCTCCGTTGGTCTTGGTAAACGTCGAGTTTTTCCTGGTCGTCCCCAGTTGAGTTACCTCTCCGTTGGTTTCGGTAAACATCGAATTTTTCCCACTATGTCCGCTGACATGTGGTTGTATCTCTTCCAGTCATCCGTTGATGTCTGTTACCTCTCCGTTGGTTTCGATAAACGTCGAGTTTTTCCTAGTTGTCCGTTGGTTGGCATCTAGTTGTGATTTCTATTCCCATTCATCGTCTTGTGATGTCTGGATGTGGTTGTACCTTTGAGAGAAAAATCAAAATACCCAGTAATAAATATCAGATCCCAGTGGACGTTTCCGTTGGTGGGTCCCTGCATTGTGCAAATTTCTACGGTTCTTGGTATTCAATCCCTGTTTACCCTGAAAGTCTGACAACCGTTGCTCTCATCCGTTCGGGTTCCCAGTTGATTGAATAGGGGCAGCTGTAGAACCTCAAATTTGCACCCCCCCCTTTTTGTACATACATTTTCATGATTAGGTCATTAACATTAACATTGTCCACTGCATAGCATTGCATTGTCCTTTGCCCAAGTGCAACTCATCAGACAAGATTAGGTCAACTGGTCAGGAGATCTGGTAAAGCAAGCAAGCAAGTGCATTTCCTATTGAAGCAAAGCCCTAGGATTGGTTCATCAAGTTCATATGACCTAGGGATCATTTTGAAGTGGTTTGGCCAAGGATTGGATGATCAAAGCTCAACAGTCAAGCTGAATTTCATCTGAAACCCTAGAAAGTCAACTGTGGTCAACTGTGCCTGAAATCAAGGATTTGATAGTGGGAGATGGTTTGAAAGGCCTCATTCATGTCCATACAAGTCTCATTTGACATTTCAAAGATCATCATTGAAGAATTTGAGGTCAGATGGAAAGTTTCCAAAAATAGTAAGTGACTTGTAATTTCAAACTGCCAAATATCGAAAGGTCTTCTCCTCAAATTTACATCATCATACAAGCTTCAAATGAAATTTTGTCCAAAATGAAAGTTGAAGATCTTGCTCTCACCTTTCCAAAAAGTCCAAGAACATCCATTTCTCATGTGTGGTTGACAAGTTATGATCAAATCATTGTCCATGGATTTTGAACTTCAAACTTGGATAACTTTCACACCAATTGGCCAAATCATGTGGGGTTTTTTGCTACAATCTCCTTTTAACATGCTCTATCATAATCATTCATTACATTTCATCAAAAATCATCACAAAAATATTGCATTTTCCATGTGATTTGAATTTGAAATTTGGAGGGAAAAGTTCATTTTCATATTTAAGCATTTTTCACACTTCCATTCACTTGCATTTGGTTAAAAATGATATTTGGAGTGTGTTTGGCTCATAACTCGTGCACTGTAGCAACAGGTTTCATGCATAGGGTGTCTTGACCAAAATTTGCATAACATTGCAATTTCATTAATCCTTGCATTTTTGGCTAAGTGAGATTAGGAAGTTGATTAACAGATGGTATATAAGGCTAATGCTAACAGAATTTCTGATTAACACATCATTTGCACCAGATCTAGATCCAATTCCAAAAATTGCACAAACTTTTTCTCTCCATTTTTCTGCAAAATTTTTCATAGAACTTGCATTGTTCTTCGAGGATCCATCATTCACAAGCACTTTGGAGTGGAATTGAAGCAAGGAATCACCATTTTCAAGCCAAATCGAGGACTGTAGCAAGAAGCTTCATCAATGGCAGCTGAAGATTTGAGCTAGATCGTGCAAGCTGAACTCCCAATTCTTCATCCATTCCATCATATATGAGCTAAGGATCATTTGTTTTTGCCTTTGAAGACTTGAAAGCTGCGATTTCACATCTGCATCTTCATAGAGGTCAGATCTCGAATCCTATAATTCTTGAAATATTGATGTGCTTTCTATAGATCTTGCCATGCTGAGTGTACTGCGCTTTGAATCGTTGATTTTCATTAAGAATTGAATGAGTTCTTGTGATTTTAAGTTTGATAGCCAAAACTTCTTCTGCCCGATCCAAGCATGTTAGCACGAATTAGGTTTAATCAACGTTGGATTAGTGATGTGCATGAGAAGAGGAATCCATTGATATATCATTTGTGAATTTCTGTGACAAACTGTTCTTGATGATGAATGTGTATGAAGATGTGATGAACACTTAGGGTTTCGCTGCCCAGATTTTTCTAGATCCTTGCTGAACGTGTATGTGCATGCATTTTTGTGTTTTTCGGCCATGTGTTGGTCCACTTGTCGCCACCGGATTGGGCCTGCGTTTCACTTAAGTGAAACGCATCGTTTTACCTTGGCCAGAGTTCATTTTATTTACAATGTTGCCATTATTTCATTTAAATCATTTAATCCATTTCCATTTCAATTTTAATTTCATTTTCATCTTCAATCTTACAAAAATCATAAGTCATTCAATATTTGTCCAAATAATGTGAGGTTTTTTCCACGATGATCCTCATGATCTCTAGAATTTTATGGTGATTTTTTCAGAATTTGTGCACGTGTGGATTTTTATTTTGGCTAGGGAATGTTCATACATGTCTTATCTTGCTATGCCTTGCCATTTTGCTTGTGAAATGATGATGCTTAATCCAACACTCTTGAAATTTTTTGTGCTTAAACTAGACATGTTCATGGTCATTTTGGTATGGAGTTTGTGATTTTTGCATTTCTGGTTGATGAGATATGATTTTTTGAATAGAGGTGTGACAATGTGTGTCTCACCATTGCTTGCTCGACTTCCTGATTTTATTTTCCATGCTATTTCAATTCCAATTGCTGAGATTTTTGCATGTTGATACATCTGGATGTTAGGTTTGAGTATGAATTTTTGTGGATTTTTTGAGTGTATTTCCAATTTGTTTGAGAATTTCTCTTCTGTTTGGCCAATTGTGGACTTTTTGTGAGTCATGATCTTATATGATTTGTGAAATTCTTGATGTTTATTGGATGAGCTTGAAATTTTGCATGTGTGTTCTAGACACATTGAAGTTTGTCATGGATTTGATTTGGTTCATTTATCTTATGCCAATTCTGTTTTATGCTTGCTTGAAGTTGATGCATGATTTGGTGCCTTGTATGAGTTTGTTTGAACATGCTTTGACTTATGGATTTTAATTGACTTGCTTCCCTTGGTTCAAATGACTTGAAATTTGGTGTGATGATCCTTTAATGAATTCTGTTTAGCCATGCATTTTTTGGGGATTTGTTGAAATATTTTTGAGTTGATTTGAATTGAATTATTCTGTTTGCTTCTATGAGCTTCAAATTGCATGCTTTGCACTCTTTGCCTCATGAAATAAAATTGGTTGATGATATGAATGTGAGACCACTTGGATTTGTTTCTTATTTGATTGATCTTGATTTTGGATAAGTTTCATGTTCTGTTTTGGTTTATTGCTCCCATTTTTACCCTAGGCCTTGTCCTAGTGGTTAGTGCTTAATGTTTGAGCTTTGTTTCAGGTCAAAGAGCACAATTGCTTATACTTGATGATGTGCACTCAATTGGATTTGGTCCATTGCTTGTTTAAGACTAACCTTGAGTTTGTTTTGTAGGTTTTGAGACTTGTACTTAGGCCTTGTGGTTTGCACCTTTGTGCATTGCTTTGCTTGATTGTTGTTTGACTGTGTACAGTTAACTGTTGACTATTGTCTGTTTGACTTTTGTTTGAGCTGAGTACTAATTATGTTAGATTGTTTTCAGGTACCTTAGTTGCTATAGTTCCCTTGTGAACTTGCTTTTGCTTTGCTTGATAGCTTGAGCATTGAGGTATAATGACTCTAACTCCATGTAGTCTGGAAGACCTGGCCTGTTACTTGGCCAGGCACCTATCTGAAGTCCTCCTTAAGAGGCAATGCTTGTGCTTGTTTATCTTTGTCCCCAAGCAGGAAAAGCCCTTTGATAAGGCAATAGGCAGATACAAGAGATGTGCAATCCATCTCCTGCTATTCAGTTGAGTCATCCCTTTGCTCACACCACTGTGTTGATGCATTGTGGATAGTAACCCAAGATCCTTGTACAGTTGTACAGTTGAGTCAGTGTCATAAGTGTAGAAGGGTTCCCACTTTCTAAACCCACACTTCATTTGTCTGAATCTCTCCCAGGCCAGGGATAAGAGCTGTGAGGCACACCCCTCACCCACCTTTTATCTGCTTCACCCTAACTCTCAATGTTAGGGTTAAGAGCTAACATCACCCTGATACAGTTGGCTTGCTTTTGCAGCCTAACCCTTGTTTGAGCCCCACTTTGTGTGCATATAGTGTGTGCTATTTGTGATTGTTTGCTTTTGCCTGTGCTTAGGATAGCTTGCTCCTTGTGCAAGTTAGATAGCAACCTTAGCTTAGGGATGATTTGCATGATAACATCTAGGCTCGAGTCGTGGTCTCCCTAGTTGTGTCGCCCTGATCCTCATACCAGATGAGGTACGTAGGCAGGAGCTGAGCTGATCTTTCCGGGCGCCTTTTTTTGTTTTGTCTTGTGTGTGTTAGGAGATGGATGTAAGCCCAGCGATTGGCATTCCGTATCCTCTTGTTGTGTGCTTGGAGTCCGATGTAAGTCCAGCGATTGGCATTTGGTTTCCAGTGTGCGTGTGTTTGGTTCGGAGTCTGATGTAAGTCCAGCGATTGGCATTCGGTTTCCATGTTTGCCTGTTTTGTGTAGGAGTTTGACGTAAGGCCAGCGATTGGCAGTCGATTTCCCGTGTTGTTTTGTCTTGCGTGCGTGAGCCGAACTACGGATGCTCTGATTCTTCTTCATCCAAGAAGATACGTATGCATAGGATGCGACATCCTAGCGAGCATGTTTTCCCCTAGTCCGAACTACGTCGACTCTGATGTCTATGCCTGATAGACTACGTAGGCCCAGGATGCGATATCCTGCCAAGTCAGTTTCTTTTGTTTTCCTGTGTCTCTTTCAGCCAGTGTGTGTTTGATGTTTGAGTAGTTTAGCAACCATTTTCCTTCCTTTTGTGCGTGGATCCCGTCGAGTACGACGGATGCGTAGGGGTGCTAATACCTTCCCTTCGCATAACTGACTCCCGATCCCATTCTCTTTGGTCGCGAGACCATGTCTTTCCCAGGTTTACTTCGAGCGTTTCCTTTCCCTCTTTTGGGATAAATAACGCACGGTGGCGGCTCTGTTTGTTTTTGTTTTAGCCCGCCGGTGGTTTTTCGCGTAATGCGACAGACCCCACCATCAAAAACCTTGGTGACAATATACGGTCCATCATAGTTAGGAGTCCACTTGCCCTTGTGATCTGTTTGAGGAGGAAGGATCCTTTTCAACACTAAATCTCCGACTTGGAAACAACGAGGAGGCACTTTCTGATCAAAGGCTCTCTTCATCCGACTCTGATACAACTGCCCATGACAAATGGCTGCCATTCGCTTCTCCTCGATAAGACTCAACTCATTGAACCTTGTCCGAATCCATTCGGCTTCGTCAAACTTGACATCCAACAGGACTCTTAGAGAAGGAATCTCCACTTCAACAGGTAGGACTGCTTCCATACCATACACCAGGGAGTAAGGGGTTGCCCCAATCGACGTACGTACTGAAGTACGGTATCCATGCAAGGCGAAGGGTAGCATCTCATGCCAATCTCTGTACGTGACGACCATCTTCTGCACAATCTTCTTTATGTTCTTATTTGCCGCCTCAACAGCGCCGTTCATCTTAGGGCGGTAAGGGGAAGAATTGTGATGCCGAATATTGAAGTTCTGACACAACTCCTTCATCATTTTGTTGTTGAGATTAGAACCATTATCAGTAATGATTCTTTCGGGAATCCCATAGCGATAAATGATTTCTTTCTTGATGAAACGGGCAACCACATGTCTGGTGACATTCATGAACGACGCTGCTTCGACCCACTTGGTGAAATAGTCGATGGCAACAAGGATGAAGCGAGGCCCATTGGAAGCTGTCGGCTCAATCTTTCCAATCATGTCAATGCCCCACATAGCAAATGGCCACGGCGAAGTCATCACATTCAGAGGATTTGGCGGCACATGCACCTTATCAGCATAAATCTGGCATTTATGACACTTCCGAGCATATTTGAAGCAATCTGACTCCATGGTCATCCAATAATAACCCGCTCTCAACAATTTCTTAGCCACTGCATGTCCGCCGGCATGAGTACCGAAGGAACCTTCATGAACTTCCTGCATTAACATGTCTGCTTCGTGTCTATCCACGCATCTGAGCAAAACCATGTCGAAGTTCCTCTTATACAGCACATCGTCTTTATTCAAGAAGAAACTGCCTGCCAATCTTCTCAAAGTCTTTCTGTCATTGTTGGATGCCCCTGCAGGGTACTCTTGATTCTTCAGAAAGCACTTGATATCGTGATACCAGGGCCTGTCATCGACTATCAGTACAGCAGCAAACACATACGCGGCCCTGTCAAGGCGCATCACATCGATCTTGGGAGCATGGTTCCAACGAACTACCTTGATCATGGAGGATAGAGTAGCAAGTGCGTCTGCCATCTGGTTCTCATCACGAGGTATATGATACAATTTTACTGTTGTGAAGAAAGTCAGCAGTCTTCTCGTGTAGTCTCTATAGGGGACCAGAGTGGGCTGGAGAGTATTCCAATCACCATTCACTTGATTGATCACCAGAGCTGAATCTCCGAAGATGTCCAGAGTCTTGATTCTCAGATCAATGGCTTGTTCAATACCCAAGATACAGGCCTCGTATTCAGCTTCATTATTTGTGCACTCAAAAGTCAAACGAGCAGTGAAAGGTATGTGGGCACCTTTCGGAGTTGTAATGACAGCACCAATTCCACTTCCTCTGGCGTTGACAGCCCCATCAAACAACAAAGTCCACTTTTCATTTGGATCAGGTCCCTCCTCAACAACTGGCTCTTCACAGCCTTTCATCTTGAGGAACATGATGTCTTCATCTTGAAAATCAAGCTTCATCGGCTCATAATCATCAATCGGCTACTGAGCAAGATAGTCCGACAGAATACTCCCTTTGATGGCTTTCTGGGATGTATACTGGATATCGTACTCCGTCAGTACCATTTGCCAACGAGCCACCCTTCCGGTGAGAGCTGGCTTCTCGAATATGTATTTGACTGGATCCCTCTTAGAAATCAACAAGCTAGTATGGTTCAACATATACTGCCTCAGTCGGCGAGCAGCCCAGGCCAAAGCACAACAAGTTTTCTCAAGCTGCGAATATTTGATTTCACAGTCGGTAAACTTTTTGCTAAGGTAGTATATGGCATGCTCTTTTCGACCAGACTCATCATGTTGTCCCAATACACACCCCATCGAGTTCTCAGCCACTGACAGGTACATTATCAGAGGTCTCCTAGGAACTGGAGGTATAAGGATTGGAGGTTTCTGTAGATACTCTTTTATCTTCTCGAAAGCCCTTTGACAATCATCATTCCACTTGATAGCCTGATCTTTTCTCAACAATTTGAATATTGGCTCACACGTGGCTGTTAGGTGAGAGATGAACCTTGCAATGTAGTTCAACCTCCCTAAGAAACTACGGACTTGCTTCTCTGTTCTTGGCTCTGGCATTTCCTGTATCGCTTTTACTTTGTCGGGATCCACCTCAATCCCTTTTCCGCTAACAATAAAACCCAACAATTTTCCCGATCTCACCCCGAAAGTGCACTTGTTCGGATTAAGTCTCAGTTTGAATTTCCTCAAACGCTCAAACAGTTTCTGCAAATTCACCAAATGTTCTTCTTCTGTCTGAGATTTGGCAATCATATCGCCCACATAAACCTCGATTTCATGATGAATCATATCATGGAACAGAGTCACCATAGCTCGCTGATATGTTGCTCCGGCATTTTTCAGACCAAACGGCATCACCTTGTAGCAGAAGGTGCCCCATGGGGTTATGAAAGTTGTCTTTTCCATGTCCTTTGGTGCCATCTTGATTTGGTTATAGCCAGAAAAGCCATCCATGAAGGAGAATACCGAGAACTGAGCTATATTATCCACCAAAACGTCGATGTGAGATAATGGGAAATCATCTTTAGGGCTAGCTCTGTTCAGATCCCGGTAGTCGACAAACATCCGTACCTTTCCATCCTTCTTAGGTACTGGGACGATGTTTGCAACCCATGGAGGATAATTGGTGACTGCTAGAAACCCTGCATCCAACTGCTTTTGCACTTCTTCCTTTATCTTGACAGCCATCTCTGGTCTTGTTCTTCTGAGCTTCTGCTTGACCGGAGGACAACCTTCTTTGAGAGGCAAGCGGTGTACCACGATGTCTGTGTCCAGCCCGGGCATGTCCTGATAAGACCAGGCGAAGACGTCAACGTATTCTTGCAGCAATTCAATCAGCCCTTTCTTCACATCGTCTTCTAAAGCAGCCCCTATCTTGATTTCTCTCTTGGCGTCCTCGGTGCCGAGATTAATCACTTCAACAGACTCTTGATGCGGTTGAATAACCCTTTCCTCTTGTTTTAATAACCTGGTAAGCTCTTCAGGGAGTTCACAGTCTTCATCACCCTCTTTTTCATCTTGAAAGATTGGATTTTCAAAGTCGAAGCGAGCCATAGCAGAACCGTTATCAATAGGATCCGGTGATGTGCATCTGCATGAGTGATGGTATGTGCTTATGAGTGTGAACAAGAAGTGAAAACTAAACAAAACATTGCCATTTTTTTATTTTGAAAAAACTGCAAAAATAGAAAGACAGGGAACGAAATATTTGAATGCAAAAATACGTCCTTTATTTATGATAAAAATGCAAGTGTCACATAGATGAGCTCTACAATGAGTCATTACGCCCTGGGCGGAACGTAAGACTTGGATATGCATGAATAAACAAAGAAAATTACTCTTCAAGAAGAGTGACTTGGATAATCTCTTCAGAAGACCAATTGTTGATGACTTCACCCGGGACCCTCGGACGCACCCAGTTGTCAATGTCACAATCACTATCCCCATCTTCTTCGTTGACCGCAGAGACCTGGCCATACTGAATGATGCCAGCACTGGAGAAAGTGATCGGCCCCTGAAGTGTTGTAGAAGTCAAAACTAGCTGATACCCAATCCCGAACTTATCTTCTTTCATTGGTAATGCCAACAGACGCCCCCAACCGGGAGCAACACCTGAATCCACCACGGCCCGTGCCTGCTTAAAGGATGAGATAGAGGCACCCGCCTTAACCTCTTCCACCGGAGCTGCATCCTTGACCTGAACTGACTCAAAGGTCTGACACAGAGTCTCATGAACTTCACCTTCTACTTCTACATACTTGAATGTAGACAGGTTACTGACCAGGATGTCCTCCTCACCACAGACGGTGATAATTCGTCCGTTGACCGGAAACTTAATCTTCTGATGTAGAGTTGAAGAGACTGCCCCAGCATTATGGATCCAAGGACGACCCAGCAAGCAACTGTAGGAAGGACTGATATCCATCACGTAGAAGACAGTGTTGAAGGTTTGTGATCCAATCAGAATTGGCAATTCTACCTCTCCAAACACCGATCTCTTAGAACCATCGAAGGCTCTCACAATAAGATCTGAAGGTTTCAAGACCAAACCCTCTACTTCTAACCTCGACAGGGCTCTCTTGGGTAGCACATTGAGAGAGGAGCCTGTATCCACCAGAACATGTGATAGCACGGTGTCTCTGCATTCCATCGAGATGTGCAGAGCCTTGTTATGATTGCGTCCGGCTGGTGTCAAGTCAGAATCGGTAAAACCCAACCCGTTGCTTGCATGCACATTGGTGACGATCCCTTCTAGTTGGTTTACCGAGATTTCTTGAGGTACATATGCAGCATTAAGAACCTTCAGAAGTGCCTCCCTGTGTGCCTCCGAACACAACAAGAGTGAGAGAATGGATATCTTGGACGGAGTCTGAATCAACTGATCGACTACCTTGTAGTCGCTTTTCTTTATGATTCTCAGAAGCTCGTCCACATCCTTTGCAAAAGTGGGCTCAGAACCATCCTGGGGTGCAGAGGTACCCTCATTCACGACTTGCTTGCCTTTGGTTTTTGCCACAGCATCAGCATTATCAGCTTGGGTAACCGGTGGTGAGAACAATCTACCACTCCTGGTGAATCGCCCGATTCCACCAACATTGTCCACTGCGGGACCTTCAACTTCAAGTTCAGGCTTCTGACCCTCTTCTACTTTCAGTGGCCGTTCCACCCTATGATCGTGCGTGTATACGCTCCCCCCATAATGCCACGG